>NW_026652283.1:18346575-18601356 GCF_009828535.3 Hylobates moloch | reverse complement strand
CCCCCCGCCCCTCCCCGAGACAGAGTCCCTGTGTTGCCCAGGCTGGAGTGCAATGGCGTGATCTCCGCTCACTGCAACTTCCGCCTCCCGGGTTCAAGCAATTCTCAGCCTCCAGAGTAGCTTGGATTACAGGCGCCCGCCACTGCGCCCGGCTAATTTCTGTATTTTTTAGTAGAGACGAGGTTTCGCCATGTTGGTCAGGGTGGCCTTGAACTCCTGACCTCAGGTGATCCCCCCCACTTCGGCCTCCCAAAGTGCTGGGATTACAGACGTGAGCCACCATGCCCGGCCTTTTTTTTTTTTTCTTAACATTCAATAAATATTTAAACAATGCCTACTATTCTTCATTTTATAATTTTGCAAGGAATTTGAGAAGTAAGGCCGTCAACAGAAATCCAAGCTTGAATCTCAAATCTTGCATTTCTAAAGTGTCACTTTGGAAAAGTTACTTTACATATCTGAGCCTCAGTTGCACCATCTGTAAAATGAGAATAATCACTTTAATGATTTAAAATGATTTAATACTCATTTTAACAATCACCTGCTTTTCAGGGTTGTTGTAAGTATTGGAAAGAAATACGGTAAAATATGTAATGGTTGTTTCTGTTTCTAAAATATGTAATGGGAATAATGATAACGACAACACACCTCCTGCCCTTAAGGAGCTCACTGTCTAGCACAGCCTGTCTCTTCTCATTCATGTTTGCTACTTCCCCCAACTGTTAGAATTTGTGTCCAAAACAAGTCAGTGTTCCTCTGTGTAGGCAAGTACAACATATACAGGCTTTTGATGTCTGAGGCAATCTAATTGCACAGCATCCTTTTCTCATTTGCGTTTTGCTTTGTTTTTTAAACATACCCCAATCAAAATGTATTACAGTGCATCAAGTTCTTAAACAGGCATTTCAGATCTTTCTATATAAAATATACTTTCTCTTTCACAAACATAAATACTATTCTATTAAATTAATTTAGATTTTTTTCCATCACTAGATATATCTACATGTTTTTGAGAATAAGTAAGACCTTGCTACAGAGTAATACATCACCAGTAAAACAGAAAACACCAGCTGATGTATTATCCGGTGAAAATCCATTTTTTCCCAGATTATAGTCTTTGTTAGCAGTAAATGTGAAATAGATAGAAAGAATGTAGTTAAGTTATCTGATAGGAGGTTTGGATTCACAAAATCTGAAGAAAATTATTTTGGTTAGGAAATTTTAAAAAACCTCAATACCAGTGCATGAAACAATATGCAATGACTAAAAGTCACTAATTTTTGTTCTGCATTGAATATGGGAATTTCAAATACAGATTGGGAACTAGTCAAGGTTGAAGAACACAATTTATTCATCTTTGTACCACCAATATTCTAATACAGAGGTAAAGTTGGATAAACTAGATGACCAATAAATAAAAGGAAAAGTGCTGTAGGATGTCAGAGGATAGAACCAAGAGTAGCTCCAGGAAAGAGAGGCTCTTCATATGTGCTTTGGAAGATGGGTAGAATTTTTAGAGTGGAAAATGGGAAGTAAAGGGCATTCCACATGGAGATAATGGTGCAAACAATGAAAAATGCAGAACTTTTTCCAGGAACAGAAAGTAGGAGAGTCTGGCAAGTATTTGTGGTAGGTGAAGAATAATAGTAAAAAATTAAAAGCTGAAAACGTAGATGGGACTGTCACTGCCATGCTAAAGATTTTAGATTCTATTCCAAGGCCTTTAAATATTTTGCTCAAATATTCCTCAAAGAATTTTGAAAAGGCTGTATACTTCCTTGTACAATTTTGTCTTTACAATGATGTTATATTTTATATCATAAATAGTTTAAATACTTGCAAGAATATAATTTCCAGCAATATTACAAATGCTGACTTAAAAAAACTCTTGCTATAGCCTTCTTTTAATGTATCCACTGGAATTCAAAATCATTTATTTGAAAAATATATGCTCATGTTCTCTTAGAAATTCTAGTTTGTTTTTCTTTCTTGAACTTCTGTTTTCATTCCCTTTCTTCCATAGAGTTTTATCCTAAAATTCCCCAGTCTTTTCTCAATCACACTTTTTTACTTCTCTGAAAAAAAAATGTTTGAGATGTAAAGGAAATTTATTTCCTGTTACCACAATGTTCTACATTAAGTTATCATTACAGTGATTATCAGAACACAATTGGTTAAAACATAAATATTTGACAAATTTTGATAAATCATTATTAAATATAAAAGTGAAAATATTATTAGAAATGTATTCCTTAATAAGATAGATGTGCCTTTTTATTCATTTTGTTTGCAAATGTCTTTATTGGCACTTGATTTATAATCTATTTATACAGTCTCATTTAAACATCATTTTCCCTCATTATTTTGAAGGCACTGCACCATTGTCTGCCTTTTTTTTTAGATTAAGCCTTTTTAAAAAACTTATTTCATGTATAAGTGGATGAATATTATTTATTACAGAAAGTAGATTCAGCATCAATTCTATGCCTTAGTTTTTGCTTTTATAGATGTTTATAAGGATCATATAAATATTTCACATGAGAGTGAAACGAGTTCTATTACAGAAATATCACGTAATTCTTTGGACCTTTGGGTTATATGGCAGAAATCACAATGATCTATCATAAAAAATTATTTGGGACTATCATCTAACAACTCAATTAAATTCACCTTAATTTTATTCACAGCAAGGAATGAGATACTATCTTATCAACAAGAGGATGTTATTAGAGTCCAAGCTGCCCCTTTTTTAATACCAGAAATTCTGCAACCTGGGCTAATGCACAGGATTCAGGATGCGTAGGCTAGGCATATCTTTTGTCAGGTTGGAGACGGGCAATTGTATAAGAAATCACTGGAAAGGAAAATTCACAAATTGCATCCCATCTTCACAGCAGGCACAATTTGGATACTAATAATCATAAAATTATCTATGCCTAAGTATCTCTTGAGAAGTCTTTGTAAGCCTCCTGCAACACGTGTACCCCAGTCAGATTACTACTGCAATAGGGCACAACTGATGGGTTTTGAGCAGGGAAGTAATACAATAATAACGATGCTTTGGAAATATTAAGCTAGAAGCAATATACATATTGGATTGAAAGGGGAAACTGTTCAAAGCAGGGAGATAAATGGAGACTTTATTACAGTAGATCAGGAAGTATTAATATTAAGGAGCATGTGAACTAAAATATTAACTTTGAAATAGAAAGGAGCAGAAGACATTATAGAATAAGAATCAAAATGCTTTAGTAACCATCAATTCTAGTGCTACCCTTTGGGGTCATAAATCATTGAATATGCTTGTGACCCCTCTCTGCCCTTTAAATATTTGAAAATTACTTTATATTTCTCCTAAACATTTTCTCATCTATGAGCTAAATATGCCCAGTTCCTTTCACTGTACTTCATATGACACAGATACTAACTCATCTTCTTGGTCTCTTTCATGCCTACGAATGGTTATCCAAGTATGACTCCCCCAAAAGAATACAACCTTACACATGTCATACCTGCCAGAGGAGAATACAGCAGGAAACTCACCTTCCCTCTTCCGGATGCCACAACTCAATGCAGTGGAGACAGAGGGAGCAAAAGGTCAAGTAATATGAATATCCTATTAGTCAAAATAATCCAAGAAAATGGCATGACTTCACTGCACTGTTGCCTTCCATTTACATACACCTTTTATACTCTAAAGTATAATCTTACAAAAGTATATCTTACAAAAATGCAGAAATGTTAAGTACCCTTAAGACATTCACCATTTGAATTGCCAATTTCCAATTCTCAACAATCTTACCCAGAAATCAAAATTTTTTTTTTTTTTTTTTTTTTTTGAGATGGAGTCTCGCTCTGTTGCCCAGGCTGGAGTGCAGTGGCGTGATCTGTAAGTTCCGCCTCCCAGGTTCACACCATCTCCTGCAGGGACTACAGGCGCCCGCCACCACGCCTGGCTAATTTTTTGTATTTTTAGTACAGACGGGGGTTTCACCGTGTTAGCCAGGATGGTCTCTATCTCCTGACCTCGTGATCCACCCGCCTCGGCCTCCCAAAGTGCTGGGATTACAGGCGTGAGCCACTGCGCCTGGCCCAGAAATCAAAATCTTAAATTATGACATAAGAAACACTATTGCTTTAAGAAAGTCAGCTCAATTTTGTTATCTAAATAATCTGAAGCAAAAACATTTCAATACTTGCACAGTCCATTCATTTACTTAAACTCTGAAATGCTAATGAACATCATGTGAGATAAGACAGTGTTCCCCTCTCTCTGGGAAAAGTTCAAGCAAAGAAGACAAAAGGAAAGATTATCCCCAAAATAGAAAACAAAACAATGTTTTAGATCCAGACAAGTGTTTATACCTTGATATGCTGTTTGCAATATTTCAAAGAAAAAATATGTTTGACAAAAAAGAAAACAAAACTTTCATTTTTTCTGTCCTTTTTTATTATTAGCAAACCACTGAAGCAGAAGTCATACTTTCTAAATTCCTAGAAGAGAGGAATCATTATTTAGAGCAGAAGTAGTGAAGTGTTAAAGGCTCTTGCACAGGTCTTAAATACAGTGTACCCCAAACCATGGGTTTAGTTTCTCTCATTGAAAAACGAAATGCTCAAAATCTTCAAAGTCCAGGGATGACTGGCAGAAGCACTGGAAGGTTCAAGCATAAAGTCTGGAAGAATGAGATTACAGTTTCTAACATTTCAAATGTTTTCATTTCTCAAAAGAACCAAATTTTCGTATGGTTTAAACTGGCCTTCCTTATGATCTTAAATAGGTCCCTTAATTGTCCACAACTAAATTTTCTCCATTCAAACCTTCTAGATATCCAAAAGACACTGAAAACAGATTTGATACACAGTTTTTTAGTTCCTTGGAAGCAGACAAAACTTGTAATCAGGATATTGCTATTGACCTTACTCCTGCTGTGTACTTTAAACAATTCCTATAAAGGAATTTGTGAAGAATAGGAGTAAAGTCCTACATAGTTTTTTAAAAAAAAAGTTTTTAGAGGAATTAGGCCCAATTCTTATTGCCAGCCAAGTTTAATGGCTAATAAAATTTCAGAGCTCAGCTTTCATCTGCTGATTCATCATCTTCCTCTTATCTTAATAACTGTTGATAAAGAATGTGCACTTTTAAGTTTAGAGGGTAAAGTGGAAGAGGAAAAATATGGCTACCACGACATTAACGTCTGCGGCCAAATAAACATTATAAATATTTAGTGGTGTTACAAAAGACTGTGAGAACATTTTAACAAGTATTTCCATGAGCAAGCCTACTGGGATGCTGGAAATATTCTTTATCTTGATCTGAAAGGTGGCTGCATGGACGTATACACGTATACAGATTAGCCACTTACATTTTAGGCACTTCACTCTACGTAAGTTATATCTCAGTAAGGAAGGGGAACATATCTACAAGTTGATCTTGTCTCAGTGACTCTAAAATTCACTTTTTGTTTGTTTTGCTTTGTTTGGAGTTAAGCCCTTCAGAGCACGTAGGTCCTCCATGGGTTTTATGCACCAATGACATTTACGCTAAAACTCTAAAACACTCTTGAAAGGGACATTCCAGTCTCTTCAAAGTCTCATCAAAGTTCAGAAAACAGAAGCCAACACTTGACTTACAAATGGACAGAATAGTCACTTTTGTTGTGACTTGTGTTACACCAAATCATTACTGTGCTCGAAAGTCCTTTCAACCAACCTGACAGAACCCTAGAAATTTCCACTCTTAGTCAAACCTTTGGGTAAATAGCCCGAAGTATTTTGTTAAAATGCAATTTTTGTCAGTTTTCCAAAGTCACCTAAAAGAGATTTAAAGGAAGAGAACATTGGGCAACTGTTTATTGGTGTGTTATAAAACACACTTCATGAAGGGTATAGGCCAAACGCCATACCAAGACGTTGTTTAAACATTCGCAGAAAAGAGTAACGTGGTAGGGTGGGAGAGAGGAGAGAGAAGCAAAATTCAATTTTTTCCTGCCAATACATGGAGAGATTGTTTAAATATTAGCAATGCCACCAGCCCATCCCCTCATCACCAGGGATACCTGCTGGAATTCTGAGTGTGGAAGGCATGGAGAAGGGCAGGAGGAAGGGGGAAAAATAGTTTCTAAAAATTTTTCAGGCCTACTGAAGAAGAAACCACACTGGAATAATGAGCCAGGAAACCCAGCTTCAGTCCCAACTCTGTCACTACCTGGCTGTGCAGTTATCGCTTAATTTCTCCCCTTTGCCATTTTTTCATCTATAAAAGGAAGAGGTGGAACAAAATGATATATAAGCCCAAGGATTCCAAGTGCTCCCGGTCTTCCTGAATTATAATATCTACTACTGTGTCCTGTTGGGTTCTATAATTTTTCAGTAAGAAGAGAAATGTTTCCACTTGGAATAGGAGGTTCTCGTTGTTTATTTTCATGTCTACCGTAGCAACATTCAAACATGCTGGGATCACAGAAATGTCTGGCTCTCTCCCCAGTGTGCTCTTGCTGGCATGTTTTCCAAAGAAGCAGACTTAAAACAATGAAATACAAAATCAGGGGAACTTTCTACATCTCCCCCAAGATTTGGAATTGGCCTATGTTAGTATTTTTGCCAGTGGTACCATTTTTCTTCGAGTTTTTTGTACTGGAATTTGAAGGTGAATATTTCCAGGTGATATTCATTGAATTTTACCATAAGTATGTACTTTTTACACTTAAAGTTATGAGCATTATACTATTTCAGAGGGTAAATCTGTGAACAGAGTTAAAACCACACAGCTAGCAAAAACCCAAGGATTTTCAGTATGAGTTCTTTTCTGTACATTTCAAAGCAAGTCCTCCAAAAAATGCTATTCTTAATGGGTTAGAATGTGGCTTGCAACATGAGAAAGACCTCAAGGAGTTTGAGATATGTTCTGTCAATGACGATAACATCCAATGACAGAGGATGCAAAGTGTTGCAGATCTGTGTATGTGAAAGTCCTGTCACGTTATCTAGGACCATACACTATCAAAATTACTCAGACACACAATGAATGCATGGAAAAATAAAAATTCGGCATTGCTCCTGTTCAGAAAACAAATTTCAGAGATAGGATCAGGACCTTAGGGACTGTGGCATCCATCAAATGATGGGCAAAGCATGGTTCTATTTTATTTGCTAAGCACTGCCCAGGAGGGCTGGTGTCCATCCACTTCTGCCCTCACAAACACCTGCCCTACCCCTGGACTGGAGTTGAAAGAGGTGGGCAAGAAGGCGCACAAGAGAGTTGGTTTAAAATAAAAATTTTGGCTAAAGATGTGGGATCCAGAGGTAACAGGAAAGAACCCTCAGTTAACTTTATTCTGACACTGGTACCATAAATGTGCTCCATGAAATTCTACCAATGCTATCAGAAAAACAAAAGAGGCAATGGTATGTTTAAGTTGGTAGTAGGGTCTGTTTAATATTTTGTTTACTAATTTCATTTGTGTTTTCACAATGAAAATGCAAAACTAAATTTTACTACCCAGCATGTTTGCTAAAAATAAAAGCATAGTTAAATAATAAGCTTACTTTCAACTGCATACCGTTCTCATTTCTATAAATCCAGTCCTAAGCAACCCTGATTTTAAATTAAAAGGGAAGTTCACTCTCCTTTTGTGTAATTTCTAAAAATAGTTTGCTTAGCTAAATATGTAGGTCCTGCAGAATTGGCTAGATTTATGAAACGTTCCTTAATAAACCAAACAATGGCTATATAAAAAGCAGATGCAATACCTTTGTAATTCAATTTTATAGTTTAAAAATATTCTACATGGAAGTGCCAAATTCTGCCCTACAGAGACACAGGGCTCCCACTGACGTCAATGAGAGCCAGGCACCCACAAAGGAGGGCAAAACTATGCCCTGAGCACTTAAATTTAGTAATCCATTAGGCCCGGTGAGGAAGAAAAAGATCAGTTCAAATACCTCTCATCAGCATTTAAATTTGCCAATGTTAAATGCTCTTGGAAGCATGTTTAAACCTACAGAGCTTATAGATGTAGGAAGAAACACAGGAGCAGAAGGATTTTTTCACATAATAATTGAATTGGAATTTTATGTACATTTCTATTCCCAAGGATAACTATGCCTTTATTCCTTCTCAGACATTTTTTTAAACCATTTCAGATGACTGAAGAGTCTGATTTCCTGAAATAAAAGGTAGAACTTGTGGTTGTATAGTCAAGGAAAAGCGTCTTTCCTTAAATGAGTAAAAAGAGGATTTATACGTAACTAATGACTGCTTCTGATGTAAGCCCGCACTCCTGTATTCACTTGAATTAGACAAAGGAAAGACAATGGGAAGAGAGAAATGTTACAAGTTGCAAAATCTGAGTGATATTTCCAGGGAAGCCACTTACTTCCTGTGGAACTTTAGTGCCCCAACTTACAGCAAGCTATTATCTTAACTGTATATTGTTGAAATAAAGTGAGGATGCAGTACCACACTTTAAATGCAAAAACACTTGAAAGAATTAAATGTATCCTAGAAAAATGAAGTAGTAGTAGCAGAAATATCACCTGGATATAGTCTTGAAATTCAAAGACTCTATCATTAATGATGTTATCTTGCCAGACTCTGTCATTAATGGAATTTTCCACAAGAAAGTTAATTCCCTGACTGCTCGGTAAATTTTAAAAATCTTAGAGTCATACCAGCTGAGTTTAATTTTAAAGCATGACAAGAGTTAGACAATCTTTTCCCCAACTATATCTTCCCTCTTTCTAGTCTCTTCCCTTTTTACTTCTTGCTGCCAGAATAATCTTACTAAAAAAAATGTCCTTCTCAGTTAAAATACTTCTGCTGCCTCTCCAATTAACCACAGAGCAAGTCTGAATGCCCTAAGCTAAGAACCAAGGTTCTCTTTAATTTGGACCCCAATCTCCAGTAGCCAATCTGCACTACTCATAGTCCTCCTATAAAGGCCTCCATACTCACCCTTCCTGTGCCTTTGCCACTTTGCTCTGTCTGCCAACAACCACGTCTCCAGAGGTCACCGTTTAGATTTATTTCAAAGTCAGATTCACAAATCACCTTCTCCACAATGTCTCCCACAATCTCTTGCTCCCAGCTAGAAGTACCTTATTCCTCAACTGAACTCCCCTATAGCAGTTAGCCTGTACTTCCCATACTGCATGAATGACTTTCCTTTCAGTTTTAATTACTAATGTGTGATTTATTTTTCTTATTAGCCTATATACCCCTTATAGGCAATTTGTATATTTAATTCATACTTTTTTAATCATAAAATACCTAGACTAATAATTTACTAGCATTACAAGAGTCAAAGATATTCGCCAGCAATGAAAAGGACTGGTATACAATGTTATAATTATTGTTGGGAAAACAATCATTATAACCCAAGTCAAAATAGAGTAAAATGCTGGCTCCATCTCAAGAGTGGTCAGAGAGCCAAGGAGGACTATAAAATGTTCTGGCGCAAGTGGCTTCTAGTCTGGCAACAGCTTGCAGTGAGAATTTCCTCCCTGGGATCACGACTTTAAATGTGAAAACATCATTTGTTATATTATTACTGGTGAAAGATAAAGAGAGAGGTAGCTGAGGAGACATTTGTGCCATCACCATCTAATCCTCACAACTCATCTGAATGCTGCTCTCACTGACTGAGAAGCACGGTAGTTTTATAAAAGACAGACTCACAATAATGCATACGAGGAAAGCCCTTCTTCTTTTCCCTGACACAAGCAAGTCCATGACATAGTATTCTGTCTCTTGTTTCTGTCCCCTAGGGGATTGAGAATCAGAGACCTTGGGCACAAAACCAGGTTGAAAAGACAAGAAATATGATGCCTTGGTCAGATGGCTGCTAATTAGTCTAAAGGAAACACTTTTCAGAGGAAGTAATCAATTGAGATGCCATTGGAGATCCCTTAACCATTTCCAGCCCAGTGGAACCTTATCAGCTGATTCACCTGTCACACTTATGGAGCATACAAATACTGAGGCGACCTTTTCAGGGTTTCTGGTTTAGTGAAAGAGTCCTAGAGATTGAGCATTTGTACTTTTAAAAAGCACCCAGGACACCATTTTGCATTAACTGGAGATAAAGATTCAAGTTGAGTGTTAAAGCTATTTTTCTTTTTAAATTCCAGTACCCTCATGTAGTAAAACTAGATCATTGCGTTGACAACATAAAATGTCCAATCATGGCTACTAGGTTCACCAAAGTAAGGCAATCAGAATAAACAGTGGATACATACAAGATAAAAATATTTTATGAGGTGTATTATTGATTAATCAGTTATACTCTCAGGCAGAATTTGCAAGGAGGGGGCATGTATATAAAAGCTAAGGAAAGTTTGCTAACTTAAAAGCAAAACTGCTTTTACTATTTTTTTTTTTTTTTTTTTTTTTTTTTGAGACACAGTCTCTCTCTGTCACCCATACTGGAGTGCAGTGGCACGATCTCAGCTCACTGCAACCTCCACCTCCTGGGTTCAAACGATTCTCCTGCCTCAGTCTCCCGAGTAGCTGGGACTACAGGCTCATGCCCCCATGCTCGACTAATTTTTTGTAATTTTTAGTAGAGACAGGGTTTCACGGTATTAGCCAGGATGGTCTTGATCTCCTGACCTCATGATCTGCCCGCCTTGGCCTCCCAAAGTCCTGGGATTACAGCATGAGCAACCGCACCCAGCCTCTTTTACATCTTGTAAGAGAATCACCTCTCTGGCCATAATACAATAGAATTTCATTAATATAATCAATACTTTTGTTTTGAAATGACACTGTTTTAAGTAGGTAAAGTACAACATACATATTTATCAGATCACTTAGGATATTCGATGCAGCACACAGCTGCCTAATTCATTTCTCTCTGCTCCATTTTCCAAATTTGCCTAAGTAAAAAAGCATATCTAAGGCTTATTTTTTCCCACAAATTCTACTGTTTTTCTCTCTCCTCCTCTTCTCCAATTATTTCTTTCTTTGCTTTTACTATTAGAAGCAACAACTGAGTCTCATCATTTAGATGTTGTTGCTAGAAGAAGCCACTGTGAATTATACATTTGAATCTAATCTAATCTATCTATAATCCCTGAGCCTCAAAAAACTTGGCTGCAAAAAGCATTCTCTCAAAAGGTATTTACTCCTTCCTGCTGCATGTTTTCTGTCTGTTGTATTACTTAAAAATGAAGCAATGGAGGATAAGATGGTGAAAGTTATTCATAATGTAGAAACTTGCAAGAGGCTATGCTTCAGGTTTGTTCATTATCATGTTGCTATTTGGAACAATTTTCTCTTTTCTTCTTTCAATCAGATCAAAATTTTGTCAAAGCTCTGGTTAGATTTCCCATATGTAAAACTTTTCCCTTTTCCCAATCATCATCAATATTGCTGTATTTCCTAACTCAACATGTTTTAAAGTTTACTTGAAAAGGAAATTCTTCTCCGTTTAGCTATATTAGATAGGGACCAGAGTGATTCTACAGTAAAAATAAGCAAAAAGCAATAGTTATAAAAACAGAGAGAAAAGTTAGCCTTGCTTAACAAATTTCTTCTCACTCAGTCTAAGTAAAGGTTATTGTAATATTATAGGATAGAGGGTGCATAAGCCAAAGAAAAGTAAGAACAAAAGGAAAAGCAAAGAAAGTATCACCCAGGAGACACCAATTCAAACAGGCAATTCTGAACCATTCCAATATCAAGTTGAGCCTCTCAGCAATTTCTAGCTCATGTGATAGCATTTTAAATATGCTGCCCATGGCTTAGTACAACGTCAAACACTACTTGGAACTCATCAAGTCAACTCCAAAAGTTCTGCTGCCACAAAAATCCTTCTTCGAATCTTTCTCTGAATACTATCTCTTCCTGCCTTGAGGTCCAAAATGACAAAGCAGAAAAGGGTCACATAGGTGGGGAAAATAAGGCATATTCAGCTCATATGTAGAAAATGAGGAAAGAAAGGAAAATCGTCTCCTTAAATAAGCTTGTGCACCAACTAAAAATGACCAATGTGGGAGGCCTATAGACTACGTATGTTTTACACACACACAAAAATTTTATCTTCATGTACTAGCTGAACCTTACCTATACCTGTTTTTTACTTGCTCACATAGTCTTGAACAATAAAAACACAAAATTCAACTCCAAGAATGCTAATGATTTTGCGTTTACCTTTGTCTCAATACTTCCTCCTAAAATGGTCTAGAAAACATATATGCACATACATGTAACTGTACATGCCTAAGCAGGGTATCTTTTAGCTGGAAGAATTTAATAAATATTTGGGTGAAAAAGAAAAAGGGAAAGTAGGAATAATGTCATCTTATAAAATGTAATGGGTTTTTTGGTGAGGGGGAAGGTTGTTTTTTGTTTGTTTTCTTAGAGACAAGGTCTTGCTCTGTCACCTAGGCTGAAGTGCAGTGACACAATTATAGTTCACTGCAGCCTTCAACTCCTGGTCTCAAGTGATCCTCCCACCTCAGCCTCCCAAGTAGCTGGGACTACAGGCATGTGCCACCATGCCTTGATGATTTTTTTTTAATTTTTTGTAGAGACGGGGGTCTCACTATTGTTGTCCATGCTGGTCTTCAACTCTTGGGCCAAAGTGATCCTTCCACTTCAGCCTCTCAAACTAACGCAATGTTAAAAATTGGTTATATTATTAATAATTATATAACACCTTATATTATTAATAATCATATAATATATTATGTTTCCATTAGACACAGGCGCTATGGTTACACATAAGTGTTTCAGTCTATCTCTATGTGTGTCTCTGTGTACACACTGTTTCTCCCAGTATGTCTTATCAGCCCTTTTTTTATGGGTGCAATGTTGAACATTTCTGTTCAAATGGAGTCTTATTTAGAAGGCAAACTTTCTAAAATACAAATCTCCTTATGTGATTTCTCCACTCCTAATACCCAGAGGAAGGAATCCAAACATTGTTCTCTGACTATATCCCATCATTTCTTTTTCTATTTCATAGCAACCTATTAGAAATAGAGCTACAATTACTCCTACTTGAAACTTCTTATGCCAATCTCAGGCATTCAACCCCTTCATCTGGCCAATTTTTTTTTTTTGCTTGTAAATAAAACATTTTTTTTTATTATACTTTAAGTTTTAGGGTACATGTGCACAACGTGCAGGTTTGTTACATATGTATACATGTGCCATGTTGGTGTGCTGCAACGAGTAACTCGTCATTTAACATTAGGTATATCTCTTAATGCTGTCCCTCCTCCCTCCCCCGACCCCACAACAGGCCCCAGTGTGTGATGTTCCCCTTCCCGTGTCCATATGTTCTCATTGTTTAATTCCCACCTATAAGTGAGAACATGCGGTGTTTGGTTTTTTGTCCTTGCGATAGTTTGCTGAGAATGATGGTTTCCAGCTTCATCCATGTCCCTACAAAGGACACGAACTCATCATTTTTTATGGCTGCGTAGTATTCCATGGTGTATATGTGCCACATTTTCTTAATCCAGTCTATCGTTGTTGGAAATTTGGCTTGGTTCCAACTCTTTGCTATTGTGAATAGTGCCGCAATAAACATACGTGTGCATGTGTCTTTATAGCAGCATGATTTATAATCCTTTGGGTATATACCCAGTAATGGGATGGCTGGGTCAAATGGTATTTCTAGTTCTAGATCCCTGAGGAATCGCCACACTGACTTCCACAATGGTTGAACTAGTTTACAGTCCCACCAACAGTGTAAAAGTGTTCCTATTTCTCCACATCCTCTCCAGCACCTGTTGTTTCCTGACTTTTTAATGATGGCCATTCTAACTGGTGTGAGATGGTATCTCATTGTGCTTTTGATTTACATTTCTCTGATGGCCAGTGATGATGAACATTTTTTCATGTGTCTGTTGGCTTCATAAACGTCTTCTTTTGAGAAGTGTCTGTTCATATACTTTGCCCACTTGTTGATGGGGTTGTTTTTTTTTCTTGTAAATTTGTTCGAGTTCATTGTAGATTCTGGATATTAGCCCTTTGTCAGATGAGTAGATTACAAAAAATTTTCTCCCATTCTGTAGGTTGCCTGTTCACTCCGATGGTAGTTTCTTTTGCTGTGCAGAAGCTCTTTAGTTTAATGAGATCCCATTTGTCAATTCTGGTTTTTGTTGCCATTGCTTTTGGTGTTTTAGACATGAAGTCCTTGCCCACGCCTATGTCCTGAATGGTATTGCCTAGGTTTTCTTCTAGGGTTTTTATGGTTTTAGGTCTAACATTTAAGTCTTTAATCCATCTTGAATTAACTTTTGTATAAGGCCAATACAAGTTAAGTGCGATGTCGATTTTCTGCCTAAGTGGCACTAACCAACTCTCTGAAAGCTTTGTTCTCATGATTCCCTTTGCCACATCAACAATGCTTTATGATGGATGACCGCGTTTTAACTTAGCCATATATATCACACACCCCAACTTTTTGTGAATGAAAGACATGGTGACTTCCAAGTCTTCACCCTTCTCCAATTCCAGTGGTAGCGCCATGTGCACCTGCTGTCTGGGAAGAGTCAGCTGCAGGTGGCAGAGTGCTTGCATTCACTGTGTTTAGGGAAGGAGCTCAGGCAAGGGGTGCTGGAGGTGGA
The DNA here is from genome assembly GCF_009828535.3 of Hylobates moloch. Taxonomy (NCBI): domain Eukaryota; kingdom Metazoa; phylum Chordata; class Mammalia; order Primates; family Hylobatidae; genus Hylobates; species Hylobates moloch. Next base: position 18,586,773 of record NW_026652283.1, on the reverse strand, counting down.
ATCCCTTGCAAGCAATCTGCCACAATTAGAGTAATAGTATTCATATTATTCTAAGAAAAATGCTTAAATGTGGCAGTTTTCCAAGATAGATTCCTTTTCAGAAACCAGATTGATCTGAGTACAGTCCTTTTCCAAATTTTAGAAACTCCTCAAGGTTCAGGTAGCTTTTGTCAGAGTCCTTATCAAGACTAAACCAAATCTCAGTTCCTATCCTAAAGTTCCTCAAGGCTTTTTTTTCTGGATCCCACTGAGTTTTCTCTTACAAAAAAATTCATCACCACCTAACAGCTCTTGTTATCGACCTCATCAAATATGAAAAGGCCACTACTGAAGCTCTTATAAGGAGTTCCAATCTAAATAAAAGGCAAACAATATATAAATAAAAGGCATAAAGATCAAAAAGAAAGTAAAACTGTCTTAATACGGAGATAACATGATTATTTACATAGAGAAAGCTAAGGAATAAACACACACACACGAACGAAGTCAGAAACAGAGCTAGATTGCAGAGTATGAGATCAATAAGCAAAAGTAAATTGTGCTTCCATATTATAGCAGCAAACAAATGGAAATTTTAATTTAAAAATAATTCTAGAATAAAAATGAAAATACAGCTTTTCAAAATTTGTGTAATCCAGCAAAAGCAGTGCTTAGAGGGAGATTTATAGTATTCAATGCATATATTGGAAGAAAAGAAAGATATAAAAGATCTAAAAGAAAAGAAAAGAAAGATCTAAAACCTTCTAAGTGTCTACTTAGAAGGTTTTAGAAAACTAGAAAAAGAAGAGCAAATTAACACCAAAGTACACAAAAGAAAGAAGGAAAATTGGCATGGAAATCAATGAAATCAAAGATAGGAAATCAATAGAGAAAATCAACAAAATCAAAAGATGACTTTGAAACGATCAAGAAAATTGACAAGCCTATAGTCAGGCTAAGAAAAATGAACAGAAGACACAAATTATTAATATCAGAAATTAAAGTGAGGACCTCACTACAGATCACATAAACATCAAAAGGATAGCAAAGGAATACTATGAAGAATTCTTTGCCCACAAATTTGATAACCTAGAGGAAATGGAACAATTTCTTGAAAGACACAGTCTGCCAAAACTCACACAAGAAGAAACAGATGATCTGAATAGCCTCCTGTCTATTAAGGAAATTGAATCAATAGTTAATAACCTTCCAAAACAGAAAGCACCAGGCCTAGATGAATTCCTTGGTGAGTTCTACCAAACACTTAAGGAAGAAATTCTGACAATCCTCTACAATCTTTTTCAAAGGATAGAAGCACAGGGAACACTTTCTAATGTATTCTATGAGGCCAGAATTACCCTAATACCAAAATCAGACAAAGATACTACAAGCAAAGAAAACTATAGACCAATACATAGATGCTAAATAAACATAGAGATAGAAATCCTCAACAATATCTTAGCAAATAGAATTTAACAATGTATGAAAAGTACTATATACCACAACCAAGTGGGAGTTATCCCAGATATGCAAGCCTGGTCGGACATCTGAAAATCAATTAATATAATATAATACATCATATCAACATGCTAATGAAGAAAAATCATATGATCATATCAATAGATGCAGAAAAATATATTTGACAAAACCAAACACCCATTCATGATAAAGACTCTGCAAACTAGCAATAGACAGGAACTTTCTCAACTGGATAAAGAGCACATACAAAAAACCAACAGCTAACATCATACTTAATGATGAGAAACTAGAATCTTTCACACTAAAATCAGAAACAAGGCAAAAAATTCCCCTTCACCATTCTCTTTCAACATCGTACTGAAAGTTCTAGTACCGAATACAATGGCAGTAAGTATAACTGCTGCCATTGCCTTGATTCATAGTAAGGCACCAACAATTTTACCTATTACTGCTTTTACACAATCAGTACAAATATCAATTTAGTAAAAAAAATAAATAAATTTTATTTGAGTATTATTATGAAAATTATTTGGCCTCACAACCCTCTGGAGGAATTTCAGAAACTCCCATGGATCTGGGGACCATACTTTGAAAACCACGATGATGGGCAAATAGAGCAATAAAACAGAATAGAAACTTAAGAAATATATTCACACAAATACATTTAATTGATTTTCATGGCACCAAGGCAATCAATGGAGGAAAAAAGTTTTTTCAACACATAAAACTGGAATAATCACATATACACATTGGGAAAAATGACCCTTGACCCTACCTCAAACCATACATAAATAACTAATTTGAAATAGATCATAAACCTAAATTTAAAAGCTGAAACTATAAAACTTCTAGGAGAAGCCTGTAATCCCAGCACTTTGGGGTGCCGAGGCAGGTGGGTTGCTTGAGGCCAGGAATTTGAGACCAGCCTGGCCAATATGGCAAAATCCCATCTCTGTTAAAATACAAAACAAATAACCAGGCATGGTGGCATACGCCTCTAATCCCAGCTACCTGGGCAGCTGAGGCACGAGAATTGCTTGAACCTGGGAGGCGGAGGTTGCAGTGAGCGGAGAGCATGCCACTGTACTCCAGCCTGAGAGAGACTCCATCTCAAAAAAAAAAAAAAAAAAAAATCTTCTGAGAGAAAAGAGAATATCTTTATGACCTTGGGTTAAACAAAGAATTTTTTAAAAGAATTAATCATAAAAATTATCCAACTAAAAACTTCTGCATGGCAAAGAAAACAATCAACAGAGTGAAGAGGCAACCTACAGAATGAGAGACAATAGTTGCAAACTACACATATGATAAGGGGTTAATATCCAAAATACATGGAACTCAAACTGATTTCAAAATGGGTAAAAAAGCTGAATAGATTTTTCTCAAAAAAAAGACACATAAATGGCCAAGATATGTATATTTTAAAATGCTCAACATCACTAATCATGCAAATTAAAACCACAATGAAATATCACTCATACTTGTTAGAATGGCTATTAACAAAAAGATAAAAGATAACAAACATTGGAAAGAATGTGGCAAATCTTCTCAATATTGCACACTATTGGCAGGAATGTAAATTAGTACATCCATTATGGAAAACGGTATGTAATTTCCTCAAAATGTTAAAAATAGAACCATCATATGATCTAGGAATTCCACTACCGGGTACATAACCAAAGGAAATGAAATCAATAGTATGTCAAAAAGATAGCTGCCCTCTCCTATGTATTGCAGTGTTATTCACAATAGCCAAGATATGGAAACAACCTATGTTCATCGACGGATCAATAGATTTAAAAAACATGGTATATACACAAAGAAATTCTATTCCGTAATTAAAAAGAAGGAAGTCCTGTCATTTGTGACAACATGGATGAACTTGGAAGACATTTTTTCAAGTGAAATAAGCCAGGCACAGAAAGAAAAATACCACATGGTCTCAAATTTATGTGGAATCTAACAAAGCTGATCTCATAGAAGTAGAGAGGAGAATGGTTACCAAAGGCTGAGGTGGTTGAGGTCAAGGGTGGAGAGATGTTAGTCAAAACCATACAAAATTCCAACTAGATAGCATGAATAAGTTAAAGAGATCCATTGTGCAAAACACTGACTATAGTCAACAACATATTGTATTCTTTTCTTTTTTTTTTTTTTGAGACAGAGTCTCACTCTGTTGCCCAGGCTGGAGTGCTGGAGTGCAATGGCATGATCTTGGCTCATTGCAACCTCCACCTCCCAGGTTCAAGTGATTCTCCTTCCTAAGCCTCCTAAGTAGCTGGGAATACAGTCGCCCGCCACCACACCCAGCTAATTTTTGTATTTTTAGTAGAGACGGGGTTTCACCAGGTCAGCCAGTCTGGTCTCCAACTCCTAACTTCACCCATCTTGGCCTCCCAAAGTGCTGGGATTACAGGCGTGAGCCACCACACCCAGCAACATATTGCATTCTTAAAAACTGCAGAGTGGATGTAAAGTGTTCTCATTACAAAAACAGTAACTATGTTAGGTACTGTCTATGTTAATTAGCTAGATTTGGGCATTCCACAATGTGTATATACTTCAAAATAATCTGTTGCACATAGTAAATACATGCCATTTTATCCTTAAACATAAAAACAAAAAATAAAAAAAGTATTCAATCAGTTTCTATGAAAATGTATATGCCACAGCCTTCTTCCCCCTTAGACACCACTGCACAAATTGACTGATAGGACCTAATTGGATAGCCTCAGCTTGTCAGCAATCTTTACTAAATTGCCAGCAAGAGGAAGACCTCACTTTTCTCCACTGTCATCACCTCACCACATGCTTGCTTGCCTGTCATAGTTGAGTCAGATCTAAAGCATCTACCCATTACATTTAAGGAAAAGTAATTGAAATTTCATTATTAACCTTTATAGAGGAATCTCTACTTCTAGTTTCGAGCAGATTTCTTTCAAGAATAGATGAATTGCTTAGCCTGCTGCATGGTGATAGTGATGCATTTGAATAACTAATTTGAGAGGGGAGATATGAGGTCACAAGAGAGGAAGCTGTAAATAAAATTATCACCAGAAGTATCTTACCATGCACTAACAGCTACAGATACAAAACAATCACGTTTAGTTCCATCTCCTACATTGATGCCAGTGGCACCGCCAACAAAGCACAGATGCACACCACATGAGCAGGTGCAAGGATGATTTCATGAGCGGTGTGGCGGGTGTTTGGAAACAGTAGTGGGCCCATCCCACACTGGAATTGTACATCTGTTATATATCCAGTGTTTCATAGTGGAAAATCTTTGCATTCATTTAACCCCTTTGATAGAGCATTCATTTAGCTGGGCTAAAGATTTCATGAATATTCATTAGTGTACCTTATTTACATAGTCACTAAGCTATTAAACACTGCAGCCAATTTTCCAAACCAGAACTCTCTATTAGCCATCACTCATGTGAAACCACAGTACTATGATGAGTGATGTTCATAATGACCCTAAAGTATTACATGATTTTTAAATCCTTTCCATATTAAAGGAAGTACATTCATCTCCAAATTAAATTTCAACTAAAAATCAAAATGGTAATGAGCTGCTATCTCTGGTCTATTAAATTGGCAAAGATTAAGAGAAATGGTGAAAGTATGGGGACATGTGTCCCCTAAAGACTGCTTAAGAAAATGTAAACTAGTACAAACTTTTTGAGGAACAGTATTTCAAAATATGCTGTCTTTTTTTTAAATTTTTTTATTTCCATAGGTTTTTGGGAAACAGGTGGTGTTTGGTTACATGAGTAAGTTCTTTAGCGGTGATTTGTGATATTTTGGTGTACCCAACACCTAAGCAGTATACACTGAACCCAATTTGTAGTCTTTTATCCCTCACCCCTTCCCACCCTTTCCCCACTGAGTCCCCAAAGTCCATTCTTACACCTTTGCATCCTCATTGCTTAGCTCCCACCTATGAGTGAGAACATACGATGTTTGGTTTTCCATTCCTGAGTTACTTCACTTAGAATAATAGTCTCCAATCCCATCCAGGTTGTGATAATTGCCGTTAATTCATTCCTTTTTATGGATGAGTAGTATTCCATTGTACATACATACCACAGTTTCCTTATCCACTCATTGATTGATGGGCATTTGGGTTGGTTCCACATTTTTGCAATTGTGAATTGTGCTACTATAAACATGCTTGTGCATCTTTTTCATATAATGACTTATCTTCCTCTGGGTAAATCCCCAGTGGTGGGATTGCTGAATCAAATGGTAGTTCTACTTTTAGTTCTTTAAGGAATCTCCACACAGTTTTCCATAGTGGTTGTACTAGTTTCCATTCCCACGAGCAGTGTAGAAGTGTTCCCTTCAAAATATGTTGTCAGCCAGGCATGGTGGCTCACGCCTGTAATCCCAGCACTTTGGGAGGCCAAGGCGGGTGGATCACCTGAGGTCAGGAGTTCAAGACCAGCCTGGCCAACATGGTGAAACCCTGTCTTTACTAAAGATACAAAAATTAGCTGGGTATGGTGGCACCCGCCTGTAATCCCAGCTACTCGGGAGGCTGAGGCAGGAGAATCACTTGAACCCAGGAAGCGGAGGTTGCAGTGAGCCGAGATTGCGCCACTGCACTCCAGCCTGGGTGACAGTGTGAGACTCCATCTCAAAAAAGAAAAAAAGTTGCCTTACAAATAACAATAGTTAATATTTATATGGTAATTATAAGTCATATAGTATTATAAATGTTTTGCATTTATTAACTAGGCTTAAAAATTGCCATATGTTATTATTAGCCCAGTTTTAAAGAGGAAGAAACTGGGTCTCAGAGAGGTTAATTAATTTTCCAAGGCCACACAGCTGGTAAATGGCAAAGCCATGATTTGAACGTGGAAAATCTATCCTCAAGAGTCTGTATACTTAATGGTCACATTATGTTATATTATATTTCATCTCAAAAATGCAAAGACCTTCAAACGCCAATTCCTCTTCCAGGAATTTATTCAAAGGACATGATAAAAGATATGTACAAAAGTGTTATCTACAATGTGTTTATTATAGCATTAATTATAATAATAATAAATGTTCAAATGACCTAAATATTTCATTGTAAAAGATTATGACATATTCAGATGGCAAACTGCTATTAAGCCATTTATAAATGTTAATTTTACTGAAACAGAAAACGATTATGCATAGGAGAACCTTGTGTTGGCTTTTCATCATTTGCACTCCTCCACGATTCTTTGCCCTTCTCTGTGTTCTGAGAGGCTAACCCTGTACCTGGGCTCCCATCAAGGCTGGCTGCCAGCTAGGTTCTGCCAATAAGAAGACCAAGAGGAGACTAAAATGAGAGGAGGGAAAGAGAGTTGGAGGTCAGGTTATTTCTTTCCAGTCTTGCCCTGTGGCTGTGGCAGTGGTTGCATCCCTCCTAGACTACAGTTCCCAGGTGAAGCTCCTCCTCCAGTATTCCAGGTTTCACTGGTCTTCAATGACATTATTTTTTGCCAGATCCTCTTAGGCTAGGGAGGTAATAGGTTGCCATCTCAGTTTCCTCATGACCCCAACCCCTCTGCTGGCTCTGGCAGCCCTATCCACACTTCGGCAAATCATCCCTTCATTGAGGTCTTCTCAATTGAACCGTCTGATTGGAATTCTGTTGCTGACAGAGACCCTAACTGTGAGAGGCGGGAATAGGGTGAGACACATATTTTAGCTTTTAAAAAAGTATAAATTGTATAAGAAAATGCTGCCAGTGTTTGCCTTCGGGTGTGAGATGATGAGTTATTTATTTTCATCTTTTTCTTAGGCTTTGGGGAAGAAAAGGACTTTATTCAAATCCTGATTTAAAAACCTCTTGTTGAACACACTAGACAAATGTCATGTAGTCATTTATAAAATAAAAATAATGTCTACCACTTCAAGTTATTATGGATATTAACTTAGCCCATGTAAAGTCCTCAGTGTACAGTAAGTGTTCATAGGTGGTTTTTTCACAGCTTCCTAATACGTGATTATCTGGATAGTGAAAATGCCTGACATGTGATAAAAGTACATATCCAAAAATGTTGGAATTACTAAAGGCCATGTAAATATATAGTTGGAAATTCTTCAGTGAGAGGAAAAAAAAACTTCTACACAATTAATAATAATTTGAAATATTGTGGGTAGTTTTTTGAAATGCTCATACACTACCCATTATCATATGGAATGCAGGTGTAAAATGAAAGGAAGGGAAAGCCATTCTTTGTTTGCATAGATAGCTAAGAGGTAGTTCCATGGAGAAGCAAAGAGAATTTTCTCCCAAGTATTCCAAACAACATTTCCCAGAAATGAATGTGTTCTTGATGGGTATTAGTGGGTAAGATTGTCACAATGAGAGTAAAAACCACATTCTAATGTATTCAGAAGAGACATAGTCCCTCTTTTGATAATAAATGAAATTTTAATTTCTCTTTGGAGCTACTCACAGCCAGACATGCAACGTTCATCTTCTTATCTTCTTGGTCCTGTAGCCTGTGTATGATTCACAGTATTCTTTCCATCACTTTTCCCACACACCCCCACCCCAATCAGTGCTGGGTGACATCATTTAACCCAAAAAGACCAAGAGTATGAATGGTAACTTTTTCCATTGCTTTCACCAACAATGAGCAACTGGATAAAATAATTTTAAAAATTCACAAAAACAAACAAAATTTATGAGAAGTCCTCCAAGCTGAAGGTTTGAAAAGAGCCAACACCACTGAAATATCTGAAGCCAGGAGAGTTCACAAGTTCAATCATTATGTGAAACTGCAGGAAATGTGGCCAGATCTGCTGTCAGTTTAAAGAATATCACTGAAGCTTTGCAAAAATGATGTACGTTCCCATTCAAACATCCCAGAAGCTATTGGACTTAATTTCCTTTTTAAACATGTACTTTGCTGTCCTCAATTGCTGATGGGTGGGGAAATGCTTTAACCCACAGGGCATTGTTGGTTCACTAACAAATGTGTTCGCAAGCAGCAGACTTTTCCCACAAACATGCATTTATGTGTAAGATCTCAAGTAGACTGCCATTTCAAAGTTCTTACTTCTCTTTATTCATTCCCCTATTTGAGAATCCAGCCATCTTTCCATCCTATCAGTCTCCTTCTTCATCACGTGAGACGTTTGTGCTGCCCTCCTAAAATCTTCTATGATGATTATCTTAATCATCAAAATTGAGTCCCATTATTTCTCTAGTTGAATCTTTTTTATGTGAGTGCTTTGATTTTTACAGGCATTTTTAGTCTAATATTGTGCAAATGACTTGTTATACTGGCTTCAATTTACTCTGCAATACCAACCAAACTCAGCTCAGCAGCAGGACACCGGCTTTGCACCCAAGACCTTCACACTTCACTTAATTCACTGTCATGGGAATCTCTCATCCACAAAATAAAAGTCAGAAGTTGCTTCCAGGCTGATTCTAAATAAATCTACCAGGGAAAATCAGCTTCTACCCTTCTATCTGGCAATTGGTGAAGACTAAATTCTCCAAAACTCACAGAGTAAAATGGGGAGTCTATTTGCACTGTTTCCTGCTTTTCTTTTTTCCTTGTTTAAAACTAATGGGAAAAAGGTAGGTTAATATGAAAAATTTCCAGACATAATGAAATATATAGTATGAACTCCTATGCACGTTTAAAGATACATACACAATGTCTATGTGCATTATAACATCTTAATTATGAACTACTGTAGAAGATAACATAGTTCAGCCTCTAGCAGTTCAATGGCTTATAAGTAACTAAATGTCAGTTGGATGGAACAATTCTTCTCCAATTATCTCTTAATGTGCATTGGAGATTATCAGAATAAAGAAGTTACAGGAGATAATATGAATATAATTTGATGAATTCTAATTATTGCTGTCATGACTGATTGTTTTTCCTCCAGTTGTGTAAGCTGATTCACAGCTAGTTTCTCTTACTTCTAAACTGCATATTACTAACAACACGTACTCCAAGAGGCCAGGCACATGTCAACAAACCATAAGTACAAGGAACTCTAGTCCTAGAAAAAACTAATAAAAGGCATAGTTGCTTGTGCTCAAGGAGAGTTTCCTTTCTAAAAGTTGTAAGCTATAAAATATAAATTTAGCCTTCTTTAATTCCTAATGGAAAAGCAAATACTTAAACTCCAAGACACAGTGATAAAGGGATTACTTTGTCACCATCAGTCCTCCCTCTCTGTAATGCTAGGTTGCATTAAGCCAAGACGAAATATTGACTATTTGGTGCCAATTCACTTCTTCTCTTCTGTAATATTTGCTTAGACCATGCTCATGTTCTGTTACCATTACCTGTTCCCCTCAGCTGTTTAATCAGATTTTAAATGACTTGGGATAGTGCAATATCACAGACAGAAGGTGCTTACATATTTACTCAGTGAATGAATGAATGCACTGATTGCAAATTATTAAATGCAAGAAAATTAGGGTGGAAACTATTTAATACTTCACAGGAAAGTCCAAGGAAAATCCATATAAACATTGCTAGTCTCTCTTTAATATTCAATGTTCAATTATTAAAACATAGCTCACTCGCTCTCTCTTTTATCACTACGTTTTGTATGCTCTCTTAGATCTAATGAAGTTTAGGAATATCCAGTACACTGTAGTTATTTTGTTTTCTACTTGGTATCCCTAAATTTGTTGGGCAGCTTTATCCTAAGGGCCAAGTTGAAAATAGAAAAATAAATGACTCAAGGTTTTAGCTACCTTTAATATCCCTATTTTCACACGCTCATGTATATTCATATTCCCTGGAAGCTGCCACCCACACAGGCTTCAGACTCTGACAGCACTGCTAAGTGAGTAAGTGACTACATGAGACAGAAATTCTTATTCTGAAAGCATTCATTGAGAAAGCTTTCTACTGTGCCATGTTTTATTAATGTTCTGCTTCTAAATTCAGATTGCATTAAAAATCATCTAAAAACCCTACCTTTATTTTTATCTTTTCTATCACAGCCAAATACAGAGAGAGCTAGTTGCTACATATATAAGACAATCATGAAAAAACAGGGACAAGCTTCAAAAAGCTAGTGGTGAATCTGTGCACATATTCAAGCACAAATGATGCTCTCCTGCCATTGTGTCTTTCCTATTAGGGTGCTCACAGACTGGGCTCTCAGACCTGACTGCATTCTGTTATACTCCCCCAACTTGGACTACATGACCAACTCAAATTTAGATATAAATATTTCCAAATTCCAAAGAGCAGCCCAGGCCTGGTTTGAGCCAAAATTGGTCCAGCCTTAGAGAGTATTTTGCCAGATCTAAAAGATGATATAGAAAGTTGAGGGCAGGAGGTGCGTACTTGTGTGCATTTGTGCAGAAAGTGCCTCAGGAAAATCTGTGTAGACAAAATGCCCCTGGATTTTGCAAAGGATTTGAAAACTATATCACGATCAACTTCCACTTGCAAATAACTTTTCTAAAATGTTAGATTATTAAACTCTTTTTCTTGTTTACGCTCTGTTAGTATGTATGTTTTACCCCATTAATCAACATTCCTCATTCACTCTGAAATGTCCAAGAGTCCTTAGAGTCTCAGAACTGAGAAGCACTTCTGCTCCTTAAAGGACTGATAATAAAAATCTGCTATATTTGTTTGCATACTTACCCTACTTTATCATAATCACACAATTTAAATTTATAAATGATGCAATGTAAATATGAAAAAAACACTGAAATATGAGTTTTTGAAAAAATATGATAAAGATGACTTTATTTTTAAAATTAAGAATAACAATTTCTGTTGTATTAAACGTAGGTAAAACAACACTAACTTTTAGGAGAAAAAAAAAAGTTAGAAAGATCCTGAATTCATATTACTTTAAAAATGTATTTAAGAGCTCATTCCACTTTTTAAAAAATAAAATTAGAAACTGCAGACTATGAATAATGACTTATTCAAAAAAACTGAACTCCAATTAATACATGCATATTGATAGAAGCTTGACAATATAACAAAATATTGCTCAATGAACCAGTGTGCACGTGCACATTTGTCAATATGTGTGTGATAAAATAAACTGTTGGAAGCATTTACTATCAATTTCCTATATGTAGCTTTTTTTTCAATGAGGTAATTTGGGCTTTGATAACAGGGCTCCACTATATGTAAAAGACATTTTTAAATTATAAAACATCTATTGGCTTTAATAGCCACTCCCTTTTCACTCCTTTACAGTAAAGATTCCAGACCTAAGACAAGATATCCTCTGAAATTCTAACCTGGACCAATCAAATTCAGGACAGTGTTTTCACTATTGCTTTAGTGAGTGGAGACAACACCAAGTTAGGTTTCCACACTTATCAGAACAACACTTTTTTTTTAGATTGTTTTCCTTCTAGAAGCCCAGGTGACTACAACAAATCCCAGGTCTCATTCACCATCAGAACAATGCCTGTGTCTTTTTCGTACTCTCCCACACTTCTTGTTCTTCCACTCATGCAGCCAGAAAGCCAGTAAGCCCAGTGAGAAGACCTAAGCACCTATTTCTTTGGCTTCACTTTCCAGTTCTCTTCTTTGCATGGGGGTCAGAACAGGTTGAGCCCAAGCTACTCCAAAGACCTGGTCATCTTGCTTTCCTTGAAATCTTTATGCGCTCTCTCTCACTGGCTAAGGCTACTCCTCCTGGCTCAAGTGATCCTCCTGCCTCAGCCTCCAGGGTAGCTGGGATTACAGGCAGGCACCACCATGCCTGGCTAATTTTTGTATTTTTAGTAGAGACAGTGTTTTGCCATGTTGGCCAGGCTGGTCTCAAACTCCTAACCTCAAGTGATCTGCCTGCCTTGGCCTCCCAAAGTGCTGGGATTACAGGCATGAGCCACCGCACCTGGTCCAAGATGATAAGTTTCAAAATTTGTCATCATAAGAGTAAAGGAAAAGAGGCAAAGGTCTATTTTCTGGCTTTGTAATAGTGTTCTTTAGGTTCACCTGGTATAGAAAACAGAAACCTCCAGTCTTGCTTAATAGAGTCCTACAATGAAGATTAGGTCCAACATTAAGCTGATAATAAAGTTACTTTATCTTGCACTTTTGAGGCACAAATTTCCCTCAGAGAATTCAAACAAAAGTGTAAGCTCAGGGCCGGGTGTGGTGGCTCCTGCCTATTATCCCAGCACTTTGGGAGGCTGAGGCTGGTGGATCATCTGAGGTCAGGAGTTCGAGACCAGCCTGGCCAACATGGAGAAATCCTGTCTCTACTAAAAATACAAAATTAGCAGGGTGTGGTGGCACATGCCTGTAATCCCAGCTACTCGGGAGGCTGAGGCAGGAGAATCTCTTGAACTTGGGGGGCAGAGGTTGCAGTGAGCCAAGATCACGCTATTGCACTCCAGCCTGGGCAATAAGAGTGAAACTCCGTCTCAAAAAAAAAAGAAAAAAAAAGTGTAAGCTCAGGCAAAGGAAGGATCTGCATGTTACTATGGCCAATCACAATCATAACATACTAATATTATTTCTTAAAACAATGTCAGTGATCATAACCAATAGTAATACACAGATCATATTTTATGACTTTTAGTTAAGTTAGCATTACCCTACCAGGGGTTTCTAAACTTATCATTGATACATTTAAAAAAGCATGCTTAATCATTGATGAATAATGTGTTAGCATGCTAATATTCTAATCCTATTACTTCTTCTCAAAGTGTTACCACCAGTATAAGGAAGCTAAAACACAAGCTTTAGAAGAAATTATTTTTTGTATTTCTTAATGCAATTGTATTTTTATTCACTTTTTATAGTAACAGCTACATGACTGCAAAGCTAGCAAATTTTGAACATTACTACAGGGCCATTTCATAACTTCTAGCACTTTGAAAAATTTTTACAAAATTCACCATTTCAAATATTAGACTATAACAATTTTTCAAATTGCCTATGTAATATTTTGAGGAGTTCCTATGTGCCAGATACTTTTCTCAGTGCCTTATATATATATATATGTATCCATTTATTTAATCTAAAGCAAATAAATGACCATGTTAAATATGAATAAAACAAGGCAAAAGAGTTTCAGCAAGTTGCCCAAGATCTCAAGCAGTAAGAGTTAGAGGTGAGAATCAAACCAGGTACTCTGGGTCCCAGAGGGTCTGCTTATACCACTATAATAATCTAAAGCACAAAATTAATAATAATTATAATAATCTAAAGCACAAAATTAATCTAAACAATGTTTTGTTCCCCAAATATATGTGCTAGGCAAGGAAATAATTATGTCATCAATAAAATTACAATTTAGTTGTGGAAAAATATGAGTTATAAATGATTGAAAACAAGGTTCAACTTAATTAACTGAAATGGCCTTGAGAAGAAATTTGTTTTGTTTGATTATTATTGTTTACTCTTGGTCTGTTTTATAAAGTATTTGTAAAAATGTATAGGAACCTATATAAAAACAAATACTTAAATAATAAGAGTTAGAGAAAATACCAATCAGAATAAAAGCTCAAGAATAGTTAAGAACAACACAAATAATAGGCTTAATACATTTATTATTAAACTTTATTAAAGTGAAATTCCTGGTGTCCCATAAAGAAAAATTATCATTTACATGGCTCCCATTATACAGAAAAAGAAAACATAACCACCTCCTACATCTCAAAGAATCTAACGGCATTTGGGATGGTTTTTGTTTAACTTCAGAGAATCACAAAATCCTTAATGAGAGAAGTAGAGTTTGGTGTGATTTCAGCAGACAAAAGAAGTATGCGCATGGTCATTCTGGGCAGTGAGGAAAGAAGTTCAATAGCATGAAAGTACAAAATACTTTTGTGCATTTGAGAAATGGTAAATAGACTGACATAGCTGGGGTAGTGTTTCCTAAATGATCTTCTGTGATACCACTGAAAGACTAAACTCTCGGATAAAGGTGAAACTGAAACTGGGACTCAATTGGATCAAGGTGATTTCTCTGTGCCTCAACTACCTTCTAGAAGAAAATTAAAATCTCTCTGAAAGAATAAAGCATAAGCCAGAGCTTCTAGAAATATTTATACAAATGTCCAGCACTCATTTAACAATTACCAAGAAGCCAGAAAGCAGAATCATGAGACTAAAAATTGGGGTGAGTGGGTGGACAATATAAAGGTAACCCAGATAGTGACATTATTAAGAAAAAACTTAAAATATCAATAATTAATATGCTCAAGAAAATAGAAACAAAGATAGAGAATTTGACCAAAGAACTAGAGTTAATTTTTTTAAAGATAAATTTTAATTCTAGAAAATAGCCCATACTAAGAATGGGATAGATGAATGTAACAGCGAATCAGACAAAGCAGAGAAAAAGAATAGTGAACATAGATGAGTAGAAAATATCAAGATTAAAATACAAAGAGAAAAGAGGATGAAAAATACACACACGAAAAAACACAAGAAACATACGAAACCAAGTGAAAAGACCTAAAATGTACGCAACTAGAATCTCAGAAAAAGAATGAGAGGCTAGACCAAAGGCACTATCTTAAAGAGGTCCTAAATAACAATTTTGGAAAAGTTCATGAAAATCTTCAGACTATGAATTCAAAACATATTATGAGATTCAAGCAGTTCAAATACAAAGAAAAGCATACCTAGGCACATCCAACAAAGAAAATTCTTAAAAATGGCCAAAGGAAAAAGACACACTCCTTTTAAAGAAATATTAATAGCACCAGGGCTGATGAATCATTTTCAGTAAAAATGATGAAGGTCAGAAGGCAACATATTAACACTTGTAAAGTGCTAAAAGAAAATCATCATCAAGCTCTTACTCTATACCCAGGAAAAAAAAATTCATTAAAATATATGGCCATTATAGCACTAAAGAAGAAAGGTGATGGTAAATGAAATAATATGTGCTATAATTTCAGGATTCTTTTGGAAATGAAAAACATACTAATTTAAGGTCTCTAAAATATTAAGGATATATATTGTATATAGGGGTTGAAATAAACAATATACTTTTAAATAATCCATGGGTCAACAAAAAAGCAATTTATATAAATAATTTCAACTAAATGATAAGAAGACATATCAGAATTTGTGGGATGCAGCTATTAAAAATGTATAGCCTTGTAAGATTGTTTAATTTTAAAAAAGCACAAGTTATTACTATGAGGTATGAGAAAAGGAGACATCACTACAGAATCAACATAAAATGTAAAGAAATGTACATTACATGTACATTTATATGTTCTGTGGTGTCTATTACCACTTACTTCAACTATGGAACTCTATGTTGAATAAAAGATACAGAAAGTACAGCCTGAGAAGTTTTATAAAGAAGTGCTTAGAGGGGTAAACTGTTAGAAAAGGGGCCCTTGGGGGCTTGTCTTATGATTACATTTGCATAGTAATGCTCAGTTTTTATTTATGTGAATTTTTGTTTGGTATGGCCTAAACCTACATTTGCAGAGCAAGAATTGTGCTTTTACTTGGAACATGTATTTATTTGAATGATGACAATTTGGAATGTGAAAAGCTTCCCTTCTGGCCACTCCCCGTTTCTCAACATTTAAATTAATTTGTTCATGAGAGATTTTCAAGCAAAGGCAAAAATAAAATCAAATAAAACAATCTGTAATGTTGCAATAATAATACTTTCATGAAATCAGCAGCTTTGCATGTTTTGTTATCTGCCACTAAAGTGTCAAAGATAATAGTCATATGTAAATGTTTTTATTCCAATGCCTTTTAAAAAAAAAAACAAAAAAGGCAGGTGAATACATCATGAATTAAGAATGACCCCCTGTTATTGAAGCTCATTTACATCTATGGTTTCTACATTAGGTGTTATCACGGGGTCTGTGGTGAACTGAATAATAATAGCTCCCCAAATACATTCACATCCTAATTCCAGGCACCTGAAAATGTCATTTCATATGGCAAAATGGATTTTGCAGATGTGATCAAGATAAGGATCTTAAAATGAGAAGATTATCCTGGATGACCTAGGTGGGCTTAATGTGATCACAATGGTCCTCATAAGAGGTTCACAGAAGTGAGAGTCAGAGGATGATGTGAAGACAGAACAGAAACTGGAGTGATGCACTTTGAAGATGGCAAAAAGAGGCCACAAACCAAGGAGTATAAGCAGCCATTAGAAGCGAAAAGTGCAAGAAAACAGATCTTCCCTTCAGAACATCCAGAAGTAATCAGCCCTGCTGACACTTTGATGTTAGCCCAATGAAACCAATTTTGAACTTCTGATCTCCAGAAATGCATAAGAGTAAACTTGTGTTGTTTTAAGCCATTACATTTGTGGTGATTTTTTTTATAGCAGATATAGGAAACTAATAGAGAATCCTAGTGAAATGGTTATCAAACCTGGTGCAGAGCAGAATCTCACCTAGGCAGTCTGTGAAAAATACAGATCCTTGGATCCTATTCCTAAAAATTCTGATTCTCTATATACCTGTGATGAGCCACAGGAATTCAAAATTGTGAAGAAGTTTCTCAGATGACTGTTGTGCTGCAAACCAGGTTACAAGTCAAAAGAAGGGTGCTTGGGAAGAATTCACTGCCTGAAATAGTTGCCTTGGGCTGCTATAACAAATTAACACAAGCTTGAAATCTCAAAACAACAGATATGTATTCCCTCACAATTCAGGAGACCAGAAGTCTGAAATCAGTTTCACAGAGTGAAAATCAAGGTGACCGCAGGGCCATGTTCTCTGCAGAGGCTCCAAGAAAAAATTGTTCCTTTCTCTTCCAGTTTCTAGTGGTTGCCAGCATTCCTTGACTTGTGGCCACATGACGCCAGTCTCTGCCTCTGTGGTCCCATTGCCTCCTCTTTGTGCAGCAAATCTCCCTCTGCCTCTCTCTTATAAAGACACTTGTAATTGGAATTAGGGTACATCCAGTTACCAGGACAATACCCCCATCTCAAGATCTTTAGCTGAATCACCTCTACAATAACTCTTTTTCTTTATAAGGTAACATTTGCAGGTTCCAGAGGTTGGGATCTGATATCTCAGCTTCACAATTATTCTTCCTAGTGTACTGCCTTAGTGCCCTTCAAGGTTATTTAGCGATTAAGACAGTAGAGCTGAAGAAACTTTCTATAATCTTTTTATATTCATATCCCTTTTGACCCTTTACAAATTACAATTATTCTATTAAAAAACAACCAGTCTCGGTGGACTATTCTGTTGATTAATGAGGGTGATGATAAGCAGGGAATATGGGGATTATTGGAAGAAGTAGGTTCCTAGAATTCAGTAGCGTTTTTATTACAAGTTTATATGGCCCTTTAAAAAATTGACTTCTCATAAGGGTGTTCCTGAACATAAAAGTATTGCAACAAAGGAATCTTTATTAAAAATTTCTATCCCAGAGGAGTTTACTGCACGTGACTACAAACAGACTACAAGAAGTGTTGGTTGGAAAGTTAGTTTTTTATGCAAAAGTATACTTCAAATTTAAATAAATCCAAGGTTCCTTTGACCTCTTTTTTACCTCTAGACAATCAAGAAATTTAGACTCTATGGTTCACTGACATGAGCATTCTTGTCCTGAGTGACTTTTTAAGGCTCTTCAGGTATATAATCCAGGAGAAAGATTAACGAGAAGTCTAAGGAGGATACAACAAAATTCAGCCAGTGGCCAAAGAAATGTATACATTGTGGTGGTGATCCACAGAAATAATAATAAATAGTATAGATTTTATTTTCAAAAAAAAAAAAAAAGTCCTCTTTCTTTCAGAAGGGCCAGTCCCCCATTCTAATATTTTTAACATCTCTGAAGAATAGGGCTTAAGGCCTTTCCCAACTGTAAAATGGTACCCTTTTTACAAATGTACATTTTTATATCCTATTCTCTTAAAAACCATTTATAGCTCCACTTCCTTTTACTATTATCTACTGAAAATCTAAATAATTGTCCCCCTTAAAATACTTCATGGCATGGCTCTCAACAATCTAATTTTCATTTTAGCAGGCCATTATTCCACCCTGAATAGCTTTTAGAAAGAAAAAAAATTTCTAATCTATCCCACCTGACACTGGCCACACTTTATTCTCTCTGTGTCCCTTTGATATTAAGGTGCCTACCTTTGATATTAAGGCATTTGATAATGCCATGCCTACATGGCATTATTCACTTGTCTTACTTCAGCTGGTAGAACGGGCTTCAAACTGGGCTCTGAGCTGATCTGCCAATCTGCATCCTTTAAAATCCCCAGAGCAATAGGGAACAGCGTTGTCTAAGAACCACCTCAGCAGAATGACCTAGCAAGCTTGCAAAACTGCAGATTCCAAGGCATCGCCTCTGATCTACTAAATATAATTTCTGGAAAAATAACTTGGGCATTTGTACTTGTCACAAGTACAAATGCCCAAGTTATTTTTCCAGAAATTATATTTAGTAGATACAATACCTGCTTCACGCACTCCCTTCTGCTCATAAGCACCCAGGTTTTAATGGTTTGATGGCGCTATTCTGAAGGAATGAACTTGTCCAGGTTGGTGCCATGAAGTTAAGCAACATCTACAAGCCACTCAGTAACTGTGACATATCATCACTGCACTTTAAATGCCAACTCCATTTTCCATTCTTGAATTCCTATCCAGTTTTATTCCTTCTTTTCAATCACCATAACTTCATCATTTCCCAGAGAAATCCACTTCATCATTTCCTGGAGAAATTCATCCTTACTCTTCGTTATTTCAGTGCCCCAGTTTCATTTTCTAGAAACTTCTCTCTCATGTCCTTATCCCAGTCCAGTAACCCCTTCCAGAAAAACTAGGAGAGTGATCAGGCAAAGAAAAATCAAATTTCTAGAGGATATACTATTTGAAAACTTTGTTCTGACAAATGGAACAAGCACAAGTAGCAGTTTACCTGCTGTGAGCATATTTCAGACCAGAGAACTTACCAGCAGGACCTAATTTCTCCTTGGTTAGCATAATAGAGAAAGCTAATTACAAGGGATTATTCTTAGGAAAGAAAAATCTAGTTCTGTGTTGTGTGACACAGAGAAACTCATTCTATCTGTAGAGATTTTGGTCGATATAGCAACATGATAACAATTTAATCTTGTTCTGCTTTACTGAGAATAAACATTTTTTTCCAAAAGCAGTTTAATTTGTCCACCACAGACACAACTCTACACAAAATGCCATTGAAAAGAATACTTACTGTCCATGCTCGTCACACAAAAAAATACTGTAACCTGTTGAGCAAGGCACTGAGAAAGAAAACCCCGTCATAACTGGGATAGAGAAGACAACTTTGCCTTAACACAAAGTAAAGCTGCTGCCTTCAAACGGTCTTGGTAAAGTGCTTCACGGCAGAATGTTGCTGGCCAATTTACATGGCATTTGGATTTGAAGTTATATGCCATTTGGGGAAGATTACTATAATTAGAAAAATGGCCTAATTACTTTTCTGGCAAGAGTGAAGAAAGAGAACAGACTCGTCGGCTTATAGAGACAAGTCCTTGAGAAACCTCAACAGGTTTTGGGATCCAGTTTGACAGGAAACGACATCTCATCTGAACCCCTTGGATCTGTTGAACAACCAAGCTAGAAAGCCAAAACCACAAGAGAGGAAGAGAGAGCAAGAAAAGAAAAATACTTCTTCCTATTGGATTTTGAAACAGAGCTGACAGAAATGCTCCTTTCCATGACATTGCAAAGCTTCATCTGCTGCCCCTGTAAGATGCACAAACGGAAATGAATGAAGTTGGGAGGGAAGAGCGGATTTTCACTGCAATGAGACTTGGAGGAAGGTTTCATGCTGGTGTTGTTTGATGGCTATGTCTGTTCTAACTGTAAATAATATGACAACATTCGAGATTGAGAGATTGAAAGAGTACCTCCTGTTATTTGAGGTTTCAAGTTAACATTTATTATATAAAAGGCAAAATCATATAAAATTCCTCTTTTCCTGTGCTGAGGGAGAGAGACACTGCCGCACTGAATCAAATACCCATTCCCCATGCCGCAGCCTCACGGAACATCGTTTTTTACCCAGAAGGAAAGTGGGAATGGCGAGAGCTCTGTTAGAGAAAAATGACCCTGGGCTTTCACTATTTAGGTTCTGTTTCCTGCATTTAGCAATTGGAACACCTGCACTTGATCAAATATGTCTTCGCAAAAGTACAATTTAAATTGGTCATGAATTTTTAAAGGATATATGAGTAAAATAAGTACAATGAAGCAACTTCAAAATGTATGTGCAAGAAAAAAACAAACAACCCCATGAAAAAGTGGGCAAAGGACATGAACAGACATTTCTCAAAAGAAGACAGTTACGTGGCCAGCAAACATACGAAAAAAAGCCCAATGTCACTGATCATCAGAGAAATGCAAATCAAAAGCTCAATGAGATACCATCTCATGCCAGTTACAATGGTGATCATTAAAAAGTCAGGAAACACCAGATGCTGGAGAGACTGTGGAGAAACAGGAACGCTTTTACACTGCTGGTGGGAATGTAAATTAGTCCAACCATTGTGGAAGACAGTGTGACCATTCCTCAAGGATTTCGAACCAGAAATACCATTTGACCCAGCAATCCCATTACAGGGTATATACCCAAAGGATTATAAATCATGCTACTATAAAAACACATGCACACATATGTTTATTACAGCACTGTTCACAATAGCAAAGACTTGGAACCAACCCAAATGCCCATAAATGATAAACTGGATAAAGGAAATTGGTACCTATATACTGTGGAATACTATGCAGCTATAAAAAGGAATGAGATTATGTCCTTTGCAGGGACATGGATGAAGCTGGAAGCCATTATCCTCAGCAAACTAACACAGGAACGGAAAACTAAACAGCACAAGTTCTCACTCACAGGTGGGAGTTGAACATTAAGAACATATGGACACAGAGAGGGGAACAACACACACCAGGACCTGTTGTGGGGTGGGGGATGAGGGGAGAGAGCTTAGAGGGAGAGTCAATAGGTGCAGCAAACCACCACAGCACACGTACACCTATGTAACAAACGTGCATGTTCTGCACATATAGCCTGTTTTTTTTGTTTTTTGTTTTTTGTTTTTTTAGAATAAAGAAAAAAAAGAATTGTCACTAAAAAAAAATGTACATGGAAGCGGGGGCGGTGGGGCTGGTGGCTGGAAAGAAGCAGAAAGGGTTATTAAATGATTGCCGCTTTCAAGTCATGAGCTGTCTAATGAAAATGTTCCCTCCGTAAATGTGGCTCTCATTATCCTGTTTCCTATCATTAGTGACTTCTGAAGTGTCCCCTTCCCTTCCTAGGCACTTTATCTAACACAGAGAGGAGAAGCTGGACTTCAAGCTGTGCTAAAAGTGAAACAGCAGCTCCATCCTTCACCACACTTAGAAGAGTCATCATATTAAGATCCCTTTGATCTAGAATTCTCAGGGTTTGTTTTTCATTTGACAGCCTTAATGGAAAATGTAAACACATAAAAGCATTATCCCCCTCCACCAAAATAGTGATTTTTTTCAATCTTTTTCCTATTTCAATGTAGCCTTTAAAAATCATTTATTAAATTACTTTTTACTTTGTATCAACCAACTCATGTGACAGTTTTACAGCACGAATACTGTTCCAACCATAGTGTCATTCATTTTATTTGTTTTCCAGAAAAAATGGATTTGGTATATAATATCAAAGCAGTAACCAGGTAAATCTGGTATTCTTCCTTTGGCGATAATCAATTCTTCTGGAAGAAAGAGAAAATCTTCTACAATTACACATACCAGGTTAATGTTTCATGTGTTTAGAGATGTTAACTAATTGAAATACAATCTTTCAGTGCAATTGGAAGGTGTCTACTACAGTGAATGAACTCCTTATAAAAACACAGGTTAGGCTGGGCATGGTGGCTCACTCCTCTAATCCTAGCATTTTGGGAGGCTGAGGCAGGCAGATCAAAAGGTCAGGAGTTCAAGACCAGCCTGACCAATATGGTGAAACCCCATCCCTATAAAAAATACAAAAATTAGCCAGGCGTGGTGGTGCACACCTGTAGTCCCAGCTACTCAGGAGGCTGAGGCAGGAGAACTGCTTGAACATGAGAGGCGGAGGTTGCAGTGAGCCAAGATCGTGCCACTGCACTCCAGCCTGGGGGACAGAGCAAGAGTCTGTCTGAAAAAAAAAAAAAAAAAAAAACCCCACAGGTTAAGAATTATTTTCAATGGAAAGCATATAGGCCTTTTTTATTGCATTGCTAAAAACAGGTTAATCGTTAATCAAAGATGGGTTATCATCCTGGGTCAACAATTTTGAAAGCAAACTGTTATGAGTTTAATTGAGTCCCCTCAAAATTCATATATTAAAGCCCTAACCCCCAGTACTCCAAAATGAAATTGTATTCAGAGATAAGGCCTTTAAAGAAGTGATTAAGTTAAAAATGAGCGTTTTTTTCTTTTTAGGGTAGACCCTAATCCTGTCTGACTGGCACCCTTATAACAGGATATTTGAACACACAAGAGAGACCAGGGATATTCACACATAGAGGAAAGACTGTGTGAGAACATGGTGAGAAGGCAGCCATCAGCAAGCCAAAGAGAGAGGCCTCAGGAGAAACCAATGCTGCCAACGCCTTGACCTTGGCCTTCCAGCCTCCAGAACTGTGAGAAAATAAATTTCTGTTGCGTAAGCCCCCCTCGTCTGTAGTATTTTGTTATGGCAACCACACTGACTAATACATAAACCATCAAGTAAAAGGAGTGATCTGGAAGCAAGGCCCTAATACTAGGTTGAAGTTGACAACAACAAGAGCTGGTGTAGAACAGACAGCAAGGAATGAAGTCAAGATACAGGAGAAAAGAGTCTGGTTGCAGAGTCAAAGCAAGAGACAAAAGAAATATACCCCTTGGCTTCCAGTCTGTGAAGGGATAGGGTGGCTATCTCTTCCATTAGACAAGGATTCTGTCCAATGCAATGCTAGAGAGTCTCCACTTCATTCTGTGAAATACAGGAGGAATGTGGTCCATTCTGGATTTTATGAGATGTTGGTGAGATAAGAGTATGACCTGTTGGTATGGCAAGAGATTAGGCAAAAGATTACTTAGGTTCTAATTAAGGTATGTTTCAAGACATCTCAATGGTTACAACAGGGATGGAGGCTGACAGAATCAACTCAGAGAGGAAAGAGAGAGAGAGAGAAAGAGAGTAGACTAAGAAAGTAAGTGAAATACAAACCTGGGTACACCGAGAAATCCATAAATTTGACTGAGCTTACTTCAAAGTTCCTTGACTACTTCTGTATCAGGAAGGATAGCACTCAGAAATTAAGTCGAGTATAGGAATCTAACATTACATTGACTGACGCCTGAGTCTGTGACTGTGAAATGTGTTTATCTCTTTGGCTAGCACTGGGCATTGCATGGAGTGCTCACTCCACAAACACTGGTTGAGTGGTCGAGCGGTGCAAGAATGTGGGGAGTATAAGTAAGAAATGCAAAGCTAGTGGCTTTGTCAGTCACAGTGAGTTTCAAAATAAAGAAAAATGAACTCATATAAGTTGACTCTGTTTCTAATGTTATTTCTGTATTATTTGAAAAGCATGTGAATTCAATGAAAGGCAGAAGATGAGATGTGTTTGAAAGTTGAATTCTGGCCCTAGACATATACTTGATATGGTTAACTCTCTGTGTTGACTGTGCATGTCTTAGGGAGGTAAACCAAGGATGTCTTTATGTAGACATAAAGTTATGTGTTTGTTACTGGCAAGTGCAGGAAAATAAATAAGTGAATTAATTAATTAAAATAAAGTCATGTGGATGTCATTAGCAGAATTGAGACCCTAAAAATAATCTATAAAGAAGCTCTCCATTTCCCATTTTCCTCCCCTTTTTTGTTTTTCCCTCCCAAAGAGTGAACCCCCATTCCTGTAATCCTAGTAGACCCTCCTCAGAGTTACCACGTTTTCTTTGTTAATCTTTGAGACTGCCCTGTATAACGCATTGCTTAGGCTGAAAAAAAAAAAAAAATCCCTGCAGAAAGGATTAAACCATTGATATTATTTCTCATTATTCAAATAATTAGACATTGTTTCACAAAGCATATCTTCTTTGTTACAAAGAAGACGAAAAACTCATTCTCACCTACAGGCAGCTCAGATGACTAGTAACACCAACTGGATTACTTAGAACTGATGTTTCTGTGGTGGATGAGTTATTCCCAAGCAATTCAACAATGTACCTCCTTTGAGCAAAAAACTACACC
Source organism: Hylobates moloch (assembly GCF_009828535.3). Lineage (NCBI taxonomy): Eukaryota > Metazoa > Chordata > Mammalia > Primates > Hylobatidae > Hylobates > Hylobates moloch. Next base: position 18,562,138 of record NW_026652283.1, on the reverse strand, counting down.
AGGGAGAGTGGGATATAGAAAGATAAACAAGATATGGCTTTTGACCTGCAGGGGCTGACAATCAAGAGAAAAGACACATATATAAACACTGCTAAAACCAATCAGATGATGACAAGCACCATAGTCTAATGCAGGCAAGAGCTGAAGGAGTTTAAGGAGGCAATGACTGATTCTAAATGAGGATGAAGGAGACTCTTTCCTGAGGAAATTGTATTTAAATTTGAGAATTCTAGGGCAAAACTCAATTCCTGATGAGAGACCTATTTTCACATTGGTAGTTTGAGATTCCTGGTCAAGACTGAAAAACCTTCAGTTGCAGAGGAAAAACATGAGTGTCATGTTAACTTACCTTGATGCCTAATTCTTCTGAAATTAAAAACCCAGAGAGGCATACTTATCCAGGTTTATTAAAAATAAAGCCTCAGTGACTCATGAGTAGTTTCGTTCCACTTACTTTTTGAAAGTCAATTTTAACGGAAATATTACAAGATAAATACTAAGAGATTGCTTCAGGGCAGCCCACCTCAGAAGTCTGAAGCTGCCACTCTCAATATGTCAGACATTGCCCACTGTGATTTCAGAGCAGCCATCGACTTTTTTTTTTTTTTTTTTCCCCGTTTTTTTTTTCTTGTGTTGACTTGTTTTTTTGGGTGCCACAGAACACCTTGTACACGTGCATGTGTGTGTGCGTGTGTGTGTGCACGTGCGTGTGCTTGTATGAGCATATGTGTGTTCTGATACAAGATTTGAAACTGAATGGAAAACGATGAACTTCAAATAATAGCCCTAAGAAAAGATAAGCCTAACAAGGAATAGTCTGGTTCTTCTTGACTTAGAAATTTGCTATAACTGCTAAATTACACAGGGATCCAGATGAGCCAGCTCCCGAAACTAAACACACATATTTGGAATTGTTTTCTGCAGTCTCCATGGCTACCCCTGGGGTTGCCTAGTCTCCTCAAAACCTTGTTTTCACACACATGAAGGAGTGCAACCACACCACCCACAGACTTCAAAATTTACACTGGCTCCTCATTCAGTTAAGGATCTTTCCTAAATTGCCTTCCTTGTTATTTTGAATTTTCTCCCTGACCTTCCTCCAGTTCCCTGAAATGGCTTCACCTCTGTCAGCTTCTCCCTCACTCTGTGGCTTCAGTATCAACCATCAAGACCTGGAGAGGACTGGCTTCCTGTTCCACCAATAAATCCCTGTCAGCTGAGGTGGGTGCATAGCGAGAACTCTCCTTGCTGCCTTTTTTCCCAGCCCAATTCTTCCTGCTCATCCCTACCAAATTGCTTTTCTCCCAGAGAGGTTTTTATGACATCCTTGCTCCAAATCCATTTACAAGATTCAGTCCAAAATCATCAGCTGGATATAATGGACCCCCCACAATCTGGCATCTTAAACCTTATCTACTGCAATTGCTCTTGTACCTTGATTCCAGTTAGCAATGCCTGTTCTCTATTTTAAACAATGATTAATTTATCCAACTCTATTTGTTTGCTCAAACTATTTTCCTTGCCTACAACAGCCTCCCAACGCTTTTCCACTCAATGTAAGTACAGTTAATGATTGTTATTTGTGGTAGTTATGTTCTATAAAGTCACCTTGGACACTTAATTTGTGAATACGAAACAATTGCTCTTAGAGGAAATACAGGGTTAGGTTCCTTCCAGCCTCTGGTCGCAACATTTTTGTCAATCGATCAATACATAACCTTGTTTTATGTATGTTTCTGTTTAACGACATCATATTTAACATATATAGTGCTGTTTCATTAACATTGATCTTATAACCAACAGAACTGTGACTCATGCCTGAACGAAGCTTATCTAACACAACATTTTCTCCCCAAGACACATAACAGCCCCCTTGAGGTTAGGAACACTAGACAGCACTCCAACACTATGCTTGAGGATGTTTACACAGGGAAATCATCAACAAAAAGTACAAAAATGCTAAAAGTCTGGCACTAAGTAGACTGCAAGAAGGACACTTGTTTCTAGCATGAGAACAGAAATAAGGCAGTGTCACCTTGTTTGGCCTCAGCTAGGAGTGTGCCCATTGGGCGAGTGAACTCTTTCACCCCTCTGCATATGACCTCAAATGACTGCAAATGGATCACAAGTATTGATTTCAGGGTTGCAAATAAACATGAGCAGTTGGCAAATTTCAAGTAATGAAGATTAAGCATATTACCTATTTATTAAGGAGGCCCCAGAGCTGCAGAAATAGTCTTGGACTTTAAGTGAAAAACTTGGATGTGAGGACTCATTACTACCTGTGTGAAAGTTAGCCAGTATTTCCTCTCTCTCGAGGCCTAAGTTTCCTCAACTTTAAATGGCAGTAAAAACGTGAAACTCAAATAAGAGATGATGTATGTAAAATCCACATTTCCATAAAGCACTATATGAATGTGAGGTGGTATGAAAGGCCCCTGTCTTCCACAAAAACTTTCCTGATTACTCTAGCCTGTTTGATCTCCATCTCCCTTGAATTCAGAGCAATTATTACTTAAAATGCTAATTTGTCATTGAATTAGTCTTTTTCACATTTTATACTTCCTCAATTTGTATGATTATTTAAATTTTTACTTCTTTAACAGATGATGAGTTTCTTGAGGACAAGGAACTGTTGTTTGCTTGTCTCATCCACACCTGAGCAATTCTGTTCATAAATGAATGCATAAATGCAAAGTCCACGTAAACCATTCCACAGACTTCTCTTGGAATCCTGATGGCAGGAGAATGTGGTTTACAGATAAGCGGCATCCTTCATCATGCCAGGTTAGGGCTCTTAGCATCTAACTGGCAAGCAGTTAGACCATCAAACTTTTGAAACCTGCTTGCAAAACAGCTTATCTTTTCCTGGAGATAATACCTGGCACTGAACCAAAGCCGCTCATATAAAAGTTAAGAAAGTTCAGTTAACTTTCTGATAGCTTCTATGCTTCAGCTTTTGATTTTTTTAAGAGACAGGGGTCTATGCTATGTCACCCAGGCTGGAGTTGAACTTTTGGGCTCAAGTGATCTTCCCACCTCAGCCTCCCAAGTGGCTGGGACTACAGGTGTGCACCACCACACCTGGCTTGCTTCAGCTTTTAGACAGAGACCAACCCCAATTATGCTAACCTCAGAAGAGCAAGTCTCATAGGGCAGATGACCTAGAAAAACAACTGAGATTTTGCCCCTCATGAAATTGCTATGCAGTTTTTTTTTTCAGATATTCAACATTCATTAAACTGCCTCTGATTTAAATTAATGTTTGGGTGTTAATTAGAGCCCAAACATCCTGATACTCTCCCCTTTCCTGATAATTTATGCCGTCTTCAACCCCTTCCAATTCCTATTCACAGTAGCCCACTTTCACGTAATTCCATGATGGAAAAAGCTGGAGAGACGAAAGAGAGAGGTGATATTCAATGGAAAGCCATCAGTCTGGTATAATAGGGGAGGATCACATCACACGGATAGCTCGTGACATGCTCTTGGCTGTTGGTCGATCCTTCTACTTTCTCAGTGATTTATTCAAGGGATCTGCTTTGTTTCACTTGCAAACTATTTTAACATTGCTGTGGATAAACAGAGTGTCACCAGATTTCCCGTCTTTCCTGGGTCATTTTTCCTGGTTATATAAATGTTTGTCTTAATCCTCCTTCTTCCTCTGCACTTTTCAAAATGTTTTTTTATGCTTCTAGTCTGCACAGGGTCAGTGTGCTAATTACCAAATGAGATGAAGATGAAAGAGTCTCCATATTCACAGGCCAAATAGCTGGCTGTAGTCTTTAGGCAGCATCATATTTTTTAAATAACATTCATAGTTATCCATCCAGGCACCCTTCACCCTCACATGTTGTTTCAAATTGTTAACTGACAGCTCCAAATAGGCTCAGAGCAGAAAACTCCGCGTCAAAGATCCAATAATGGCTGCTTCTGCTTTTGTGGTTTTCAGAAGTGGGGGAGGTGGCAGGCAGGTATGCTGATTTATCAGCATGTTTTCTTCATCTCTAAACTTGTACACTGGGGGAGAAGTCTAGGTTAAATGTGAACGCTTCACAGTTTTCCCACCATCTGAACTGTGTTATATTTGGCAAATAGTTTTCTGGAAGGGGAACAACGCGTTAAGCTCTGGCCATGACATAGTTTGTGATAAGCTTAACTGAATTCAAGAAGAAACGATCTATGCCAACTGTTCTTACACTCTTTCAATTTCTCAGGCATCCAGGGAAGAAAAATAAAACTCAAACAAAGCTTGAATATTTCAAAAGAAATTTGACATATTAACTGTATTAATTAATCCTGATACTGTTCTGAAACAACTTTAAAACTGTAAACAATCTTGATTATTTCCAGAGAGAAATATTTCGACTAAAATATTCACGATCAAAACAGGTTTAAAAATTCCATTAACTTGGGTTTTTAAAAATATTCCTTTCAACTCCAAAGCGGACAGAAAAAAATAGGCCATTTTTTGCTATAAATTAACACAGCGGAAATAATCACACACATTAAGTTTCCTGTTTCTTTATGAGAACTGCTTATATTTTTGTGAGCTTCACTACCAGAACATTTCTATTTCAAGTGTTGAATGATAGAGACTAAAAATTCTATAACCTAAAATCTAGCAGCTTCCACGTTTTTCTCAACTAAGCACAGCATACCTTTTGCTAAGGGGAATAACTCTAGCGGTAAGGAGATGATTCATTCTTGAGCAACCAACCTCCTCATTCCATTTTATCTTTAGTGAGGCTGACAGACAACTGATCTTTACTCAACCATGTTTAGTACATGGTTCAAAAAGAAAATACCTATAGAAAATTTCCAGGCCCATAGCCATGTTATTTCTAATGATTTTAGAGTATCTTAGAAGGCCAGATATCACAAAAATGACACAGGCCAACTTACACAAATCGAATTTTTTTTTTCATTTAGCATTACAGTTGCAGTGTTTGTTGCATAACAAAGAAACTCTCTTATAGGTAGGTAAGTGGACAGATACCAACTCAGGTAGGACTTCAGAGGTGTAAGATATTGGAAGGGTATGCATTAAAGTGAGTATGAAGGGAAAGTGCCTTTGAGATTCTGATAAAAATTATGAACTTGGTTTCTTAAAAAGATGATTATATGTACAATTTGGCAAATGTGCAGATTTTTTAGTTCATGAAACTCATCTATAGGATTGTAACAGCTTACAGACCTAATACTAAGAATCCCAGAATAAAGGCATTTTCCTCTAGTAAAAAAACAAATGTCTCTAATATTCAGAATCTACAAGGAACTTAAACAAATTTACAACAAAAAAATAAACAACCCCATCAAAAAGTGGGCAAAGGATATGAACAGATATTTCTCAAAAGAAGACATACATGTGGCCAACAAACATATGAAAAAAAGCTCATCATCACTGGTCATTAGAGAAATGCCAATCAAAACCACAATGAGATACCATCTCATGCCAGTTAGAATGGCAATTATTAAAAAGTCAGGAAACAACAGATGCTGGAGAGACTGTGGAGAAATAGGAACGCTTTTACACTGTTGGTGGGAGGGTAAATTAGTTCAACCATTGTGAAAGACAGTGTGGCGATTCCTCAAGGATCTAGAACCAGAAATTACCATTTGCCCCAGCAATCCCATTACTGGGTATATACCCAAAGGATTATAAAACATTCTACTACAAAGACACGTGCACAACTATGTTTATTGCAGCACTATTTACACTAGCACAGACTTGGAGCCAACCCAAATGCCCATCAATGATAGACTGGATGAAGAAAACGTGGCACACATACACCATGGAATACTATGCAGCCATAAAAAAGAATGAGTTTGTGTCCTTTGCGGGGGCATGGATGAAGCTAGAAGCCATAATTTTCAGCAAACTAACACAGGAACAGAAAGCTAAACACTGTATGCTCTCACTCATAAGTGGGAGTTGAACAATGAGAACACAGGGACGCACGGAGGGAAACATCACACACTGGGGCCTGTTGGTGGGTGGGGGGCAAGGGGAGGGATAGCATTAGAAGAAATACCTAATGCATGTGGGGCTTAAAACCTAGATGATATGTTGATAGGGGCACCAAACCACCATGGCACATGTATACCAATGTAGCAAACCTGCACGTTCTACACATGTATCCCAGAACTTAAAATAAAATTAAAATTAAAAAGCAAATGTCACTGAAACAACTTCAAATTGTTTGAATCATCTGTACATATTGATTTTCTTTCAATAAATTCTTATTAAGCACCTACCCTCACATAAAGCACTGTACAAAATGCTGTACACCCTTAGGCTGTCTCAGCGAAACTTCAACATGCAAAAGCAGGCTCAGATGAGAGGCAGTGTACTGCTTTACAGTAACAGAATTATTGTAACCAAAGTGTTTTGTTGTTGGATTTGCTGTTGTTATTGTTATGCTCAAGTTTAATTTTTATACTTATTTTTTAAAGAAAGATTTCTTCAAGCCCAGAAAGCATGTTAACTTTTAATTATGAAATTACTCACTGACTCAGTCGAGGGAGCATTATTATCAATTATCCTTTTGTATTCGTCAAGGTTCTCCACAGAAACAGAACCAACATAATATATAGAGATATACTGAAAGAGAAGTATTATGAAGAGTTGGCTCATGAAATTATGGAGGCTGAGAAGTCCTACAAACTGCTATCTGCAAGCCAGAGGCCCAGAAAAGCCAATGGCGTAGTTCTGGTCCAAACTCAAAGGCCTGAGAACCAGAGGAGCCAATGTTCCATGTCCTAGCTTGAGTCCAAAGGCTCAAGAACCAGGATTACCAATGTCCAAGGCCAGGAGAAGATGGATGTCCCAGCTCAGAGTAAATTCACTCTTCCTCTGCCTTTTTATGTAATCTGGCTCTTAGCAGATTAGACGATCACCACCAGCACTGGTGAGGGTGATCCTCTTTTTTCCTTTTCTAATTTTAGGTTAAATTCACAAGGGGATGATCTTTACTCAATCTCCTGGTTCAAAGGCCGATCTCTTCCAGAAACACACTTACAGACATACCAGAAATAATGCTGTATCAGCTATCTGGGCATCCCTTAGCCCAGTCAAGTTTTCACATAAAATTAAGCACCACAAAGTGTCTGCAAAAATCCTCACTGACTCAAATGAGGAACATTATTATCAGTTACCTGTTCCAAAGTCTGGGTTCAAACCTCATACAATATTGCCTTCAGCTATGCAATAGCACCCACAGTTCTGTTGGTAGCATAGTCAGAAAGAGGCTTTCAGAATTTCACTTAGATCAGATGCTTGACTTCTGGTCCTGCAATACAAGCAATTTTAGAAAGCAGTGCCTGTAAACGAAGGGAATGAAAAAGTTGCTGATTCCTAGCAGACTGCAAAACACAAATTTAACACTTAACATGAAAACCCTTTAGCTGAGAACTCCCAAGGTTCCTTCAGCTGTTTCTACTACCTTTGGACATGGAATTTCAACATAAAAAAGCATTTTTCAGGTAGGTGGGTTTGAGCCCTGTCTCCACACACTATTTCCTGGCTCTGTAACCTTGGGCAAGACAGTCAACATTTCAAACCCCATAGGATCCCTGTCCTGGAGGCTCTGGTAAAGACTAAGTCTTCTAAAGGGTTTAGTGCAGTAGCTGACAAAGTGAAGCATTCTACAAATAGAACTCTTTTTCTTTTTTTTTTTTTGAGACAGTTCCACTCTTGTTGCCCAGGCTGCCTTGCAATGGTGCGATCTCGGCTCACCGCAACCTCCGCCTCCCGAGTTCAAGCAATTCTCCTGCCTCAGTCTCCTGAGCAGCTGGGATTACAGGCATGCACCACCACACCCGGCTAATTTTGTATTTTTAGTAGAGACGGGGTTTCTCCATGTTGAGGCTGGTCTCGAACTCCTGACCTCAGGTGATCCACACTCCTCAGACTCCCAAAGTGCTGTGATCACAGGCGTGAGCCACTGCGCCCGGCCTAGAACTCTTTTTCTTGTCTTATATTACCCCCACCAATCTTTCCAACCTCTGAAATTTAGATAGGATCTGGCTCAGAAAAAAATAAAATTTGTTCAAAGTCACATAGCTAACATGTCTAGAAGCTCAAACTGGACACTAAGTCTCTTCATCCTTTATCAGCAAGCACGCTACTAAATACAATGTGGGTGCATATACACATGTGCACAGGCAAACTGTTCTAAACATTGCTGGCACTGTCATAAATAGGACAGGGTCTTTGTTTTTAGGATGGAAGGGGGTCCAATGAGAGAAACCTCAGACATGCACATGTTTATGTGTATAATGTAATTCTTCAACAGTAAATACAAGCCCATGAGTCTCTAGGAGAAAGAATGTAGAGGATTGGGTCGGCAACAGTTTTCCATAAACAGTGACACTTGATCTGAGCATCAAGGTACACTGAACACATCTGAAGTCAGAACACCAGAATAAAATTACTCAGTCACTTATAAGCAATGAAATTTTAATTCCTTAATATTTTCCAAGTTATAGTTTTTCATTTGAAAAGTAGGGGTAATAACATCCACCTCACAGAATTGCTGTGAGGATTAAATTAAGTAATTTTGGCTAAAGCCCTGACCATCATATAATTCATCATCCAAATGAGGATCCATTTGAGAATATAAGAAGATACTATTAAAAATTACACCAGGACAAGGGGCATAAACCTAGGCACGTGGTCACCCAATTTATCGTGTTATCTAGTACAAAGATAATATTCAAAATATATCAGTTCTTTTCTTTGTTCCTGAGCCTTGAACAATGTAATTTCTCAGGCAGAGGAGAGGGGGAAAATATGTAACCGACAGAGGGAACTCAATGAACAAATGAGCATTCCAATATAAAATGTTATGAAAAGTTGCACCTCGTTTACACAATCACATAATTATAAAATATTACAGCGGGGAAGAATCGAGATGTTATTAATCCAAACACTTCATCTTAGAGATTAAGGAAATGAATCTCCAAATGGTTAAATGACAGGGATATTTTGTTTCATAGCCAAGACCAGCACCTAGATTTTCTGAACACTCACGCAGGGACCTCACCATCCCTCATCTCTAAGAAAGATTTCTCCTAAACCAGAGCTGTTAACACCTAACGCTAAATGACGAGTTAATGGGTGCAGGAAATCAACATGGCACATGGATACATATGTAACAAACCTGCACATTGTGCACATGTACCCTAAAACCCTAAAGTATAATAAAAAAAAAAATTATGGAAAAAAAGAAAAAAAAAAAAAAAGAAATGAAAGCAAATCCATAACTCTCCTCAATAGCTTATCTCACAGTTCTTAAATTCTTACTGATTCAATTCAACCAACTGCAATTCCAACTAGTACTGTCTTTGGGGACGATGAGTAAAACTAGCAGCTCCCTTAGCCAAAGAAGAGTAGTGATTTTACTCTCCTATCTGTTATTTATTGCTACGCTATGAATGAACAAACACGTTCTTCCTCATTTATGTAACATATTTCCTTTGAATTTGGAGATGTCATTTGTAAAATATATTTTATAGAGCAAACAATTTAAAAACAGAAGTTCAAAAATAATGAAATTCACATTGAACTAGTTCTTCCAACTGATGAAATAACTCTCTAGGGCAGAAATTATTAATATTTTTTCTGCACAGCACGAGTGAACTAGCAGATACACATCATCATCATTAACAGTGGTTCTCAAAAGGGGATGGAGGATAGAAGAATTTTGGGGAGATGTGTATAATTTTTTCTCAAAGGTCCCCAAATTATTCTGATACTCTCCTGATATCCTCCCTACATCCCCCCAACACAAACACACCCCAAGCCATTTTTCATAATTCTGGAAGTAAGTTGAACATTAAGAATGTTTCCACCTGAAAAATAAGTTGGAGAGAGATTTCTATCTGTGTTTTGTTGTATTGTTGAGAACTTGCTCAATAGTTTCCTCTCTAAAAGTTTTACAGTCTCATCCTCCAAGCAGTTAATTACTCAGTCTCCTGTGATCCAAGAGCATTTGCATTCACCCCTATTACCGGCTCAGCCATCTTATTATAAAAATTGCTCAGGTCTCTCTGCCCAGTAGATTGCTACCCAGAGATATGTACTGGGCTACATATTGCTCTGTAAACTCAGTCACAGCCTGGCACGTAGTAGGAGCCTAAATAATCTCCCATTGAAGGAATTATATCAGGTGCCTAGGAAACAATACACTAATACAGAATAATACTTAGGAATGTCTTTAGCACAAAAGAGATGGTTTGTGTATAAGCACTGTAAGTCCTTTGGAAGATAGTGTAAAACTACAAGATACTATTCTCTATGGTATGGCAAATTGCTACACTGCTTTCTTTAAACGGTACTTAGTGGCCTAGAAGCTAATGTCTCTCCCAAAGTGCCTGGCCCCTAGAGAGTCACTTAATGCAGCTAGAAGCATTTGAGTTATTTCATTACATGAAATCATTTTGGTTTTAAAAGTGCTGCACACGAGTATTTCTTATCTTACTGAGCTCATTATTTGTAACCTCAGGGAAATGATTTAAAAAAAAAAACTTGTATGATAGAGAAATGAGAGCGAGAGCGAGAACGAGAGTGAGAGAGAGAGAGAGAGTGAGAGAAAGAAAGCCAAGGTCTGTGAAAGAAAATGTTTAGGAGGTAGAGTGGGAATGAGGGACTACCCAAATCCAGCCTATGAAATTAACCACATGAAGATTCTAGGCTCTCAGGCCTTGAAAGAATGCCTGAGATTCAAGAAAAATTTAACTAAATATGTATATTATTGGCTTTCATAAACATGCTTTCTGGTTTATAGAAGTGACAAATAATTGCTAGATGATGTGGACAAAGAAAGGACTATGATATACACAAAGTTTAAATGTCACCTTACGTGATTTCTCACAGAGTATAAAAAGTTGTCATATTCAGTAAAATAATTGCTGGATTTTAGGTCCTATAGCTGTTTTATTTTCCTTATGGTCAAACTGGGTGGACATAGTCATTCATCTGTTGGTCTACTGATATTTATTTCTTAAAATCCTTTATAACTGTGTTGTGCAAAAATAAATAGCAAGCAAACTTCCTTGTGCTATCAGTAGAGGTTTAAATTCAAAAACTTGTTCTTCAAAGCACCAAATGTAGTCACTGATGTCACAAGTTAATAAAAGGATTTTAGTATCATGTCCAATACTACCACCACCTCCAGAAAATAAAAAATAAAAGCACATTTTCAATCTATTGGTTGATTCATACACCAATGTATTCATTTATCACTGAATGTGTTTGTTCCAAACTGTCTCTCAGAGTTTTATGAGTTTTAAATGCACATTTCAAGATGTGTAATCTGAATTATAAACATTCAGGCAGTATACTCATATATTATTAATTGCTTTTTTTTTTTTTTTTTTTTTTTTTGAGACACAGTCACTCTGTCATCCAGGCTGGAGTGCAGTGACATGATCTCAGCTCACCGCAGCCTCCATCTCCATCTCCTGGGTTCAAGCAATTCTCCTGCCTCAGCCTCCCAAGTAGCTAGGACTACAGGCACCCGCCACTACATCCAGCTAATTTTTGTGTTTTTAGTAGAGATAGGGTTTCACCATGTTGGCCAGGCTGGTCTTGAACTCCTGACTTCAAATGATCCACCCGTGGCCTCCCAAAGTGCTGGGATTTACAGGCGTGAACCACCACGCCTGGCCTTATTAATTCCTTATTAAAGAGATACCTGAAGAGTATCCCTATGTTATCAATGACTTCCACTGATACCATCAGCAAGCAATTATTGAGCTGCTATTATATCTAATTGGGCTACTAGTTGCTATAAGTAACTGTGAAACTTGATTTTAGCCTCAAGGAGTTTCCATCACTATATATCTTAAAGAAAGAAATGTAGGGCAGAGGAATTAAAATACTTGAGCCTGTTTGTCCTAAGAAGAAGGAATCTTTTATGTTAACATTTTAAAATATGCTCAGTCTCCCTATTGATGACCCTGAGTTTACGTTTTTTTCTCTTTTTTATTTTAGTGACTATTATATAAATATGAAAATAGTAACCTATTGCATACAAACTTCTATATATAATGATGGACACTCCAGGGAGCTGAATAATGATACAAACATTTTCAGGCCTTAGAACACAGATCATATGTTCTATTGGCTGCAGAGAGATATTTTGCCTTTCAAGCTGTGGATTTTTATTTTTGATTCAACATTGTGTCACCCACCATCTGCCTACTATATTGTTGTAAGCACTGCTGTTTTTTTCTTTTTGTTTTCTTGAGATGGAGTTTGGCTCTTGTTGTCCAGGCTGGAGTGCAATGGCACAATCTCAGCTCATCGCAACCTCTGCCTCCCGTGTTCAGGCAATGCTCCTGCCTCAGCCTCCTGAGTAGCTGGGATTACAGGCGTGCACCACCACGCCTGGCTAATTTTGTATTTTTAGTAGAGATGGGGTTTCTCCATGTTGGTCAGGCTGGTCTTAAACTCCCAACCTCAGGGGATCTGCCCACCTCGGCCTCCCAAAGTGCTGGGATTACAGGCACGAGCCACCATGCCCAGCCAGCACTGCAGATTTTTAAAAATATGAGTATGTTCCCTGCCCTCAAGAAATCACAGCCTTCAGAAGGCTAATAAATAATAATAGTCTAAAGAAGTTGGCAAAGACCAAACTTCATGCCTTTTTATGCTCTTCTATTTCTTTCTCAGAGAATGGCCCCATCATCTACTCAGCCATCCCGAGAATTATTGTAGACTCATTCCACTCCTTTAATCCAAACATTTAAACAGAATGCAAGCTCTATTAAGTCCACCTTCTTAATTCCTCTCAAAGCAATTTCTACTACAACAGCCATGTCTCAGATCTGCTTCTCTATCCACCTGGAATGGTGCAATAATCCCTGTATTTATCAGAATTGTTTCAGTAGGAAGGAACAGAAACCTAACTCAATATAGCCTAAGGAAACAGTGGGGAAGGGAGAAAATTTTCTGAAAGAAGGAAAGTTGGGTAGTCCATAAAACGAAAAGAATAACTGTGGGATCCAGTGCAATTAAGCACACAGTGCCAAGTAACCAGGACTCTCTCCACCTGCTGTCTCTGTTTCATTGAGGACTATGGTGTTTTTCTGTCTTACTGCAGTCAGTTTACCCGGGCATCAGGAAAGAAGGCTGTCCTGGGCTGCAGAGTCCTCTCCCGCATCCTCCAAAATTAATGTCTACCCAGAACCTGTAAATGTAACCTTAATTTGAAATAGTGTCTTTGCAGATATAATCAAGTTAAGATGAGATCATACTAACTTAGGATGGGCCCTAATTCAGTGACTGGTATCCTTCTAAGAAGAGGGAAATTTTGGACAAAGAGACATCCGGGAAGAAGATGGCCATGTGACAATGAAAGCAGATATTGGAGTGATGCATCTAGAAGGCAAGAAATGCTAAAGATTGAAGGGAACCCACCAAGCTGGAAGATACAAAGAAGAATCCTCTTCTGCAACCTTCAGAGCACTACCCTGCTGACACCTTCATTTTGAACTTCTAGCCTCCAGAACTGCGAGAGAATAAATTTCTATTTTAGAAGCCACTCAGTTTGTGGTATTTATTTCCTAATGCCATAGGAAACCAACATAACAGCCAGAGGAAGACCCAGGTTTTCGTCATTTCAGTTTAGGAATCCTAAAAGAAAGAGAATGTTTCTGTCTTCCATATAAGCATATTTTAAAATCCTAACCTCAGAATTTGATAGATCTAACTGCAGTCACACACTGTTGCTTGGACAGATCAGAGTGCCAAGGGATGGGACACCATCGCTGCCCATGCCTAGGAAATGTATGCCTCTCTCTGACAGCAGAGTCAGGAGTAGGGAACTGTGACTGGAAGTTTTCCCAAAAAAACATCTGGGGTAGGAGAGGAGCAGTTACTAAGCCAAAAAGGGAAGGGTTCTGATACCAAAACGGGGCAGGGACGCCAAGCAAACAAACTGACATCAACTATGGCCTCATAGGTTCTCTCTCCACATCTTACCTTGTCCCCCAACTAGTCCACTGCCAAGGCTCTGCTAGACTAGTCTTCCCCAAAGGCATCTCTCACCATATGGCCTCCTCAAAAATCTGTTAACAGTTCCCTTGAATTTTTAGAGTAATAGATATCATCATCTTGCTCCTGACTCCTGTGCCACTCCCAACACTCCCCACACTTCCAGCCAGAATAAACCTCTCACAGTTGTCGCCACACTCCAGGAAATTTCAAACTTCCATTTCCTTGCTCCTTCCTGGAAGTTTCTTTCTACTTTCCCCACTTTGTTCATTCCTGTTCATCCTTTTTTTATTATTATTATTATACTTTAAGTTCTAGGTACATGTGCACAATGTGCAGGTTTGTTACATACGTATACATATGCCATGTTGGTTTGCTGCACCCATTAATTTGTCATTTACATTAAGTATTTCTCCTAATGCTATCCCTCCCCCTGCCCCCCACCCCATGACAGGCCCCAGGGTGTGATGTTCCCCAAGAACCAGAAATACCATTTAACCCAGCGATCCCATTACTGGGTATATACCCAAAGGATTATAAATCATGCTACTATAAAGACACATGCACACATATGTTTGTAGCGGCACTATTTACACTAGCAAGACTTGGAACCAACCCAAATGTCCACCAATGATAGACTGGATTAAGAAAATGTGGCATATATACACCATGGAATATTATGCAGCCATAAAAAAGGATGAGTTCATGTCCTTTGCAGGGACATGGAGGCAGCTGGAAACCATCATTCTGAGCAAACTATAGTAAGGACAGAAAACCAAACATCGCATGTTCTCACTCACAGGTAGGAAGTGAACAATGAGAACCCCTGTTCATCCTTTTAAGATTGCACTCAACCATCAGTAGTAACTGCTTCTCTACTCATCCCCTTGAAAGAGGAAAGATTCCCTTGTCCCCCTCACGGGGCTGCGATGGGGGTCTGGCTCACTTCTTCAGTGCCCCACTGCTCAAACCTCTAGGGGAGTATACAGACAGACAGGCAGGTTGTGGGGCTCCGACCCCCACAGTGTCTAGGGGTGAATGTTTACAGCTCCTGAAGCCCCAGTGCCCGTGTGTTACAGGGTGCTCTCTTAGTTTAGCGGTTAGTAAGCCCAATTAGACCCTCTGCCTTGTCACAAGGACAGGGGATTTTCTGTATCCTGGGTTCTTGCCTTGGTGAACCGGAAGAATCGGATCACACATGGGCTTGGAGGATGAGTGCAAAGCTTTACTGAATGGAAGTAGTTCTCCCAGGATGGGGAAGCCAGAAGCGAGACGGTCTTCCCGTGGAGTTGGGCTGTTCGACAGCCCCAGGTTCTCCTCTGACTGCCCCAGCCGAATTCCGCATCTTCCGCCAGCGGATGGCCTGTTGGCCCGCCTGTGCCAGCCGTGCTCTTCTGCCAGCAGGCTCTCAAGGACCAGCCACTTGTGTCTTCTTCGGCCGATGTGTTCCCCTCGACATCTGGCTGCCTGTGTGTCTGCCCACTAGGGTCTTGGGTTTTTATAGGACCAGGATGGGGACACGGCAGGCCAGGGTGCTCTTAGGAAATGCCTGTCCTCAACTAGGTCTGTGGGGGTAGAGCCCTAGCCAGGGACCACGCTCTCCTCTACCCAGCTCTTCCCTTCCCCCCTTAGGTAGCATTTAAAGGCAATACGCTCTTCCTTTTCCCAGTACTTCCATATCAATCTCACCTTCTAGATTCGTATCTCTCATCTGTAATACAAGAACAGGAATTATCAATTTCCAGGAGAAATCCCTTCAAACCTCAGTGTGCTTCTCCAATAATTGAAGGGTGGATTTCTGATTTCTTTTATGAGGCCCATGGAGCTGACGAGAACCACAGAAATACATCAAATGACTTCTGGCAAAATTATCTTTCTCTAGCAATAAAATACTGTCTAATTCTGAAATCCTAGATTTGCTATAAGTTAAAAATTTGGAAGCTAGGAAAACTTGTTATGCAGTAGATAAAATAAATGCTGCTATAAATCAAATAAATCAATTATTAATTCAAAAACTAATAGAAAGAGAAAAGGAAGATACAATCTACAGATATGATTAGAGAATTATTGTGAAAAGCCTGAGCACCTCTTGGATACCTAATATCATTCTAGGATCTGGAAATCCCATCTAGCTCATCCCGTCAGCATTATCATAAAATGCAGATCTGATAGGGAAAAAAGCACATTAAGCTAGGATCGTTGATTTATACCTCAGCACTTATTGTAATGCTCAATACGGTAATGTAATAAATAATATAAGCTCTAGACTCAAACTAGTTTGGTTCAAATCTATGTTCTGCCACGACGATATGTGGCCCAGGGGAGCTTATTCAAACTCCTAAATGTTTCTCTCCTGTAAAAGTGAGACAAAAATACTACCTCTTCATCGAACACAAGCACTTAAAACAGTAGTTGACGTATAGTAAGTGTTTGGTAAATCTTTGGATTACATTCTCTCCCGTCTTTTAGCAGGACCATAAAGAATAAAGGAAAGGCAAAGACCATGGGGCAGACCTCATGCAAGACAGGGGCTGGCAAAATAGTTAGCGAGAAGGAGGGCATAGATGCTGAACCTGGGCTCTGGAGGCATCCTTGTTTCAGCAGGGGCTGGTATTAATTGGAAGCAAGCTGAACGACAGAGGTCTCAGTTATTTATTCAGGGCCAGTCATTTCTCTGTGATGGCCTTTCTCAAATTAGAAGCTCCTTTGGATGAGTCTGAAAGTAGAATTCTACCTTCAGATTTTTCACTGTTTCTCCACTCTTCTGGTAGGAAGGGGAGGAAGGGGAAACTTTCAGTTATGCAATTCACAGATGCTCTAGAATCCAGGAAGAAAAAAAAAAAGGTCTTGCTGGGATGTGGCAATTCACCTCACTGCCCTGCACAGATTGGTGTGAGGGACAACTAGTTGTGGCTTTAAAGAAATCACTTTTGAGTAGAATGTATGTTTTTGTTGTATTTTTTGTGGTTTTTTTTTAGAATCCTCCACAGCAACATACGAGACCATGGAGTTAAAGAAACCCAGAGAAATTCATCAATTAATCGTACTGTTTGTGAATTTGTATAAATAATAACAAAGATCTTCTTAAAATGTTTATTTCTTACTACCATAAAAGGTTGAACTGATATTTATATAATGAAAGAGGAAACATGAAGTACATTTTTGGGGAAAACAAAAAAAACAGCCTTGTATCTGCAAACTATTTTTAAGGCATTGTGTGCTTGGGTACACACCAAGGTAGGAGGTGCTGTTTGTATACTCTAAAGTTAAACAGGACACAAGGTAGGGTTTGGGGCATCCTGTGTGGTGGGTGACTCAGCTCATGGGTAAAATTTTATTCTGCGTAAGATTTACTACTGACACATGTTTTGTTTCTAGAAATG
The DNA here is from genome assembly GCF_009828535.3 of Hylobates moloch. Taxonomy (NCBI): domain Eukaryota; kingdom Metazoa; phylum Chordata; class Mammalia; order Primates; family Hylobatidae; genus Hylobates; species Hylobates moloch. The sequence continues at coordinate 18,544,753 of NW_026652283.1, read as the reverse complement.
TGATTAGACTGGAGATTTATAAATTTTTTGACTTTAAACTGTCAACATGGAAATTTAGAGAAATGGAACCAAATGAAACTTAAAAAAAGATTTGTATGTAAATCACAAAAAAAGTTTTAAATGACAGTTATGAAAACAAAACCACAAAAACTGTTAAGAGATGTCATTTTAGACATGCTTAGTATATTAGTCAAGGTTCTCTAGAAAAATGGAACCGTGTGTGTGTGTGTGTGTGTGTGTGTGTGTGTGTGTGGAGAGAATGATTGATTTTTAAGGAGTTGGCTCTCACCATTGTAGGAGCCAGCAAGTTCAAAATCTACAGGGTAAACCAGTAGACTGAAGCCCCAGGGGTGAGTTGATATTGCAGCTTGAATCTCAAAGCATCTGTTGGCAGAATTCCTCTTCCCTGGGAGAGGTCAGTCTTTTTCTCTTGAGGCCTTCAAGTGACTGAAAGAGGCCCATCTACATTATGGAGGGCCAACTGCTTTACTCAAAGTCTGCTGATTGAAATGTTAATCTCATGTAAAAGATACCTTCACAACAACCTCCAGACCAGTGTTTGACCAAATATCTGGGTACTGTGGCCTAGCCAAGCTGACATAAAATTAATCATCACTGTTATTAGTCTTCCTTTCCCAGTTCCCAAGGAAATGTCATCACTTAAACTAACTGGATACTACAGATACTAGTTAGGTTAGAGTTTCCTCTCTTTCTCTGAAAATATATATATATATATATATAAAATAACTTTTCAACTATAAATTTTTGGGTTTTTTGCACTCTCCTTTGTAAAAATAAGGCCCACAGCTCCAAATTCTCTGAATCCAGTATCACTAGGTCTCAGACTCCATGTGCGCCTTAGGACATACTATGGAGAACCATGCCCCAGAGTCATCTCCTGAACATTGGTGTGGATTTTTATTACTCAGTTACTTAAAGTCAAAGGATGCAAATGGAATTTGACACATTATTGCCCTTAACTCATACTGAACTTAATACACTGTGATGTGAAGCACAAACTAATGCAAAACAATATGCACTAAGACCGCAGAATGGATTAGGTGAATTTAAAGTCATAGTCTATATAATATTAATGGCAAGGTGAGCAGTGCACTATATTTGCTTTTATATTGCCTACAGTGTCTTGCATGCCACCAATACAAATTTTTTAATCGCCTAAAAATTCGACTGGAAAATTTGCTCTAAAATCTTTCATATTCCTACAATATTTTATGTCAGCATCACCAAGCCCTACACTACTGGGTGCCAATTACTTCTCATGTTTGTCTGCATGCTGTGTCTATGCCCTTTTCACAAAGGATTTCAATCTTTTTAGAAAGACAAGAAAAAAATGTAATTCATTATTCCCTGAATTACTGGAATGTGCATACTGTGCTAGGTCCTAGAACCCACTGATGGATAATACACATTTTAAAACCTCTACCAGGATTTGGAGAAATAGGACCATTTTTACACTGTTGGTGGCAGTGTAAATTAGTTCAACCATTGTGGAAGACAGTATGGCGATTCCTCAAGGATCTAGAACCAGAAATACCACTTGACCCAGCAATCCCATTACTAGGTATATGCCCAAAGGATTGTAAGTTATTCTACTATAAAGACACATGCACACATATGTTTATTGCAGCGCTATTTACAATAGCAAAGACTTGAAGCCAACCCAAATGCCCATCAGTGACAGACTGAATAAAGAAAATGTGGCACATATACACCATGGAATATTATGCAGCCATAAAAAATAATGAGTTCATGTCCTTTGCAGGGACATGGATGAAGCCGGAAACCATCATTCTGAGCAAACTAACACAAGAGCAGAAAACCAAATACCACATGTTCTCACTCATAAGTGGGAGTTGAACAATGAGAACCCATGGGCACAGGGAGGGGAACATCACACACCAGGGTGTGTCGGGGGGTGGGGGGCAACGGGAGGGATAGCATTAGGACAAATACCTAATGCATGCGGGACTTAAAACCTAGATTATGGATTGATAGGGGCAGCAAACCACCATGGCACATGTATACCAATGTAACAATCCTGCATGTTCTGCACATGTATCCCAGAAGTTAAAGTAAAATTTAAAAAAGAAAAGAAAAACAAACAAACAAAAACCTCTACCAGCCTGTAGGATACTGGGGAGAGAAAAGCCCTCCAGAGCTTACAGACTAACATAAAAAGAAAAATAAGTATTTAATTATAGTTTGGTGTGTGCTTTTCAGAAAATAGACAAGTAAGTACTTTTCCTTAAATCTACAGGTTATCACGACAGTGAGCCAAGGAGGAACAGCTAGAGGATGGAGTGGAGGATCAGACAAAGCTTACCCAAGAAGTAAGATAAAGGCTGAGAAGCTGAGACTTGAGAAGACTTTAGGCAGGTTAATAGTAAAAGAAGGAGCACTCCTGGGACAAAGAACATAATGGTGCGAAGGTCTTTACCTAAGAAGCAGCAGGACAAGTACTAGGGACAGAGGGAGTAGAAGTGAGATAGAGTGTGGCTGGACAAAACAGGATTCCATCAAGCCAGGCCTCACTGGGCCATCTTAACCTAAAAATGCAGCTGAGGCCCGAAAGAGCCATGTAAGCTGGAACATCTAAAAAAGCTTTTTCCCTCCATTCATTTAAGAGGTTTAAGATATTTGGAGAAAACATGTATCCTAAAATATCAATAAATTATATGCAGCTTCTCTCCCTTTATACTGGAAGTCCTAGATCTACAGATATAATCTAAGTATCTGTGCTTAAATCATTGAAAGCACATTTATAAAACACTATTTTTAGAAAACCAAATATTCTGTCTTAACCATAGTATAAGTTTGTGGCTATTACCTCTAGCAAATCTTGAGAAACGTAGGAAGAAGGTCATAGAAGCTTTCAAATGCAACAAAATGCATTTCAACAAAATACTAAAGTTTGAGTAAAATACAAGACAGAAAAATTTAATCATATTAATGGAGTCAATAATGAATTTTCGGCCATGATATCTGAAAGCACACTTTAGTCTAAAATAAAGAACGTTACTTTTTTCCACTTATTGAGTTTATTAGGTATAAAGAAATGAATCTGCAGAGATAATCATAATTCAATAAAAAATGCAAGTGAAATACGGGAGGAATTGCAGACTACAGTGTCAGTGAGAATATGTGAGGGATGTTCAGAACACTGCAACCCAGATGCCCCTATATATGAATTTATGAGTACAGGGCTAAACCATAATGCTGTCAGAGGGAACTTAGTACACTGAATACCTGCTTGAATGGTAGTAAATTCAGTGATGTATCTTTAGAAAAGCTATGATGCCAGATTCCTAAGCCATCTCCCTAATTGTGGTTTTTGCTTTTTGCTCATTTCTTCCCTCTATCATTGAGAATCAAGGAGCCCTGTTATCTAAACACAAGCAATTAGTGCTTATTTATTACTCTCTGTTGCCTTGGATGTGAATGTCTTCATTTTTCTAAGTTGAGACTAAGAACTGCACCATATAAATCAACATATGCATTGAAATTCTGAAACTAGAAGTGGGGAGTGAGGGTCAGTTTCTCACCAGAAAATGACCTCCAAGGTCTCTCCTTTGAGTCTTAAGATGCTAGGACATGATCCATTTGTTGTGCATCTATCATAAACAAGGGCTAAGGTGAAGGCTGCAATAACAAGAAGCACTGTTCTAGGTCAGACACTAAAATGGTGGGGGGGGACAAATGTGTTCTCAGCATCTTAACAGCTGATAAAATTCAACATATGTCTTATGAGTGAATAATAATAACGAAAGGAAAATTAATTTTAAAACTCAAAATGGAATTGGGATAGGGTGGGGAAAACCCCATCTGGGAGACAAAAAGTCAACCCCAACTGTCAGGAAACCATAAATTAGCAAAGGAGAGAGAGAAAAAAGTTACTTTTTTACTATGAAAGGAAGTTAAATAGCTACAGTTCCTTCAAATCAGGAACAGATTTGAGCAGTTATAATTTGCCAGGATGAGTGGGCCACCTAAATTACCTAGTTGGATGAGGGTCATTTGATCAGAGTAACTAAGATCGCATTAATTCCATGTAATTCTCCAACCAAAACAAATCAACTCAGAATTTTTCAGTGGTCTTAGCTGATGACAGTATTGTTTGTCTTCAACATACTACTTCTTTAGCACTTGAAAATGTAACCAACAACACAAAAAGTAAAATAAAAAGCACATTTTCTGTAGCATTTTAAAAATACAAAAGATCTTTTAAAGGCCTTGGATATTCTAAAATAAGTAGCAATACATTTGGAAAGAAAAAAACCATAACAAAATTCAGACCAGCAGCCCAGAAGAATACAGAAAAAAAAAACTATTAGAATTAATAAATGAATTAGGCAAAGTTGCAGGGTACAAGATTAACATGCAAAAATCAGTTGTGCTTCTATATACCAACAATGAACAAAAAAGGGAAATTAAAACAATTCTATTTACAAAATACAGTGATTACAATCACAAATTTTGAAGACAGGCTTCTTGAGTTCAAGGCCCAACTGCCACTACTAACTGGGGAATCTTCTGGAAATTACCTAATCATTCTGTAGTTTAGTTGCCTTATCTGTATACATGGAAATAAACCACAACCTATTTCATAGGGTTGTTGTGAGAATAAATCAGCTAATGCATGTCAATTGTTTAAAATTCACATGACACAGTGAGCACTCAATAAATGTTACGTATATAAAAGAAATTTTAAAATATACAAGCACAAGGAACAATAATTAGAAAAGCTCCAAAGCCTCCATTATTTACCAGTACTTTTGGAGTTGGATTTGGAGGATTTGTTTTGTTTTTGTTTTTTAGCTGTGCTGCTTCAGACTCCAAGGCAGGTGAGAGGTAATGGTGATGGGTAAATGGACCTCAATAAAGATGATTACACAAAAACCACTACATTCTCTACAGAATGCACTAGTCATTTCTGAAACCCTTTGTCTCAATCTTCTGCACATCTCATCTCTCATCGAGTCCTGTGATTCTACCTTCAGTATGGTTTTCTTATCTCCCCCTTCTACTTTCTCCCTACTCTTGACTACCCTGGTTCACATTCTCATGGTCTCTCACCTACAGTACTGCCATGGCCTCCAAACTCATCTTCCTTTCTCTAATCTCATAATTCTCAAATCCCTCATAACCCCTACCTATCCACTAGAGATGATCCATCGAACACACCATTTCCCTGCTTAAATGTGTCAACGGCTCTTTGCCATACTACATTTCTGCCTTCCACACCATCCTCATCCATTACATCATCACAGTTTTCCTTTGCACTAGAACTCACAAAAATGATCTGACTTGTCCTGTTCCCATTTGTAGTCTTGCTCCTTCTTCTTCTATCGTTTTGGTGAAGATGGTAAATTTTATGTTGTGTATTTTACCACAATTAGAAAGAAAAACAGATACAATTTTATCTGAAGAAGTTCTGGTGCATGTGTCTTTCAGTGCGTCACAGACCGTCCTTCCTCATGTGTCTAAGTCACCTTGAGGGGAAAGGCTCTACTTTGCTTTGTTTGATCTGACCCTCTAAGTTGATCCTGGGCAAATCATCTCCCTAGACAGTCCAGTTGCCACTTGAACAGTGATCATGATGGTGGTGGTGGCCTATCTGGAGCAGCTGCTGCAGAGACACAGGCTGTAGCAGGGGAGGTGCAGCTGGGGTTGCTTGCTCGGCAGAGCTGCCAAGCGCTGGTAACAGGTAGGATTCATGCCCCCTACCAAGTTGGGGCTGCAGCTGCCCAGCCACAACTCCAGACCTGGGCATCTCTGCACTCTCAGAGACCCAGGAAGCCCCCTGCCTCCACAGGCTTGAAAGTGACTGCCCCTGCTCCCCTGGCCTCTTCCTGCTCCTGGCACCCACTCCAGGGCAGAAAAAAGTTGTGGCCCAGCTGAGCCCAGGTAGGTGTGCATGCACTCAGGGCAGCATTGACACACCAGCACCTTGCTGCCTTGGTCCCCTCTGGACTTTGGACACCAACAAGCATGGGAGGGAGGCCAAGAGGGCTGAGGGCAGCTCTGCATGGGCCTGCAGTTGTCCCTCAACACAGATAGCCTAGGCACCATGGATGGCATGTTGATGGTGTAGGGAGGAAGACAGGCTCCTAGGCAGGAAGGGGTAGGTCCCCAGTGAAACCCCACCTTCAGGCCAGGGATAGCCTGAAGCCTGGGGGCCAGACTGCCAGTTCCAGGCAAAGTCCACAGCCTGGAGTGAGAACTTCATTGATGACTGGCCAATCCGATGGTGCATTTTCCAGGCCAGCCCATGGCCACCCATGGACAAATCAGCATGCACTCCTCCATCCTGAGCACATAAAAACCCCAGGCTCAGGCAAACTCACTCACTGGTGGGGACAACCTGCCTTGCTGAAAGGAGCTTCCCTCTTTGGGTCTCCTGAGAACTGTTCTGTCACTCAGCGAAGCTCCTTTCCATCTTGCTCACCCTCTAGTTGTCCGCTACCTCATTTTTCCTGGATGTGGAACAAGAACTCAGCACTCACCAAATGGCAGGACTGAAAGAGCTGTAACACAAACAGGGATGAAACATGCCCCCCGCTTGCCACGTTGTGGGTGACAAGGAGGAGAGTGGAGCTGCAGCCCTTCTCTCCAGAGCCAGTGCTGTAACACACTATAACACTCTCTATGGGGCTCTGTTGTTCCTGACATTTCTGAGGTTTCAGGTGCCATCACATTCCCCTTGTCCAGATGCTGGTGCCCACAGCAGAAGCCATTTGCAGTATGTCTGGTCTAGCTACAGCCTCACACAGAGCCAGTGCCTATGCCAGCATCTGGAGCTGCCCACCCCACCGCAGCCGGCATGACTGGCTCTGTGCAGTGGCCCAAACTTGCGCTCACTCACTCACACACCTCTCGCTGCTCTGGACCTGGTTTTGGCAGGCATGGGATCTGGGCCAGTAGTGCCAGTCGAGCACGGCCTGCCAGTCTGAGTGGGAAGAATGAGCCCAGGGAGCACAAGCAAAACTCAAGCAGAGGCACTGCCAGCCACAGAGGTTTCTGGCTGGTGAAGCAGCACCCTAAGGATCCCATGACAATCATGAAGTTATAGACAGCATTCATGTTCACAAAGTAGCACTGCAAATGCCCAATTGTCTAATTACATAGCAGAGCCAAGTTCCTCCAAATCTGAGCCTCTGAAATGACCTCCACATCATTACTTTCACATCATGGAAGTGTAGTCTCCTTCCATAGTCTGAGAGTCCCACCTCCATTCTTAGACCTGTTGCCCAGGCTGCAGTGCAGTGGCAAGATCATGGCTCACTGCAGCCTTGAATTCCTGGGATCCAAAGATTGTCCTGCCTCAGCCTCCCAAGTAGCTGGAACTACAGGTATTTACCACCATGCCTGGCTATTTTTCTTATTTCTTGTAGAGACGAGGACTCCCTATGTTACCACAGCTGGTCTTACACTACTGGGCTTGATGCTTTCACCTTGTCCTCCCAAATTACTGGCTTATAGTCATGAGTCACTGCATCTGGCCTTAGACTATTGTTGTTGTTGTTTTCAGGTTATTGAGATATAATTGACAAATATATAAATCCAAAGTGTACAACATAATTTTATATACATATATATTATGAAATGATTACCACAATCAAGTTAGTTGACACATCCATCAACTCACATCATTACATTTTTTTTTCACTCTTCCAGGCTTGGAAGACCCACCCCTTAGACTCTTCATCAAAAGAGAGAGTCTGCTTCTTTTTTTTAACTTTTATTTTAGGTTGAGGGCTACATGTGCATATATAGCTAAATTTGTATCATAGGGATTTGTTGTACAGATTATTTCATCGGCCACGTACTAAGCCCAGTACCCAATAGTTATTTTTTCTGATTCTCTCCCTCTTCCCACCCTCCCTGCTCCAGTAGACCCCACTGTCTGTTGTTTCCTCTCTGTGTGTCCATGTGTTTTCATCATTTACCTCCCACTTCTAAGTGAGAAGATGTGGCATCTGGTTTTCTGTTCCTCTGTTAGTTTGCTAAAGATAATGGCCTCCAGCTCCATCTACATTCCCACAAAAGACACGACCTCTCTCTTTTTTATGGCTACATAGTATTCCGTGGTGTATATGTACCACATTTTCTTTATCCAGTCTATGATTTATGAGCATTTAGGTTGATTCCATGTCTTTGCTACTGTGAATAGTGCTGCAATAAACATACATGTGCATGTGTCTTTACATCAGAATGATTTATATTCCTCCGAGAATATAGCCAGTAATAGGATTGCCGGGTTGAATGGTAGTTTCGTTTTTAGCTCTTTGAAGAATCACCACACTGCTTTCCACAATGGCTGAACTAATTTATCCTTCCACCAATGGTGTATAAGTGTTCTCTTTTCTCCACAACATCGCCAGCTTCTGATATTTTTTGACTTTTTATTAATAGCCATTCTGACTGGTGTGAAACAGTATCTAATTGTGGTTTTGATTTACATTTCTCTAATAATCAGTGATACTGAGCTTTTTTCATATGCTTGTTGGCTGCATGTATGTCTTCTTTTGAAAAATGTCTGTTCATGTCCTTTGTCCACTTTTAAATGGGATTTTTTCTTGTAAATTTGTTTAAGTTCCTTATAGATGCTGTATATTAGACCTTTGTCAGATGCATAGTTTGCAAACATTTTCTTTCATTCTATAGGTTTTCTGTTTATTCTGTTGCTTCTTTTGCTGTGCAGAAGCTCTTAAGTTTAATTAGATCCCATGTGTCAATTTTTGCTTTTGTTGCAATTGCTTTGGTGTCTTCATCATGAAATCTTTGCCCATTCCTATGTTTAGAATGGTATTGCCTAGGTTGTCTTCCAGAGTTTTTATAGTCTTGGGTTTCACACTTAAGTCTTTAATCCATCTATTCATCTTAAGTTGATCTTTGTATGTGCTGTAAGAAAGGAGTTCAGTTTCTATCTTCTTTATATGCTAGCCAGTTATCCCAGCAACGTTTATTGAATAGAGAGTCATATCCCCATTGCTTTTTTTTTTTTGTCGGCTTTGTTGAAGATCCGATGGTTGTAGGTGTACGGCCTTATTTTTGTACTCTATTCTGTTCCATTGGTCTGTGTGTCTGTTTTTGTACCAATACCGTGCTGTTTTGGTCACTGTAACCCTATAGTTTGAAGTGGTAATGCCTCCAGCTTTGCATGAACAGAACCAAGACAAAAACCATATGATTATCTCAATAGATGCAGAAAAGGCTTTTGATAAAATTCAACATTCCTTCATGTTAAAAACTCCCAATAAACTACATACTGAAGAAACATATTTCAAAATAATAAGAGCAACCTATGACAAATCCGCAGCCAACATCATAATAAATGGGAAAAAGCTGGAAGCATTACTATTTAAAAATGGCACAAAACACAGATGTCCTCTCTCACCACTCCTATTCAACATGTATTGGAAGTCCTGGCCAGAGCAATCGGGCAATAGGAAGAAAAGAGGAAGTCTAACGATCCCTGTTTGCAGATGACATGATTCTGTATCTAGAAAACCCCATAGTCTCAGCTCAAAAGCTCCTTCAGCTGATTAACAAGTTCAGTTAAGTTTCAAGGTACGAAATCAACATACAAAAATCACTAGCATTCCTATACATCAACAACCAAGCCAAGAACCAAATCAGGAATGCAATCCCATTCACAATTTTCACAAAAAGAATAAAATACCTAGGAATACAGCCAACTAAGGACGTGAAAGATCTCTACAATGAGAATTACAAAACACTGCTCAAAGAAATCAGAGATGACACAAACAAACGGAAAAACATTCCATGCTCAGGGATCAGAAGAATCAATATTAAAATGGCCATACCGCCCAAAGCAATTTACAGATTCAATGCTGTTCCTATCAAACTACCAATGACATTCTTCGCGGAACCAGAAAAAAAAAATTTTAATATTCATATGGAACCCAAAAAGAGTCCGAATAGCCAAGGCAATTTTAAACAAAAAGAGTAAAGCTGAAGCCATCACATTACCAGACTTCAATCTTTCTCCTTCTTATCCCTCTATGCTAAAATGTCAGGGTAATGTTTTACTAGCGTTAATCATGGTATTTCCCTGTTGAAAACACATCGATAGCTTTCCATTGCATTTGAATAAAGTACTCACTCTCGTGGTCTACAAAGACCTGCCTGATCAGACTACAAGCCTCTCTTGCAAGAAACTGCTTGCAGTACACTGTGCTCTTCTTGCTGGTTTTCACTTCATAACCTTTGTTCATGCTATTGTGTCCAGAATTGGTTCCTTCTGGTGGGTTCTTGGTCTCGCTGACTCCAAGAATGAAGCCACAGACCTTCGCGGTGAGTGTTATAGTTCTTAAAGATGGTGTGTCCAGAGTTTGTTCCTTCAGATGTTCAGATGTGTCCGGAGTTTCTTCCTTCCAGTGGTTTTGTGGTCTTGCTGACTTCAGGAGTGAAGCTGTGGACCTTCACTGTGAGTGTTACAGCTCTTAAAGGTGGTGCAGACCCAAACAGTGAGCAGCAGCAAGATTTATCGTCAACAGCGAAAGAACAAAGCAACCACATTGTGGAAAGGGACCCAAGCGGGCTGCTGCTGCTGCTGCTGGCTGGGGGTGGCCAGCTTTTATTCCCATGTTTGGCCCCACCCACATCCTTCTGATTGGTCCATTTTACAGAGTGCTGATTGGTCCTTTTTACAGAGTGCTGATTGGTGCGTTTACAATTCTTTAGCTAGACACAGAGTGCTGATTGGCCCATTTACAATCCTTTCACTAGACACAAAAGCTCTCCAAGTCCCTACCCCACCCAGAAGCCCAGCTAGCTTCACCTCTCACTATCTCCCCTTCCAAGAATTGCCCTCTCTCCTACTCTCATTCTCTTTAATTGTCCAACACCTAATCATTCTTTAAGACTCATATTAGGGGCCACCTTCTCCAGAATCATTAACTTGAACCTCAACTTCCTTCAAAAAGATTATCTCAGGCTTTTGTACAATGTCCTCTGAATATCTCCAGCATTTCACTTGCTATCATGTTTTATCGTTTTCCTTTATGTGTCTCTCCCACCCCACCATTTCCTTAGAAATAGGACTTGCTTATTTATAATTGTATCCTCCATGCATTGCATAGTATCTGATACAATGTGAAAACAAGAATCCAGCTACTCTGGATCACCATATATATCCAGCACCTAGCACAGGGTCTGGCACACAGTAGACACTCAATAATATTTGAAAAGAAAGGCAGCAAGGAAGGGCAGAGGGTATGAGAATGTTTCCCATAAGAAATGCTGATCCAACCAAGTCATGAAGGACTCAGTCAAATGTATCCAAATGTATCAAGGTATTCCAAGAAAAATGTTGCAAATGTGTAAGCCTGGAGATAAGCAACAATAATCAATTCAGGGAACTGCAAACAGTTTGTCATAAGTGGCAATGCTAGATAGGTAGCCTAATATCTTGCCGTAGTCCACATCACACTTTGCTGTAATTATCGGTTAATATCAGTCTTTTCTATTACACCATAAGCTCCATGGCATCAGGGCCAAGGTTATTTTGTTCCTTCCTTTATGTATCACTTCCTCATCAAACACAGTCTGTGCTCAAAAATTACTTTTTGATTTTTTGGTGGCTTTGCGGCCACTCATGGTAACTTCACGCTATCACACAAGCCAATGGAGAGTCACCAAATTGTCATATAAAGACTGACAGGATTATATGTAAGAAAGCCCACTCTGGCAGCAGTACCAAAAATGAAGGGGAAGAGGGCTGGACTGGAATAGGGGAGAGACAATGAAATGTTATCCATACAAGCATTTTCATTGTAGTCAGATAATTAATTTCTTTAAGTGTCATAGGTTTGCATGTAATGTCAAATTTTGGAATTTTTTTAAAAATAAACTCTGTCCTCATTAATTCCTATCATTGCTAACATATAAACTATCCAAAAAATCATCCCATTCCTTCGTTTAGCATGGCCAAACTACATGTAGAGATACTAAAACAATTCACTGAGTAGATACTTACTATTCCAATTAATCATACACATGAAAGAGGTCAGGGACGCTGTGCTAGGCACCTACAACTTTTAAAATTATTTAGAATTTCATGAAAAAAGTAGAATATTACAGAGATGCAGGTAGACATACAAATTAGTAGAACAGAAATGAAGCCCAAAAATAAGCCCAAATACATACAGCATCTAATATTAGTGAAGAAAAGATATAATACATGATGTGGTGACAATGAATCACGATCTGGAAAAAGTTAAAGTTGAATCCAAAAGAATTACAAATTTAAATATAGAAAAGTCAAACCGTAAAATTACTAAAGCAAACATGGACAAAATGCCTCTATAACTTTGGGCAGAGGAAGGCCTTTCTAACCAGCTATCAAAATTCAAAAGCCATAAAAGATTGATAAATTTATTATATAAAAAATTTTAAAACGTCTACTAAATACTTTCGGTGAAGCCAAAAAATAAGTAACAAACTAGGGAAAGAAATTGTGACTCACATCACAGACAAAAATCTAACAGAAACAACTACTAGAAATTCAGGGCAAAGAGACCCATACCCTTAAACCTGTGCAAAGATACTCAACATCACTCAAACTAAGTCCAAAATTGCACTAATATACCACTTCTCATGTACAAGAGGGGTCAAAAACCTATCATTTGATAACATACTTTGTTGGCAAAGTTGAGAAAGAAGAACCTTCTTCTTTGCTAATTGGCATGTACAGTGCCCTATGGAAAGCCACTTGGCCATCACTATCAAATTTCAAAGTACATGATCCCTCCACCTAAGCAATCTCAATTCTAGGAATTTATCCTACAGATAAACTTCCCACATGCTGGATGACATACATGTAGGTTGGTGCAAATATAATTGCAGTTTTTGCCATTACTTTAAATAGCAAAAACCGCAATTACTTTTGCACCAACTTAATATGATGCTATTCACTACATTTTTTTGTAGCAGCAAAAAAATGGAAAATAACTCAAATGTGTATCTATCCAAGACTGATTATATAAACAATGATATCCACTTATCTCTTATCTCTAGATATGCATAGGGGAAGATGTCTCTAATATATTGTTAACAAAAGCAAGTTGTGTAAGAAATGGATGAAATATGGATATATATTAATCTTTGTTTTTATTTGTATATTTCTAAGATACATACGGATTTAATAAAAGAAGATGGGGCAAGTGTACAAAAATGAACTTTATCAAAAACAGATAAGAGTAAGACTTTTCAATCTACCTCTTTAATATTTATTTTTAAAAGCCATATGAAAATGTCATCTGTTCAAAAAAGTTTAAATTCTGAAGTGTCAATGGACAAATAAAATAATTGCAATGCAAAAAAAAAGCATTTGACTAAATCCAACATCTTTTCATGATTTTTTTTAAAAACCCTCAAAAATAGGAAGAGAGGGTAACTTCCTCAACTTGATAAAGAGCATCTACAAAAAAAAAGAAAAAGAAAAAAAAAAAGAAAAGAGAAAAGAAAAAACCCAACCTTTCCCGTTAGCTGTATGTTGTTCAGCTAACATCATACTTAATATGGAAAGAGCGAATGATTTGTTTTACAAAGATGCAAAAGCAATTCAATGGAGGAATGATAGTTTTTGCAACAAATGGTAATACTGTAATTAGATACCATAGGGAAAACATTAATCTTGATCTAAACCTTATAGCACATGTATAAATTAACTCATGATCCCAAAAACATGACTCATAAAAGAAAAAAATTGATAAATTGGACCTCATCAAATTGAAAAACTTCTGCTTTGTGGAAGAACCTGTGAAAAAGATGAAAAAACTAGCTACAGACTGGAAGAAAATATTTGCAAACCACATGTCTAACACAGTAATAAGTGTCTAGAATATATAAAGCATTTTTAAAACTCAACTGTAACAAAGCACATAATTCAATTAGAAAATGAGAAAACCAAATGAGCAGACATTTCACTGGAGACAATATAGAAATGGAAAATAAGCCAATAAAAAGATGTTTGTCTTGGAAAAAAAAAGATAAAATAAAATAATTGCCAAATTTTCTTAATCAAAATTAAAATAATTGGCATAAAAATAGAGAACTGAGAACTTAAAAATAATGTTATAGAAGTGAAAGATTCAGTGATAGATTTTGTGTTTCAAATGCATCATTTCTCCCTATGATGTGACTGTTTTTATGATAGCAGGTTTCTTGCAAAATTGTCCTCCACACCGTTTTTTCTGGCTAGCAAAAGGTGGCTAATAAATTTAGTAACTGTTAATGTAGGTAGAGAAGGAGCTTAAAAGCTGATTTGAGCTTTTCACACCTAACAATTCATTTGAAGACAACTGTATAGTGTTTTCCTTTTAAAAATATGTATCATTATTATTTACATTTCATTATTCTTAGAGCAACAATATGCTTTATGCAAGTAACAAAAAGAACCAAAGGAAATTGGCTTGAATTAAGAGCAGTCAGGAAAATAGAGAGTAGAACTCAACTATTTCAAGAACTGACGCATACAATCAATTTCAACAACATTAATGTGTCAAAAAGTGGTAACTGAAGCCAGCCTGCCTTCCCCACAAAAAGGTGGAGAGATATAAATGCTTTCTCCCTTGGGGAAACCTTTCCCCGCCAAACCACCCCAAATGATGGCAACCGATACACCAAATCTGCCCGTACTAAGAAATAAAGACAAATACAGAAGACATAAGCAATCAAGCATTTGGGAAAAATAAGAAGGAATGAATAAGTTGGTTCTGACCAAATTTAAAATGTTGAAGTAAGTAGACAAATTTGGAAATAAAATCATAGAAAACATCACCTACTATGGTTAGATTGAAGACATCTGAATATATAGAATATTTCCTCAAAATTCTTATCCAGATTACAAAGGGACAGCATGATACTGTGAAATTTATGGAACTGTTTCAATAAGAATATAGATCCCTATTTTATAGAAAAAGAATCGTGGCTTAGAGAAGAGACGTAGATTGCCTCCCACTGGATAAACCTGTAAATAGTGAAGCCAGGATTTCTGGAGCCTACATTCTTGACCAGTAAACATCAAAAAGTGACAATAGATAATCAACGAGGAAAAGACTATAGATGCATACTCAAAAAAACTAGACATTTGAGGTCCATTTTTCAGGTGTGAAAATATTTCGCCACATCACAGACCACTTGTAGATCCTCAGTCTTTTACATAACAAGAGTGATAAAAAGCAACAACGAAAGTTAATATTTCTTGATGACGTTCTATGTGCTAAGCTCTTTGCCTACAGTATATCATTTCTTCCTTGCAACACACTGTGATGTTAGTGGCACTATCATCCTCATTTTAAGATAAGAAAATTGGAATTTAGAAAAGTTAAGCAACTTATTCTCATTCAGCTTCCAAGTAGCAAAGCCAAAATTCAGGCTTGACTCTGAACCTGTACTTATCTTAGAAGTTGTAACACATGAATGCTGAGAGGTTAGGCTCTGGGAATGAACTGCCTGAAAGTGAATCTTGGCACTACAGCCTCTTAGCTGGGCCACTTTAGTTACGGAATCTTTCTGTGCCTAGGCCTCGGTCGCATCATCTGTACCATGAGAATGATACTAGTACTTACTTCACAATGTTCTTATTAGAATTAAATGAGTTAATACAAGCAAGCCTTTGGAAGCATACCTGCACACAATATCCTAGATAATCACAAATATTCTGATGATTGTTACTGTTATAATATCATTCACACTTTGGACTATCTTCTAGCACCACAAAATAATAAATTCTCATGAGATTTCCCTGAATCATTAGCAAAAGTTGAATTTATCTGTAATAAGCTTAACAGAAAGTTTTCACAATATTTTAGAAATTTTTCTATGAAAAACATTCATGTGCTTAATGGAGTCTGCCTTAATTATCCCAAAATGTCACTATAAGGAACAATGAAGTTAGATAAATAAGTTACCATTTTTTGTGAGAACATGATTTGACTCACAATAATGAGGACCATGTACCAACATTTGATTACATTTTTCTGCATACCTTTGATTACCAAAGGGTTGGCAATGAATATTATTTCCTTTTTAAAAATTATAGCAACCTAATTGTAGAATATTCTAATTCTTTTAGAGCTTATCTTTGCTATTTAAAAAAATTCATCCATGCTAATCTGAAAAGTAAAATACCATAGTAACCTAAGCTTTCATCTCTATTGAATGTAGATGCAAAAAAAATTTTTTGTTTCAGTCTGCAAGTATTATTTCCAAAGCACGGTGCACCGCCTTATGTAAATTCTAAACAAAATAATAAATTCTTACCTTGGGAATAATGACAGTATTTTTAGAGAAATATCCTATTCCACTTCTATGTAAACATTCAATAAAAAAAAAAAAATTCTCTTAAATTTAGAGACATGTTGGAAACAAGATTTTACTGAATTCCAAATTGGTCCAATTTCCCAGCTGGACCATTTCTTCCTGTTTGCATAGTTGGATGTCTTTTAATTAACTGCTTGCCTGACTTCAGATGGCCCTACATCTTCTGCAATAAAACGTTTTTTTATTTCCCGTTCAATACATGTCAGACACACTTGTCTGTTTCACCACATTGGAAAATTAAGTTAGAACACACATATTTTCAAAGACATACAGAGGCCACAAAGAAATGAGAGAGAAAGGAATCACTCCTATTGTCATTGAATGAGAAAGAAATATGAATTTGCTATTTTCCACAGAAGAAAAAACTAAAAAACCTATTATTTGCTCATCTTTAAACTAAACTTACGGGGGGAGAAAAAATACAGCTTGTTTAGTTATAAAGAAGGAGAAAGGCAGAGGAAACTATTTGAAGGTCATATCTTATTAATCTCTGTGACAAGGTCTTCACACTTTATAACTTAGAAAGTCAAAACACAAGCAAGATGTAGATAAGCAATGGTCTGCTTTGCCTTTGCCTTTCTCTTGTGTTATATTTTAGGTTTCTCACCACTCTGTCCTCTACCAGCACCTTCTTGCAATGAGAAGACAAGTACAGATGGCCACAACAGGACAGAGAACGGGTGAGATACCTAAAATGTAGCGCAAGGCAATACATGCCATCAAAAGGCTTCTCATTCAATTGATAAACTACATCATTTCAAGGAAGAGTGCTGCCATGACTGAAAAAATGGAAAAGATGAATGAAATAGAAACTGAAAACTTTAAGCCCATTAAAGAACTAAAAGTCTGCATAAAATAATAGTAAAAGGATTTTGTTCAAGGTGATTCAGTAAATATTTTGTCTACTATGTGCCTTGCTCTGTGCTAAATAAGCCATCTAACATCCTTTAGTACATTCACACATACATGTAGCCTTCTCCCCAAAGAGATTTTCAGCTGTAAAATTCATACTAGAATTTAAGGATCAGAAAAAGAATGGAAGAATCTATTTTAAAACTGGGTGGAAATTGGGAAGGACCTGAAATCATCCTAGACCAAGAGGATAGTGCAATAAAGCAGAAAGTCAGGGAGAACAAAGCTCATTCCAGGAACAATGAGTACATCGGACCAGGTGGAGCTGATGCTCCAGAGGCAATGTAGAAACTGAAAAAAGTGTGAGAGTCTCAGTAGAGCCAGGTTTCAAGTCCCACCTCTAACCCTGGCTGTGCAACTCTAATTAAATTGCTTCTTAGCTTCAGGCCTCAGATTTCTCATGCATAAAGGTGGCAATAATATAAATTGTTATGTTACCTACAAGATTTTTGTGAGAGTTAAATTAGGTAATACATGTAAAAGATTGAGGGCGCTCCCTGGCGTGCAGTAGATGCTCAATCAAATATATTATTAAACTGGAAAATAACAGCAGAAATGGGAGAAGTGTGGAAAAGTAGGGTGGTATTAGATAATAACCTAATCTCTCAAGCTAGGAAGAAGAGCTAAAAAAGAGATATGCAAAGATGCTCAATATCACTAGGAATCGTGGAAATGCATATAACAACAGTGAGATCACATTTTGCCCCTCAGATTAGAAAAAAATGAAAAATATGTAAGAAAACAGGCATTTTGTTGCACAATTGATAGTTGTGTAGATTGAGGACAATTTTTAGGACAAATCGACAGTATGCACATGTTGTTTGAACCAGCACTCATATCCAAATAATTTATATGTACAAAAGTATTGCTACTACCCTAGTCCAAACCACCATCATCTAGCTTACTGCAATAGATCTCTTTATTAGTCATCTTTGCTGCAATAATAAACCCTAACATCCTAATAGCTTACAATAACAAACATTTATTTCTCATTATGTTATGTATAAGAAGATTTGCTACAGGCTTCGTTCTTCTTCATATGTCTTCTCATTCCAAGATGCAGCATGAAAGAGAATCTCCTATCTGTTATTCTCATGGCAACAAACAGAACCAAGGCGTGGAACTGAACCATGTAATCTAATGTAAGGCTTTTCATAGGTCATGTCTCCACACATTCTATTAAACAAAACATACTATAAACATTCTATTAAACAAGTATTACATGGTCTAAGCTTGACAATTTGACGGGTGGGTGGGTGGTATAGTGGGGGTAATCCTCCAACAGGGTGTCTCTGCATATCACGCAGCAAAAAGTCAGGACACATAATCCTATTTTAGGAAAGGAATAATTGGGAACAATCCATAGCCTCACACCCCAACTGGTTTTCCTGCTTCCACACAGCAGCCAGAGCAAGTCAATAAAAACAAGTCTGAAAACTTACTCACTATCACAAGTGCCCCCATGGTTCAATTACCTCCCACTGCATCCCCTCCGCCACATATGGGGATTATGGGAACTACAATTCAAGATGAGATTTGGGTGAGGACACAGCCAAACTATATCAATACTGCACTATAGCTATGTAACATGTGACCATTGGGGAAGCTGGACAAAGTGCACATGGGACTTCTTACGATTTTTGCAACTTCTAGTGAGTCTATAATTCCCCAAAAAAACCATTGTTTTAAATAAGGAAAAATATTAGTGATCAATGACTTTGTTATACCACATACAATGGCACCCCCATAGCATCTATTCCTCTACTCTGCCCTATTACTCTTCATTGCCCCATAGATTTACTTGTTTTGCTATAGATAATACAGTTACTTCATTACTACTTCTACAACTAGAAAATACATCCTATGACATTACTGGCTTTGTCTCTTTTGCTCACTGTTGATTCCTTAACACCAAGAAGAAGGCCTAGCACATTGTAGGTACTCCATAAACATCTGTTGAAAGAAATGAATGTGCCCAGCAGTCAGGATTGGAAACTACCTAAATGCTTATAAACAGGGAAATAATTAAATAATTTATGATATACAGTAGAATACAGCAACTTAAAGAATAAAGTAGATCTATACGTAGTCACATAGAAAGATCTCCATGATAGGTCACTAAGAGTGAAAATAAGTTGTAAAAGGTTGGTATAGCATTATCCCAATTAGTGAAGCAGAAAATCATCATAATGCTTAAGAGTGGGGACTCTAAGTGCACATCCTGGTTCCATTTCCCACTTTCAGGGTGGCCTGAGACAAGTTATGAAATCTCATTTGCCTCAATTCCCTCATCTTTAAAATCAAAATCAAAATACTACAGGAATTAAATGAGTTAATGCATGTAAAGTCCATGACACAGATTAATATATTCCATCTACAGTACTTAGCATATTGTAAACATTTATGTTAGCCAAAACAATTTATGTGTAAAATTCTACAAGTATATATTTATAAATGTTTTAAATTCATAGAAAAGGGTCAAGAATTACACACAAGAAAGTAAGTCTTAACAGCAGTGACCTCTGGGGAGAGATTAAGGGAGGGATGTGGAATAATTTTTTTTTTTTAAACACACACACACACACACACACACACACACACACACACCCGAGAGCCAAATACAAATTATTTTAATTACACAAACTAATCCTTTCTTCCATGACTATGGATAATAAAAGATTAAGTACATCTGCACCACCTAAATTCGGAGTGGAGTTTACAGGGCCCAGGACTCACACGCACAGCTGAGGCAGTCTGCCCCAGGGCTCTGACCTCATGCTCCTAATTGCTGAGAAATCCTGATGTGGGCTGTGGTGCCCAAGGTGTGCTGATGGGCAGGAGTCTATGAGCACAGACTTTTCTTTCTCTCTCTGATCTCTACCCATTAGGGACTCTATTAAATTGACCCTCACTCTACAAAATATTGTTTCCAACTCATAGAAATTTGCTGAGGATTTCTGCCACTTGCTGGCTTCCAGCTAGTTGGTCAATTGATTTCTATTTCACTCAGGTTATACTTTGTCTTCTGAAAAATATCTCTATATCTCAGCATTATTTTAGCTTATTGCTCTACTATGCTACTCAATTTTTTCTGTGTGTTTACCTTCCATCTCAAGATTTTTGCTTTTACTTTTTTCTTTTAAATCACACAATTCTGCTTAATCATTTTTGTTTCTTTATCAGTCTTTTTCTCATCTTTTTTTCCTATTAGTTTTGGATGCCTTTATTTAAAAAAAAAAAAAACACATGATCTGGTCATTCTAATTTTTATCTTATTTTTAAGCCTTTTTGTCCATTTATTTTGAAATTCAACAAATTCTACAAAAATTTTCATCATTATTTGAGCTTTTTCTTTGGGTTGTTAAAATACTTTATCTCATTTTTAAATATAATTCTCATGTGTTTTATATTTTGTGAAGGATTTAATTTTTTTTCTTGTCCCTCTTAAATGTTAATTAGTTGGTATATTACGATCTGTCTTGATGATGGCCAGCAGGAGGCATGGGCACAGCAGTGGTTATAGTAGACGTACATACCACACCAACAGGAAAATGTGGAGACCTTCTGTCTTTCAGTTGTCCGTGGAGTTTCCTCTAGTCCTACACTCTCTCAACTTTTACTTAGAAAAAGGCCTCCTTTTATGCTTGTTTGTTTTCCAAATATCTTACTCCAGAGTAGTCATGAGAGGATATGTATTGTCCCATCTCCTTGTAAAGTGATCCTTCTTCTGAAATTTAGAGCCCAAACCTAAGGAGTTCAAGTTGGGCAAGAGATTATAGGAAGAGGAGGTTGCTTCATTAACAACAAAAGTCGGCTAGCCTGACTTTGCCGAAACCACCTATAGCTTTCTTTTTTTTTTTTTTTTTTTTTTAACTTGAGAAATGATAGTTTATTCAGTAAATGGTGCTATGACAGTTGGTTAACCAGTACTCAGATAAAAAGCATTTAATCCCTACCTCATACCATAAAACAACAAATTCCAAATAAACTTAAAATAAGATCATTTAGGCTACATTAATACATATTAACTTTTCTTTAAACCACCTATAGCTTTCTATCAAAGGCAGCAAAGTGTCCATAATCAGATTTCCAATATCACTTCTACATCAGCCTGATTCTGATATACGTATTCTAGTTTAGTCTTCTCTCAACAAACCTATAGAAGGATCTTCCAGTGTATCAGTCTCCTCAGCTATCTTTCCTCATTAGGAGAGATAAGAAGAAACTCAAGAGAATTAAGCTGATCCTCAATGCAGTAGGGGAAGCTCATTTTGTTTCATCTTGGGTCAGCTCTGCTTTAACTGAACATATAAATGTATAATATTATTTTTAAGTCTTTATTTAAGTCTTTAAGTAGTGTGGTTTCTTTAGCCTATCAAAATCAAATGAAAAGATAATGCTCCTTAAACTGAAGAGACTTATAAGATCCACAGAAGGTCTCAAGATATAGGAAAAAAGCTGAGTTTGGGTTTCTCCTTCCCAATGTCACTTTCCCAAGAGAAACACAAAGTTATCCTGAGAAAACAACCTGGTTAGTTCTCTTGGCTTGAGCCAAAATGTTGACCATTCTAATTTCCTGCAGTTTTCTTCCATTATGCCTCCTGTTTATTCTTTTTGGATTCTCTCCTCTCTGTAGACCCAGCCTGCTGTTGTGCAATCTCTACTATTTTATTCCCCCATCAGTCTTAGGAAATGACATTAGCCAGCTATCCCGATTTAAGGTCCAAATCATCAAGCCGGTTTTTTTTGTTTTTTTTTTTAACAAAGTTTATTTGAGCAAGACAAAGGTTTTTGTACTGGGCAGCATTCCAGAACAAAGATGGTTCAGAATTCCCCAACCTCCAACTCTGGTGAGCTATTTATTTATTTTTATTTTTAAGCACATATACGTATATTAAGCACTTCCAATAAATAACTTCCTGCACTTCACACATTAATTAGGAGCTAGTGAACACCACTTTATTAATCCGTTTTCATACTGGTATAAAGAACTGCCCAAGACTGGGTCATTTATAAAGGAAAGAGGTTTAATTGACTAATAGTTCAGCATGGCTGGGGAGGCCTCAGGAAACTTACAATCACAGTGGAAGGTGAAGGGGAAGCAAGGCAACTTCTTCACAAGGCAGCAGGAAGGAGAATGGCGAAGCGAAAGGGGACAAGCCCCTTTTAAAACCATCAGATCTCAGGAGAACTTACTCAGTATCACGAGAAAAGCATGGGGGAAACCATCCCATGATTAAATTACCTCCACCTGGTCTTTCCCTTGACACATGGAGATTATGGGGATTATAATTCAAGATGAGATTTGGGTGGGGACACAAAGCCTAACCAATCAACCAACAATGATCAACAATCAACAACAAGAGTTGAGTAGATTTCTTTTTTCATTTGTTTGCTTTTATAATACTTAGGTCATTTTCTTTAATAACTTCAACTTGAAGTTTAGATTCAGGGGGTACATGTGTAGATTTGTTACATCAGTATATTGGGTGATGTTGAGGTTTTGGGTACAAATTATCCCATCACACAGATAGTGAGCATAGCACCCAATAGTTTCTCAGCCCTTGCCCCTGTCCCCCTCCTCCCTCTAGTAGTCCCCAGAGTCTATTATTCCCATCTTTATATCCATATGTACCCAATGTTTTTTGCTCCCACTTATACATGAGAATATACAGCATTTAGTTTCCTGATCCTGGGTTGATTTGCTTAGGATGGTTGCTTCCAGCTGCATCTGTGTTGCTGCAAAGGACATGATTTTAATTTTTTATGGCTGCATAATATTCCATAGTGTGTATGTATCACATTATCTAATCTACCATTGATAGGCACCTAGGCTGAATCCATGTCTTTGCTATTGTGGATAGTGCTGCAATGAACAGATGAGTCTTTTTGGTAAAATGATTTGTTTACTTTTGGATTATACCCAGTAATGGGATTGCTGAGTCAAATGGTAATTCTGTTTTAAGTTCTTGGGGAATCTCCAAACTGCTTTCCACAGTGGCTGAACTAATTTATATTTCCACCAACAGAGTATAAGTGTTCCCTTTTCTCCAAAGCCTCACCAGCATCTGTTGTTTTTTGACTTTTTATTAATAGCCATTCTGACTAATGTGAGATGATATCTCATTGTGGTTTTCATTTGCATTTCTCCGACAATTAGTGACGTGGAACATTTGTCATAGGTTTGTTGGCTGCTTGTATGTCCTCCTTTGCAAAGTGTCTGTTCATGCCCTTTGCCTACTTTTTCAAGGGGTTATTTGTTTTTTGCTTCTTGAATTGTATAAGTTTCTTATGGATTCTGAATGTTAGATCTTTATCAGACATATAGTTTGCAACTATGTTCTTGCATTCTGTGGCTTGTCAGGCAATTCTTATTTACTTCCCACACTATTTCATGATAACCCTGTTAATTCAGCTTACCCACTAACAAAGGCCCCTAAGGCCAAGTATCTTTTAAGATCTGTCCATTCTGCTATAACCCAATCCATCTGGGCCAGTCTACTCAACCAGCAACTGCAATTCTAGTTGATGCTAAGCCACATAATGATATTGGTGTTTACATTTCACTATCATCAGGAATGCACTACCTTGTGAATGTGAATCCCCAGGAAGGGGGTGCAAAGGAATTTAACAGTAAGGATCCTTGTGGGTTAATCTATATTAACAGCAGATGTGTGCTGCAAGAGGTCTCTATTTTAGAAATTCATTTGCTTATACTCAGCGCTTAGGGTCCTCCCTTTTCTTCCCTCGAACTAAAAGGGAGACAGATTGGCAGTAAAGCATCCACCTCTGGTAGCTGTCCACTTCAGAGACCAACTGTTGTGCAGTTCATGCCCTAAAAATACGTTCATTCTGCTCATTCTTTCAGTTCCCTGATAAGCTGTACACACCTGGCCCACCTGTGTGCCATCACAAAAAACAAAGACCTTTGCCATTATCTTTTCCAATTTTTTGTTTCATTTCAGACTCTGACAAGAAGGCATTTATTAAATAAAAGTTCTGGCTATAATCCAAAAAAAAGTATAAATGTTTAGGTTTATGCTGCTAGGTGAACTAATTAAAGAAGGAAGCCTAATCAGGGACCTCCACCATGGTTTCCACAAAAGGCATTCACGAAGCTCCCCAAAATTTACCAAGTTGTTGGAATTCAGGGAAGTGGTCTTGGTCTTGGATCACAGAAACTGTAAATTGGTTGACATAATTCTGAGATTTTCAGAAAGCTTTTGCCAAAATCCCAGCACAGAAATAAATATATCGCTTGCTGCCAAACCATGAAAATAAAATATTAAATCATAAAAATATTCCACTCAAAATTAGCCTAGAGACATAGCCTAGCTAAAACCAAAAGGAAGAATTTAACATCTCTCCCAGGGTCAGAGGTGATGCCATTTAGAAAAGATAACCAATACAAAATTACATCTGTATTTAATACAAAATGTTTTCCAAGGTTGAGAAACTAAGCTCAGTAACTCCAGCCGTCATTCATAAAGTAGTTATTGCTCATACAAATGGAATAATCCAAGATAGAAGGGGAAAAATGTACGTCCAATGCTATTCTTCTCAGCATTATTTATAATATTTTTTATCTGAAACCATCTAAATGATCCAAAATTATGATTAAGAAATGATTAATTGTCAAGTGAAATGATCAATGTCAAATACACAATGCAATAATTTTCTGCACTGGACACTATTTTTATAAGTCATTCACAATAGCATGAGGAAATGATTTTTATAACACTTCTAATCTTAAAAACCAGGAGAGAAAATTGAATAAGCTGTGTATATAAAATGATAATGACTTTAAAAAGAAATTGTTTAGTTTTTAAATTTTTTTGCCATTCTTATATTGCTATTAAAAAAAAGAATTTTAAATGACAAAATAGCCACAGCTAGGTATGGAAGCAGGTGACATTTAATTTTTTCTCTATTTAACATGATGTTAAGTGATTTTTTTTTCCATTGCCCTACAATTAACAACCAGAACCCAAAATTGAGGACAAATGTATTAAGCAATTAAGTACAGTGTCCTAAAGGAGTCAAAAAATGGGGGCAAACACCATCTCGGGGTTGATTAAACAGCAGCTAAGTTGGTTCTGCTACCAGATCCTAAACCCACCACAACTCTAATTCAAATAAGCAGACAACAAAAAGAAAGAGAAATGAATGGAAGAGATGACCCAGGTGATAAAGAATAAAGGTAAAGGTCCTATGTAACATGCGCATCCTGCACATGTACCCCAGAACTTAAAAATTAAAATTACAAACAAAAAAAAGAAAAAAGATAAATGGTGGTTTCCGCATCCTGAAGCCAAGTGAGGCGGAACCCCCAGGGAATCGCTCACCTGTAGGAAAGGAGGTCACTCCCTCACTCCCTGGCAGGGTGCTTATGGGACTAGAGCACCCAAGCAGGTGCTCCTACCATTAGAATAAAATGATGGTCTTCGTGAGGGAGCATGATATGCGATCGGGACATATATGAACTTAAACACTTTGGCCTGCTTCTGGACTACATATTTCCAAAGAAATGAGGCATGCTAGAGCAGCTGTTCCTACAAGGCAAAAAGGAACATGTTATAGTGTGTCTGAGATGACGATGGACAGCAGTGCCATACACAGTCCCCTCACACTCTCTACGGGCACAAAGAACAGCAGACAGGCTCCTAGGAGTCCATGTGAAAAAGCACAGAGGTGAAGACATGAGCTGTGGAGCTGCCAGTCCCTCCACAAGGAAAGAAGGCTGGCACCACAGCCCCCATGAAGCCCAAAGATGCCCTACTCCTTTGAAGCCAAGCACTCCCTCAAGAAAACAATATTCACTATCACCACAGAAAACACCACATGAATGGCAGCCACCAGCAATGGACAGACCAATCTCAGCCCATGCAAGACCAGGCAGCCTTCCCAACACCAAAGGCAGCCCATTACGTAATTCAAGAATGCAATTCTCCTGTGCTTCCTCCCAGCTCACTCAATACACCTTAGGGACCCATCAAAGACCCCCCAAAAAAAGAAGGGGAGGAGGTGACCCAGTGGCAAACTATATCCCTCCCAATCCTGCCATCTCTCCTCCCAACTGAGAAAAGGATAAAAGGAGTCTTTGAGACCTATGCTTGGCTAGTGCTGGGGAAAGGGAAAGAGATATCCACGGAATTGGATATGAGGTCAATGCTTCACACTGGGCCAGACATAGTGTTTAGTAACTGAAAGCGACTGGAAAAATGGGATAAGTACAAGATATTATTAAGCAATGTGAGGAAGAGACTCACTGTAACACAGCAGAAGTGACTGGAGTTCACAATGTTCAATAAACTAGTTATATATTTTTAATGTGTTTTCTACCACAAGCACATAAGGGATTTGTATTTGTTTCTTTTTTTGGGGTTTCAAACTCTATGGCTAATCACTTTTAATTTGGTCATGTCAAATATTTTTGGGGATCCAGCATATAAATGATAAATTCTTAAGTCCCAGGCAAGGCCCTTTATCTGCTCCTCTGTTAGGGCCTTATGTTTTTTGCGAACATGTTTAATTTTCCCCCTTAAACTGTAAGCTCTTTGAGTGCGAAGTTTAATGCACACTTTTATCCCTAAAGGACCAGTGTTGTGCTTTGCACATAGATGGTTATCAGTAAATATTAATAGGACAAATTATTTGTTCATTTATTTGACTGCTATTTCAAAGTAAATATGAGAAAAACTCGCTTACATTTTTGTTAAAGAGGGATCTGAGTGATGGGTCACTTAGTCCCGGAATTATAATTTGGAGACCTATAGAAGGTCTCGCACCCTGGTAGACCAATGATTGACTGAAATTGTTGTGTTAAATATTTACAATCCACTCCAACACATAAAGCTTCCAACTTGCTCTAAATTTAGAAAAATGCCTCCAAATTAGTTTTGATTGGGAAAACCTTGGAGTTTAAGGCAACTGTCTCTACTATCAACTTCTCAAAAATCTAATTCATCTAATGCCAAAACATGAAACTGTTACTCATCCTTAGTTACCCTAATGACTAATGATTAACATGAGAAAGTGCTGTTTCTTATAAATTATCATTCTTATTGTATGTATCAAAGTTAAATCTAAAACTTGAGAAAATTAAGGTCAGTGTCCTCATCTCTTAGGAGGGAGGTAAATAACATTTACACAAGTTAAACAAGAACAGTTGGCCAAATAAGTTGTATACACATAAACAGCCTGAAAATCATCTGAACATCATGTTATGCCAGCTTACATTCAAATTTCTGAATGGAAATTCTACAGGACATAAGAATTAAGGCCAAATGTTATTTTAGATGCATAAAGAACTATTTCATAATTCCATATTTTAACAACAAAGGAAATTATTCAGTCTGGATTTTTAAAAAAGGCTTTCCCAAACCAAAAATCTATCAGGAAAAGTAATATATGCAGCAATAATTTTTTTCCTCATAATTATGTTTACTCCAAATTGCAATTTAAACATCAAATTTTGGGCCAAGTGTGATGGCTCATGCCTGTAATCCCAGCACTTAGAGTGGCCAAAGCAGGACGATCATTTGAGGCCAGGATTTCAAGACCAGCCTGGGCAACATAGTGAGAACTTATGTCTACAAAAAATTTGCTGGGAGTGGTGGTGCATGCCTATAGTCTCAGCTACTCAGGAGGCTAAGGCAGGAGGATCACTTGAGCCCAGAGATTTGAGGCTTCAGTAAGCTACGATTGTGCCACTGCACTCCAAGCTGGGTGACTGAGCAAGACCCCACCTCAAAAAACAAACAAACAAAAATCAATTTTTTAATTATGTAAATATCTTATATGGTTCCTTCCCAGAAACATGTATGTAAAATATGTTATATGGTTGCAAATGTTATTATATGTATAAAGAGACTTGACCTAAAGGAGCATAAGTGATAGTAGATATTTGTGTCATCATATATTTAGTGAATATATCAAAAGTCTAGGATTTAAATTAGGAACTCAACTCATAACTGTAATAGAATGGCACTATACAAATGGCATTAAGTGTAAAATTAAACTTTTGTACCCTATTTCTTTTTAAAAATCACTAAATATTCAAAAAAATCATCCTTAAGAAAGGATGAATGCAACTATTTTGATGAAAAAAGTTGAAAGGAGAAAATAGCATGAAAAATAAGTCAGCTGATAAACAACAGTAGCCTAAACTAAAAGTGAGTCATTCTACCTGAGTGTTTAAGAGTTCTGATTATAAGGAAGGCAAAATACATGTCTTTTCCACTGTTGTTTGTTTGTTGTTTTGTTTTGTTTACAAATGAGAGGTCAGTCAGTTGCTGTGATTGGGCTTAAAATTTTGCTCTAAGCTTTCTGGCACTAAGAAGGAGTGGAAATTTTAAGAGACTGTTACTTAACCTCACCTGTGGAATGATGACAGTACAGTACTTTCTTCAAAAAGACATTGTAAGAACACCCTGAGAAAATGTAGGTGAAGTGTTGGGCATAGTGCCTGGCACATAGGAGATGTCTAAGGATGTTATCTAGTATTACTCCACAAAAGGAAAAGACAGGTGACGCTTCTCAAAGAAGACACGATTAATGCCAGTACCAAATCCTAAGAGAAATTTCCTACATGGATCATGTAATAGGGACTTAAATAAGAGTCACTTCATTAAACTTGACCGCAGCAGAGTTTGAATTACAAAGATGGTTTCTTCTTTCAGAGAACGCTCATTGCATTAGCGCATGCAGTGCCTTGCACATAATAAATAGTCATGTTTCACTGATCTTTTTACAAAGTAATTCTCTTCAATAAATATTCCTGGGTATCAAAGCTTTCTCTTTTTCCTCCAGTCTGTTCTCAGTCTGTAAATGTCCAATGAGCTATGGCCAGTTCTCTCCTCCTTAACTCTTCCAACTGAAAGGGGAAAAAAAATCCTAAATTCCCAGTCTCTGCCACCTACCATACATAGGGCACATCAAGTGATCTAAAGCTAAGAAAGGGAACAGAATAAATACAGATGACATCATCCCTATTGTCTTGCAAGGTGAAATCCTATCTTCTCTTTCTAATTAAAAAAAAATGAGAATTTGAGTGGATCTCAACTTTCTGATTTTCCCCTTACATTATCCTTATAATCAGATTCAAACTTGCTACCCTGTTTCCTCATGACGCCCTTGCACCCACCGTAGTCGGCGTTTCTGCCCACCAGCTCTCCACTGAAACTGTTCTTGCTTAGGTCTCACAAAACTTCTATTAACCAAACATCACAGACACTTCAATTTCTATATTTTTGACAAACCTGAATATATATATTTTGGGCTATATTCTCTTTCTTGAAATTTTCTTTTCCTGTGATTTATAGGACATCACAAATTCATGCTTCTCCTCTTCCTGACAATTTTCTTTCTCTCTTCCTTGTCAGGTCCGTATTCTCCATCTAACTCTTAAATGTTGATGTTCTCAGGCATAGCGTCATTGGCTCCTTCTCTCACTTTTACATTTTTTTTCTAGGGAAATTCACCCCTGTGCATTCTTCAACTACTCCCCTCTGCCCAAAAAGCAATCCCTGGGCCACCTAGTCTATACCAGTAGGACGTGGACTATCCTCAGGGGGTGTGTACTTTGATACAGCTGTGGAGGAGAGGAGAGTAAAAATTACTAAATCCCAAAGGATATAGTCAGGCATCACAGAGAACATGGGACTAGGGAATTATCAGACAGCAAAGCCAGGAGCTACCAGATAAACTAAATCCAGGACCTTTTCTAATGCCCGAGAAGAAAGTCCATAATTTTCATAATTCCTGTCTTGCAGATTTTGATACTTGCTATGGATAGTGAGTTCTATGCATTTCTTGTTTCCCAGAAGTTATTCTACTCCTCCTGCACCATTATATTTTTAGCACTTACGGGGCCGATAGAACATCTTTTAGTTTGTAGGCCACCAAACCACAAAATGCTACATCTGGCCCTGATGGACAGCAACCAGCATACCCAAAGGTCAAGGACTTCGAGTAGATGCGTAATTTTATGGTATTTGGCAGTTGCTTTCTTTATGAAGGGGCTAATGTTCTTGTGTGAACAGAAGTGAGTAGTGTGTTCATGGATATTTGAGAATGCACAACTTATCCTGCAATATCCATTCTCCCCTTTTTCAATGGTGATCATTTCAATGGTGATCGGGGAAGCCTCCAATTTGGGGCACACGGCTTCCCAGAATGGAAACTACAGCTCCCACTTTCCCTTTGCAGCTAGGTATAGCCATATTACTAAATGCAGGTCAATTGGATGGTAAGCAGAAGTGTTTATGCAGCAGCTTCTTGAAATCTTTTTGATGAGATAGAGATATATGCTCTTTGCTCTTCTTTCTCTCTTCCTTTAACCTGCTGCCTGGAATTTGGATGCCACCATCCATAAAAGGCAACAAGTTATATATATTAAAAAAAAGTCCATGTTATAGGGCACCATATAGTCCTCAAGTGCCAATCCAGATTTTTATGCACAACTAAAGTAAACTTTTATCTTATTTTAGTTACTATTAACTGGAACTTTCTATACAGTAAAACCTAATCCTAATTGACACAGGTACATGAAATTAAGACAGTTTCCTGCTTGAGCAACTAATCAGAAGAATGGTGGTATCACTCACTAAGACAGGAAAGGGCAAGTTTGAGTGGAAGACTCAATTTTGCACATGTTGAGCATGGGATGTCCATGAAAATCCAAGACCCTACAAGGTCTAAAGTTGTATATATAATCTAGCAGTCAGTGGAAACTTATCAGAAGAGGAGTTTAGACAAGAACAAAAAAATCTGAGAATCCATAATGTGCAAATGGTATATAAAATCTCAAGAATGAATTATTTTATCCAAGGAACGTGCAGAGCAGACAGGTATCCATAATATGAACTTGAAAACATTATTTCAAGCCTGCACATCTCTGTCATTTCTCATATTCTGGCTTTCGTTCTCGTGTTGAGTCAGTATACGCAGTATTTGAACTGAGCTAATCCCCTACCAGATCTGACCCTGACTCTCAGGAATAACCAGTGGAAAACACTGCTCTAATTAAGTCAGTGGAAAGTTCACAGACTTGTCCAAATCTTATTCATACTATTTATAGTCCAAGAAACAGAACTAGAATACCTAGGGTAAAACAGGCTTTTCTGAAAAACGCTCATCATTCAATCATAACTAAAAAAAAAAATCATAAAATGTCTGGAGAGGGCCCTCAGATCCTTCTAAACCCACACACCACCAAAAATGTTACCACTACGTAAGGACTATATATCATAAATATAATTAATTTAATAAGAATCCTAAATGAATAAATATAAGAGCTACTCCTACAACATTGAAAGAATTGTTTTAAAAAAACTATTTCAGGAAATAATTTAGTAAATGCAAAAGTGTTATTTCAAGTACTTCTCATGTCATCTCAAGATAAATCTTTTCCATCTCTGATATTTATAAAAATAAACTCACGGGGGATATTCTGACACCAGCAAAGAGGTTTAGTTTAAATATTAAGAACTGCCTTTCACTGCAAGGTCATTCAAACATTGCTAAAGTTTACTAAAGGAGTTTATGGAATCTCCCTCAGAGGTTTTTAAGAATCAGTTAGACATTCATTTGTAGGAATTAGTTTAAGATAACTTGAACGTATGCCTTTGGCAGCAGAGAGTTGAACCACAAGATTGTTGGTCTATGGCACTATTTCCTGGCAGGAAATTGAAGGTGGGAAAAGAAAATAACAGCGAGTTTGAAGTTTAGGGTTTTATTATTTAAATCATTTCCTCATACTTAATGAGCTGCAAATTTCACCATTTATGGCATTTAAATATATTTGAGACTCTGGGATATTTTTCATGCTTTTGCCAAATGGGATTTACTTAATTTCTGACTAATTCATACTTAGGATTTATCTGAAGTAAGCATAAGGTCTTGGTTCTGGCTCCAAATTTATAAGTTCCAGTCAAGAAAGAGAACCGCAAGACTGAGCCACCGCAGTGAACTAACCTCTATTGTTCAAGGACATCTTGGCTGGCCCGGACACTCTTTGATACTTGAAACTAGTATTTGAAGTCATACAGAGGAGCCACCTCTGTGGTTTGGAAGCAGTTAAATTTCCAATGAAAAAATCTATGCAGTCAACTTTTGATGAGTGGATTAATGAGGTGGAGAAAGGTAATGACTGAATCCCAAATCACAGATAAATCAAAACTGCAATTAAGCATAGTTAACCCACACCCAAGTCATCACCTTAGTACTCTAATAATGAAAGAATATGTACAAAACATTAAGGGGAAACTGACTCAAAGACTCAAAACGCAACCTTGGAAGTCAAGGCTATCAAGTGCAAAGTTTACAGGAGAGTGCCGGACTATGCTCTACATCCTTGTTTTTTTATCTGAAGAAGAAAAGGAATACAGAATTCTCTACTAAGGGGTTCAGGGGAAAAAGTCACTTTAAATCTCCAACAATATTGTGATTTAGAAACAAAGTATTCGTTGAGCAAATTATTAAATGACTGAAATAAACACTGCTTATGGATGACCGCTACATATGACACCATTTTAAGATTCATAAAGTACCTGGTAAGTGAAATATTTATATAAGCGTTCCTCTTCTAAAAACAGGGGACTACTTCCACTCAGTAACTCTAGCCCGAGACCACAGGAAGTAAAATGAACAAAGCTCCTTTGAGTAAGGATGACGAGGCTGTTGCCATAGGCATTTATAACCGATGATTAAAACATACGGGCATTGTGGCCAAAGTATCATGGTCCTCAAAGCTTTCCATCTAGAAAATCAGCAAACAAAACATAACATTCATAAGTGGAAAGAGACTAACACTAGACGGTCTTTTTGTGTGTGTGTGTGTGTGTGTGTGTGTGTGTGTGTGTGTGTGTGTGTGAGAGAGAGAGACAGAGCTTCGCTCTTGTTGCCCAGGTTGGAGTGCAATGGCACGATCTCGGCTCACTGCAACCTCCGCCTTCTGGATTCAAGCTATTCCTCTGCCTCAGCCTTCCGAGTAGCTGGGATTAGAGGAGTCAGCCACTGGCTCATTTTTGTATTTTTAGTAGAGACGGGGTTTCACCATGTTGGCCAGGCTGGTCTCGAACCCCTAACCTTGTGATCCCCCCCTCGGCCTCCCAAAGTGCTGGTATTACAGGTGTGAGCCACGCACCCGGCCTAGACAGTGTTTTTTTTTATAAAGAAGGGATATAAGAATGAGTGCATGGGGCTGGCTTATCTTAGACACAGCAAGCAGTTGATACATTGGGGTCCACATGGAAAAGCCTGTGATCAAGTCCCCACGTCTTCCATTTCCTGTGTGCGTACCTTTGAGCAAGTCCTTTATTCTCCCTAAGGCTCAGTCTTCTCATTAAAAAGGAGAAAGAGAAAAAGGAAGAGGGAGGAGAAAGTTTGTATGATACTCATCTTAATGGACTGTTGTTTTATATGTAACCCTAAGGAGGCACTAGTGAAGCCTAATGTTTTCTGAGAAACCACCATGCTCCATTGCTATCTCATAATTAGTAGGTAGAAAGAGACTAACATCAGACGGTCTTCTTTTATAAAGAAGCGGATGATTATTATTATTATTATTATGTTTCTTTTTTTTTTGAGACAGACTCACTCTGTCGCCCAGGCTGGAGTGCAGTGGGGTGATCTCGGCTCACTGCAAGCTCTGCCTCCCAGGTTCACGCCATTCTCCTGCCTCAGCCTCCCGAGCGTCTGGGACTACAGGCACCCGCCACCACGCCCGGCTAATTTTTTGTGTTTTTAGTAGAGACGGGGTTTCACCGTGTTAGCCAGGATGGTCTCGATCTCCTGGCCTCGTGATCCTCCCGCCTCAGCCTCCCAAAGTGCTGGGATTACAGGAGTGAGCCACCCGCGCCCAGCCAAGAAGGGCATTCTTAATGAACTGTTGTAAGGGTAAAAAAAATCAATTACATGAAAGTTCTTTGCAAAGTACAGAATGATATAGAAAACAAGAAATGATCATGTTTATTATTTGATTATTGTTACTTGAGTAATTATCAATTTCACATCCTCTTAAGTACCATCTAGCTCTCTTCCAAAATTCACATGGAAGTTGGAATAATAAAACACTTTGTAATGCAGAATGAAGACAATACTTAAAAAACAAAGGGGCTGGCGCGGTGGCTCACACCTGTAATCTCAGCACCTTGGGAGGCCGAGGCAGGCAGATCACAAGGTCAGAAGATCGAGACCATCCTGGCTAACATGGTGAAACCCTGTCTCCACTAAAAACACAAAAAATTAGCTGGGCGTGGTGGCGGGTGCCTGGGGTCCCAGCTACTAGGGAGGCTGAGGCAGGAGAATGGCATGAACCCAGGAGGCGGAGCTTGCAGTGAGCCGAGATCGAGCCACTGCACTCCAGCCTGGGCGACTGAGACAGACTCTGTCTCAAAAAAAAAAAACAAAAACAAAACAAAAAAAAAACAAAGGGAGCTACATACAGATGGTCCTGACTACTGATAATTGGACTGTAAGTGGGTTTATCAGGCATAATCCCATTGTAAGTCAAGGAGCATTTGTATTCACAATCCATAGCTCACATGTATACAGTGTGTGCCAAGTACCAGGCCCAGCACATAGAACACTGTTTATTATATGTACATTATCACATATTTAATCTATAATTAGCCTGACAAACTGTATGAAAAGATGAAGTATTTTTATAAAAGCTAGATGCATAGTGGTTATATCAAATAATTTGTCTAACAACTGCCTAAAATTTTTTTTTTTTTTTTTTTTGAGACAGAGTCTTGCTCTGTCACCCAGGCTGGAGTGCAGTGGCGCGATCTCGGCTCACTACAAGCTCCACCTCCCAGGTTCACGCCATTCTCCTTCCTCACCCTCCTGAGTAGCTGGGACTACAGGCGCCCGCCACCATACCCAGCTAATTTTTTTATTTTTAGTAGAGACGGGGTTTCACCATGTTAGCCAGGATGGTCTGGATCTCCTGACCTCGTGATCCGCCTGCCTCGGCCTCCCAAAGTGCTGGGATTACAGGCATCAGCCATCGTGCCCAGCCGCCTAAAATATTTTAGGATGGCAGTCAATTCTTTTTCTGTCATACTCTGTAATTATCTCCTTCTCTGAGATTACCAAAACCAAAGCCTCATCTAATAACTGGTATTTAATAATAAAATGTATTTTAAAAGTAAGATTTATTGTGCACCTATCATGGACAAGGCTCTTCAAATATAACTCTGTGGATGCACTGGTGAAGCCTAATGCTGAGAAACCACCACGCTCCAGGCACTGTAATAAGTAATTTACATATGCTATCTCATAATACTTTCAGCAGCGATGAAACAATACCTATTTTTCAGATAAGAAAGGTAACCCTCAGTAAGATTAAGGCTTACCCAAATTCATACAATAGGTTGCAAATTTGGGATTTCAGCGAGCCATCTTTCTCATTCCAAACTTGTTTAAGTATTACCCAGTTAATTAGTATGGAAGAAATAAGATGCACAAAAGCATTCCTATACCATACAACTCTTTATAGAATAACCACATCAACGGAGAGCAGCCTGAAGCTTCCTCAAATCTCAAATAACAATGGATAAAATTAAATATGGCAATAGTATTCAAAGAAAGTTAACACATCTGACTCCATCTTTTATATTTCTTTCACTTATATTTTCCTTGGGCTTTGAATTGTAGATCATTTCTTAGCTTTGTTAAAGGTGGATGCCTGGCCAGGCACGGTGGCTCACACCTGTAATCCCAGCACTTTGGGAGGCTGAGGCAGGCGGATTGCCTGAGGTCAGGAGTTCGAGACCAGTCTGGCCAACCTAGTGAAACTCCATCTCTACTAAAAATACAAAAGAATTAGCCGGACGTGGTGGTGTGCGCCTGTAATCCCAGCTACTCGGGAGCCTGAGGCAGGGGAATTGCTTGAACCAGGGAGGTGGAGGTTGCAGTGAGTCGAGATTGTGCCACTATACTCCAGCCTGGGCAACAGAGTAAGACTGTCTCAGGAAAAAAAAAAAAAGTAGATGCCTATTCTCTCTAGGCTATTTTGAAAGCCAAGAAAACATTGGAAATTTGACAAGTGAAAACTTTATGAATTAAAAATTTTCATAACACTTAAATCTATAACAATGCCATTGGCATCCAATCAATCTTATTTATTATATAACTATATTATCAGGCTTAGCAAAATGTTACCTTCACAGGAGACTAGGTTCTCTCCTTTATCATTTTATTACACCCTGTCCTTTTCCTTTGTGGATGTTTAATGCCTTTCTGCCTCATGATATCACAAGGTAGTCTAAATAAGGTTAATAACTACATATTTGTCTTACTGCTTGTTCCACTCCCAGGCTTCCAGAGGTTTACACACACACACACACACACACACACACACACACACACACACACACACAGCATTTGCTAAACATCTGCTGCACGAGTGAATGAACTAAAGTGTTTAGCCGGAGGGGTGGAGCCAAGATGGCCGAATAGGAACAGCTCCGGTCTCCAGCTCCCAGCCCCAGCGACACAGAAGACGGGTGATTTCTGCATTTCTGCTTGAGGTACTGGTTTCATCTCACTAGGGAGTGCCTAACAGCAGGCGCAGGACAGTTGGTGAAGCGCACTGTGCGCGAGCCGAAGCAGGGCGAGGTATTGCCTCACTCGGGAAGCGCAAGGGGGCAGGGAGTTCCCTTTCCTAGTCAAAGAAAGGAGAAACAGACGGCACCTGGAATATCGGGTCAGTCCCATCCTAATACTGCACTTTTCCAATGGGCCTGGAAAACGGCACACTAGGAGATTGTGTCCCGCACCTGGCTTGGAGGGTCCTATGCCCACGGAGTCTCGCTGATTGCTAGCACAGCAGTCTGAGATCAAGCTACAAGGTGGCAGCGAGGCTGGGGGAGGGGCGCCCGCCATTGCCCAGGCTTGCTTAGGTAAACAAAGCAGCCAGGAAGCTCGAACTGGGTGGAGCCCACCACAGCTCAAGGAGGCCTGCCTGCCTCCGTAGGCTCCACCTCTGGGGGCAGGGCACAGACAAACAAAACCTCAGCAAGAACCTCCACAGACTTAAATGTCCCTGTCTGACTGACAGCTTTGAAGAGAATAGTGGTCCTCCCAGCACACAGCTGGAGATCTGAGAATGGACAGACTGCCTCCTAAAGTGGGTCCCTCACCCCTGAGCAGCCTAACTGGGAGGCATCCCCCCAGTAGGGTCAGACTGACACCTCATTCAACCGGGTACTCCTCTGAGACAAAACTTTCAGAGGAACTATCAGACAGCTGAATTTGTGGTCTCACGAAAATCCGCTGTTCTGCAGCCACCGCTGCTGACACCCAGCCAAACAGGGTCTGGAGTGCACCTCTAGTAAACTCCAACAGACCTGCAGCTGAGAGTCCTGTCTGGTAGAAGGAAAACTAACAAACAGAGAGGCCATCCACACCAAAAACCCATCTGTACATCACCATCATCAAAGACAAAAAGTAGATAAAACCACAAAGATGGGGAAAAAACAGAGCAGAAAAACTGGAAACTCTAAAAAACAGAGCACCTCTCCTCCTCCAAAGGAACGCAGTTCCTCACCAGCAACGGAACAAAGCTGGATGGAGGATGACTTTGATGAGTTGAGAGAAGAAGGCTTCAGACGATCAAACTACTCTGAGCTACGAGAGGAAATTCAAAACAATAGCAAAGAAGTTAAAAACTTTGAAAAAATATTAGAAGGATGGATAACTACAATAACCAATGGAGAGAAGGGCTTAAAGGAGCTGATGGAGCTGAAAGCCAAGTTTCGAGAACTACGCGAAGATTGCAGAAGCCTCAGTAGCAGATGCGATCAACTGGAAGAAAGGGTATCGCTGATGGAAGATGAAATAATGAAATGAAGAGAGAAGGGAAGTTTAGAGAAAAAAGAATAAAAAGAAATGAACAAAGCCTCCAAGAAATTTGGGACTATGTGAAAAGACCAAACCTACCTCTGATTGGTGTACCTGAAAATGATGGGGAGAATGGAACCAAGTTGGAAAACACTCTGCAAGATATTATCCAGGAGAACTTCCCCAATCTAGCAAGGCAGGCCAGCATTCAGATTCAGGAAATACAGAGAATGCCACAAAGATACTCCTCGAGAAGGGCAACTCCAAGACACATAATTGTCAGATTCACCAAAGTTGAAATGAAGGAAAAAATGTTAAGGGCAGCCAGAGAGAAAGGTCGGGTTACCCACAAAGGGAAGCCCATCAGACTAACAGCTGATCTCTCAGCAGAAACTCTACAAGCCAGAAGAGAGTGGGGGCCGATATTCAACATTCTTAAAGAAAAGAATTTTCAACCCAGAATTTCCTATCCCGCCAAACTAAGCTTCATAAGTGAAGGAGAAATAAAATACTTTACAGACAAGCAAACGCTGAGTGATTTTGTCACCACCAGGCCTGCCCTAAAAGAGCTCCTGAAGGAAGCACTAAACATGGAAAGGAACAACCGGTTCCAGCCACTGCAAAAACATGCCAAATTGTAAAGACCATCAAGGCTAGGAAGAAACTATAGCAACTAACGAGCAAAATAACCAACTAACATCATAATGACAGGATCAGATTCACACATAACAATATTAACGTTAAATGTAAATGGGCTAAATGCTCCAATCAAAAGACACAGACTGGCAAACTGGATAAGGAGTCAGGACCCATCAGTGTGCTGTATTCAGGAAACCCATCTCACGTGCAGAGACGCACATAGACTCAAAATAAAGGGATGGAGGAAGATCTATCAAGCAACTGGAAAACAAAAAAAGGCAGGGGTTGCAATCCTAGTCTCTGATAAAATAGACTTTAAACCAACAAAGATCAAAAGAGACAAAGAAGGCCATTACATAATGGTAAAGGGATCAATTCAACAAGAA
Organism: Hylobates moloch; assembly: GCF_009828535.3. NCBI lineage: Eukaryota > Metazoa > Chordata > Mammalia > Primates > Hylobatidae > Hylobates > Hylobates moloch. Next base: position 18,505,595 of record NW_026652283.1, on the reverse strand, counting down.
GAGCTAACTATCCTAAATATATATGCACCCAACACAGGAGCACCCAGATTCATAAAGCAAGTCCTCAGTGACCTACAAAGGGACTTAAACTCCCACACACTAATAATGGGAGATTTTAACACCCCACTGTCAGCATTAGACAGATCAACGAGACAGAAAGTTAACAAGGATATCCAGGAATTGAACTCAGCTCTACATAAAGTGGACCTAATAGACATCTACAGAACTCTCCACCCCAAGTCAACAGAATATACATTTTTTTCAGCACCACACCACACCTATTCCAAAATTGACCACATAGTTGGAAGTAAAGCTCTCCTCAGCAAATGTAAAAGAACAGAAATTATAACAAACTGTCTCTCAGACCACAGTGCAATCAAACTAGAACTCAGGATTAAGAAACTCACTCAAAACCGCTCAACTACATGGAAACTGAACAACCTGCTCCTGAATGACTATTGGGTACATAATGAAATGAAGGCAGAAATAAAGATGTTCTTTGAAACCAACGAGAACAAAGACACAACATACCAGAATCTCTGGGACACACTCAAAGCAGTGTGTAGAGGGAAATTTATAGCACTAAATGCCCACAAGAGAAAGCAGGAAAGATCCAAAATTGACACCCTAACATCACAATTAAAAGAACTAGAAAAGCAAGAGCAAACACATTCAAAGGCTAGCACAAGGCTACAAATAACTAAAATCAGAGCAGAACTGAAGGAAATAGAGACACAAAAAACCCTTCAAAAAATTAATGAATCCAGGAGCTGTTTTTTTGAAAAGATCAACAAAATTGATGGACCGCTAGCAAGACTAATAAAGAAGAAAAGAGAGAAGAATCAAATAGATGCAATAAAAAACGAAAAAGGGGATATCACCACCGATCCCACAGAAATACAATCTACCATCAGAGAATACTACAAACACCTCTATGCAAATAAACTAGAAAATCTAGAAGAAATGGATAAGTTCCTCGACAAATACACCCTCCCAAGACTAAACCAGGAAGAAGTTGAATCTCTGAATAGACCGATAACAGGTTCTGAAATTGTGGCAATAATCAATAGCTTACCAACCAAAAAGAGTCCAGGACCTGATGGATTCACAGCTGAATTCTACCAGAGGTACAAGGAGGAACTGGTACCATTCCTTCTGAAACTATTCCAATCAATAGAAAAAGAGGGAATCCTCCCTAACACATTTTATGAAGCCAGCATCATCCTGATACCAAAACCTGGCAGAGACATAACCAAAAAAGAGAATTTCAGACCAATATTCTTGATGAACATTGATGCAAAAATCCTCAATAAAATACTGGCAAACCGAATCCAGCAGCACATCAAAAAGCTTATCCACCATGATCAAGTGGGCTTCATCCCTGGGATGCAAGGCTGGTTCAACATATGCAAATCAATAAATGTAATCCAGCATATAAACAGAACCAAAGACAAAAACCACATGATCATCTCAATAGATGCAGAAAAGGCCTTTGACAAAATTCAACAACCCTTCATGCTAAAAACTCTCAATAAATTAGGTATTGATGGGACGTATCTCAAAATAATAAGAGCTATCTATGACAAACCCACAGCCAATATCATACTGAATGGGCAAAAACTGGAAGCATTCCTTCTGAAAACTGGCACAAGACAGGGATGCCCTCTCTCACCACTCCTTTTCAACATAGTGCTGGAAGTTCTGGCCAGAGCAATCAGGCAGGAGAAGGAAATAAAGGGTATTCAATTAGGAAAAGAGGAAGTCAAATTGTCCCTGTTTGCAGATGACATGATTGTATATCTAGAAAACCCCATTGTCTCAGCCCAAAATCTCCTTAAGCTGATTAGCAACTTCAGCAAAGTCTCAGGATACAAAATTAATGTACAAAAATCACAAGCATTCTTGTACACCAATAACAGACAAACAGAGAGCCAAATCATGAGTGAACTCCCATTCACAATTGCTTCAAAGAGAATAAAATACCTAGGAATCCAACTTACAAGGGATGTGAAGGACCTCTTCAAGGAGAACTACAAACCACTGCTCAATGAAATCAAAGAGGATACAAACAAATGGAAGAACATTCCATGCTCATGGGTTGGAAGAATCAATATCGTGAAAATGGCCATACTGCCCAAGGTCATTTATAGATTCAATGCCATCCCCATCAAGCTACCAATGACTTTCTTCACAGAATTGGAAAAAACTACTTTAAAGTTCATATGGAACCAAAAAAGAGCCCACATCGCCAAGTCAATCCTAAGCCAAAAGAACAAAGCTGGAGGCATCACGCTACCTGACTTTAAACTATACTACAAGGCTACAGTAACCAAAACAGCATGGTACTGGTACCACAACAGAGACATAGATCAATGGAACAGAACAGAGCCCTCAGAAATGATGCCGCATAGCTACAACTATCTGATCTTTGACAAACCTGACAAAAACAAGAAATGGGGAAAGGATTCCCTATTTAATAAATGGTGCTGGGAAAACTGGCTAGCCATATGTAGAAAGCTGCAACTGGATCCCTTCCTTACACCTTATACAAAAATTAATTCAAGATGGATTAAAGACTTATATGTTAGACCTAAAACCATTAAAATCCTACAAGAAAACCTAGGCAATACCATTCAGGACATAGGCGTGGGCAAGGACTTCATGTCTAAAACACCAAAAGCAATGGCAACAAAAGCCAAAATCGACAAATGGGATCTCATTAAACTAAAGAGCTTCTGCACAGCAAAAGAAACTATCATCAGAGTGAACAGGCAACCTACAGAATGGGAGAAAATTTTTGCAACCTACTCATCTGACAAAGGGCTAATATCCAGAATCTACAATGAACTCAAACAAATTTACAAGAAAAAAACAAACAACCCCATCAAAAAGTGGGCAGAGGGCATGAACAGACACTTCTCAAAAGAAGACATTTATGCAGCCAAAAAACACATGAAGAAATGCTCATCATCACTGGCCATCAGAGAAATACAAATCAAAACCACAGTGAGATACCATCTCACACCAGTTAGAATGGCCATCATTAAAAAATCAGGAAACAACAGGTGCTGGAGAGGATGTGGAGAAATAGGAACACTTTTACACTGTTGGTGGGACTGTAAACTAGTTCAACTATTGTGGAAGTCAGTGTGGCGATTCCTCAGGGATCTCGAACTAGAAATACCATTTGACCCAGCCATCCCATTACTGGGTATATACCCAAAGGACTATAAATCATGCTGCTATAAAGACACATGCACACGTATGTTTATTGCGGCACTATTCACAATAGCAAAGAGTTGGAACCAACCCAAATGTCCAACAACGATAGACTGGATTAAGAAAATGTGGCACATATACACCATGGAATACTATGCAGCCATAAAAAATGATGAGTTCGTGTCCTTTGTAGGGACATGGATGAAACTGGAAAACATCATTCTCAGTAAACTATCGCAAGGACAAAAAACCAAACACCGCATGTTCTCACTCATAGGTGGGAATTGAACAATGAGAACTCATGGACACAGGAAGGGGAACATCACACTCCGGGGACTGTTGTGGGGTGGGGGGAGGGGGGAGGGACAGCATTAGGAGATACATCTAATGCTAAATGACGAGTTAATGGGTGCAGGAAATCAACATGGCACATGGATACATATGTAACAAACCTGCACATTGTGCACATGTACCCTAAAACCCTAAAGTATAATTTAAAAAAAAAAGTGTTTAGCCATTGGCCATACAATCCATGGTGGAGCACTTTGATTAGTATTTCCTAGATGGACACTGATATAATTAGGATATTTGTCACCTCCAAATCTCATGTTGAAATTTGATCCCCAATGTTGGAGGAGGGGCCTAGTGTGAGGTGTTTGAGTCATGGGGGTGGATCCCTCATGAATGGCTTGGTGCCATTCTCAGGAGACTGAGTGAGCACTCTCCATTAGTTCCCATGAGATCTGGTTGTTAATAAGAGTCTAGAAACTCTCTCCCCTCTCTCTCTCTCTCACCATGTAATGCATTGGCCCCACTTTGCCTTCTGCTGTGAGTGGAAGCTTCCTGAGGTCCTTACCAGAAGCAGATGCTGGAGCCATGCTTCTTGTATAGCAATGCAGAGCCATGAACCAAATAAACCTATTTTCTTTATAAATTTACCCAGTGTCAGGTATTACTTTATAGCAACTCAAAATGGACTAAAACATATACCAACTCAGTGAATTTTGAGGATAAACAAAAGACCATTTGGCTTCAATATTGTAAAAATAACATCAATGTACATTTTTTCCTTATCAGAATGTTTCCTAGGCTTTTCTAACTGCAAGACGATTAAAGCCAAACTCTCCAAACTGATCTCATCCAAAAATACGAGAATAACCTGCCATCACACCTACATCGAGCCATTTCTGCTCACTTCCAGGGCCATATTCACTGTCAAAGATAAGATCCTCCTTTGCATTCTCAGGATTTTTTCCAAATTTATTTCTCAACAAACAATCATACCTGCCTGGCTTTATCTCCTGCTAGTTGCTAACTATTAATATGCCAAGTGCAAGTCACCTACAAACTGGTAAAAAGTTTCTCTGTCCTGAGGCAGAGAATGTGAAAACTATATAACATAAAAAACAAGGAAGATTACTAGTAAGAAGAAACCTTTGTCAGGCTAAAATTTTCAGAGAGCTCTAGGGAAAAAATATTCGAACCCCTCCCCACTGAGTTATTAACAGTATTTGAATTTTTAAAAGAAAATTTTAACTTTGTAAAATGAGTTTTTTAATTAGGTTCATTTTTAAGTCTAGAATCACAGCAAATGGAGTGGTTTTGTACATATAGAAATCAACATTTCTATTTCCAAAATGCTCTTTTTCTATAATGTCACCTGTATTGGCCTTTATATAAGACTGTCTTCTCTTAAATTACTCTCACTAGAGTTGGCAGCTTCCTTTGCAGACTAAGCCTCCTCTCCTGAAATCATCATGTTCTTTTTCCTGAATTTCCTTTCATAAATGAATCTTGATAGTAATAACTCATTCAGGAGTTTTCATGTAATGAACTTACTGCCTCTGTTTAAAATGACAACACACATTCCTTTTCTGCATGGGTGGACTAACCAATGATCTCTGAAGCATATTTTTTATGAACTCCAGATATAAAAACAAATTGCCCCTTTCTGTAATCTTTGGCCTGTGGCTCTGAAAAGTTCTTTCAATGTATTTTGGTAAGACACACTCAACTACTAGTATCAACTAGTATTTTCCTTTCTTGAGAATTTTCTTCTATTTTTGGCCTTCTTTTTCCACTGTAAAATGGCATCTTTTCTTTTCTTTTTTTTGTTTTATTTTATTTTATTATTATACTTTAAGTTTTACGGTACATGTGCACAATGTGGAGGTTTGTTACATATGTATCCATGTGCCATGTTGGTGTGCTGCACCCATTAACTCGTCATTTAGTATTAGGTATATCTCCTAATGCTATCCCTCCCTCCCTCCCCCCTCCCCCCACCCCACAACAGTCCGCGGAGTGTGATGTTCCCCTTCCTGTGTCCATGTATTCTCATTGTTCAATTCCCACCTATGAGTGAGAACATGCGGTGTTTGGTTTTTTGTCCTTGTGATAGTTTACTGAGAATGATGATTTCCAGTTTCATCCATGTCCCTACAAAGGACATGAACTCATCATTTTTTATGGCTGCATAGTATTCCATGGCGTATATGTGCCACATTTTCTTAATCCAGTCTATCACTGTTGGACATTTGGATTGGTTCCAAGTCTTTGCTATTGTGAATAGTGCCGCAATAAACATATCTGTGCATGTGTCTTTATAGCAGCATGATTTATAGTCCTTTGCATATATACCCAGTAATGGGATGGCTGGGTCAAATGGTATTTCTAGTTCGAGATCCCTGAGGAATCGCCACACTGACTTCCACAATGGTTGAACTAGTTTACAGTCCCACCAACAGTGTAAAAACGTTCCTATTTCTCCACATCCTCTCCAGCCCCTGTTGTTTCCTGACTTTTTAATGATGGCCATTCTAACTGGTGTGAGATGCTATCTCATTGTGGTTTTGATTTGCATTTCTCTGATGGCCAGTGATGATGAGCATTTTTTCATGTGCTTTTTGGCTGCATAAATGTCTTCTTTTGAGAAGTATCTGTTCATGTCCTTCACCCACTTTTTGATGGGGTTGTTTTTTTCTTGAAAATTTGTTTGAGTTCACTGTAGATTCTGGATATTAGCCCTTTGTCAGATGAGTAGGTTGCGAAAATTTTCTCCCATTTTGAAGGTTGCCTGTTCACTCTGATGGTAGTTTCTTTTGCTGTGCAGAAGCTCTTTAGTTTAATGAGATCCCATTTGTCAATTTTGGCTTTTGTTGCCATTGCTTTTGGTGTTTTAGACATGAAGTCCTTGCCCATGCCTATGTCCTGAATGGTAATGCCTAGGTTTTCTTCTAGGGTTTTTATGGTTTTAGGTCTAACATGTAAGTCTTTAATCCATCTTGAATTGATGCCCTCTCTCACCACTCCTATTCAACATGGTGTTGGAAGTTCTAGCCAGGGCAATTAGGCAGGAGAAGGAAATAAAGGGTATTCAATTAGGAAAAGAGGAAGTCAAATTGTCCCTGTTTGCAGATGACATGATTGTATATCTAGAAAACCCCATTGTCTCAGCCCAAACTCTCCTTAGGCTGATAAGCAACTTCAACAAAGTCTCAGGATACAAAATCAATGTACAAAAATCACAAGCATTCTTATACACCAATAACAGACAGAGAGCCAAATCATGAGTGAACTCCCATTCACAACTGCTTCAAAGAGAATAAAATACCTAGGAATCCAACTTACGAGGGATGTGAAGGACCACTTCAAGGAGAAATACAAACCACTACTCAATGAAATAAAAGAGGATACAAACAAATGGAAGAACATTCCATGCTCATGGGTTGGAAGAATCAGTATCATGAAAATGGCCATACTGCCCAAGGTAATTTATAGATTCAGTGCCATCCCCATCAAGCTACCAATGACTTTCTTCACAGAATTGGAAAAAACTACTTTAAAGTTCATATGGAACCAAAAAAGAGCCCTCATTGCCAAGTCAATCCTAAGCCAAAAGAACAAAGCTGGAGGCATCACGCTACCTGACTTCAAACTATACTACAAGGCTACGGTAACCAAAACAGCATGGTACTGGTACCAAAACACAGATATAGATCAATGGAATGGAACAGAGCCCCCAGAAATAACACCGCATATCTACAACTATCTGATCTTTGACAAACCTGACAATAACAAGCAATGGGGAAAGGATTCCCTATTTAATAAACGGTGCTGGGAGAACTGGCTAGCCATATGTAGAAAGCTGAAGCATCTTTTCTTTTTAATGGATATTGGCAAATCATATTACAAAGATGAAAATGGAAACTTCAAAGATTTGTCAAGGTACCAATTTCCAAGTTTAAATTTCTTCTCTTTATTAGTGAGGTTAAACAATGTTATAATTACTATACTTTCTATTTTTTAATGGAAACTACTTTTATTTAATTTTTTCTTTTACACTGTTGCTATGAAATATACCACCCATTTAAAAGGTGATATATACATTTCAGGGAGACATAATAAAATGATCACCCTTGTACTTACCCCCTACCTTAAAAAAAATAGAGCTTTTCTGGTAATTATAGTCTCCCTGAGGGCCCCTCTTAGTTGCAGCTCTTTCCCTACCTCATCTCCTTGTCACCACTCCCCAAGTAACTACTATTCTGAATTGAATGTTAATTATTTCCTTGCTTTCTTTATAGGTTTGCCACATACTTGTAAGTGCATTAAGTGAGTTTTGAGTCTTTTAGAACTTCCTGTGAGGGGGATCATACTATATACCTTCTTCTGCAATTTGTTTTACTACACGCTTTGAGATTCAAGCATACTAATATATGTAGCTGAGTTCATTAATCTTTACTGCAGTATGATATTCCAGTGTATGAATAGACTGCAATTTATCCAAATTTTTCATACTTGTCAATTTCACAAGAGTCAGCATTTCCCAATTATTGAGTTTGAACATCTTTTCAGATGGTTATGAGGCATTAGCATTTCCTCCTCTACAAAGTTCCTAGTAATTTGTTTGCCTAGTTTCTTTTTTTACGTTTCTCATCTTTTTGTTTCTTTTTGTTGATTTCTTCCTACTATTACTACTATTATTTATTGCTATATTAATTCATTTTTTGCTTTCTTTCAATGGATAAGAATACTTGACTTTAGTGTGATTGGATTTGTACATCTTTGTTTATGGTTTACACATTTTGTGTCTTGCTAAAGAAACCTCTTGTAGCTTGGGATCATAATGATACTCTCCCGTATCTCCTAAAATTTTTATAGCTTTGCCCTTCACACTTAAGTCTTTAATCTACTAGGTATTATTTGTGTATGACATGATGTAGGGATCTAATTTTTTTACATTATTAAACATTTAGCCCCCCACAATTTATAGAAAAGTTCATCCTGGCCGGGCGCCGTGGCTCACGCTTGTAATCCCAGCACTTTGGGAGGCCGAGACGAGTGGATCACGAGGTCAGGAGATCGAGACCATGGTGAAACCCCGTCTCTACTAAAAATACAAAAAATTAGCCGGGCGTGGTGGCGGGCGCCTGTAGTCCCAGCTACTCGGAGAGGCTGAGGCAGGAGAATGGCGTGAACCCGGGAGGCGGAGCTTGCAGTGAGCCGAGATTGCGCCACTGCACTCCAGCCTGGGCGACAGAGCGAGACTCTGTCTCAAAAAAAAAAAAAGAAAAGTTCATTCTTTCCCACTGATCTGCAATGGCACTACATCATATATTGAGGGTGCATATAACCACTGGTCCCTCTCCATTTCTGACTTCTCTTCTGTTTCTGTGCCAATACCATATTGCGTCAATACCATGCTGTTGTAATTCCTATAACTTCATAAATAAAAGAATGTTAATTTCTTCACATTAATAATGTCTTGAAACCTGGTAGGACAAATTCATATCTTACTAATTTTCTTTATTAGTGACCTATGATTGGCCCTTTGTTCTTATATATGAGTTTTAGAATCATTTCCAAGATGCCTTGGGACTTTTATTGAACTTACATTACATTTATAGGTAAATACATACGAACTTGGCATCATTACCGTATTGAATTTTGCTCTTTGTACATGGTTTGTCTCTCCATGCGTTTGAGTAGTTTTAATGTCTTTAAAGAAAGTTAATGATTTTCTTTCATACAAATCTTGAACATTTTTAGTTAGACTTATTCCTAGGAATTTAGCTTTTGCTAATATTGCAAATGGCAAAAATATACAACTGATGTCATTTAGAAATACAATTGGCTTTTTAAAATGGAATTTCCACTGAAGTATATTACACACAGAAAAATACACAAATTATAACTGTATGGCACCATGAATTATCGCTAAGTAAACTTGCTCAGGTAACCACCACCCCTATAAAAGCAGGACAATAATAGTACCCAAGAAAACCCCAGTGCCAAAACCACTATCTACTTCCTCTCCAAAGATAACCACTTCCTATCACTAATTTCTGTCACTATTACTTTTGCTTGGTTCTCAAGGCTGTATAAGTAGAATTATATATTCTATATTATTTAGTGTATCTACTTTCTCTCAATCATGATGTTTATAAGATTCATCCATGTTACTGCATGTAGCTATAGTTCATTCTTTTTCATTTCTTATAGTATTGCTTTGTGTGAACATGCGAATATAATACAATTGATTTATTCATTCTCCTGATAGTGGATATTTAAATCATTTCCAGTTTCTGGTTATTATAAATGAAACTGCAATGAACATTGTTGTGTGTGTGTGTGTGTGTGTATATATACACTATATATATATACATATATATACACACTATATATATACATATATATACACTATATATATATACATATATATACACTATATATATACATATATATACACTATATATACATATATACACTATATATATACATATATACACTATATATATACATATATACACTATATATATACATATATACACACTATATACATATATACACTATATATATACATATATACACTATATATATACATATATACACTATATATATACATATATACAGTATATATATACATATATACACTATATATATACATATACACTATATATACACATATATACACACTATATACATATATACACTATATATACACATATATACACTATATATACACATATATACACTATATATACACATATATACACTATATATACACATATATACACTATATATACACATATATACACTATATATATATACATATATATATGTCTTTAGGTGAAAATATACTTACATATTTTTCTTGGCTATTACAAATAAAGCTGCTGCTATGAACATTCTTGTATATGTCTTTCCATAAACATATGTATCCAGGAGTAGAGCTGCTAAGTCATAGAGTATCTCCCTATTCATCTTTAGTGAATAGTGCCAGTTTTCCAAAACAAGGACAAAAATTTACACTCTCACTATCAGTGAGAGAGTTTTATTTCTTCCACATCCTCCTCAGCACTTGGGATTATCAGTCTTTTCCCTTTTAACCATTCTGGTGGGTGCTTTATGCTATATTATTGTGATTTTAACTTGCATCTCCCTGGTTACTAATGAATTGGCACACTTTATTAACTAGTTGGATATCTATTTTTTGAAGTGTTTGTTCAAGTCAATTGTCCATTTTTATTCAATTTTCTGTCTGTGTCTTGATCTATAGGAGTTCTTAATGCTCTGGCTGAATGCCTTGGCAGTTGTGTGCATCACTGATCTCTTTTCCCATGCTGTGGCATGCCTCTTTGTTTATTAGATTATATCTCTTGATGAACAGAAGCTCATCATTTTAATTTGGACAACTTTACAGAAAGCACTTTTTGTGTCTTTTTCCAGAAATCACTCCCTACCCCAAGGTCATGAAGATATTCTCCAATGTTATCTTCAAGAAAATTTAGTGTTTTACCATTCACTCCTAGCAACAGATTCTACCTCAAACTGATTTTGAGGTAGCGTGTAAAGCAGGTTTTAAATTTTACTGTTTCCCATACGGGAAGCCACTTCTTTTTAAAATTGTCATATTCCCACTGCTCTTCAGTGTCACATTTGCCATGAATTAGAGGTGGGTCTGTTGTTGAATTTATGTTTTGTTCATTGATTGATTTGCCTAGGCTTACACAAGTAATACACCATAATAATTAATTCAGGATTAAAATCAATCTTGTTAACTATTAGTATAAGCCTTCCACCTTCTTTGTCCTTCTTCGAGATTGTCTTCTATTTCCCCATAAATTTAATAATCAGCTTGTCAATTTACATACATGGTTTGTTTGGATGGCTTTGCTAAATTCACTTATTAATTATAATAGCTTATCCATAGGTGATTTTGAATTTTTATGTATACAGTTATCTGGGAAAAAATACAGTTGTATTATTTCCTTTCTAATCCTTAAGCTTTTTTTGCCTTATTTGTTGTAATTTTTTTCCAGTCTTGCCTATGAAACATGTCAAAATGAAAGAAAAAAAAAAACACAAAAAAACTATTTTAAAAGCAGGTTTTCTGCTATCAAGTTCTTTGTTCAAAGCCTCCTTTTATCTATCCTTCTGTCCTCCTAATTAAAGGTGTCCAACCATATTCTTCTGCTAACAAATTTCAACCACTTCTCTAGCTTCCTAATCTGGACCATACAATCACTCACTTCAACTACTCCTTCCCTCCAATGTAGACTTCCCTCCCTCTTTGGCTTTCTGCTGTATCAGTCTGCAAGTCTAATATTACCAATAGCTAATATTTATTGCTCATTCATGAAATACACAGCATTGTGCTCAGTTCTACATATTTAATCCTCACAACAAACCAATAAAACTGATACTATTACTAAGTTTAATATATTTGTGATCTTTTTGCAGTAAGATGTGTGTTTTTCTTCTATAATAAGAAAAATAAGTCTCGGTGCAGTGGCCCATGCTTGTAATTCCAATGTTTTGGGAGGCCAAGGTGAGAGGATCACTTGAAGCCAGGAGTTTGAGAACTGCCTAGGCAACATACAGAGACTCCATCTCTACAAAAATAAATAAATTTTTAAGTTAGCCAGGCATGGTGGTTTACACCTGTAGTCCTAGCTACTCAGGAAGTGAGGCAGGAGGATAGCTTGAGCCCAGGAGTTTGAGGTTATAGTAAGCTATGATCATGTCACTGCATTCCAGCCATGTGACAGACCAGGACCCTGTCTCTAAAAAGAAAGTAAAGGAAAAAGATGAAAAACTGTTTAAAATAAATATTTGTTGACTGAAGACCATATTGGAAAAATCTAAACATTCTTATAAATGTATATACATATACATGAATCCATCTAGAGTTCAAGGAAAGTAATATGGAAAAAGAGCAAGACCCTGCATCTAAATAACAATTTTTATATCTCTCCAGGATCAAGTCCATTTAAAATATGCATAAATGTATCCAAGCAGGAAAAATTGCACATGCTAATCTGTTATTTACATGAATTCTTTAGAATACCTTAAAATGAGGGAATTTCAATTTTATGCCCTTTCAGTCCTTCTCCTTTTTGCTGCAAATCTATTATAGAGGAGATGTATTTGTGGCATCTATAATTTTTCCCTTTACTGTAAGAATAGTTTTCTGATAAAAGTTACATCAAGGTCACAAAGACACAGCAAGTAAGATTTTTTTTAAAAGTAAAAGTTCCATTTAGGGCTCTGTCAAACCCTAGTTAAATGAATTTGAACAAGAGCATTAGCTCCATTTTCTTCACCTATAATAATTTTACTACCTACCTTAAAGAATTATCAAATTAATGTGATAAAATAATTTGAGTTCCTTTAAAATAGGTACTTTAAATATAAGTAGTTACTTTACACTGTTCCATTAACTTTAGGTCTTCTCATAAAAAATAAAATATAAAAAGAAAAAAAGACATATGTAGGTTATATACTAATCACTCAAAAAACACGAATTTTTTGATGCATGTCTCTATATTACAATCTATTTCTGCCATTTCTTGAGAAACAACGTTAAAGAATTAAAAATGTTTGCTCTTTGACTCAGTAATTCTACTTTTGCAGATGTTACCTAACACAAAGCCAAAATATCAGAAACAAGTTTTATACACAAATATATTTACTGCAGTCTTTATGGCATAAAAATAATAATCCATTAACAGGAGAATGTTTAAATTGTGATTTAACCACATGATGAAACATCATACAAATGTTAAAATATATGTTTTAAAATATATTTAATAATATAGAAAGTATATTTTAATAATGTATTTAATAATATAGAAAATATATTTTAATAATATATTTAAATAAATTATTTTATTCATAAAATTTCTTTAATTTTGCTAGAGAGCTAGATATCCAGATACAAAAATAATCCTGAGAACACCTGTGAGATACCATACAAAATGCACATCGCCAAGGCATATAGTCATCAGACTGTCCAAGGTCAACACTAAAGAAAAAAATCTTAAAGGGAGCTAGAGTAAAAGGTCAGATCACATATAAAGGGAATCCCATTAGGCTAACAGCAGACATCTCAGCAGAAACTTTGCAAGCCGTGACAGATTGAGGGCCTATTTTCAGCATTCTTCAAGAAAAGAAATTCCAAGCAAGAATTTCATATCCCACCAAACTAAGCCTCGTAAGTGGAGAAAACAACAACAACAACAAAAACCTTTTTCAGATAAGCAGGTGCTAAAAGAATTTGTTACCCCTAGACCAGCCTTACAAAAGATCATTTAGGCAAGTTCTAAACATAGAAATGAAAGAACAATTTCCTGCTAGCACAAAAATATACTTCAGTACATAACCTGAACACCCTATAAAGCAACCACACAATAGAAACTACAAAGCAACATACTAACAACTTCCCAATAGAACCAAAACCTAACATATCAATATTAGCCTTAAATGTAAATGACCTGGCCAGTCGTGGTGGCTCATGCCTGTAATCCCAGCACTTTGGGAGGCCAAGGCGGGTGGATCACGAGGTCAGGAGATCAAGACCATCCTGGCTAACATGGTGAAACCCCGTCTCTACTAAAAATACAAAAAATTAGCCAGGCATGGTGGCGGGCACCTGTAGTCCCAGCTACTCAGGAGGCTGAGGCAGGAGAATGGCCAGAACCTGGGAGGTAGAGCTTGCAGTGAGCCAAGCTCCAGCCTGGGTGACAGAGCGAGATTCCGTCTCAAAAATAATAATAATAATAATAATAATAATAATAATAATAATAATAATAAATGATCTAAACACCTCACTTAAAAGGCACAGAGTGCCAAATTGGATTAAAAAAATAAGACCCATCTGTCTGCTGTCTTCAAGAGAACCATTTCACATATAACAACACTCATAGTCAAAGTAAGGTCTACCATGCAAATGGAAAACAAAAGAGATCAGGGGTTGCTATTCTTATTTCAGACAAAACAGACTGTAAACAAACAGCAGTTTTAAAAAAGGCAGGGAAGAGCACTACATAATGATAGACAGTTCAATTTAACAAGAAGGCTTAACTATTGTAAATATATATGCACCCAACATTGGAACACCAAGATTCATAAAATCAGCAGCTATGAAAAGACTTAGACAGCAACAAAATAATGGCGGAGGACACAGACACCTTAATAACAGCATTAAACAGACCATCGAGGCAGAAAACGAGCAAAGAAATTCTGGACTTAAACTCGACAACTAACCAACTGGGTCTAACAGACATCTGCAGAATATTCCACTTACCAACCACAGAATATACATTCTTCTCATCTGCACATAGAGCATACACCAAGATCAACTACATGTTCTGCCATAAAGCATGAAAAAATCAAAATTATACAAACTATACTCTCAGACCACAGTGGAACAAAAATAGAAATCAATACCAAGAAGATCTATCAAAACCAGACAACTACATGGAAATTAAACAACTTGCTACTGACTGACTTTTGGGTAAACAACAAAATTAAAGCAGAAATCAAAAAAATATTTGAAATAAAGGAAAACAAGGACACAACATACAAAAATCTCTCAGATGCAGCAAAAGCAATATTAAAAGGAAAGTTGATAGCACTAACTGCCTATCTCAAGAAGTTAAGTAGATCCCAAATTAACATCACACCTAGAAGAATTTGAAAAACAAAAAATAAACTTACCCCATACTAGCAATGGAAAATAAATGACTCAAGTCAGAGCAGAACCAAATAAACTTATTACCCAGAAATCCATACAAAGAATTAGTGACACCAAAACTTAGTTCCTTGAAAGGATAAACAAGATCCATGGACCACTAGCTAGATTAACAAAGAAAAAAGAGCAAAGGTCCAAATAAACACAATCAGAAATGACAAAGGTGACATTACAACTGATCCTATAGAAATACAAACAATCCTCAAAGACTTTATGAACACCTCTATGCCCACAAACTAGAAAATCCAGAGAAAATGGATAGAAATACAGATAGAAATTGATAGAAATACAGAAATAAAAACAATACTCAGAGACTTTATGAACACCTCTACGCACACAAACTACAAAATCCACAGTAAATGGATAAATCCCTGGAAACACACAATCTTCCAAGGATGAATCAGGAAGAAATTGAAACCTTGACCAGACCAATATTGAGTTCCAAAATTGAGTCAGTAATTTTAAAAAAAACCTACCAACCAGAAAAGCCCCGGACCAGATGGATTCACAGCCAAGTTCTACCAGATGTACAAAGAAGAGCTGGTACTAGTTCTACTGAATCTATTCCAAAAAATTGAGGAGGAGGTACTCCTCCCTAACTACAAAGCCAGTATCACCCTGATGCTAAGACCTGGCAAAGATAAAATAAGAAAATTAACTACAGGCCAATAACCCCGATGCAAAAATCATCAACGAAATACCAGCAAACCAAGTACAGGAGCACAACACAAAGCTAGTCTATTGTGATTAAGTAAGAGTCATTCCTGTGGTGCAAGGTTGGCTCAACATATGCAAATCAATAAAAGTAATCCACTATATAAACAGAATTAAAAACAAAAACCATAAAATCATCTCAATAGATACAGACAAAGCTTTCAATAAAATCCACCATAGCTTAATGATAAAAAAAAACCCACAAGAAACTAGGCATTTAAGGAACATACCTCAAAATAAGAAGAAGCATCTCTGACAAACCCACAGTTAGCATCATACTTAGCAGGAAAAAACTGGAAGTATTCCTTTTGAGAACTAGAATAAGACAAGTAACAGGCCCATTCTCACCATTTCTATTCCATATAGGACTGGAAGTGCTAGCCAGGGCAATAAGGCAAGAGAAAGAAACAAAGGCATACGAACAGGACAAATAATAACTTAAACTATCTCTCTCTATGGATGATATGATTCCATACCTAGAAAACCCTAAAGACTCAACCAAAAGGCTCTTAGAACTGATAGACAGCTTTAATGAAGTTTTAGGATACAAAATCAATGTATAGAATTCAATAGCACTTATATACACCAATTACATTCAAGCTGAGAGTAAAATAAAAAATGCAGCTTTATTAACAATAGCCACAAAAACATACCTAGGAATACATCTAAGCAAAGAGCTGAAAGATGTCTATAAGGAGAACTACAAAACAGTACTGAAATAAATCGTACATGACAAAACAAATGGAAAAACGTTCCATGCACAGGGATTGGAAGAACCAAATTAAAATAGCCTTACTGCCCAAAGCAATCTACAGATTCGACACTATTCCTATCATGTCATTTTTCAAAGAGCTAGGAAAAGCTATGCTAAAATTTATATGCAATCAAAAAGAAGAGCCGAAATAGCCAAAGCAATTTTAAGCAAAATAAACAAAGCTGGAGGTATCACATTACTTGACTTCAAACTATACTAGAAGGCTACAGTAACCAAAACACCATAGTAGTGATACAAAAACAGACATATAGACCAATGGAACAGAATAGAGAACCCGAAAATAAAGCTACACACCTACAGCCATCTGATCTTCAACAAAATTAACAAAAATAAGTAATGGGGAAAGAATTCCCTATTCAATAAATGGTACTGGGATAACTGGCTAGCCATGTGCAGAAGAATAAAACTGGACCCCTTCCTTGTACTATACACAAAAATTAACTAAATGATGATGAATTAAAGATGATGATGATGAACTAAAGATTTAAATGTAAGACGTCAAACTATAAGAATACTAGGAGAAAACCTAGAAAACACCATTGTGGACATCAGTCTTGAGAAAGAATTTATGACTAAGTCCTCAAAAACAGTTGCAACCAAAAAAAAAAAAAAAAAATTGGCAACGGGACCTAATTAAACAAACGAGCTTCTGTTCAGGAAAAGAAACTATCAATAGTAAACAGACAACCTACAGGGTGGGAGAAAATATTTGCAAACTACGCGTCCAATAAAGGTCTAATATCTAGAAGCTATAAGGAACCTAAATAACAACAACAGCAAAACTCCATTGTCCATGGGCAAAAGAAACAAATAGACACTCCTCAAAAGAAGACATGAAAGCTGCCAACAAACATGAAAAAATGCTCAAAATCACTAATCACCAAAGAAATGCAGATCAAAACCACAATGAGATACCATCTCACCCCAGTCAGAATGAATAGCTAAAGTTAAAAAAACTAAAAGTCGAAAAACAGATGTTGGCGAGGATGTGGAGAAAGGGAACACTTGTACACTGTTGGTGGGAATGCAATTTAGTTTAGCTACTGTGGAAAGCGGTTTGGAGATTTCTCAAAGAACTTAAAACAGAATTACCTATTGACCCAGCAATCCCATTACTGTGTATGTATCCAAAAGTAAATAAATGATTCTACCAGAAAGACACATGCATTCGTATGTTCATTGCAGCACCATTCACAGTCGCAAAGACATGGAATCAACCTAGGTGCTGATCAACAATAGACTGGCTACACCATGGAATACTATGCAGCCATAAAAAAGAATGAAATCTTGTCCTTTGCAGCAACATAGATGCAGCTGGAGGCCATTATCCTAAGCAAATTAATGCAGAAACAGAAAACCAAATACCATATGTTCTCACTTATATATGGGAGCTAAACATTGGGTACATATGGACATAAAAATGGCCACAATCAAAAGTGGAGACTATTAGAAGGGGGAAGGAGGGAGGGGGACAAGGAGTAAAAAACTATTGGGTACTATGCTCCAGTACCTGGGTGATGGTGTTAATTGTACCCCAAACCTCAGCATCATGCAATATACCCAGGTAACAAACCTGCACATTTACCACCTGAATCTAAAATAAAAGTTGACTAGAAATCGCTAGTGTTCACCACTTTCATGGAGAGAAGAGAGTGACAAGTAATTACGAGATCTTCAATGGGACACATTGAAGATCTGGTTGTGGACACGTTGGGATTTATCGAGGAAACGACCCAAGGAGAACGGAGAGGAGTGAGACAGGACAACCTCATACCGGAGAGTGGCACGGAGTCGGGGGATCTTCTTCCCTTCACGGGAGAGGTGGGAAGGATAGTGAGTGAGAGTCCCTGGGGACTCACACTTCTGCAGCCTGGGCTCAGGTGATTGCCCTGTGAGCCCAACCCACTGGGACCTCCAGTCTGATATGGAGAACTACGTGGAGCCTGGGCATAGCCCCGACTCCGGCACACGCCACACGTAGAGTCCTGGAAGCCTGGAATCCCCAGGCATCCCTGCATTAGCAGCTGCAGCTGGGGCAGCAGAGAAAGTCAAGATCCCCCATGCACTCCCCCAAGAACGGAGCCTACTCTAGTCACTGAGAAGCAAATGCAGACCTCACCTCCCCTGCATTTAACAGGGCAAGGCCCACTGGCCTGGGTCTCCAGCCACACCCTGTCTGGACTCTCGGGCCGGTAGCAGCTCTGCACTTCCCTGGGCCAAATCTCCCAGAAGGAGAAGCCAGCTGCCAGTTTTGCTGTCTGACAGGCCCCGCCGCTGATCTCCTGCACAGCGCGGCCATTCCACGGAAAAGCGGCCAGACTATTTTTTACATAGTTCCCCAATCCTGCTCCTCCTCACGGGGCTAGACGCCCCCCGCTTCCCGGCACACACACCCTGTACTGCAGCCACCCCCACACCAGGGCTCTCAGGCCGGTAGCAGCTTTGCACTTCCCTGGATGGGAACTCCCTGAGGAAGAGGCCAGCTGCCATTGTTGCTGTCTTGCAGCCCCCGCTGCTGTAGCATTCATGCACTGGAGAGCACGCAGCGATTAGGAAGTGGCACAGAGCACCTGCACAGGGTAGCTCTCCCACAGAAAAGAGACTGGTTTTGTTTCTGGCGGGGCGGGGCGGGGCGGGGGGGGGGGGCGGGTTCCGTGTTTTTTTAAAAAAAAACTTTTATTTTAGGCGCACGGGTACATGTGCAGGATTGTTATGTCACGGAGGTTTGTTGCACTGATTATTTCATCACCCAGGTAATAAGCCTAGTACCCAATAGTTAGTTATTCTGCTCCTCTTTCTCCTCCCACATTCCACCCTCAAGTAGGCCCCAGTGTCTGTTGTTCCCTTCCTTTCTTCCGTGAGTTCTCATCATTTACCTCCCACTTCTAAGTGAAAACATGTGGTATTTGGTTTTCTGTTCCTGTGTTAATTTACTAAGGATAATGGACTCCAACTCCCACAAAAGACATGATCTCATTCTTTTCTACAGCTGCATAGTATTCGCTGGTGTATATGTACCACATTTTCTTTATCCAGCGTGTCATTGATGAGCTTTTAGGTTGACTCTGTGTCTTTGCTATTGTGAACAGTGCTGCAATGAACATTTACATGTGTCTTCATCGTACGATGATGTACATTCCTCTGGGTATACACCCAGTAATGGGATTGCTGGGTCAAATGGTAATTCAGTTTTTACCTCTTTGAGGAATGGCCACACTTCTTTCCACAATGGATGAACCAATTTTCACTCCCACCAACAGTGTATAAATGTTCCCTTTTCTCTGCAACCTCACCAGCATGTTATTTTTTGACTTTTTTTTTTTTTTTTTTTTGAGCAGAGCCTTTCTCTGTTGCCAAGGCTGGAGTGCAGTGGCGCAATCTCAGCTCACTGCAACCTCCGCCCCCCAGGCTCAAGTGATTCTCATGCCTGAGCCTCCTGAGCGGCTGGGATTACAGGCATGTGCCACCATGCCAGGCTAATTTTTATATTTTTAGTGGAGACAGGGTTTCACCATGTTGACCAGGCTAGTCTGAAACTCCTGGCCTCAAGTGGTCCATCCCTCTTGGCCTCTCAAAGCACTGGGACTGCAGGTGTGAGCCACTGCACCTGGCCTTATTTTTTGACTTTTAATAACAGGCATTCTGACTGGTGTGAGATGGTATCTCATTATGGTTTTGATAGGCAATTCTCTAATGATTAGTGATGCTGAGCTTTTTTCATATGCTTATTGGGCACATGTGAAAAAAAGCTTGTATGTCTTCTTTCGAAAAGTGTCTGCTCATGTCCTTTGTCCACTTTTTAATAGGGTTGTTTCTTGTAAATTTGTTTAAGGTCCTCATAGATAGATGCTGGATATTAGACCTTCGTCAGACGCATAGTTTGCAAATATTTTCTCCCCATCTGTAGGTTGTCCATTTACTCCGTTGATAGTTTCTTTGGCTGCCCAGAAGTTCTTAAGTTAATTAGATCCCATGTGTCGATTTTTGCTTTTGTTGCAATTGCTTTCGGCATCTTGTCATGAAATGTTTGCCTGTTCAGATGTACAGAATGATACTGCCTAGGTTATCTTCTGGGGTTTTTATAGCTTTAAGTTTTGTACTTAAATATTTAATCCATCTTGATTTTTGTGTGTGGTTTAATTAAGATAGGAGTCCAATGTCAATCTTTTGCATATGACTACACAACTGGCTAGTAACATTTATTGAATGGGAAGTCCTTTCCTCATTACTTGTTTTTGTTGGTTTTGTCAAATTTCAGATGGTTGTATGTGGCATTATTTTCGTGCTTTCTATGCTGTTCCATTGGTCTATGCGTCTGTTTTATACCAGTACCATGCTGTTTTAGTAGCTGTAATCCTGTAATAAAGTTTTAAGTTGGGTAATGTGATGCCTCCAACTTTGTTCTTTTTGCTTAGGATTGCCTTGGCTATTTAGGCCTTTTTGGATTCCGTAAGAATTTTAAAATAGTTTTTCCTAGTCCTGTACAATGCTATTCCTATCTAACTACCAGTGTCATTGTATCTGGAAATTGTTTTGTGCAGTATGACCATTTTAACCGTATTGGTTCTTCCTATCCATGAGCATGGAATGTTTTCCATTTGTTTGTGTTGTCTCTGATTTCTCCGAGCAGAGTTTTATAATTCTCATTATAGAGATCTTTCACCTCCCTGGTTAGCTGTATTCCTAGGTATTTTATTCTTTTTGTGGCATTTGTGAATGGGATTGCATTCTTGACCTGGCTGTCTGCTTGGATGTTGTGTGTTTATAGAAATGCTACCCATTTTTCTACATTGATTTTGTATCCAGAAACTTAACTGAAGTTGTTTATCAGTTCTAAGATTTTTTTGATAGAAACTATGGAGTTTTCTAGGTGTAGAATCATGCTATCTGCAAAGAGAGATAATTTGATTTCCTCTCTTTATATTTGGATGCCTTTTATTTCTTTCTATTGTCTGATTGCTCTGGCCAGGAGTTCCAATACTATGCTGAATAGGTGTGGCGAGACAGGACTTTGTTGTCTTGTGCCTGTTTTCTAGCAGAATGCTTCCAGATTTTGCCCATTCAATATTATGTTGGCTGTGGTTTTCTCATAGATGGCACTTATTTTTAAGTATGTTCCTTCATTGTCTAGTTTATTGAGGGCTTTTGTCATGGAGAGATGTTCAATTTTATCAAAAGCCTTTTCTGCATCTATTGAGATAATCATGTGGTTTTTGTCTTTTGTTCTGCCTCTGTGATGAATCACATTTATTGATTTGCCTATGTTGAACCAACCTTGCTTCCCAGGGATGAAGCCTACTTTATCGTGGTGAATTAGCCCCCTGTATATACACTATTGATGTGCTGCTGGATTTGTTTTGCAAGTATTTTGTTGAGGATTTTTACATCAATGTTCATCAAGGATATTCGACCAAACTGTTTTTTATATGTGTCCTGCTTCTTCTCACTGGGTGGGACCCCACAGCCTGGGACTCCAGCCAACCCCAACCAGGGCTCTCAGACTGGTAGCAACTTGGCACTTCTCTAGGATGGAGTGTGAAGAGGGAGAGTCCGGCCACCAGTTTTTGCTGCCTTGCAGTCTCTGCTGCTATAGCCTTCAGGGTCCAGAGAGCAAGCGGTGATTAGGGAGTGGCATGGATCCCCCACACAGCGCAACTGACCCAAGGTAAAGTGGCCAGATTGTTTTTTACATGGGTCCCTGATCCCACTTCTCCACACTGAGTGGGACCCATCCATCTGGGACTCCAGCCACCCTGCACTCCCCGCAACCAGAGTTCTCAGGCTAGTAGCAGATCTACACTTCCCTGAGACGGAAGCTTGCAGAGGAAGAGGCTGGCCACAATTTTTGCCGTCTCCCAGACCCTGCTGCTATCGCCTTCTGGTCTGGAGAGTACACGGTGATTAGGGAGTGTCATGGTTCCCCAGAACAGTGCAGCCCTCCCACGGAAAAGTGACTGGACTGTTCTCCACGTGGGCTTCTGTCTCAGCTTCTCATCACTGGGCAGGGCCACCCAACCTGAGACTCTAGCAAAACTACCCTGCCCCTTCCTGAACACTTTAGTCAGAGGTGGGAGGAAATCCCAGAAACAACCCCCAACCCCTCTGCCTCTGCAGCTACAGTAATACCACCCTAACCTCCCACAGGCTGGGGAAGGAACAGAAGGCACAATAGCTACGCTGGCAAACGCAACATACTGCAGCCACCAGACAAAAAGGAATCCAGTCTCTCTTCCTTGTGACGCCCTCCCTCCCCACTGCCCCCAAAACTCTTCACCAGGCAGGGCCCCTGGCTTGGGACTGCAGAACAGCTGCCCCACCCATGGTTAAGCACACCCACTGGTAGGGGCTGTTTTTCCCTGGTGAGGGGCTCTCAGAAGCAACCAAAAGCCCCCTGCCACTGCCACAGCAATGATTCTGCCTCTGCTGCCCTCAGTCTGGAGAAAAAACAAAGAATCTAAGGGCTTCACCCGAGCTTCCAGCACACCAAGTGGAGAGGAACCCAGTCTCTCATCCCTGTGAGCTGTGGACAAACCTCCTGCTCTTTAACAAGCAGAGCCCGGCTCAGGCTAGCAGAGCAGCTGCCCCACCCCCTGGCTGAACATTCCTGGGAGCGGCAGCTCCGCATTTCTCTGAGGTGGAGCTCCCAGAAGCAACCAAAAACCCCCTTGCCACTGCCACTGCCACTCTCATGGTACTGCCCTTGTTACCTTCAGACCAGGAAAGAAGCAAAGACGCTGAGTGCTTTAGTCACACTTGCAGCAAGTGGCAGTTGCCTTAAGGAGAAGACACCAGTCTGTCTCCCCCAGGTCCCACCCAAGGCCCCTGCTCATCACCAGGTGGGGCCCCGTTAGTGTGGACCCACCTTTCAGCTGCCCCACCCCAGGCTAATTAAACTGACTGATAGCAGCTCTGCATGTTTCCGGGATGGAGCCCAAAGAGACAAGTCAAAGACCGTCTGCCACAACCACTGCTGAAGTCCCTTGCCCTGCTGCCTCAAAGCTGGGAAAGCAACATAAAGCCAGAAATCACCCTAGAGCTGTGGTGTGCAGCCCAGGAGTGCCAAGTTGAGATGTGCAGCCAGCACTCAAATGGGAGATAAACCCACACTTTCAGAGCACTGAGAGGGAGTACAACCGCAATTGTGAAGAAATACAGGGGAGCTATGTTAACTGAGCAAGAGCCTACCTACCGGCCATTACACTTAAGTGCCACCTACTGGATCACAGCACAAAACATCAATACCAAAAAATACTTTGCTAATATACTCACCCTGTGAAATCAAAAACAAGAATTCAGCTACAAATAAACACCCTGGACAAAGCTTTGGCCCTCTGAAAATATCCAGAAAGGAAATCAACTGACTGTACTCAATTAACACCACAGTTAAAGGAACATCAGCTCACTCACACAGATAAGAAATAACCAGCACGAGAATTCTGGCAATTAAAAAAGCCAGAGTGCCTTCTTTCCTCCAAATGACCACACTGTCTTAACCAGGCTGAAATGGTTGAAATGATACAAATAGAATTCAGAATACTAATAGGAACAAAGATCATCAAGATTCAGGAGGACATTGAAATGCAATCCAAGGAACCTAAGAATCACATAATACAGGAGCTGATAGATGAAATCGCCATTATAAAAAAGAACTAAAGTTATCTGATAGAGCTGAAAAACACACTACAAGAATTGCATAATGTTGGGGGACCGGTCCAAAAAAAAAAAAAACAAGAATTGCATAATGCAATTGTGCATATTAACAGCAGAATAGACCAAGCTGAGGAAAGAATCTCAGAGCTCAAAGACTGGCTATCTAAAATAACCCAGGCAAACAAAAATAAAGAAAGAAGAATTAAAAAGAACAAAAGAAACCCTCCAAGAAATGTGTGATTGTGTAAAGAAACCAAACCTATGACTCATTGGCATCCCTGAAAGAGACAGGAAGAAGGCAAGCAACTTGGAAACATATTTCAGGATATCGTCCATGAAAAATTCCCCAACCTCACTAGAGAGAACTACATTCAAATCAAGAAATACAGAGAACCTCTGCAAGACACTACACAAGAAGACCATCTCCCAAACACATAATCATCAGATTCTCCAAGGTTGATATGACAGAAAAAAAATGTTAAGGGAGCTAGAGAGAAAGGGCAGGTCACCTACAAAGGGAACCCCATCGAGCTAACAGCACACTTTTCAGCAGAAACCCTACAAGCCAGAAGAGACTGGGGGCCTATATTCAGCATTCTTAAAAAAAGAATTTCCAACAAGAATTTCATATCCAGCCAAACTAAGTGAAGGAGAAATAAGGTCCTGTTCAGACAAGCAAATGCTGAGAGAATTTATTACTACCAGACCTGCCTTAAAAGAGGTTCAGAAAGGAGCGCTAAATATGCAAAGACCATTACCAGCCATTACATAGACACACTGAAGTACATAGACCAGTGACACTATAAAGCAACCACACAAACATGCCAGCATAATAACCAGCTATCAACATGATAATGGAATCAAATCCATAAATATTAATACTAACCTTGAATGTAAATGGGCTAAATGCCTCCAATTAAAAGGCACAGAGTGTCAAGCTAGATCGAGAAGCAACACCCAATGGTATGCTATCTTTAAAAGACCCATCTCACATGCAATGACATGCATAGGCTCAAAATAAAGGCATGGAGAAAAATCTACTAAGCAAATAGAAAACAGAAAAAAGCAGTGGTTGTGATCCTAATGTCAGACAAAATGGACTGTAAGCCAACAAAGATCAAAAAAAGATAAAGGCATTATATAATAGTAAAGGGTTCAATTCAACAAGAAGATATAACTATTCTAAATATACATGCACCCAACACAGGAGCACCCAGATTAATAAAGCAAGTTCTTAGATAACTACAAAGAGACTTACATTCCCACACAATAATAGTGGGAGACTTTAACCCCCGACTGACAGTATCAGACAGAACACTGAGGCAGAATATTAACAAAGATAGTCAGGACCTGAATTTAACATTTGACCAAATGAGCCTAATAACATCTACAGAACTCCCCGCCCAACAACAGAATATATATTCATCTCATCTACACAGGACACATATTCTAAAACTGACCACACAATCGAACATAAAACAATACTCAGCAAATCAAAAAAACCAACAGTATACCAACCACAATCTCAGACCACAGGGCAATAAAAATAGAAATCAACACTAAGGAAATCACTCAAAGCCATACAATTACATGGACATTAAACAACCTGCTTCTGAATGACTTTTCAGTAAATAATGAAATTAAGTCAAAAATCAAGAAATTCATTGAAACTAATGGGAACAAAAATACAACATACCAGAATCTCTGGAATACACCTAAGGCAATGTTAGGAGGAAAGTTTACAGCACGGAATGCCCACATCAAAAACTTAGATCTCAAATTAACAACCAAATATCACAACTGGAAAAACTAAAGCTAGAGCAAACCAACCCTAGCACTAGCAGAAGACAAGAAATAACCAAAATCAGAGCTGAACTGAAAAAAAAACTGAGACACACACATACACAAAATACACAGATTAATGAATCCAGAAATTGGTTCTTTGAAAAAATGAATATGATTAATAGAGCCAGCTAGACAACTAAAAGAAACGGAGAAAAGATGCAATTAGGCACAACCAGAAATGACAAAGGGGATGTTACCACTGACCCAACAGAACCATAAAAACAAACCCTCAGAGACTGCTATGAACATGACTATGCACAGCAACTAGAAAATCTAGAACAAATTGATAATTCCTAGACACATAACAACCTCCCAAGACTGAACCAGGAAGAAATTGAATCCCTGAACAAACCAATAACAAGTTCCAAAATTCAATCAGTAACAAAAAGCCTACTAATAAAAATAGCTCAGGACCAGACGGATTCTGAGCCAAATTTTACCAGACGTATAAATAGGGAGCAGGGCCAGGCACGATGGCTCACGCCTGTAATCCCAGCACTTTGGGAGGCCAGGCGGGCGGATCACGAGGTCAGCAGATCGAGACCATATTGGCTAACACGGTGAAACCCCCTCTCTACTGGAAAAAAAAAAAAAAAAATTAGCCGGGAGTGGTGGCGTGCACCTGTAGACCCAGCTACTCTGGAGGCTGAGGCAGGAGAATAGCTTGAACCCGGGAGGCGGAGGTTGCAGTGAGCCGAGATCGCGCCACTGCACTCCAGCCTGGGCGACAGAGCGAGACTCTCTCGCAAAAAAAAATAATTGGGAGAGGGATCATCATGGTGGATGGGAGGCAGGACTAGATTGCAGCTCTGACTCGGAAGGACAGAGCAGGATGCGGAGGCTCGCATCATGAATTTTAGCCGCATATCAAGGGCAAGAATAAACCAGGAATCCGGTGAGGACCCACCGGTCCTCTGAAGTAGCGGACTGCTCCTGCAGAACCCGGGAGACAACCCAGATACAACGAGTCCCCAACTGCAGAAGTGGGAAAGGGAGATCCGCCTCTCCCAAACACACACCCGCACTGGGAAAACGGAAGGTCTGTCTGCGGGAGAAGTTTCCGACCTTACCTGGAACTGAGTCAATCTCGAGAGCCTAGCGAAACACAGGGGTAGAGGAAGAAGCAGGAAAGGCTCTGGGAGCTCGCTGGGTCCCCAAGCAGCCCATTCCTCCCTGGCACCACAGGACTCCTTCGGCGGCCAGAGGAGCGGGGAAAATGCCACAGGGAGAAGGAAGTCTCCAGCTGAGCTCTGTAACCGCTGGAATCCAGCCAGAGCCTCCTGGCAAGAACTCCGGGGAGGGCGCGAATCCGGTGCGTTTTGCTAAGGACTTAAACTTAAGACCTGAAACTATAAACATTATAGAAGATAACATTGGAAAAACCCTTCTAGACATTGGCTTAGGCAAGGATTTCATGACCAAGAACCCAAAACCATGGGCTAAGGACATCAATAGACAATTATCAAAAGAAGATACACAAATGGCCAACAAACATATGTAAAAACACCCAAAACCATGAATGATCAGGGAAATGCACATCAAAACCACAATGCAATACCACCTTACTCCTGCAAGAATGGCCATAATCAAAAAATAAAAAAAAAAAACAGTAGATGTTGGCATGGATGCGATGATCAGGGAACACTTCTACACTGCTGGTGGGAATGTAAACTAGTACAGCCACTATGGAAAACAGTGTGGAGATTCCTTTAAAAACTAAAAGTAGAACTACCATTTGATCCAGCAATCCCACTACTGGGTATCTACCCAGAGGAAAAGAAGTCATTATTCAAAAAGACACTTGCAAATGCATGTTTACAGCAACACAATTCACAATTGCAAAATTGTGGAACCAACCCAAATGCCCATCAATCAACAAGTAGATAAAGAAACTGTGGTATTTATAGGATGGAATACTACACAGCCATAAAAAGGAATAAATTAACAGCATTTGTAGTGACCTGGATGAGACTGGAGACTGTTATTCTAAGTGATGTAACTCAGGAATGGAAAACCAAACATTGTATATTCTCACTGATATGTGGGAGCTAAGCTTTGAGGATGCAAAGGCATAATGAATGATACAATGGACTTTGGAGATTTGGTGCGGAGAGTGGGAGGGGGATGAGGGATAAAAGACTACAAATATGGTAAAGTGTATACTGCTTGGGTGATGGGTGCACCATAATCTCACAAATCACCACTAAAGAACTTATGTAACCAATACCACCTGTACCCCAATAACTTATGGAAAAATAAAATTAAAAAGAGAAAATGTGGTACATATACACTGTAGGATACTATGCAGCCATAAAAAAGAATGAGGTCATGTCTATTGCAGCAACGTGGATGGAGCTGGAGGTCATTATCCTAAACAAACTAATGCAGAACATAAAACCAAATACATGTTCTCACTTATAAGTGGGAGCTAAACAATGAGAACATTTGAACACTAAGAGAAGAACAACTGACACTGGGGCCTACTTGAAAGTGGAGGGTGGGAGGAGGGAGAGGATCAGAAAACATACCTATCAGATATTACACTTATTACCTGAGTGACAAAATAATTTGTACTCCAAACCCCCGTGACATGTGGTTTACCTATATAACAAACCTGCTCTTATACCCCCTGAACCTAAAATAAAAGTTGAAAACAAAACAAAACAAAGAAAATATGTATGATATTATTTAGAAAATCTGAACACAGATTGGCTAGTTTATAAAATTAAAGAATTATTAGTTTAAAATATAGATTTAATTTTATAACAAAAATGGCTTATCTTATGCAGTTAAGTGAAGAAAAAAGAGACAATAAAATTGTTTATAAACCGAGTTCAGCTGTAACAAAGAAAGAATTAACATTAAAAAGGTTAAATGATTATCGCTTTAGAATGACCAAGTTAAAATGTTTCTATCTTTTAATTTTTCCAGTTATCTATAGTGAATTTGTATTATGTTTACAATCAGGAATTTGGAAATCATATTTTAGACAAAAAAAATACTTTTGGGATACATTTTAATTTCAACGGATTAAGCTTACCAAGAAATTGAAGCAAGGTAATACATGTATCTCTGCTTACAGTACATGGACACTACTATTAGATTCATCAGCAGTTTTATTTTATCAACAAGGGGTAGAATCAGTCAGTTCATGGGCCTCAGTACCATGAGGTCCCACAGTGTTCTATCACCAAAAAAATCTCTCTGCAAAATTCTTAGACGTCACTTAATTGCTGTAGATATATTCATTCAGTAGCTGCTGAATAAACATTTTCTCTGTAGCTTGAGCTACACAGGTAAAGACCATATATCTGGTTCATCTGGCACACAAGTTATTTTTCCCCAAATTAGCCTAATGGGCAGTTGCTTCCCAACTCCATGACAGAGAGCTAAATTATTTACTCTTCTGAAGTTTCTAAGTAAATTGTCTTAATCCTTAGGCCACTAATAATTTGTTTTGTAGAATGAACTTATCAACCAACCTCAGTAGCTGAGTAAATGTTTAAGAACAATCCCTTCTCCTTTTTCCATCTTTTATCCTGTGTTTAGTTTAGGACAGGTATAGTTTTGCCCATCACAAGAGCCATAAGCTTACGACAGAATTCCCTTAGGCTTCAAACAAGCTTTGGTCACCAGACTTGAGATCTCCATACAAATATTTCACTCCGATTTCAGCAAATGGGAGAGACTTAGAAATCTGACACGGTCAGCAATTGCAACATTGCTACATATTTTGTGGTGGCCCCCAAGTTGCACTCATGAGAATCCTTGTTCTGAGACTGAGAATTGTCTGTATGGAAAAAGCATGGGCTATGGAGTCAAAGAATTTTGGGTCTAAATTTTGGCATAGCCATGTATTTGTCCTGCAACCTTGGGCAAGTTACTCCATCCCTAAACACTTGGTTTCCTCATTTGCAAAATGGGGTTAAACAATTCTTAACCTTTTTGAGTTTGTAGGAAGATTTCTTGAGATAATGTAGGTAAAAGGCTTATTACGGTATTGGATATTAGTATTCACTAGATTGTAGTTAAAATGAATGTACAGGTGATAAAACAAAAATTTCAACCGAGGCACTTTCTAAAGTGAGAAGCTAAAACAAGATACAAAATTATTCAAAAAAAAAAAAAAGTAAGAACCAGAGAGAAGATACTTCATAAAAAGTGTATCAAGGTTGTGAGTTGGAGATTAGGAAGGAGGCTCTTTGTTGCATTGCTTTTAGCATCAGATGATATTATTTTAACTACTTTTTTTCTGAATGAGTATTATTGGGGTCTAACAGAGAAAAGTTATAAAATATAAATGTAAAGCACAATAAATTATCACTAAATACACACCAATATAGCTGGCACTTGGGTCAAGAAACAGAATATTGCCAGCACCACAGAAACCCGGAAAGGGATTTTTTTTTTCTTGAGACGGAGTCTCGCTCTGTCGCCCAGGCTGGAGTGCAGTGGCGCAATCTCGGCTCACTGCAAGCTCCGCCTCCCGGGTTCACGCCATTCTCCTGCCTCAGCCTCTCCGAGTAGCTGGGACTACAGGCGCCCGCCACCACGCCCGGCTAATTTTTTTTGTATTTTTTTTAGTAGAGACGAGGTTTCACTGCGGTCTCGATCTCCTGACCTCGTGATCCGCCCGCCTCGGCCTCCCAAAGTGCTGGGATTACAAGCGTGAGCCACCGCGCCCGGCCGGGATTTTTTTTTTAAAGGCTTTTCAGAGAATTGCCCTACCCTTCACCTAAAGCCAGGAGAAGGTAACTGTAAAAGGAGGCAACGTCCTCTGCTGCTGGGAACACAGTGGCAAGAACCTGACTGAAGTAGCCGAGGCAGGAAAGGAGCTGTTTTCTGGGAATTATCAGTGTCAATGTATTAGTGGTGAGTATGAGTGTTTCTCTTGGACCAAATGTGGTCTCATGCAGGAGAGATAAATGTATGGGGAATTTTAGATGCTAAAAGAGCCTGCAAGAAAAGTGAGCAAGCATCAACAGAAAGAACCAAAGAGCATTCCTTACATTCTTCTTTGGTTCCTTACATTTGGTTCCTTGGTGCAATGTAAGAAGTGAGCAATTAGACTAAATACAAATTGCACTTGCCCGTGTCAGAGGAATTGCAATGGAGGGCTCATCTCCAAAGAAGCACATGTGCCCATGCAGGAGAGAATCAGTTTTAATGTGTGCTATGTCCAGAGTATGGCCCCATCACCTTCACAGTACCAGACAAGTAAAATTTCCTGCCTCTGTCCGCTCCTTCCTCCCCAACCACCAACATGAGAGAGTTCAGAAATAAGGTAGCAAATGAAGAGAAAAGGAGTTGAAGGCTAAGTGGGCACGAGAGTGAAAGTCCATCCCATAGCCAATGAATGCCTCTCATTCTGGGGACACAGGATTCTCAGACTATAGCAGGTTTGGACTGCAGGAGGAAGAGGATCTTCCATTTTAAATCAACTTTTATCTTTTAATGAAGATTGATGGCTCTTATGCAGGAAGGACTGCTTTTCTTCTTGGATATCAACTCTTTGAATTACTTAAGATTGTCCAGAAAATTCATTTGACTGCACACATTTTCAGGACAAGAGAAGAACCAGCTTCACTGAATAAATGTTAAAGAACAATGAAATTTCAAAGAAGTTACTTTCTGACTACATGGTTCCATTTCTATGTGTTCAATATACTGGGAATATCACTAATCTTATTATCACAACAAGATTTAAGAGAGGTGAACAAAAGAGCTGCATCAAATCCAACTCTGGCAGCCTTTGGTGGGATTAGGACCTCCAGACCCACCAGCAGAATATACAATTACACAAGAATATCTGCCCTGGTGAAGTAGCCATCCATGGAATATAATTTTTAATGGTTTTTAAAAATATCATTACCTATTTCAGTGTATTAAATGGGGAAAACATCCTCATGCCTCCATGTCATCTACCTGAATACTAGGACACTGTATATGTATATAGCAATGATGAGGAAAGACACCTGTAGACCAGGTATCTGGGTTACTGCCCAGACCCAGAGCACATCCATCTGTTCTTTGCTTCGGTGCATTGCTATAATTAAAATATGCAACCTCAATGAAGTATAATGAAAAAGTTCATCCAAGAAAGTGTCTTTCCTAGGCTCTAATATTGCTTGCATTTGTCACAGTGATTTTTGGAGCACTGTATCATATCAAAAAAAGCAGGATCCATAAATGAAAAGTCATTTAAAAATAATCAAAAATGTAACTTTCTTCCTTTGTTTAAAGCCTACAATATAAAATTTGTATCTCAGTGATTATAAAAGAAGGGAAAAATATCAAACACCAGAAATATGCTGTCAATTAACTCCCACAAGCAGATGTAGATTAAAACAGGGTTCCTAAATATAAAAGCTGGTACCTGGCTTATATTTAATAGACCTTTACAGTGATAGAACTTAAAAACTGAATACAACAAAATTATCCTCCAGATTTTTGTATATTGACAAATTAAAATTTAATTTTACCATAACTACAAGCCTTTGGCCAAGTTTTATTTTCAACCTAATATTCTGCGTGTCTGTCTTCATCAAGAGGCCTTAGTCCAGAATCTGAAGATATCAGAGTCAGGAATTCTCTTAAAACTCACTGGATTTCACCTCCCCATTTTCTACACACAGAAAACAAAGGCCTAGAGAGATAAAATTTGTTTAAAGTTGCCTAACTAGTTGTAAAGATGAATGTATAACTTCAACTAATGCCTATGCCTATGGAATTGTCCCAAGGGACTTTAACTCCTGTGGAATATAAGGTGTTTAAATCAGATTCCACACCCACCCCCATGTAGATTTCATCTTCTTTCACCTGAGCTATCATTTGGATAGAAAGTAACTCCAGAGGCTAAATTAGCTGTGTTAACTGTTAAAAGGAGTCTTAATGACAGGGAGCACCTAATACTGCCCTGCCAACAAGTTAAGTCTCCCTCCAGGTGGACTGGTGTCAAATGTGGCTATGGTAGTTGTGTCAGCCTAAATGTTTAGTTGAATGTAGAGAACAATTGGTGGATGATGCAGTTCCAGAGAAAAGAACCCAAAGAGATTATGAATGGTTCTCATGGATGCTTACAATTCGAAGAGACCTAATCAAAACTCCTACCCTAAAATACGAACTTCCTGTACAGGAACACTAGCTATAATTTCCCCCTTTGTCTTCAGAGGAACAATATCAGTATAGACTGGGTGAAGCTATGAGAAGAAAACAAGCAAAAATTTAGTAGCTTACAATAACATTTAGCTCTGTTTTTTTCTTTTTCAACTTTTATTTTAGGTTCAAGGGGTACATGTGCTGGTTTGTTACATGGATGGGTATATTGCATGTTGCTGAGGTTTGATATATAAATGATTTCATCATCCAGATAGTAACATAATACCTGATAGGTAGTTTTTCAATCCTCACTCCCCTGTCATCCTCCACTCTCAAGTAGGCCCTGGTGTCTATTATTCCCCTCTTTGTGTCCATGTGTACTCAATGTATAGCTCCCACTTACAAGTGAAAACATACAGTACTTGGTTTGCTGTTCCCACATCAATTTACTTAGGATAATGGCCTCCAACTGCATCCATGTTGCTGCAAAGGACATGATTTCATACACTTTGCAGGTGAGTGGTATTCTATGATGTATATGTGTCACAGTTTCTCTATATAGTTTACCATTCATGGGCAGCTAGATTGATTCCATATCTTTGCTATTGTAAATACTGCTGTGATGCATGCATGTGTCTTTATGGTGGAATGATTTATATTCCTTTGGGTATATACCCAGTAATGGGATTGCTGGGTGAAATGGTATTTCTGTTTTTAGCTCTTTGAGAAATCTCCAAACTGCTTTCCACAGTGGCTGAACTAACTTACATTCCCACCAGCAGTGTATAAGCATCACCTTTTCTTGGCAACTTCACCAACGTCTATGATTTTCTGACTTTTTAATAATAGCCATTCTGACTGGTGTAAGATAGTATCTCAATGTGGTTTTGATTTTCATTTCTCTAGTGAACTGAGCATTTTTTCATATGCTTGTTGTCCACATATATGTCTTCTTTTGAGAAGTGTCTATTCATGCCCTTTGCCCATTTTTTAATGGGATTATTTGTTTGTTGCTTGTTGATTTAAGTTCATTATAGATTCTGGATGTTAGACTTTTTTTTTTTTTTGCATAGTTTGCAAACATTTTCTCCCCATCTGTAGGTTGCCTGTTTACTCTGCTCTTTGTTTTGTTTGCTGTGCAGGAGCTCTTTAGTTTAAATGAATCCCACTTGTCAATTTCTATTTTTGTTGCAACTGATTTTGGAGACTTTGTCATGAAATCTTTACCAAAGCCCATGTCCAGAATAGTATTTCCTAGGTTTTCTTCTAGGGTGTTTATAGTTTTAGGCGATGCATTTAAGTCTTTAATCCATTTTGAGTTTATTTTTTGTATATGGTAAAAGGAAGGGGTCCTGAGTCAATCATCTGCATATGGTTAGCATTTTCCCCAGCACCATTTATTCAATAGGGAGTAATTTCCCCATTGTTTTATTTTTGTAGACTTTGTCAAAGATTGCATGGCTGTAGGTTTGCGGCTTCATTTCTGAGTTCTCTAACCTGTCCCATTGGTCTCTGTGTGTTTCTGTACCAGTGCCATGCTATACATAGTATCACATAGTTTACAATGTAGTTTTGTTGTATAGTTTAATGTCAGGCAGTGTGATGTCTATGGCTTTGTTCTTTTTGCTTAGTATCACTTTGGCTATTTGGGCTCTTTTTTGGTTCCATATGAGTTTTAGAATAGTTTTCTCTAGTTCTGTGAAAAAAAATGACATTGGTAGTTTGATAAGAATGCCACTGAATCTATAGATTGCTTTGGGCAATATGGCCATTTTAGCAACATTGATTCTATACTGTTGAGCATGGAAGGTTTTCCACTTGTGTCGTCTCTGATTTCTTTCAGCAATGTTTTGTAATTTTTGTTGTAGAGATCTTTCACCTCCCTAGTTAGCTGTGTTCCTATGTGTGTTATTTTTGTGTGGCTTTCGTAAGTGGGATTGCATTTTTTATTTGGCTCTCACAACTTGGACATTATTGATTTATGGAATGCTACTGATTTTTCTATATTGATTTTGTATCCTAAAACTTTATTGAAGTTGTTTATCAGTTCTAGAAGCCTTTGAATAGAAACTATGTAGTTTTCTAGGTAAAGAATCATACTGTCTGCAAAGAGAGATCATTTGACTTCATCTCTTCCTATTTGGATGCCTTCTATTTCTTTCTCTTGCCTGACTGCTCTGGCTAGGACTTCTAGTACTATATTTAATAGAAGTGATGAGAGTGGGCATCCTTGTCTTGTTCCAGTTCTCAGGGGGAATGCTTCCAGATTTTGCTTGTTCAGTATGATGTTCGCTGTGGGTTTGTGATAGATGGTTCTTAATACTTTGAGGTATGTTCCTATGATGCCTACTTTGTTGAGAGTTTTTAACATGAAACGATGGTGAATTTTATAGAAAGCCTTTTCTGCATTTATTGAGGTAATCATGTGGTTTTTGCTTTTAGTTCTGTTTATGTGGTGTGTCACATTTATTGATTTGTATGACTCAAACCAACCTTGAGCCTCAGGGATAAATCCAACTTTATTGTGATGGGTTAGCTTTTTGATGTGCTGGGGGATTGGATTTGCTCGTATTTTGCTGAGGATTTTTGCATCTATGTTCATGAAGAATATTGGCCTGAAGTTTTTTGTTGTTGTTGTTGTGTCTCTGCCAGGTTTTGGTATCAGGATGATGCTGGCCTCATAAAATGAGTTAGGGAGGAGTCCCTCTTCCTCCATTTTTTGGGATGATTTCAGTAGGACTGATACCAGCTCTTCTTTATACAACTGATAGAATTTGGCTGTGAATCCGTCTGTTCAAGGGCTTTTTCTGGTTGGTAGGTTTTTTATTATTGATTCAATTTTAGAATTCTTATGAGCCTATTCAGGGAGTCATTTTCTTCCTGGTTCAATCTTTCAAGGTTGTGTGTTTCCAAGAATTTGTTCATTTTTTTCTAGGTTTTGTAGTTTGTATGCATAGAAGTGTTCATAAATATCTCTGAGGATTTTTGGTAT
Organism: Hylobates moloch; assembly: GCF_009828535.3. Lineage (NCBI taxonomy): Eukaryota > Metazoa > Chordata > Mammalia > Primates > Hylobatidae > Hylobates > Hylobates moloch. The sequence continues at coordinate 18,469,265 of NW_026652283.1, read as the reverse complement.
TTCTGACAGGTCATGGTAATACCACCTTTGCCATTTCTGACTGTGTTATTTACATATTCTTTTTCTTTATTAGTCTAGCTGGCAGTCAATCAATCTTATTTATTCTTCAAAAAAACCAACTTTTGGTTTCATTGATCTTTTATATGGTTTTTTACATCTCAACTTCATTCAGTTCAGCTCTGATTTTAGTGATTTTTCTTCTTCTGCTAGCTTTGGGGTTGGTTTGTTCTTGCTTTTCTAGTTCCTCTAAGTGTGATATTAGATTGTTAACTTGAGATCTCTGAAACTTCTTCATGTGAGCATTTAGTGCTATAAACTTTCCTCTTAACACTGTTTTAGCTGTGTCCAGAGATTCTGGTATGTTATATCTTTGTTTTCATTGGTTTTGAATAATTTCTTGATGTCTGCCTTAATTTCATTCTTTACCCCAAAGTCATTCAGAAACAGGTGAATTTTCGTGTAATTGTATGGTTTTGAGAGATCTTCTTGGTATTAATTTATATTTTTATTGTGCTGTGATATGACAGTGTGGTTGGTATGATTTCGAGTTTTTGGAATTTGCTGAGGATTGTTTTATGGCCAAATGTGTGGTCAATCTTAGAGTATGTGTCACGTGCAGATTAGAAGAACGTATATTCTGTTGTTAGGTGGTGATATGGTTTGGCTCTGTGTCGCCAGCCAAATCTCACCTTGAATTGTAATAATCCCCGCGTGTCAAGGGTGGGACCAAGTGGAGATAACTGAGTCGTGGGGTCAGTTTCCCCCATGCTGTTCTCACGATAGTGAGTTCTCATGAGATTTGATGTTTTTATAAGGGGCTTCCCCCTTCATTTGGCACTCATTCTCTCCCCTGCTACCATGTAAAGAGGTGCCTTCCACCATGATCCTAAGTTTCCAGAGGCTTCCCCAGCCATATGGAACTGTGAGTCAATTAGGCCTCTTTTCTTTATAAATTACCCAGTCTCAGCTATTTCTTCATAGCAGCATGAGAAAGAATTAATACAGGTGAAGTATTCTGTAGTGTCTGTTTGGTCCATTTGGTCAAAGTGTTGAGTTTAGGTCTTGAATATCTTTTTCAGTTGTCTGCTTCAGTGATCTGCCTTACACTGCCAGTGGGGTGTTGAAGTCTCCCACTATTATTTTACAGTTATCTAAGTCTTTTCGCAGTCTCCAAGAACTTATTTTATGAATCTTGGTTCTTCAGTATTGGGTGCATATATATTTAGGAGAGTTACGTCTTCTTGTTGAATTGAACCCTTCATCATTACATAATGCCCTTCTTTGTCTTTATTATCATTGTCTGTTATATCTGAAATAGAGTAACAACCCCTGCTCTTTTTTGTTTTCCATTTGCTTGATACATCTTTCTCCATACCTTTACTTTGAGCCTATGGGTGTCATTGCATGTCACATGGCCTCTTGAAGACAGCACAGAGTTGGGTCTGTGTTTTTTTATTCAATTTGTCATTCTGTGTTTTTTAAGTGAGGTATTTAGCCCATTTACATTTAAGGTTAATATTGATATGTGCAGATTTGATCCTGTCATCATGTTGTCTGGTTATTACGTAGATTTGCTTCCATAGTTGCTTTATAATGTCAGTGGGCTATGTACTTAAGTGTGCTTTTGTAATCACAGCTATTAGTCTTTTGTTTTCATGTTAAGCACTCCCTTAAGGACCTTTTGTAAGGCAGACCTGGTGGTAACATATTCCCTTAGCATTTATTTGCTTGTCTGAAAAGGATTTTATTTCTCCTTCATTTATGAAATTTGTTTTGGCTGGATATGAAATCCTTGATTGGGATATCTTTTCTTTATGGATGCTGAATGTAGGCCCCTAGTCTTTTCTGGCTTGTAAGGTTTCTGCTGAAAGATCTGCTATTAGCTTAATGGCTTTGTGGCCTGCTTCTTCTTTTTAGCTGCCTTTAATATTTTTTATTTTTCATTGTCTTTGAAGAATCTGATGAATATGTCTCTTAGGGAAGGTCATCTTGTATAATATCTTATGGAGGTTCTCTGGATTCCCTGAATTTGCATGTTGACCTCTCTAATGAGGTTGGGAAAATTTTAGTGGACAATATCTTTAAGTATGTTTTCCAGGTGGCTTGCTCTGTCTTCGTCTTTTTCAGGAATTCCTATGAGTCATAGGTTTGGTCTCTTTATGTAATCCCATATTTCTCAGAGGTTTTGTTCCTTTTTTATTCTTTTATTTTTGTCTGCCTGCGTTGATTCAAAGGAAAGGTCTTAGAGCTCTGAAATTCTGTCCTCAGCTTGGTCTATTGTTATTAATGCTCTTAAATGCATTAAAAGTAATTAAATTCTTAAATACTTGCAGTAAATTTTTTTATTTCCAGAAGTTCTGTTTGGTTCTTAAAATGGCTATGTTGTCTTTCAACTCTTGGACTGTTTAACTGTGTTCCTTGGATTGGGCTTCAATCTTCTGTATCTCAATGAGCTTTCTGCCATCCAGATTCTGAATTCTGTCATTTCAGCCATTTCAGTCTGGTTAAGTACCATTACTGGGGAACTAGTGCAGTCAGTCAGAAATAAGTAGACATTCTGGCTTTTAGAGTTGCCAAGTTTCTGCACTGATTCTTTCTCATCTGTGTGGGCAGATGTTTCTCCAATCTTCGAAGTTGCTATCTTTTGAGTGGGGTTTTTGCTTTTATATTCTTTGACACTCATAAGGGTTTGTCCGTGGTATAAGTTGAGTTTAGTCAATGGCTTCCTTTCTGGATGCTTTCATGTTCTCACTCACCACCCTAGGCTGCATGCTGTAACACTGGAGAGCTAGGACAAGGCCTGGGGCTTTGTTCTCTGCCCCTTCTGGGTTAAGCACGTGCTGCACTGAAGGGGGTGAGATGTTCCTAGCCCACTGGCAAGAATACTCCAACAGGGGCTGCTGTAAAAAACATTCGGGCAGGGCAGCAAATGTCCCAGCATGTGTGTGCACCAGTAAGGTGGTGGAGGGTCCACGTATACATGCATACCAGCAAGGCAGCCCAAGGAGGCTGCAGGCAAGAACGTACAACATTATGAGGTCTTGCATAATGTCTTTTGTGGGGAGAGGCTAAGAGTGGGTGTGTGCCAGTGGGGAGGAGGCTGTAGGTGAGTGTGCACTGGCAGGAGTTCATCTGCAAAAGTATTCTGACGGGTATGGGGAGTCTGTCAGTGAAAGAGCTATGGTGATGTCACCGGCAAGCTGATGCTGCGGTGTAAGTGGATGTGCCCATGCAGGGATCCTGGGAGAGGCCAGCAGACAGAGGCACACTCTGATCAGACTAGCTCTATCCCCTAGGCAAGAGTTCCTGTTCCGTCCAGGTCTAGCAACTAACGAAGGATAAAGCCACCTAGGGGAGTATGGTGATCCTTGGGGGATGGACAACCATGGCTTTGCGCCACTGCAGCTCTTTTTGCACCAAACCTTCTGGGCTCCACAAAGGCTGGAGATCAGTCCCTACCAACTCTCTAGGCAGTTCTCCCAGCCAGCTCAGATGTCCATGGGTGTCATGGGGTCTCTTACATCTAGGACCCTGGAGGGCTGTGGCAAGAGTGGGCCACTGCACAACTATTTCACTCGCCTCTTCCCTAGGAGACACCCAGTGCCTGGAATGAGTCTTGGTGCTTGGCAACTACATGCAGGGTTCCCAGTTTCCTCCTCTTTCAACCTGGGGTCCATGTCCTCACTCAGCCCACTCTCAATGCCTTCCTTCCAGAGAACTAGATGGAGTGTTTGGAGTGCGCCAATCTACTTGATGGTCTGTTTTCTTTATATTTTATCTATTTATTTTTGGCTTACAGCAACACAAATTTATTATATTATAGTTCTGGAGATCAGAAATCCAAAATAGGTCTCAGTGGATTAAAATCAAGGTGTAAGCAGGGCTGGGTTTCTTTCTGAGGAAAGAATCCCTTTCCTTGCCTTTTCCAGCTTCTAGAGGATACCTGTGTTCCTGGGCTCATGATCTCCTTCCTCAGTCTCCAAAGCCAGAATCAGCAGGTTCTTTGCACACTGTATCACTCAAACTTCAATGATCTGGTGTCTTTCAATGGGAGAACCTCTTCGCATCTAGTCAGCCATCTTGGGTTCTCTCCTGTGTGTCAACTTTTTTTTTTTTTTTTTTTTTTGAGATGGGGTCTCACTCTGTCGCCCAGGCTGGAGTGCAGTGGCTCGATCTCGGCTCACTGCAAGCTCCGCCTCCCGGGTTCACGCCATTCTCCTGCCTCAGCCTCCTGAGTAGCTGGGACTACAGGCACCCGCCACCGCGCCTGGCTAATTTTTTGTATTTTTAGTAGATACGGGGTTTCACTGTGTTAGCCAGGATGGTCTCGGTCTCCTGACCTCGTGATCTGCCCGCCTCTGCCTCCCAAAATGCTGGGATTACAGGCGTGAGCCACCGTGCCTGGCCCCAACATTTATTTCTTGATCACAGTAAAAGTTCGTCACAGATGGGCCTGTATGTACACATCATCTTTACTCTAGTACCTAGACTGACACAGCAGCCTCTATTGGAAACAATGCTAATTGTCTTGATAGAGGGAAAAGAGGACAAAGAATACCATGGGCTGGATCTTCCACTCACATTTCATTGGCCAGAACAATTCAAGCGGCCAAACCTAAAGCCAATGAGAATGGCCACACCCAAGGTGGGATGAGGAATTTTTTTTTAACAATAATCAAGCTACCTCAAGAACTTACAACCTTATGAGGTCTTATGCAATGATTTTTGTCGTCATATTCAGACAAAATCTACTACCTTGTAACTTTTACTAGTTGGCCCTCAATCTGTCTTCCAATTTGACACTTAAAGCCTAAATCTTCTTCCCGTCAATCAATCTATATGACATTGAGATTTATATGAGCACCTCAAGCATCCTAGAGAGCATAAAAAGATACCTATAGAAAACCGTCCCACGTTCAAGAATCTAAGGCTTAAGTGTACCTAATTTTTCTCTGAACAAAATTATAACAGTCTCAAAGTACTATGGAAACAGAGAAGAGGAAGTTGATTACATCAGACTAGACATCAAGGGAAAGTGTCACATTTCCAACCCAAACTTCCCCCTTCTTTCAACTTTACTCTTATGCTATGATTTCCAGACCCTTTTCTTCCTATAGCCAATATCCTTCTTGTAGTATGTTTACCAGAAACAAAGATAATATTACAGGCTTTTCTGACCTAATCAGTGTAGAACAGAATTATAAAGGCAGGTTAAGACTCTGTTGGTCTTTTTCCTTCTCTCATAAGCTGTTCATTCACAATAAGATTATAATAAACCAAAACTATGAGGTTTTACACATGTGTAAATACTAGCCATATTATCCTTTTTCCAGTGCTGTTGGTTTCTTATTAGATCCAACATTTCAACCTAGCAAAATCGCTGGGTCCCCAAGCATTGTGAATTGTGTGGCTATAAACGTGCATGTGCAAAATCATCTTAAATTCTGGTTCTTGTAGTCAATGTATTTATAATGCCTCCTTATTTCACATCCGCTGAAATGTGGGCAACATGCCATTATCCACATCACTAATTTAGAAAAAAAAAAAAAAGAAAGAAACGCAGTATTAGATAACATGAACACCAGAAGACTTTCAATAATCAGCTTACTTTCTGGATCATTCAGGCAATTGTTACTATATAATCCAAATTATTTCCCAACCTACAGCATCCTAAGTCCTCTCCAGGATATCGAAATAAATTTTATCACAGAATGATGTTCAAAATTACACCTATAAATTGTGAGAGAGAGGCATTTTCCTCATTGGAATCGTGGAGAAAATGGAACAAAAACAAAAGTAGAAGACGTGATTTACTCCCTTTTCAGAATCCCAAAGAGGAAAGGCTCCAACTCAAGGACAGAGGGAACATGGGGACCTCAAGGGAATAAGAGCAGCCACCAGCCGAGGCAGCATCCACACGTGTGGGGGCAATGAGAATCCACATTCTGGAAGAACATGTGAGAATGACTCAGGATGGCACATCTGCTTTAAGGTCTAGAACTACTGAACCCTCTTCAAGTTCTACTGTACCTGCTCTAGATAAATACAGGCTTATTCTTTTTTTAACAGCTTTATTGAGATATAATTCACATGCCATACAATTACCTGTTTAAAGTATATAATTAATGGCTTTTAGTATATTCACAGTTGTGCAACAATCACCGAAAGCAATCTTAGAACATTTTTGTTACCCCCCAGATTAACCACATGCCCCTTACCTATCACTTGCCGAGTCCTCCCCTTTCCATTAGCTTTAGGCAACCACTAATCAACTTTCTGTCTATGTAGATTTACCTATTCTGGACATTTTCTATAAATGGAGTCATACAGTACATGACCATGTATGACTGCTTTCTCCCAGTCAGCATCATGTTTTCAAGGTTCATCGTGTTGTACCAAGTAACAGTATTTCTTTTCTTTTCTTCTTTAAATAGCTTTACTGATATATAATTCATATAATGTGTGGTTCACCCATGTAAAGTGTTCAATTCACTGAGCACACAGGCTCACGCCTGTAATCCCACCACTTTGGGAGGCCAGAACAGTAGAATAGCTTGAAGCCAGGAGTTTGAGACCAGCCTGGGCAGCAAAGCAAGACCCTGTTTCTAATAAATTAGTAAATAAATAAACAAGGCTCAGTGACATGCACCTGCAATCCCAGCTACTCAAGAGGCTGAGGCAGGAGGATCACTTGAACCCAGGAGTTTGGAAGCTGGAATGAGCTATGATCACGCCACTGCACTCCAGCCTAGGCAACACAATGAGACCCCATCTCTAAAAAATAAATTAAAAAAAATAATAAAGTGTTCAATTCAATGGCTTTTAGTATATTCACAAGTATGTGCACCAATCACCATAGTCAATTAAGAACATTTCAGCACCTCAAAAAAGAAACCTTATACCTTTGAACTATCCCACCTGTACTGGCCTATCTCCCCCAGCCCTAAGCAACCACTAATCTACTTTGTCTACATGGATTTGCCTCTTCTGAACGTTCATGTGAATCAAATAACATAGTATGTGATCTTTTGTGACTCGCTTCTTTCACATGGCATAAGCGTGATGTTTTCAAGGTTCACCCATGTTGTAGCACGTATTAACACCTCATTTCTTTTTATGGTTAAACAATATCCCACTGCATAGATATATTACATTTTGTTTATCCATTTGTCCATTGATGGATGTGTTTCTACCTTTAGGCTATTATGAATAATGCTGCTATAAACATTGAAGTGCAAATTTTTATGTTCACATATGTTTTCATTTCTCTTGGGAATCTAACCAGGGTAAATTTGCTGAGTCATATGATAACTCTATGTTTAATCATCAGAGGAACTGCTAGACTTTTCCAAACTGGCTGCACCACCTCACATTCCTAACAGCAGTGTATCAGAATTCTCATTTCTTCACATCCTCTCCAACACTTGTAATTGGACTTCTTTATTCCACACGCTTATTTCCAATGATCACTTTCTCCTTCTTTAAAGGGCTTACAAACTTCACTCAATAATATTTTCAAGAGTTTTGTCTAGGATATCGAATTCCTCAGCCTTTAGATTGTAGAATTTTCTTTCTATTTCTAAGAGACAGTACGGATAACTGTCTTTGTGAGTCTCCTGCAATCTCTCCCATTCTCCAAGCTTGCCATTTCTCAAAGATACTTTGTATTAAGGCAAACAGAAAACTGAGTATCCACTGTGTCTTTTTCTTCAACACTGAGAAGAAAGTTTGCACAAAAGCCACCTCTGAAACATAGATTATTTTATTTGTAGATTTTTAAAGTTACATTAATTGTGGTTATTTGACATTAACTTGTATTTTTATGTCCCTATATTGTCCCTATGTTGAGGTATAATAAGTAACATGTCATGAAAGACGAAATCAATATTATAAGAGAAAAGATTATTTAACCACAAAATCAGATATAATATATCCAGTTGATAAATGAATGCCTATTTTAAATACAGGGTCTAATATTTTTTAAATGATCTATTATAATACATAATTATTGTCCCAAAAGTTTTTAATCAATTCAGATTTTAAATGGGTTATTACTTATATTATTAACATTGTAGTTTACTACTAAAAATGTATTGAGTCCAACAATTTTAAAACAGAGTATAAAAAGATATTTATTTTATTGTTATTCCAATCCAACATTATGACTCCATACAACCTAAAATTGAACAAGAGACATTTTGAATCAAAACATTCAGTTATCTCCTCTTTTGTAGGTAAACTAAGATCTAACAATCAAACTTATGAAGAAATTAGCTCAGGTAAAACTATCTTGTCACATTTTTCTGGAAGCTGACATGGTCAATCTTTGTCAAGTATGGAAAACAGTGAAGAGTATTGAAGTAAGAAGCTGTGTAAGAGATTTCAACAACTACAAATTTCCTTGAAGATCAGTATTATCTGTATGAGTCTATTACTGAAATTTTCATTCATTCCCAGAACACCAAACATTCTCATATTCAAAACATACATACTATGCAGCCATAAGAAAGAACAAGATCATGTCTTTTGAGGAAATATGGATGGAGCTGGAGGCTATTATCCTTAGCAGACTAATGCAGGAACAGAAAACCAAATGCTGTATGTTCTCACTTATAAGTGGGAGCTAAATGATGAGAACTCATGAACACAAAGAACACACACACTGGGGCCTACTTGAGAGTGGAGGATGGGAGGAGGGAGAAGAGCAGAGAAGAAAACTATTGAGTGCTGGGCTTAATACTGGGTGATGAAATAAACTGTACAACAAACCCCCTGACACAAGTTCACCTGTATAATAAACCTGCACATGTACCACCGAACCTAAAATGTTAAAAAACATAAATACAAACTGTTTTATTACCAAATATAACTTTAAATTATCTGCCATTTTGATTATGTCATTCAAACTCAATCCCCTACACATTTTAGCATGTTTAAAATTCTCTGTCAATCTAAAGTATACAGCTTCTCACATTTTCTAGGCTGAGTAGTTAATAGATGCATATATTTAGGCCGATGCCTAAACCTAATTTTACTTGCATTTCGCTTGATTCCATTCCTGTCCAGTCCTCAGGAATTAATCCTCTGGAAAAAAGGGGATTGTATCTGGGAAGTCCCAGGGTGCTAACTTAGAGGAAGGAAAAAGTCTTGAAGAGTAGCAAACATCTCTGATTTTGTTTAGTTTTCAAAGAAGCCTCTGAGGTAGAAGGCGCATCAATACAGGGACATCTAGTGGCAAAGACAAATCAATGCAGTGATTGGCTCCTTGACAACAAAGGAACCTTACCTTTGGTCTATCTTCATATTTAAGGGGGAAAAAAATTCCTGAACTCTCAATAATGGCCATTCATATTATTTATAACAGCAATTGAACAACAAAAAATGCATGAAAAAGCAAAGAATTTGAAGCAAATTTTCTTTTTTTACATGATAACATAAAACTAGGCTTATAACCAAGATGGATTTGTACTCATCAGGTTCTATATCTTTTCAAGCCATAGTAGTATTAAGAAGTAAAATAATCGTTATACCAAAATTAATCTTTCTAGAAACATTAAAAGCCACAATAAACCAATTCCCCTTTATATTGTAGAACATTCGTTTAACAGTATTACTTTATAAAGCCATATGAGGATAATAAAAAAACTAATAGAAAACTAATGATCTATATCCCAATTGAAATCAATAAAAGAAAATAACAGTGACTTTCAATTAAACCATTCAGCATCCTTAAGGTATTTTCATATGTGCCTCTTTTATAGAAATCTTTTTGCTTTTTTATTTAAAATGAGATGGAAAATCAAGGAAAACTTACTTCAAGGCAAATACTATTTTCCTCATTAGCTTGCTTTCTTGCTGGAATGGAAAAAGCGACTATTTCTCAGGTATTTAGGTATCGCTGGAGGGTTGTGGAGCCAAAAACAGAAAAGAGTGAGCATTTAGATCTGGGTCTCAAACAGTATCTTATTAAAGAAACTGATACAATGTTTTTATTTTATAAGTTAATAAATAGAAATGACTAACATCAATACAGTAGTTATTGATGTTGGTCATTTCAAAAGACCAGCCTGGGATCTTGCTCGAGGCTGAAATCCAGAAGAGGCATAACAGGTGAGGTATTTTGTTTTCACTTTGCCTTCCACTTGTGAGTTATCCTTCACCAGCAGGGAAAACCTGCCTGCAGCACTTCCGGCATACTGGCTTTTCCTATCTCAATGCAGTTCCTTTTTTCCTAATAATGACCCTTCACTATAATTTCTCTTTTTTACTGACATTAAAGTGGACTTTAGTATTTTGAAGGCCAATTCACTCACATGGGTTTATGAAAACACGAAGGTTGTATTTGGAATTGTTATTCAGTCATCAGGCAGAGCTCATATTCTCATTTTTGTGGACATCCTATTTCTGACCTTTCAAATGCTTACTGTCCTCCTGCTCAGCTTCTCAGCACTTACCAGTCATGAAATGATTTGCCATTGATTTTTATTGAGGAAGCCTGAAATTGCTAAACATCTCATTTTGCCCATTCCAATGTCACACGTTGATCCTATTTTTATACAACTATCTCATATAGTACATAAATATATAATACAATATATTAAATACCTATAAATAACAAGTAAATAAAATAGTGCAAGGTTTAAAAATATTGAGCAACTTGTAGCTAAAAAAAAGCAGCAAAGCATAACCAGTGATTACTTGAACCCAGGTGAGGGAGATGGGGAAAGGATGCAGCATTCTAATGAATGTAAACAAATAGAGTATAACTGTGGAAATGTACTGTTATACATGCATTTCAACATTAAGTATACATTTCTCAATCTTTTCCCCTATGTGTTCCCCCAAAATGTCCCTTCTGCCAACACATTTTCTCAGACTTCAGTGGATACAAAAGCCATCATGAATAAGATTTTTTTTAACTTGTAATCAAGAGTCAGACTAGACTTGGGATACAGTTAGGCTGACAAAGTCATTACCATGTAAACTCACCCAAAGGGGCATATTAGGATATGGTTAGAGAGGATTAGAACTGGAAGAAATGTGTGAAGTTATGGTTTTTGATACACACACTATATTTATATGTATACACACATACATACATACATACACATGCATATATATACACACATGTATATATAGGGAAATAAGTATAGCTATAAATATGTAAATTTTGTATATGTTTATTCCCTTATCTGCCCATTGGAAGGCCTGGAAGCAATGATACCTCAATATCAATGAACATACCTAATGTCCAGACTTTGGACTTTAATTACCATTCTTCACTAAAAGAAACTAAGTCTTCATAGAGAAACAGCAGACTATGGACAGAATTAAAACAAGGGAAGTATAAAATGAGCCTGGAATGTCTTGTTATGCCAAAAATCAAGGAAGCACACAAAAAATGGTAAAGGTATGTAGGAAGGACACAAAAGCCAGCTTGAGCAAATTCCTGGCTAAATTGGGAGGAATTTGAGCATTATATCAAGTAAAGACAGTAACAAAGTATAACTCATTGAAGAATAAAGTAGAAAACACACATATTTAAATAAATGAATAAATTGAAAGTTCGATGAGAAAAGAAATGTGTCATATAATCTTAAGGGACTGGTCCACAAAATACTATTACCAAAGGAAAAGAGAGTAAGTTTACAGCAGAGATGTCTGGCAGATACCACCTTAATCAAATGATCCAGGTAAATACCATCAGAAACAGGAAAAATTAAAATCAGGTGCCACATGATGGGATGCAATGAGAACTTAGCATCACATCTATCATGTTCCTTACAATTACAAATTAAAGAACACTCTTCAAAATAATGGGCCTTTTATGTTCAAAAGTGTCAAGGTCGTGAAAGTTAAGATAAGACTAAGAAACTGTTCCAAAATGAAGAAAGATAAGGAGACACGAGACCTAATTACAATGAGTGATTCTACTGGATCCTTTTGCTATCAGTGGCATGATTGGGACAATTGATGAAACTTCAATGGATTCTGAGGAATATACCATAGTAATGTATCAATGTAAATTTCCTGATTTGGTAGTTGGATTTGGTTATGTAGGAGAATATCCTTGTTAATAAGAAACACACATGAAAGCATTGAGCAACATACTACTAAATGATTCAAGAAAAAAAAATAGTTCCAGTACTATACTTTCAACTTTTCTATAAGTTTATGCTTATTTCAAAATTTTTAAAATATCATACTGTGTATGGAAGTCTATCCAAGCATTTCAGTAAAACTGTATTCAAAATATTTGTATAAAATATATTCAAAACCAAGTTTCTATGTCAATTTCATGAATTTACTGTTTGTTTGGAAAATTTATCACCCTGTAACTATTTAGCAAGTAGTACAATTATTTTTTTTCTATTTGACATGATTCACTTAACAAAAAGTCAGTGAGTACATTTCAGAGCAGATATGGTCATAGCAGAGAGTAAGGTAGACCATGCCTTCATCTTATTCATTCTTTTGAGGGGATGGGCAATACACAAGTAAATAATTTCAGGCTGGGCATGATGGCTCACCCCTCTAATCTCGCACTTTGGGTGGTTGAGGCAGGAGGATTGCTTGAGGCCAAGAGTTTGAGACCAGCCAAGGCAACATAGTGAGACCCCATATCTATTTAAAAAATTTTTTAAATTAGCCAGGCATGGCAGCATAAGTCTGTAGTCCCAGCTACTCAGGAGCCTGAGGTGCAAGGATCACTTGAGCCTGGGAAGTTGAGGCTGCAGTGAGCCATGATTGTGCCACAGCACTCCAGCCTGGGTGATAAAGTAAGACCTTGCTACCAAAAGAAAGAATTTCAGGTGGTGTTGTGATATGAAGAAAATAAAACGGGTAATATGAGAGAAAGTAAATAGGGTAGAAGAGGGTGACTTCAGGGAAAGGAGTCAGAGAGGGCTTCCCTGGGAAGATCATATTCAAATGATGAGAACTAGCCCTGAGAAAATCTGGACAAAGATGGCCCAGACAAGGGAAACACATTGTACAAAGACCCTGAGCAAGAATGAGCATGGTGCTTTGTAGGAAGAGAAGGGCAGCCATTGTGGCTGGAAAGAACAAACAACGGGAGTTTATACAAAATGATGTATTGAAACCACCTTCATAAAATTAATAAAAGACCACAAGATTGGAATTATGGTAAGGGCCTAAATTTTGGTAAAATATATTCCCTTCTCGCTGACCTTTTCTTCCTCCATATATGATTGCTTGCGCAAGTCATTTCAATAAATGGTAGTCACTAATAACTGATAATCTTCCTATCCTAGCCTCTGGACAGGCTGCCTGCAAGATTAATTAACTTTTAAAGAACAATGATTCTTGGGTCATACGGACCCCCTTCATGTCTTCCAGAAGTCAGATTGGCCAAGGAACCAAGCAGCTGTGACCACTGGGGATCTCACCTCTTGCAAACCTCTCTGCTAAACTATAGACATAGTTAACAATAGCCTGTCATTGTTTCCTACCTTGCTTTTCCATAGTAATCGAGATCACAAACACTACTGTGAAACCTAAGACCGGTCTTTGAGATATTTTTCAGATTCTGCATGCAAGTGGACCAACTAACACCAACCAGACCAGTGACTTATAATACCAACTAAAGAACTAACTCCACTGGTCTCGTGACCACCACCCCAACCCAGGAACTGACTCAGCACATGAAGACAGCTTCAACACTCCTATGATTTCATCCCCAATCTTCCTGCCAAACCATCCTTTTAAAACCTTAGCCTCTGGATTCTCAGGGAGACACATTTGAGAAATATCTCCTATCCTCATTCAATTGCCTTGTGACAAACTCTTTCTCTGCTGCAATACCTGCTGTCTCCATATTTGGCTCTATCTGCTCAGTGGGTAAGAACTTTAGTCAGACAATAACAGTCTGAGATAAGATGTAGGGGCAAAATCATACAGGACCTTGTGGGTCATGTTGAGAAGTTAGGGTTTGATGCTAAGGGCACTGGATAACCATGAAAAGGTTTTAACCTTTAATGATCTCTCTTACCTTTTAAAAAATCATATTGTCTATACTACTGGACAAATGGCTTGATTGAAAGAAAGGTAGCAGAGTGATAAATTAGGAAGTTATTACAGTACAAATGGAATTTATTTGGTAAAAAAACAAAAACAGGATAATAGTTGAGACATAAAGAAGTAGATAGATTGAGGATCTATTTTGGACTTTTATAAAATATATTTTATACTTCTATAAGATGTATTTTTATAAGATATGTATTATCTTTTATAAGATATGGATTTTTGGTTGAGAAAATTCTGTGTATTTGAATTAACTTCTTTCTATTTTAGTACTTAAGTCTCTAATCTTGGCAGAAATAATGTAATTAGGAGCCTGTGAGCCTGGTTAGACCAAAAACAAAAGAAACTAGGACAAAGTAAAAGTGAAAAAAGAAAGGACTTTTTTTGATGTGTACGTCTTTCAACAAAAATTATCGCTATATGTGGTATAAGAAGTGCTAAGTAGTATTAATTTTTATTCAAAAGAAGTATTGGCCAGGTGCAGTGGCTCACACCTATAATCCCAGCACTTTGGGAGGCCAAGGTGGGTGGATCACTTGAAGTCACAGGTTCAAGGTCAGCCTAGCCAACATGGTGAAACCCCACCTCTACTAAAAGTACAAAAATTGGCCAGGAGCAGTGGTTCACACCTGTAATCCCAGCACTTTGGGAGGCCGAGGTGGGTGGATCACAAGGTCAGGAGTTTGAGACCAGCCTGGCCAATATGGTGAAACCCTGTCTCTACCAAAAATACAAAAGTTAGCTAGGCGTGGTGGCAGGTGCCTGTAGTCCCAGCTACTTGGGAGGCCAAGGCAGGAGAATTGCTTGAACCCAGGAGAGAGAGGTTGCAGTGAGCCAAGATCGTGCCACTGCACTCCAGCCTGGGCAACAGAGTGAGACTCCATCTCTAAAAACTAAAATAAAATAAAATAAAATAAAATAGCCAGGCATGGTGGCATATGCCTTTGGTCCCAGCTACTCAAGAGGCCGAGGCATGAGAATTGCTTGAACCTGGGAGGTAGAGGTTGCAGTGAGTCGAGATCATGTCACTGCACTCCAGTCTGGTTGACGGAGCGAGACTCCGTCCCCTCAACAAAAAAGTATCAGTTGACACAAAATAAGCACAAGTTTGTCATTTGAAGGAAGAAAAAAGAATGCATTTACAATTGAGGAAAAAAAAAAAAACAAGAAATGAGATGCCAGGAAATACCATAACCCTGATGGTTTGCATGGTGAGTTGGAGAGAGAAAGTTTTAAGAAATCAGAATGTCAGCCCAGCACTCTGAAAATTTAATTAGGGAATACATCATTACTAACTAAGAGAAGGATGTGTCAAGCTATTAAATTTAACTAACACTTAGAGAAATACATTTCTGGAACCCACTTTATCCCACAGCCATATTTTGCAATGACCAATGGTCTACCCAGATGAACTTACCCTACCAAGAGCAGTTTCTTCAGAAATGAAAGGACCCGGAATATACCAGAGTTGGGTTTGTTTGTTCGTTTCCCTGAACTCCCGTTATCTGCCTAAAAGAAGAACCTTCAAACAGAATTCAGCTGTCATAAATTCCCTCCCTGAAGAGTTTCACAACCAGGGAAGATTGACTTCTACAACCACAAATGAGAAGCCAGCACAAAGATAAGAACTTGCCTAAACAGACATCATCACAAACTATCATATCTCCCATCTATTCTCCTAAGTGTTCATTTATCTTTCCTAAAAATCATTTGTTTTCCTATAAGTGCCATTCTCCCTTCTCTTTCTCCTGTTAATACTGTATATAGGCCTCTAAATCTAATCTCATCTTTGAGTCACATGATTCTGTGAACTCCAACATAGGTATAGGAATGAAAATCTGCCTTTTCATTCATTTATTGATTTTGCTAATCAGTTTTCTGTCAGTTTAATTCACAGGTCTCCAATAACTAAAATTAAAAGAATAAAGAACAAGATTTTTCTCCCTGACAGAAGAACAAAAGGAATTCCTTTCATAAAAGAAATCTGGCCTCATAAATTTATCCAAATAAAGAACAAAACTCATTCCTCACCCAGTTGTTATTATTGCAGCAAATTAAATTTATAGAGTGTTTTGTACTCCAAACAAATCCTACAAAGAATTGTAAGCAACATGCAAAAAAAATGCACATAGCAAAATAATAAAATATCAATAATAATACATTCTTGGAAAGCCTTAAGGCATGAGTAGGCGAGGGAAAAAGCAAATATTCAGATCATAAATGTTGATATAATTAATTTTTCTCTCTAAGGTAGTCAAAGAGAAATGGAAGTTATGGTTGATTTGTGTTGTTAAAATGAGGAATAAAGATATAATCAATCCTCAGAGAAAGCAGAACTTTTCTTATCTCTTAGAGCTACATGGAAATTTCTCACTTGGGACTTTCCTAATGGAGCACTGAGCCATACTGTAGGAAACATCCTTGACATCATTTCTACTGCCAATGGAGCATCAGATTTCGTAAGACTGTTTCTTGTAATATTCCTCCAAAAATATAAGAATAACAGCTCAATGGAGGCAATACTTCACAAGGAAGCAAAGTGGGGTGAATTAGCTAATTAGCATTTCAATTTGCCAACCTTTCTCTTTCGTGTCTTGCTAGTGTGACTCAGCTTCTTAATCTTTATCATCCCTGGAGATATTGAACAAGAGTTCAACAGAAATCAGAGCAGAGTTCCATAGTTCCTGAGAACATAGCAGAACTTATATTTGCTACATTTTCAAATATATATATAAATGATAAGCCCTCAAAGAGACAGAGCACTTCAAAGCACAGTTTTTGCTTGACTAGTATCTACAATGATTGAAGTGCAATTTAGATGAGAGAGGAAGATAAATTTAGCTGGAAGTGGTCTACGCTAAGTAAGTGACTCCAGCTCTGCCTCTCTAAATACATGAGCTTTGAAAAGCCATGTACCTTCTGTACATCCTAAGTATCTAAAGCATCTAAAATATGCTATGGGAAAAGTTAAATTTACACACAAAAAAACTTCAAAAACTAGAGGAAGTAAACTCCTCTTATCGTTAGCCACTACTAATCCACTTTTTGCCCTCTATGGAGGAGCACAATTACATTGTAACACAGAGCCCATGAACAATAAGCAATCAATTGGAACAATTCATTTGAGAATTTGTCACTTCCTAGAGTGTTACAAGTGTGAACCGGAAAAAAAGAATGAATATGTTCTTGAGACTCAATGAATTATTTTCATAAGAATGCAGTAAGGTAAAAAGTATGGGCTATGCAAAAGCTTCTTAAGCAGATAACCAACTTCGGCACAGTCCCAGGATATAAAATCGATGTACAAAAATTGCCAGCATTCCTATACACCTACAGGCAAGCCAACAGCCAAAGCATGAATGAACTCCCATTCACAATGGCCACAAAAAGAATAAAATACCTAGGAACATGGCTAAAAAGGAAAGTGAAGAACCTCTTCAGGGAGAACTACAAGCCACTGCTCAGAGAAATCCGAGATGACACAAACAAATGGAAAAACATTCCATGCTCGTGGATAGGAGGAAACAATATTGTGAAAATGGCCATACTGCTCAAAGCAATTTATAGATTCAGTGCTCTTCCCATTTAATTACCATTGATATTCTTTGCAGAATTAGAAAAAAACTACTTTAAAATTCATATGGAACCAAAAAAAAAAGCGTAAATAACTAAGGCAATCCTAAGCAAAAAGAACAAAGCTGGAGGCATCACTCTACCTGACTTCAAATTATATTACAAGGCTACAATAACCAACACATAATGGTACTGTTACAAGAATAGACCCATAGACCAATGGAACAGAATAGAGAATCCAGAAAAATAAGGCCACAAACCTATAACCATCAGATCTTCGACAAAGCTGACAAAAAAAACAAGCAATGGGGAAAGGATTCCCTATTTAATAAATGGTGCTGGGAGAACTGGCTAGCCATATGCAGAAAACAGAAACTAGACTGCTTCCTTACACCATATACAAAAATCAACTCAAGACGGATTAAACACTTTATAAAACCAAAAACTATAAAAACCTAGAAGAAAATCTAGGCAATATCATTCAGGACATAGGCACAGGCAAAGATTTCATGATGAAGATGCCAAAAGCAATTGCAACAAAAGCAAAAATTAACAAATGGGATCTAATTAAACTTAAAACCTTCTACATAGCAAAGGAAACTATCAACGGAATAAACAGACAACCTGTAGAATGGTAAGAAATTTTTGCAATCTGTCTATCTGACAAGGTCTAACATCCAGCATCTATAAGCAACTTAAACAAATTTACAAGAAAAAAAAACCCATTAAAAAGTGGGCAAAGAGCATGAACAGACACTTCTTGAAAGAAGACAAACATGCAGCCAACAGGCATATGAAAAAAGCTCAACATCACTGATCATTAAAGAAATGCAAATCAAAACCACAATGAGATACCATCTCACATCGGTCATAATGGCCATTATTAAAAAATCAAAAAACAGCAGATACTGGTGAGGTTATGGAGAAAAAGGAATGCTTTATACACTGTTGGTGGGAGTGTAAATTAGTCTAACCATTGTGGAAGACAGTGTGGCAATTCCTCAAAGATATAAAGGCAGAAACATCATTTGACCCAGCAATCCCATTACTGAATATATACCCAAAGAAATATAAATTCTTCTTCCACAAAGATACATGCATGGGTATGTTCATTGTGGCACTATTCACAATAGCAAAGACATGGAATCAACTTAAATGTCTATCAGTGAGAGACTGGTTAAAGAAAATGTGGTGTACATACACCATGGAATTTTATGCAGCCATAAAAAGGAATGAAATCATGTCCTTTGTAGGGACAAGGATGGAGCTGGGGGCCATTATCCTCAGCAAACTAACACAGGGACAGAAAACAAAATTCTGCATGTCCTCACTTATAAGTGGGGGCTAACTGATGAAAACACATGGACACATGGAGAGGAACAACAAACAGTGGGGACTTCTGGGGAAGGGAGATGATCAGGAATAATAGCTAATGGAGGCTAGGCTTAACATCTGGGTGATGGGATGATCTGTGCTTCAAACCACCATGGCACATGTTTACCTATGTACCAAATCTGCACATCCTGCACATGTACCCCTGAACTTAAAATAAAAGCTGGAATTTTTTTTTAAGTATGGAACATGGAATTTTCATCAGATGGTTCTATTTTGGAGCACATGCAAAGTGAAAGTGTCTCAACAATCAAGAAATGAAAGAAGAAAATCAAGTCAATTTTGTCCACATGTTTTAAATAGAGCTATAAAACTTATCTTTCTCTAATTGTTTCCAGGAAATGATTTCTTCTGGTCTGCCTTTTGGTAATGAGGTAAGGAAAACTGTCATTGTCATTTGAAGGCTGGTTGACCAGTTAGTTGTTGACCAGTTCATAGGTTGATCAGATAGTGGTTCCAAAAAAGAAGAGGTCACTTAAAGACCAATGAAACAGGTCACTTTCTTTTGAAGGATGGTAATACAGCATCAGGGTTAAAAGTATAGATCCGGAGTCACAATTCCTAGGTTTACATACTAGCTTGCTAGGTGACAATAAGCAATTTACTCACCTCTCTATACCTTTTCCTCCTTATCCCCAAAATGGGATGGTAACTATAAGCACACCATCAGGTCATTTTGAAGGCTAAATAGCACAACTAATGTAAAGCACTTGGAATAGGCGCTGCTTTAAACCAAGTGCTCATAAATGTTCACTGCAACGATTGTATCTTCAGCAGAATGCCCGGTGGTTACTAAGTTATACACTTATCCCAATAGGTCATCTCACTAGATAACTGCTGAGAAAAACTGGAGGGGAAGCTTCAGTGCCAACACAGCCTAAGCTAGACTCAGAAATTCAATCATTTCTATCTTCAAAGAATATTGTTTATTCTAAATAAACTTTCTCCCCAAAATGGTTCCCCTCAAAAAAATTCATTTCATTTCAAATGCAGCATAAATTTATTTTAACTAGCTAAAGAACATGCCATCTTACATAAACACATTTTTTTAAAAAATAATTAAAAGAAACAATGAGATTCCATATGGAGAAAGAAGACAATGAAAATGTGTTCACGATCTGAACTTTATAAATTATAGTTGGAATGTTTGTCCAGCTGTGTTATTTAATTGGTTTACTATCTGCCCAGAATTATGAGCAACACAAGGGGAATATTGCTAGACTATTCTTTTTATCCTGCAGGAAGTTTGTGGAAAGCTTCTCACAGAAGCAGTTTGGCTTCTACATGGAGGTAGTTTGTTTACCTTGAATTTAATGGACTGGGGGAAAGACTAGAAAGACTAGAAAGCTCCAGAACACAGAGGAACACTTCTGTACATTCAGTGCATATTAAGAATGTGGCTACTGTATCCAGAAAAGGATGCAACAAAATTTCATAAAATCAGACAATAAAAAATATATAGGAATAAAATAGGAGTGTGCCTTCTGCTCCCACAATTGAACCCAATTCCTATTGATGGGTAAACTTAAGCCATTTAACCCATATTAAATCTTCCCAAGCAAGAATTGCTTGAGAAGGAATTAGACTCTAATATCCCAAGACAAAAGTTCCCTCCCTGAACTCAACAATTTCTACAAACTTCACCTACCTTCAAGATACAAGGACAGAAACCCACAACTCCCCATACAGGTTAGATTGGCATGTATACCAAGTCGCTATTGCTCCTGGGGAAAACATCACATTATCGTCTTCTCAATTCTGTGTCTCTGTAGCCAAGTAAGAAGTAAATAATGAAATTCCAAATCAGAAAGACCATTCACAAATAGAGGTATTTCAAAAAGGTCACTGGATTCTGAGCCTGACTCACAGGGATCAACTCCTACTTCTGTTACCAATTGGATACTCCTGGGCAAATAGTAAATTCTATCTAAACCTCAATCTCCTCTATCGTAAAGCATGAATAATAATAATACCCTACCTCAGAGTTTTTTGAGAGGATAAAATATATAATAGATGTAAAAATTCTTTGTAAACTCTAACTTTCTATAAGAGTTTGTTACAATGATTGTAAATAGTAAAATGGTGCATTCATATTGTGGCAAATGGCAGGATCTCATTTTTCAAGGTTGAATAATATTCAACTTTAAATCTCATTTTTAAGGTTGAATAATGACCTTAAATTCTCATTTTTTAAAATCGAATAATATTCTAAGGTTAAGGCTGTCATTCAGGAATCTGAACAGACAGGAAAGTCAATATCAGGACCTAGGAGACCATAAGGTATCCAAGGCAGAAGCTATTTCCATTAAGAAAGTAACCAATTCCAGAGAATAGGCAGCTCACATCCCACAGAAGAGACCATTGTGGAAATGAAATTAGCTAGAATTGGTAAAAGAAAAAAACCTCCAGTGTGGATACCCAAGTCTAACTGGCTGTGTTTATTTTATAGAATAGAAGTGCAGAGAAGAAAAGTGACTCTTCCCGACATAACACTGAGGGAGGGAGGTGAACTACGTGAGACCTCTGGAGAGACAATACTTCTCTCATTATGGGGCCTTTAACAGA
The DNA here is from genome assembly GCF_009828535.3 of Hylobates moloch. Taxonomy (NCBI): domain Eukaryota; kingdom Metazoa; phylum Chordata; class Mammalia; order Primates; family Hylobatidae; genus Hylobates; species Hylobates moloch. The sequence continues at coordinate 18,447,692 of NW_026652283.1, read as the reverse complement.
AATAACAAGGTGCAATGCTCATGACCTGGCACACCAAACATTTGGGTTCTAGCCAAAAGGATTAAAAGTACAGAACACTAACAACTTGAAAAACACCGCATCAAACAAATATGTGGTAAATGAAGGATGTGGGGAAATGTAGAACAGACATTCCAATATGCGTCAAAAACAAGATATAAGAGAAGCAATGATGTAAACGTTTTATCAAAATGGCATTAATGAGGTCACTAATGATGTCTGAATGTTGGCAACTCAATAAGTCTAGGGTGTGTAATCAGAATCACGCAGAACACAATTCTGGCAAAGTTACAAATAGGAAGCACTTGTGTAAACATTGTGTGACAATGTCCCTTTGGGAAAGGCATGAATGGATTCCAAAAAGAAGTGTATTTGTCCAGTCTAAAGAAGCAGTTAGCAGATTCCTGACCACTTACTTCTACAGACACTCGTTCTAATTCTTTCAGAGTCAAATCGTCAGCAGATTCTCTCTGGCAGCCATTGATAGAATGACTATTCAATATACACCACTTAAACACAAATGAAAATCAGAAAGCTCTTCTGTCTAAATTGAACTCTTTATCTTTCAAGACGGTCCCATCTCCTGTCTTAGAATTGTATCCACTGCAAGTCTTGGAAGGAATAGTTGTTAGTAATGCTTCGTATCAATCTCATTAAGAGCTTAATTTTATATATTTTTCGTGTTTGCAAGGGAAGGGATGGAGGGAGTTTGGAATGAGAAGGTTTAATGAAAATGACATGGCTGTGAAAACAAGAAAGACAATTGAAGACAAAAATGAAACAATCATTAGAATTTATTCAACCAATGTCTATAAGAGCCTCTGATAAGCCAGACATCATAAGGACTAAGATCATGAAGGTTTTCTGTTAACAGACTGAAGAAGAGGCAACTTACATGGATTTGTAAACCAAAGCTTGGGAAGGTGATGATGGGAAGGTTTTTGAGTTGAAATGACAATTCATGAATATTTTCTCAGTGGTGTTTTGGTAGACTGGAGAGATGAAGGAATGCGAAGTGGAGGTAAATTACTTGTGCTGTAAATTTAAGTTAGTACATGTGGCATCTATTCCTTCCAAAATTTTAACTGATTTTCAAATTTGTAAATCTATGTACTTTAAATTGTTAATATAATCTATAGCATGGAGCCATAGGATCATATGTCAAAATTTGGCTCCAAATGTGCCTTTCAAGAAGTCTTTTCTCCTCAGATCATTCTGCAGCTGTTCCATTGATGCCCATTTACACTATACTTTGTATACTGTGACAGTTGTATTGTGAGGGTTAAACCCTTAGACTCAGTCCAGTTGTACTAATAGGCTGGCTCTAAAATTTATAAGATGTCTGATCCTAGATTTTCTTACTGAAAAATCCCTTAAAAGCCCTTATCACAGTTCCTGGCACAGGAAAAGTAGGCAGTAAATGTGAGGCACTATTATTTCTAGCTTAATTGTTTTAAATTTTTTTGTTTCATATACATATATTTGGCCCCGAGAAATGTCTATTGAATAACTCTCCTCATAAGTAAACTTCAACGCATGGTCATATCATAATCAAACTTGAATATCTTCACTTACAAATTATCAAATGTCTAAAATTCAGAGCATTCTTTTTATAGTGTTTCAGGAATCTGAAGCATTTTTTAAATATTGTGTACGTTTAGTAAGATCAGATTTGAGGGTTACACTGACTATAGCAATATGTGCCTAATTCCATGAACTTTAATATCTGACATGCAGAGATTCAAATCTAGTCACTCATGCGCCTCTTACCCTCAAACATCCAAAATTTCCTTCCAAATAAGATACAAGAAATTGAGGGATAACTTCTGTATAACCATTTTAAGGCTAGAAGGCACAAGAATAGAAGACGATGAAATATAAACATTATGATAAATTTTCAGTACTCTAGCCAGACTCCGTATCAGGTCATCTCTTCCCTAGAGGGACAGAAGAGGGGATTCAGCCACGTCTGTAGAGGTGTGTGTTTGAGAACCAAATGCAGGGAAACATCTCCCTCTCTGATATTGAAGCTCAGGGCCCTAGTTCATCTGTGGTTTGTGATGGATCCTGAGATATTTGACAAAGTCAATATGAGATGCTCCTAAAGTTAGAAGGCTGTATGGCTGACTTCTTGAGGGATTTGGAGGCATTGTTTGGTGATTCTATAGCTGTGTAGCTGACGATCCTTGAAGTGTGAACATTAGCAACTGCAGAGACAACAGAATCAGCAATGATTCAGGGCTCCTTATCTTAAAGAAAGGCTCCTACCATTCGTACTTTTTTTTTTTTTTTTTTGCTTTTCAAACTAATACTTGATACCTAAGCTTCCTGAAGGCTTAACAGAATGCTTGACTTATATGTAAATATATATTGTTTAACAATCCTGCTTTGCAGTATGTATATGACAGCACTATACAAAAAATAATTTCTTTGCCATTCACCACGGTTCTAATGAAAATAAGGTCAAACTTGATACTGATATAACATTATTGAGTCAAGCACAGGTTGTTCTTGTTTATGGACACGGTGATTCCGGGGGAAGAAAGAGGCTTTTTCTTCAACAACACATTTTGTAGTCACTAATATATTATTTCATTTAATCTAGTTGCTTCCCTAAGGCTTACCACAACATTCCTTAAAATCTGCGATAATTGTCAAAGTAATTTAGGTTTAACAGGAGTTATCTCTGGCAAAGCTTAGAGGGGAAGCAATGAGCATTAAGGTACAAATAACTTCCTAAAAATATCACCTGCAACAGCATTCAAATGGTATTCTTTATTATCTCTCCACATACTTCTTAAAACATTAACTCAAAAGACTTTCTTGCTCATTTTCTTATATTTTTCTTTTAAGGGAGCAAAGTTGTGGCATGCTCTAAAGATAAGTTATTGGCACACAGGCAATTAATTTTTATTAAACAAAGGTGGTGCTGGAATTTTAAAATTATAATTAATATATGCTGAAGCAGGGGGAATGAATAGCCTTCCCATTATGAATCACCCAAACTCTCTCTCTAGGTATTCTTTTCACGTGAAGTTGAAATGAAAAGCCTTTAGGTCCTTACAGTTGTTGTTGTTTTTTTAATAAATTATTCAAAAAGCTGGTTCAAATATGATTTTTTAGTACTAGTGTGCTGGTTTATCAACCAGCTATTATTTGTGGTCTTTGCCCCTCTTTATAAATAATTCCACCATGGCAGATTTCAAGCTACACCATGATCCCGCCAACATGCTGTTGGGGAGAGATTCACCCAGTCAGTTGTCCCAAGCGGGTGTGAACCCATCAGGGCTGAGCTAGAAGAGGAAGCACAACTCCAAGTTTCGCTGTTATACCACCATGTGGAGAGATGGGCAGGCATGTCAGAAATAATCTTTTTCTTCTGCCTTACAGACCTGACGAGCTTTGCTCACTGGGATATTTTCTAGGAGTTTACATTTATCTCAGGTCCTAGTCTAGGAGATACATCAAAAACAACTAAAAAAAAGGTGGTTGGGCGGGAGGAGGGGCGTTCACTTGTCTAGATGATGCCTTAATAGCCCTAATTAGTAGTATTATTGACTAGAACAAAGCACTTAGCATAAATTAACCTAGGGAATTCTCAAGGATCCCTAAGGAGTAAAGTAGGCAGTAAGTGTGGATTCTATTTGATAGGAAGCTAAGGGTTTCTGAGAAGATAAGAAATCAAGTTTGGCAATAGAACATTAAACAGCAGTAAACATTTTTGGCTGCTTAGTAGAAGGGGCCTACTCCTCTGGGAAAAAAACACTGCTCTTTATTCCCCCCACGTACTCCAGTCTTTGTACTTTGAACAGTTGTTCCACTTAAAAGTAACCTACTTTTTACCCAGCAAGAGCTCGGGGACCTGGTTAGTATCAACACTTAGAAGCAGCAGCTTCTGTGAATTTGGATCTTCCTTTCACCTCCTCCTGTATTGTCACTCATCATAAAAACGTATGGCTAGAATAAAGTGTAGCCTTATGAAATAGGCCACATTATTGAGAAATTAGAATTTGTTCTATCCTTCTTGCTGAAAATTCACTGTCCCCCCCAAAAAAAAAAAAGAGAGAGAGAGATATTTTTTTTTCTTTCTTCTGTCAGACTTCCTTTTGTGTTCTGAATTCCCCAGGAGAAGAGGAACCATTTTTGGCTTCAGACTCATTGGAGCAAATTAAGCAATAGAGTCCCAAAAGGCCTGGAGGGTTTTGCCCCACTAGACCCTGAAGTGAGCCGGATATCCAGAGACTGGAAGCTGGGGATGGTGGACTCTGGAGCAGTGGTGGTGGATTGGGAGTAGAAGACACGCTGATCCTTCACAGCACGTAAGAAGCAGCAGAGCTTCTGTGTGAATGTCTAGAACCCTGCACAGCTTGAAGGTTCTGGGTCAATGCCCCATGGAGGCGGTGAATGGTAAAGGGGAAACGCCTCCAAAAGGACCACACAAGCTTGAACAACAAATATCTCAGCTACTATCAACAAAGGCAGAGAATGGAGGCCCTGGTCCAATTTTTCTGGTTCATTTAAGCCCCTCGGGTCTTTTCCCATTCTGAGTGAAGTAGGGAAGTTCTCCTTAAAAAAAAACTTGAGTTTGGATGTCCTGCTAGCCTGCTAGCCAGGCAAATGGAATAACCCATATTTAATTTGATTCATAACAATAAAGAAATGAGATGCTTTGTGTATACTGATATTCTTGAACGCCAACTGGATACCCTATCCTACTAATCCCATACTGCTTATGAATATGCCCTGGTTCCACAGGTATCTCCACTGCAAATGAACTAACTACTCAGTTAACTAGTTCAGGGTTTGGACATTTTATACCTGCAACATGTAGATTACCCTAGTCTTGGTATGCCCCTTTTTTATTAAATTAAATTTTATTAAAAATCTGTGTATCCCTCTTTAAATTTGTAATTACCATGAAAAAAGATTCCTATCATGTTTTTTGCCTGATTTGGATATTTAGATATATCTGAGGGGCATTTCTGAATTCTCAGCTGCTTTGTGCAGAAGTTTTATGACAAAAGGCAAAAGCGGAAGAAACATGACAAATTTATCAATCTCCACCAATAAGTCAAGTGGCCAAAGCTCCCTTGCCTTCCATGCCCATGTCAGAGAACAACAGAGCAAAACGCAATTATAGAGCATAAGGTTCTTGTGCAGCTTTGCTCTGAAGACAGTGAGTCCTGTTTTCTGCTTTTAACTAAAAGCAGGTATTTCTACCTTCAAACTGGACAAGTCATTCCACTTCTGTGGGCCTTGGTTTCCTCACCTAAAAGTTTGTATGTTCAACTAAATGATCTCCAAGGCTCTTTACAGCACTAAAATCCTATGATTTCAAGCTATTATATGAAATCCCAGAAACAAAGGACAAGAGGAGCATTGTTCTTATTTTATTGTTCATCCAGCTGGATTTATCAAATTAAGATTCTGAGTTTATAAATAAGAAAGAAAAGACACTGATACAATATAGAACGCATTTGCAGGAAGACATTTTTCATCCATATGGATCTTAACTATTTCATGTGCTAACAAATAATTGAACAGACTATCTATAGAAATGGTTTTGTCCATTCATCCACTTTTCTCTATAAACGTAAAAATAACTTTATTGCTTTTTTATAAAACTGTGTTTGAATAAAAATAGGAAAATGCAATTCTCAACAGTTTCTGAGATCTAGTTAGGAGAGAAGTTGCCACAACCTCAAACAGCTCTTCAAATGAGGACAAAGGTAAGAGTGCCATCTGCTGGCCTAAATTGTCTAATTGTGTCTTTACAACTTTATACAATAAAATACTTGTAAAACTTACCTACATTCTGCTTTGATGAAAACCCTGAGCTTTTCAATAACTTGATGTGTGGAGCTTACATACAATAATCATTTTTCCAAGTGTCCAAAATACACAAAGCATGTGAGTATACCAAAATATTACACCACAAACTAAATAAGTACTTATTTTAAATATATCCTATAATATTTACCATATCGAAAAGCTACGAATCTATTGGGTCCAAAGGTAAGTAGATAGTGTCTTTCTTTAAAAGCTTCTGAGGAAACTAGAATATTTGGAGTGTTCGTACAGCAGGAAATGGTGTCAATCATCAAAAGATCCCTCAGTTTAATAGCAGCAACCTGAATGGTAACTCTACAGACAGGGTTTAATTAAGGAAGAGCACACAGTTAACTTGGAAAATCGTACATCAGATTTAAGCATAACTTCATGCCTTCACACTGGCATCAATAGGCAGATGAAGGCCACGATGAAACACTCACCAACTGACTCTCCTCTGTGGGATGTTATGGTACTAACTTCTGGGCTACCAGGAGCACTAGTATTCTTTTTAACCCTTTCTTACCCTCAAAATCCCCTTCAGGGAAGATTCTCTTCCAACAGGATACCTTATGGCAATGGAGATGCTCAGGGAATGTTTCACACGAAACAAATACAATTCAATCAGATGACTTATTCAAGTAAGTCTGGGGTAATCTCAGGACAATTCACTCCATTGCCTGAAATGTTGGATAACCGTATAGGGCAACGCTGAACAGACATCTAAGGAGGAGTGTGAAACAACTGGAATATTTTTCATTCAAAAAAAGTACTTGAAACTTTCTATGTATAAAGTATTTAACTAGAAAAAAACAATTATTCTAAACAGATGAAGTTCAATATTACCAAGAACCCAAGAGACAGACAAGCATAGTTCTCAAGGATCCTTGGCATTCCTATTAATTTTCTGTCTTATTGATAAAAATAGTCTCCTAGCAATTCATTCATTCTTGGTTTTAAAGGTATTTTATTTTCTCACAATGATATGCTGTGAAGTTGTATGGAAAAGACAATTATTAAAATATTAAAGTGTGGTGGCTCACGCCTGTAATCCCAGCACTTTGGGAGGCCAAAGTGGGTGGATCATGAGGTCGGGAGTTCAAGATCAGCCTGGCCAAGATGGTGAAACCTGTCTCTACTAAAAATACACAAAACAATTAGCCAGGTGTGGTGGTGGGCACCTATAATCCCAGCTACTCGGGAGGCTGAGGCAGAGAATTGCTTAAACCCAGGAGGCAGAGGATACAGTGAGCCGAGATCACACCACTGTACTCCAGCCTGGGCAAAAGAGTGAAACTCTCGAAAAATAATAATAATAATAATAATAAAGCAAGTAACTAGTATACTGTGAACTTAGGCATAGGTGAAGACAGGATCTATATGGAAAATAACATATGCTTTACTATTCTTTTGTTCGAAGTTGTTATCAATTCTGTTATTTCCTCTATGTATGAATGTGAATGACTAATGAATAAGCCACCCTATACATCACTCGTGGTCTGTATATTGAATTAAAGCTGTTTCATGATAAAAGGGCCGTTTCAGTTAGTATTGGTGCTGTATCTTCGTACCTTTTCCATTTATGTGTCCCAGGATGTGTGAATGCAGTTGCCTGAAACTCACATGCTGCTTCTGATCTCTCAGAGTAGCTTTAGGTCATTTTGTGTAACTCCACCAATATTGCAAAAGTCCTAATAATAGGGCTCCAAAATCACATCCACAAGAATGCAGGAAACCAGTGAGTTTACAAGTCCATGACAATAGACAACTTGGAGGAAATTAGTTCATATAAAACATGTCACTCTTCATATTGTTCCAGATTGAAACAATGTGAGAGAGAACAGGATGACTCACATGCAAATGGTAAAAATAAAAATATATATGGCCAATAAATTAGAAGTCAAAGAAAAATTTAAACAACAATGAAGTATTATATATAATTCGCCAGTCTAGCATTGTTGATAATTTAATTATTGAGAGCATGAGGGAACAGACTACTCACATAAGCAACTGGTAGGAAAATAGAGTGATCCAACATTTAGACAGAGATGTAGAAATAGAACCGGACATAGATAGAGATATATATTCTTAAAAATATACAAATATTCGGACCATTTCACTCAGCAATCACATTTCTAGGATGAACACAGAATTATTCATAAGTTACAGACAAAAACGTAAACATCTACTTACACTGAATTGATAAAATGAAAATAAATTTTTGTCTGTCAATATAATGGAATTTCATGAAGCCAAGAAAAACTATGTTTTATTAATAGAAGAATGGTTTACGGGTTGAGAAAATGCCTTTGATATACTGTTCAGTGAAAAGAAAAGGTAGGGTGATAAGTTCAATTAAGTCAATATTTGTGAATACGCATATTTAGCAAGTATACGGTAACTAACATAGAAAAAGACACTGAAGAAAATATAATAATAACTGTTTTCTTTGGAATAGAAATTACTGATTTTTTTCATCATATGCTTTTCTATATTTTCTAAATTTTCTGTTGTGAATACACATTCTTTTTACCAGAAAAACAGTTTTACTTAAAATAAACACAATGCAAGATAAGACATTTGAGAATAAAGTAGAACTTATGTTTTGAGAAGATCAAAGGCTACAGTACTTTCAGGCACCTCAGTTAAACAGGGATTAGTACTTGGGCAATTCATCTGGCTCTTAATTTCCTGGACATTGAGCCAAAAATGGAGTAACAATTTCCATTTTCTACCTACAGAATTGAGTTACATACATATTTTTTTCCAAGAACTGTAGTCAAACAAGAATTTATTATTTGCATCCTTATATAAATAAGACTTCATGAAATATATTGAGCTATCACTTCAACAGTGGTCTTAAAAATTGGTCAGTTTCAGCTGGGCATGGTGGCTCACACCTGTAATCCTAGCACTGTGGGAGGCCGAGGTGGGAGGATTGCTTGGCCCCAAGGAGTTGGACACCAGCCTAGGTAGGCAACATGGCAAAATCCATTTCTACAGAAACGTACAAAATTAGATGGCTGGCATGCACCTGTGGTCCCAGCTATGTGGTGGGGGCATGGGTTGAGCCCAGGAGGTTGAGATTGATCACACCACTGCACGCCAGCCTGGGCAACAGAGCAAGACACTGTCTTAAAAAAAAAAAAAAAGTCAATTTCTTTTGGCATCTTTCAGGCATCAACCCTGTAATAAATCATATTCCACTACACGAAATTAAGTATAAATACAATTTTGTGACAGATCACTGTAATATATGGCAATAGATGGGTCCTTGTAACATGCATTCAGGTAACAAGTATTTTTAATAAAATCATAATTATCTAATACTGCTCTATTCTGAAAGAATCATTTTGGTTGTAACAAAGGCTTAGTTAGAAGAAGAATGTTCCCTTTTACTCAAAGGGAATGTTTTAATATCTGAATATCTTAGATTAAAATAAGCACTTCCATTATTTCCCAAAGGAATTACAATGAGTTATCTACATGTATTTTTGTGTGCTACACATTGGCATTTATAACACGCTTTGATTCACATCAAAACCCATTTGCTTTAAATTTGAAAAAGACCTTATAGAAAGCGTCCAGCTGCATTCTTATAAATAGCATAAAAATTCCCTAGAAGGATTAAGTTGATCATGTCAACTTTTCCCGCCCTTACATACAATAACCATCTCATCAATCACACAAAGTCAAAACAAAATCAGGGAATGGGTCTTTCTCTTAACCAGTCTAGATATGCCAACCTCTCCTTTGCCTAAATGTAGTGAACACTCACTTGGCCTTGCTTCCAATCCATGGACAATTCACTGTCTCATCTATATTCTCTCACTATGATACCCTTTTAGTATGTTTAGGAAGAACCTTGCTGATATCTATGACACCTGTCTCAGAAAAGTTATGAGCATACCCCAGACATCCCTGTTCACACTGAGGTTAATTTTTTTCAGATAAGGTCTCACTCTGTTGCCCAGGCTGGAGTGTAGTGGCATGATCACCCCTCAGGCTGAGAAAATCCTCCTACCTCAGCCTCCCAAGTAGCTGAGGCCACAGGCACATATCACCATGCCCAGCTAATTTTTGAAATTTATTTTTTGTAGAAACGAGGTCTCACTATGTTGCCCAGGCTCGTCTCGACCTCCTGGGCTCAAGCAATCTGCCCACCCAGGCCTCCCAAAGTGCTGGGATTACAGGCATGAGCCACCACACCTGGCGGATACTCCTATTTTATTCAGCAAATGTTTGAATCTCTTGCCATGTGCCAACACTAAACCCTATATAAAACAGACTAGAAATATGAGGCAATATGTAGAATAAAGTGTTATAATTGCTACAATAGCATTAAGTACATGGTTCAATGAAGAGCAAAGGAAAAAACTGTCAAATTTATCAAATACAGATAGCAAGTTTACTACTGTGAAATATGTATTCATATTTATCCTTCAATGACCTTGAAAGTGTTTTTCATTTTAATACATTATGATTGAAGGATCAAGTGAAGAGTCCAACCATTTTTCCAGCCTTGATTTTCCTTTTACTCTCAGTATGTCTTGATATAACGTAAAATACAGAACAGACATTCTTATGATGGTGTTTTATTATGTTTAACTAACATGAAATAGCATTAATTAAATTACTGGTATACAAAGCTACCATACCCTCCCTTTATGCCACATAACTATCACTTTGGGGGGTCTTGTGAATATTTGTCATGTTTGTGCAATCCAGCATCTTTTAAACACTCTTCTTATGTTGCAACATTTTTGCACATTCTCATTCCTGTCTCTTCAATGAAGAAACCAGAACCCCAGTCTTCTTTGCAGCTGTATGAAAGTATGTAATGCATCAACACCCAGGACTTCAGTCTGGAAGTTAGTGACATTACAAAGCACATGTACTCTGCCTTTCACAGCAACAGAAGCATCTGGGTTTTCAAGATCAGTAGCCCCAGAATTTTGCACTCCAGGCCCCAATACTATCAGTTGAATTTGCAGTGTCTAGGACAAAATGGAATGTCTGTGCTAAGTGGCAGCAGCATTGGTGTCTTTGCTGGAGTAGCCACCAAGGTCTGGTTTGGGTACCGTTTCTGGCTTTGTAGTGGCTGAGCCAGATACCCTAAATCTATTGGCAATTCTTTAATGCCAAAGATGTGTATATTTTTTAATTTATTTTCTTTTTTATAATTTTTTTTAACTTTCATTTTAGGTTCAGGGGTGCATGTTCAGGTTTGTTATATAAGTAAATTCATGTTACAAGGGTTTTGTTGTACAGATTATTTCATCACCCAGGTAATAAGCCTAGTACCCAAGAGTTATTTTTTCTGCTCCTCTCCCTCCTCTCACCCTCCCCACTCAAGTAGGCCCCAGTGTCTGCTGTTCTCTTGTGTTCATGGGTTCTCATCATTTAGCTCCCACTTATAAGTGAGAACATACGATATTTGGTTTTCTCTTCCTGCATTAGTTTGCTAAGGATAATAGCCTCCAGCTCCATCCAGCTTCCCACAAAACACACGAATTTGTTCTGTTTTATGGCTGCATGGTATTCCATGGTGTAGATGTACCACATTTTCTGTATCTAATCTGTCACCAATGGGCATTTAAGTTGATTCCATGTCTTTGCTATTGTGAACAGTGCTGAAATGAACATTCACATGCATGTATCTTTGTGATAGAAGGATTTATATTCCTTTGAGTATATACCCAGTAATGGTGATGGCAGCGGTGGGCTGCCTGGAGTGGCAGCTGCCATCACAACAGGTGCAGCAGGGAAGCATGTTCAGGGCTGCGTGCTCCATGTAGCCATCGGGAGCCAGAGAAAAGAGGGAGCCTGGCCCCTTCTGAGTTGGGGCAGGTGCTCCCCAGGTACACTGCAGCCACCCAAGCCACGGCTGTGGACCCTGAAATCCCTGTGCTCTCAGGGCCCAGGAGCAGGCGGGAGGCCTACCCTTCTGGGCTCAGCTGCAGTCACCCAAGTCAGGGCTACAGATCCAGGCTTCCCACTCCATGGAGCAGGCAGAAGCCCTGCCCTCCCAGGTGCAGCTGCAGCTGCAGCTGCCTAAGTTGTGGCTGTGGGCCTGGGCCTCCCTGTGCTCTTGGTGGGGACAGAAGCAGGCAGGAGCCTCGCACTTCCAAGTGCAGCTGCAGCTACCCAAGTTGTGGCTGCAGACCCAGGCCTCCCACACCGTGAGGCAGACAGGAGCTCTGCATCCCCCCAGGCATGGCTGCAGCCACCCAAACAGCAGCTGTGAACCCAGACCTCCCTGTGCTTTTGGGGCCCAGGAAGACCCACCCTGCCCTCGCAGGCTCAGAAGTGCCTTCTCCCACTGCCTGGCTTCTCCTTGTTGTTGGCACCCACTCTGATCTTGGAGCGAAGTCAGGGCTGAGCCCAGGCACTGTCACAGCCCAGCAAGATATGCACATGCTCAAGGCAGTTCTGACTCACCAGCTACCTGCTGCCTTGTCCCTCTCCAGACTTTGGGCACTGACAAGCATAGGAGGGAAGCCGAGGTGGGGGCTGAGGGCAGCTCAGCACTGGCCTGTAGGCGTCCCTTGGCACGAAGATCCTGAAAAGCAGTGGGAGGCAGACAGGCTCCTGGGCAGAAGTAGGTGGGTTCCCAGTGAGGCTCCATCTTCAGGCCACGGGTGGGCCTGAAGACTGGGGGCTGGGCTGCCAGTCTCGCAGACCAGAGTAGAAACTTGTAGTGCCTTTTCCAGGTCTGCCCATGCCCACCCATGGACAAATCAGTACTCACTTCTTCCCCTTTGAGGCCCATAAAAGCCCTAGGCTCAGCCACAGGTGAGCAGATGTTAGGACAACCAGCTACAGAGAGGAGCTACCCACTCCAGGGCTTCCTCTCTGTTGAGAGCTGCAGAGACAATGGGACAACCTGCCTGCTGAGATGAGCTTCCCACTGCAAGATCTACCCTCTGCTAGGAGCTAAACACTCACTGGGCCACCCTGGCTGTGGAAAGGAGCTACTCACTGCTGCTCTCCTCTGAGCTGTTCTATTGCTCAACAAACCTCCTCTTCATCTTGTTCACCCTCCACTTATCTGTGTACCTCATTCTTCCTGGTCACAGGACAAGAACTCAGGACCTCTCAAACAGCAGGAATAAAAGAGCTGTAACACAAACAAAGCTGAAACATGTCCCTTGCTTACTATGTCATGGGTGAAGAGAAGGACAGAAGAGCTGCAGCCCTTCAGGGAACCCAGACCTGGGAGCTCCCTAAGCCAGGGCTGTGACTCCCTCTTTGGGGCCCTGTGGTTCCCGGCATCTCCAAGCTTCTGGGTGCCACCATGTTCCCAGTGCCAGCTGTGGAAGTGCTTGCAGTGCACCTGGTCCAGTCACAGCCTCGCAGAGAGCTGGAGCTGCCCATGCCAGCACCTGGAGTTGCCCACCCCACTGCAGTAGCTGCTGTCTGACTGCACAGTGGCCAAAACCCATGCTCACTCACAAACCCCTCACTGCTGCATGCCTGGCTTGCCCTTGGCAGGGATGGGATCCAGGCCAGCAGCATGAGTCAGGCACAGCTTGCCAGGCTGAGTGGGCAGAACAAGCCCAGTGGGCTCAAGCAAAACTCAGGCAAAGGCACCATCAGCCACAGAGGTTTCTGGCCAGAAAAGCAGCACCCTAAAGATCCCATGACAATGGGATTGCTGGGTCAGATGGTAGTTCCATTTTTAGCTCTTTGAGGAATCACCACACTGCTTTCCACAATGGCTGAACTAATTTACACTCCCACCAACAGTGTAAAAGTGCTCCTTTTTCTCCACATCCATTTTTTTTATTTTTTATTAATAGCCATTCTGACTGGTATGAGATGGTATCTCACGGTGGTTTTGATTTGCATTTCTCTAATGATCGGTGATGTGGAGCTTTTTCTCATATGGTCATTGGCCACATGTATGTCTTCTTTTGAAAAGTGTCTGTTTATGTCCTTCACCCACTTTTTAATGGGGTTGTTTTTCTCTTGTAAATTTAAGTTTCTTACAGGTGCTGGATATTAGATCTTTGTTCAAAGCATAGTTTGCAAATATTTTCTCCCATTCTGTAGGTTGTCTGTTCACTCTGTTGATAGTTTCTTTCATTTTAATTTAATTATAAAAAATTATTTAACAATATACACAGGGAAAGCGCAAACACAGTCCCCCCACTACCACAAATTATGCAGTCAAGTTTCTTGCATTTGGGAAAATCAAAGGGGCCAGTACTCCCAGAGTGCAATAGGTGAGCCTTACTCTGGGAAAACCACCTTTGTGATCACAGTATCTCCCCTGCTAGGTAAGTAAGGTAGTTTCCTTTGCTGTAACAGAAGCTCTTAAGTTTGATTAGATTCCATTTTTCAATTTTCGCTTTTCTTACAATTGCTTTTGGCATTTTTGTTATGAAATCTTTGCCAGTTCCTATGTCCAGGATGGTATTGCCTAGGTTGTCTTCCAGGGTTTTTATAGTTTTAGGTTTTACATTTAAGTCTTTAACCCTCTTGAGTTGATTTTGTATACGGTATAAGGAAGGGATCCAGCTTCAATCTTCTGCACATGGCTGGCCAGTTATCCCAGCACCATTTATTGACTAGGGAGTCTTTTCCCCATTGCTTGTTTTTGTCAGCTTTGTCGAAAATCAAATGGTCGTAGGTGTGCGGCCTTATTTCTGGGCTCTCTATTCTGTTCCACCGGTCTATTTGCCTGTTTTTGTACCAGTAGCATGCTATTTTGGTTGCTGCATAGCTGAGCTAAGGTGGATTTATTGTTGGAAGCACTGACACACTTCCAATGGCTACAGACTATGGAGGGTGACTTCCCCTCAAGGATATCTGACTCCAAACCTCCTAATGATCACAGAGCAATACCCTTGGAGTACTCCACTTTCTACCCTTCAGGAATATAGACAATGCATGAGTAGTTCCTAGTTCTCTTAGCAGCTTGCCCTCCTACTTCTCCAACTGTGAAACACTTAGCTCCATAAGCACCGAGTCAGCTTAGGAAAAAGAGACTACCTCTCTTTGCTTCTGGTTATGTACACCCTTTCATTTCCCTCCCTTGAAATCTAAGCATACCATACTATTAATTATCTAAAGTACTGTTTCTCTCTACTATTTTTCCTCTACCCTCTAAACCGTTCTCTCTGCAGTATAAGGCATTTTTCAGTTCAACAGGCTCTGTTTTGATAGCCATGGTCTAAAATATTCTCAGAGTTTTAAAAGTCTCAGATATTTAAACTTTCTCTTTTATTACTTAATAGACCTGATAATTTCATTTAGAGAGGAATTCCCATAGGGAAATTTTATTACATTTCCCCTAATAGATTTATCCTGTTGAAGTGTTTGTTCAGGGGTTCTACCCATTATTATAATAGATTCTACAAGTCTATTTGATATCCATTTGGTTTTCTGTGGAATACTAGCTTGAGTGGTTTACTTTTTGCATGGTATATAAAATGTTTTTTAACACTTTAACATTTTCATTTGCAAACAGAAGTCTCCACAGGTTGTCTTTTTTTTTTTTTTTTTTTTGAGATGGAGTCTCACTCTGCTGCCCAGGCTGGAGTGCAGTGGCATGATCTCTGCTCAACTGCAACCTGCGTTCTCTGGGTTCAAACAATGCTCATGTCTTGGCCTCCTGAGTAGCTGGGATTACAGGCATGCACCACCACACCTGGCTATTTTTTGTATTTTTAATAGAAATGGGGTTTCACCATGTTGGCCAGGCTGGTTTCAAACTCCTGACCTCAAGTGATCCATCTGCCTCAACCTCCCAAAGTGCTAGGATTACAGGTGTGAGCACCGCACCTGGCTAGTTGTCACTCTTTATAAGCATATATATGCATGTGCAGAAGCATACATATATACTCATTTTTGCTCTGAACTCCTGGAATTTATAATTCATCAAGACAAGACTAAAATTTGCTTTTTCACACAATACATGAAAGGAGACATCACTGATCAGAGTGTAGCATAAAGAAAATGGAGGCAGGGGTTATATTAATTAAGAAAACAAATTATTCTCAAGTCCTTGAACAGCCTTCATTCATATAAAAAATACTACGTCAGCTCAGGCCAGTGGCATCTCATACCACATGGAGACTACGTGTGGGATTGTAAGAACTCATTTTCATACTCTGTATTAGGTATTATAATCTACCCACTAATTCATGGATATCTGGTCCAAAATTCTTGTGGACTGACAAACCTAATTCCTTCTGCTTTTTTGTTTGATGTTGCTATACATTCAAATTGAGAGAGTACAATCTAGGAAAAAAATCAAGTGACACAGAAATTAAGCAGAATAGTAATGAAAGGATACACTCCTTCATTGGCCATAGGCACTCCCTTTCTTAAATGAAAGCTAAAAGTTGGATTTTAGAATGGAGGTAGAGATGACAAATATTAAGAAGCATTAATCAAAGGGCATATAGAGGATCTTGGCACTAACTCTTTATGTTTCTGGTGTGAATCATAGGACAGTGTGATTTCCACTGTACAAGGTAGGTGGGAATGAATATTTTTCATCATCTACAAAAGAAGTCAAAACTGATATTTGACCTCAGAACTATAAATGAGTAATAGAATGATGACATAACAAGGATTTTTCTAAGAAATTTACAAGTATGTCATTTAATCCTACAACAACACTAAAATATATCTTTATAACCCCATTTTAAAATGAGATATACAGAGGGTAAGTAACTTCCCCAAGGTCACACAGTAACACTGAATTTGGGACTCAAACTCAGAGAGCCTAAGCCCAGAGACTGCTTTATTTGATTTATGGTATTATCTCCCTACTTTTCCTCCTAGGTCCTTAAAATTGTTTGACATTATATATCATAGACTTCTAAGTGTATGATTGAAGGAGAGGAGAGGAAGAAGAGGGAAGAAGGGGAATGCTCAGAAAAATATCTAGCATAAAGAAATTTTCCTTCTCTGGGCTTGAGTGACGCTATTACCCCAAGTACAAAATTGTGAACCAATTGTACTCAAATATTGATAAATACAGATCCTGGCAAAATCTGCTTCCAGCTGTTCAAGCTAATTGCTTTTTATTTTTTGGACTGGCTTTTTCAGACATAAGTGATATTTTTAGCTGTGTTTTTCATTTGCATCATCAACTTAGATTGAACAAGAGGCTATTGCTTTAACAGTCAGCCAAATCTCAATAATTAACCACGTGCTTCAACAAAAAGTGTATTTCACCTGCAGTATATACAATTGAGAATTTCTAAATCGTGCTCACAAGGCTCATAAACTTCCCTATGCCCAACTCAAAAACATGCACATGCACTTGACCCTTGGTAACCTCCTGTTCTGCATGCGTGTTCTCTGCAGTTAATTTCCTGATGACTAGAGTCCATAAAGCGCAACTGTGAAGAAAGCACCTTGGTAAAACAGACTTCCTAAAGTAATGAAAACAGATCACTTCTAGGAGTGGAGTCCCATAGCATCATTAATTCCACAAGCAGGTATTGAGTGCCTACTTTGTAATACAGGTCATGGAAACACTGCACGAATAAACCCAGAGCCTGTCATCAAGGGGCTCAGTCTACTTTATAAACTAAACAAGAGAGTCAAATGTCATGATATGGTGATAAATATTATAATCAAGAAAGCAAAAGACATTGTGAGTCCAAAGGAGGTATTCAGATGAGAGATACAGGGATTATATGAATCATACCTTGGGGTTAGATAGGAAAAGGCTTTCAAAATAAAGGGCACTTAAACCAGATATCAAAGAGTATGAAGAATTTAGCTAGAGTGAAGGGAACTCAAAGCTCAGAGAACATAATCAACAATAAATATCCCTTAGAAAACTATGTCAAAACAGTAAACTACAGGTAGATTGGCGTATGAAATGATAATGTGCTTATGGAGGTGTGGGGAAAGATAGAAGTGGAAAGACACACCAAAGCACAAAATATTTAATCACACCAGAATTAGTCCCTTCTCACATTGCTGATAAAAATATACCCAAGACTGGGTAATTTATAAAGAAAAAGAGGTTGATTGGACGCACAGTTTCACATGGCTGAGGAGGCCTCACAATCATGGCAGAAGGTGAAAGGCATGTCTGACATGGCAGCAGAAAAAAAGAGAAGAAAAGAACAAAGTGAAAGGGGTTTGCCCTTATAAAACCATCAGATCTCATCGGACTTATTCACTACCACGAGAACAGTATGAGGGAAACCACCCCAATCATTCAATTATTTCCCACCAGCTCCCTCCCACAACATGTGAGAATTATGGAAGCTACAATTCAAGATGAGATTTGGGTGGGGACACAGCCAAAACATGTCAATACCCAAAGCCATTTGCCCTAATAAATAGAGGTTGTGAATTGTTCACTGATATTCTCTGATGGTTGTATATCCCTTCAGTTAAATAAGTATATACCAAAGAGCATAAGTAGAAAACCATGGCACAAATTTTGACTAAACATGGTAGACTGAACAAACAGAAAATTGAACAAATGAAACCCTAATATTATAAATGGACCAAAAGAGATTAATAAAAACGTAGTGATCCACAGGACAATAAGAACACAACGGATATAACAGCAAATGAGAAATGTTTACAAAGTTTTAGAAGATAGAAGCAAATGGAGGCATGCTAACTAATTTAATTGATCTGAGACGGCTGACTGCATTCAGAGGAAGAATGAATCTGACCCAAGATATTGCACTTCAGAATCCCAGAAAAGCATAGGGAGTAGAGGCAGGGTGTCTAGGAAAATGGTTATAAGGGCTGGGACAAGTACTACTCGTATCCTTGGAGAAAAATGGGAAGTCTGCCATGGAGAATGTGAACCATAAAGGCCCTGAAAGGCATGCATGCCACCACTCCCAACTCTGTGCTCACTGAAGGAGCTATTAAAGCATTCTCTATTGCTAAGCCCTTACGTGACTGCAGAAGCTTTCTCAATATTGCTCTCCCAGCATCTGCTACCAACCAACCAGAGTTGGCACTTGAGATAAAAATGCATTTGACTTCCCTGATGTAAACAAGAAAAGACAATCAAGGACTGGATCCTGAGAAACAAGTTCTCAAACATCTCACAAACCATCAGCTGTGTGTGTGTATGTGTGAGTGAACATAGATGTGAACCCGGGATGAAAGTATTGTAAATTTATTTTAATCCAGCCATAAAGTATGTCCACATCCATAGTCTTTGCTAACATTCCTTCTCATCTGGACATCTACAGGAGCCTCACAATTGCTTTGCCACCCACCCTCAGGACCCTCTATCATCCATCCTCCATGTTACACCCAGAGTAATATTTCCAAAGCAGAGACATGGTTGTATCACCCCTCATCCACCCTCACTCTTACTATTAAAATCATTTCATTGTTCTTAAAATAGACAACAAATTATTCACCTGGTCTACAAGCCTCAGGGTTTATCCCCTGATTCTTCAGCCTATTTTTGTACCATGCACCCCGTTGTGTACTCCTACCCTCCACCATGAACTTTTGAAGATGCTACATGCCATACTTAAGGCTCTTGTTCTTACTCCTTATGCATGTAATTCCTATTCATCCTTTAGATCTCAGCTTTAACAACGTATACATGAGAAGCCTTCCATGAATGCCAGAGGCCATTGTAGCACCATGTCCCTTCCCTGCACAGCACTTCCCAATGTTGTCATTTTACATGTGGCTAACTGACCCATTGCTTCAACGACTGTCTCTACTGCCAGTCATTAAGCCCCATGAGTTCAGAAAAAAAAACTTCAAGTTAGTTTTTGTTTTCCCAATACCTAGCATCATGCATGGCACCATAGGAGACATTCACTGTCTATTTATTTAATTTGGTTGGCTTTGGTGATCTGGATTTTGATAATATATTTTCAGCCCTAGAAAATATGTCTATGGAAAGTATTTACTAAGAGTTTATTTTCATTATGAAATGAATTAATATGGTTAAATAGACAAGAAATAACACTTGGCAAATAGTATGACATATATTTCAATAGCCACCTTAATTTCATCAGAATTATTCCATCATTTCCCAGGAAATTTGCAAAGCATTATTGAATAAATAGTCACATCACTTCCTGAAATTACATCCAGCTGGAAATCCTGCTGACTCCAAAAATAAGAAAACGAGAAATCTTTTCTCCCCTTGAATTGGATTTGCAGGCTGCTTTTCAAAAATATTACAGTCTTTATTGTCCTCAGGATTGTTTCAACAGTCATTAAGAATCACATTATCATTTAGCTAGCTACATGAAACCCTCTTATTTTCCACCTCTAAGTAGCCCTTCTCTATACTATAATAGGTTTTAAATTAGGACCACAAAACTACTCTGGCAGCTTAAATGAAGCAAAAACATCCATAAAACACTATTTGCTTCATTTCTTCCCTTAATTCCTCTTTAGGTGAAAGATGGGCACTATGGAGAAGTAGCTACTTTTATGAAAATACATTGTTATATTTAGGTAATGAATAACGTACAGTACTGGTCTACTAACACATTGTTGACCCAGCCTAACACAAAAACGATAATGGTATCCCATGAAATGAAAGCACCACATAAACTGTGCAGTCTCTTAAGAGCCAAATCCAAAGAGAAACGAAGCTTAACTGAGGTGCTCTTTTCTTAGTAGCTACAAATGGCAACTCTCAGATCTGAGTAGTGCTTCAGGAAAAACTGTGACACACACACACACACACACACACGCAGACACACTTCCCATATATCACCCAAAGCTTCTTAGCACTTTGTCTTTGCTTTCACATACATCTCCACCCCCACTGCCCTAGGCCTGCTGATTTGCCCTAATTACTTAGACCATATTCAGGTTGCCTTGCGGAAAAAATAGCCTCAGCCGGAACAAAATATCTGGACTTCTACTTTCTTGGAGTATACATCAACCTGTGCCCCTGTAGTGAAAACAGCCACTGTTACTTACCGATGAATTCATTTGTGCTGAGATATCGATGACAAGTTCCTAGATTATGGGTTTTTTATACCATATTATGTTTAACACTTAGTAGGGGGAACCAGAAATTAGAGAACCTTCAGCTAAATAAACCCTGATGGGAATTTGGGGAGAAGAAAAGTCACTGGAGGAAATCAGCTTAGGAGGGGCTATCCATCTATTCTACCCATGCATATGTATCCACCTTTTCAAACATCCAGTAAGGAGGAAACAACAGGTGACAGATAAGAATAAATCCTAATTGCCAGAATTTCATTCAATTCAGTAATTGAATTGACACAGTCCACGGATATGGTCTCTACTTTCAAGGATTTTACAGTATGGGTTGCTCAATTAAATGTCAGTGCTAAATTCAAAGGCTCTGTGATGTAGATTCCACTAGAATATAAGCTCCATGAAGGTAAGAACCTCTTTTTGACAACCATAAACTCAGTGTCTTGGCCGGGAGCAGTGGCTCACGCCTGTAATCCCAGCACTTTGGGAGGCCGAGGCGGGTGGATCACCTGAGGTCAGGAGTTTGAGATCAGCCTCAACATGGAGAAACCCCGTCTCTACTAAAAATACAAAATTAGCCGGGCGTGGTGGTGCATGCCTGTAATCCCAGCTACTCGGGAGGCTGAGGCAGGAGAATTGCTTGAACCTGGGAGGCAGAGGTTGCGGTGAGCCGAGATCGTGCCATTGCACTCCAGCCTGGGCAACAAGAGCGAAACTCTGTCTCAAAAAAAAAAAACTCAGTGTCTTCAACTGAGCTCAATAAATATTTGGTGAACGAATGAATGCTAGTAATATGGTTTTTCAAATAATAAAATCTTTCTTAGCTCATTTTCTCCTTTACAAAATGGAAATGACAACACTCACCTCATAAGACTTTTGTGTGAATTAAATTAGATAATACATGCAGAAGTTCTTAACAGGTCTTTAGGAAATAGTAAAGTGCCCCCTTTTTTAATTAGGTAGACTATACTAATTATGATAAGAACAAAAGATAGAACAAAGGGAGAATATAGTCAAACTTCAGGCATTTATAACAAAGATGGGTTCCTTTGGCACAGAGAGCTTGCAACATATAGATAATCTAAAACCTATGTACAAGTACATAGAACAGGAAAGGAAAACTGAGAGTGGAACAGTAGACTTAAATCATCTACTTTGAGAGAACTAGAAATCAACTATGCTCTCCCTAAATAGCTAAGCAGAAAGGTGGTAAAAAGTAAAGTTAGTCTTTAACTCTAGAAATCCCACAATAATCTCAACATGGTTATTAGGCACCTGCGTATTTGAATACACGTGGTATTCAGTCCTTAAAATGGGCATGATAATGTGGCTGAGGATCCAGAACATTCTATTTTGTCTCCAGCTTTCACGATGCTAACAAGTTATTAATCAATTCTGTGTCCAGGTTATCTTTAAAGGGATTCTTACCAATTAAAGCAGTATTTAAGACCAGTAAATATGGAACATAGAAAATAGAAATTAAATGAAAAATATTTTCCAGGGCTTTGCCTAACTTTGCAATATGCCTTCATTTCCACACATAGCATAAATATCCCTCCCCAATAAAAATCCAAACAAGAATTCCTTTTTAAGATAATTTAATAGTGACTTATTGAATATCTTATTGTATTCAGCACTGTGTCAGTTTTGACTATGCTTAACAGGGCACCTAATAAAATCACTAAATCATGTTATAATGATGATTATGACAGAGTACTTAATATAATCACTAAATGACACATGACACCATACCTAACATAATCACTAAATTGTGTTATTTTTGAGTCATTATTATATATAATCTAATCCTTTACAAAAAGTCCTACCATCCAAAGTAATATACAAATACTTTAAATTGTTTCTCCAATAGGAGAAAAAAATGTACTGAGTTATTACCTTCCTTCAAACATACCACAAAATAATCAGAGCCATCTACGACAAACCCACAGCCAACATCAAATTGAATGGGCAAAAGCTGGAAGCATTTCCCTTGAAAACTGGCATAGGACAAGGATGCTCTCTCTCACCACTCCTATTCAACATACTACTGGAAGTCCTGGCTGGAACAATTAGGCAAGAGAAAGAAATAAAGGGCATCCGATTAGGGAAAGAGGAAGTCCAACAATCCCTGTTTACAGGCTACACCATCCTATACCTACAAAATCCCATAGTCTGAGTCCAAAACCTTCTTAAGCTAATAAACAACTTCAGCAAATTATCAGGATACAAAATCAATGTACAAAAATCACTAGCATTCCTATACACCAACAGCAGTCAAGCCAAGAGCTTAATGAGGAATATAATCCCATTCACAAATGCAACAAAAAGAATAAAATACTTAGGATTACAGCTAACCAGGGAGGTGAATGATCTTTGAAATGAGAATTTCAAAACACTGCTGAAAGAAGTCAGAGATGACACAAACAAATGGAAAAACATTCAATGCTCATGGATAGGAAAAATTAGTATCATTAAAATGGCCATACTGTCCAAAGCAATGTATAGATTCATTGCTATTCCTATTAAATTACCAATGACATTCTTCACAAAACTAGGAAAAAACTATTTTAAAATTCATGCAGAACCAACAATAAGCACTAATAGCCAAGGCAATACTAAGCAAAAAGAACAAAACTGAAGGCATCACACTACCTGACATTAAACTATACTACAGGAATACAATAACCAAAACAACATGGGACTGGTACAAAAACTGACACATAGACCAATGGAATAGAGAGCCCAGAAATAAGGCCGCACACCTATGACTATCTGACCTTTGACAAACCTGACAAAAACAAGCAACAGGGAAAGGACTCCCTATTCAATAAATGGTGCTGGCATAACTGGCTAGCCATATGCAGAAAATTGAAGCTAGACTCCTTCCTTACACCACATACAAAAATCAACTCAAGATATATTAAAGACTTAAATATAAAACCCAAAACTATAAAAATCCTGGAAGATAACCTAGGCAATGCCATTCTGGACATAGGAATGGGCAAAGATTTCATGACGAAGACACCAAAAGCAATGCAACAAAAGCAAAAACTAACAAATGGGATTTAATTAAACTTAAGGGCTTCTATACAGTGACAGAAACTATCAACAGAGTAAACAGACAACCTACAGAATGGGAGAAAATTTTTGCAAACTGTGCATCAGAAAAAAGTCTAATATCTAGAATCTATAAGGAACTTAAACAAATTTACAAGAAAAAAACCAAACAACTCATTAAAAGTGGGCAAAGGACATGAACAATTTTCAAAAGAAGATTTAAATGTGGCCAATAAGCATATGAAAAAAGGCTCAATATCACTGATCATTAGAGAAATGCAAATCATCATGCCTGTAATCTCACCCCTTTGGGAGGCCAGGGCGGCAGATCACCAGAGGTCAGGAGTTCGAGATCAGCCTGACTAACATGGTGAAATCTCGTCTCTACTAAAAATACAAAAAATTAGCCGGGCGTGGTGGTGCATGCCCATAATCCCAGCTACTCAGGAGGCTGAGGCAGGAGAATCGCTTGAACCCAGGAGGCGGAGGTTGCAGTGAGCCGAGATTGTGCCATTGTACTCCAGCCTGGGCAACAAGAGCAAAACTCTGTCTCAAAAAAGAAGAAAAAAAAGAGAAATGCAAATCAAAATCACAATGAGATACCATCTCATATCAGTCAGAATGGCTATTATTGAAAAGTCAAAAAACAGTTGCTGACGAGGTTGTGGAAAAAAAGGAATGTGTATACACTATTGGTGGCAATTCCTCAAAGAGCTAAAAACAGAAATACCATTTGACCTGGCAGTGCCATTACTGGGTATATACCCAAAAGAAAATACATCATTCTGTCATAAAGACACATGCATGTGTATGTTCATTGCAGCACTACTCACAATAGCAAAGACATGGAATCAACCCAAACGCCCATCAATGACAGATTGGATAAAGAAAACATGTTACATATACATGATGGAATACTATGCAGCCATAAAAAATAATGAGATCATGTTCTTTGCAGGAACATGGATGGAGGGGGAGTCCATAGTTAGCAAACTAACACAGGAACAGACATCCAAACACCACATTCTCACTTATAAGTGGGAGCTAAAGTATGAGAACACATGGACACATAGAGGGGAACAACAGACACTGGAGCCTACTTGAAGGTGGAAGGTAGGAGGAGGGAGAGTATCAGGAAAAATAACTAATGGATGCTAGACTTAATACCTATGTAACAAACCTGCACGTATACCCTTGAAATTAAAATAAAAGTTTAAAAGAAGAGTTATCACCTTCTTTCAACTGGTTCATTTTAGGAATGTGTAAAATATTGAGCCAGAACTTGGTGGTGCAGTCAATATCCTCAGAAGAGAGTTGTTTTCTCCCAAATGACAGAAGATGTTTTACAGAAAGAACCTTATTAGTACCAGAGTTTAGGTTTGTGATAAGTGGTTGAGTCTAAAGATTTGTAACAATGAAACATATCACTGGTTCTCATCTTGAAAACTACAAACAAAAGGAATATTTCTTGGCCTAGTACCTGTGGTGTTTAACTTTTCACTCTTGCTTCCAGTTCTTTAGTTATAGCCCACAGAGAGAATATAGTAAACAAATCACTAATCTGGTTCATCATAAAATACATCCATCTGATCATTCGACACACATTAAGTACCTATTACATCGAGGAACTAGACTGATACAAAGATGAATAAGATAATATCTTGTAAGAGAGACAGACATGGAAACAACTGCCCTACAGCATACACAATGTGAGCATTGTAGAACAAAATGGAATGGAAATGTGGGACGGTATTCTAGGCAGCAAGACACGTATGCCAAAGACATGGATTGAGATAACCAAATGAATTTGGGGAACTGTGAGCAACTTGTCTAGATAGACATGTGCAGCTAGGGAAGATGGTTAGGAAAAGTAATTGGAAGCATAGATTAAGGCTGAATCATGTATAACCTTTATTAATTCATGAATGAGTATTACTGGGCACTTACTGTATGCTAGAAATCATGCTAGACAATGCAGCCACAGCAGTGAACACAGCAGACAAGATTCCTGCCCTAGATTCTGGTATATGCAAGGCTGAGACCTTAGTCTAAAGGCAACAGAGGTAAGCAGGGAAAATGGCACAAACTGATTTAGAAAGTTAACTCTTAAGAATATAAAGAATAACTGAAACAGGAAAAACTAGACATAGTAAGATGAGTTGGAAGACTACTACAATAGACCAGATGAGTCCTGTTTCTGATCTCTTCCATTAAATATTATGGTCTTCTCATACATGAGTCTTCATCAGGAATTTGTAGAGAATTTTAATTCAAAATATCATTTCACTTGACTGAGCTCTCACAAAATGTGAGTTAGTCCTCAAACCTTAACAAATTTCTACACCAACAATATATTTTTGTTGGATCCACATCATGTTGCACCACTAGCAACTCTTAGTCATCCTGACTCATTTCTTAAACTTTCAGTTGCTTCAAAGGAACTTCATTTTGCCTAAGTTGAGACAGAGAAGCCAGCTATAAGGATCCAGTGAATTCTCAATATCAAGAGGACTTCCAAAGTAGTAGCTAAGTCAAGACTCCTACCATTACCAAGATAATTAGAACCTCCAGGATATATGATCTTCCGAACTCTACTATCCGTTTTGTATGTATCACAGAGTCCCAAAAATTGCCCAAAGTCCTGGAATTTGTATGAAAGGGCCTAAGAAATTCATTCTTTTTTATATGGAACTTCACACATTTACATCCATTGCTTCATTTTTTTCCCTGTAACAATCAAAGGAATAAGGCAAATTTGACATAATCAGACCCATTTTAAACATGGAGAAACTAAAACCAAGAGAGATGAAGACTTTGACCCAAAGGTGCATTCGAGTAAGAAGCAGAGTAAGACCTAGAATCCAGAGCTTTTGACTTCTGGACCATGTTTTGCTTTACCTCCATGCCGTCTCCTCAGCCACCAATCATTGTCTCTCTCCTACTGTGCCTACACAGCTGCATAACAATTCTTTGCTTGCTTAAAAGTTAATGAACAACCTCTTCTATGTTAAGCTAGCCTTCCTGAAGCAATTTCTCTTCTTTTGTAAAGCTCAAAGCCATCCATGTCTACTGCAAATAAAATCTCTTCTTTCTCTTCTTAATGACTCCCTTCATCCTCCTCTCCAACCTCCTCAGGGTTCCAGAAAAATTGAACCCTAGTCAACCCACATTGACCCTAGGAGGATTCAGGCTATTTTTAGATCAAGACTGACATACTCAGGCAGCAAAGAGAGGCAGTGAGACGCCAAACTCAGTATTCACCCTGGAAATGAACAAAAATGGGAAGCAAGCTGGCCAGTTCAGTGTCCCTTCAGATTTATAATAAATTGTCTGGGAGAACTTAGTGAATTAGCAATGACTCCATGCCAGAAATTCTTTGCCTCAGCCAATCCTGGAACTTACTCTGTTAAACCTAGGCCACCTGAGGTTTTTCAAAAATATTACTTTCACATAAAGTCCACATAGCTCAGCCACTGCTGCCAAGAACAAGGCCTGGAGAACATACTGGCAAGCTTGGTGCTGGTCCCACTGGGTAGTCACATGAGCTAAGAGGCAGCACGTAAAAGACAGAAACTCTCCTAAGTAGGCGTCAGAAATCCTAGATTCCTTACCACTTCTGAGCCATGTGACATTGAGAGAGTCACTAGGAAGATCTACGGCCACATTTGTGGAGTGTGCAGCCTTTGCTGTCAGCCCCTTCTGGGACTGTCTCAGTCTCAGCCATAGAGAACCCTCTCCCCTAAAAGTCATATCCTTCTAGGGGCAGCCCCACAGTCAAATGACTAATTAGGGTTAAAAGGATTGGAAATGTTGGCCCAATGCAAGACATCTCTGCCAGGCCTTTTTAGATCCAGAGCTCCCCATGGAGTCAGCTAAGACTGCTGGGCTGGGTCTACATCATAGCTAGACCACTCTCCATGCCAACCCTGCTGCTTCTACCTCTCTTCCAAGGTTTGATCCTAAGGGTACTCCTTCATGCACAACCTGAAACGTTAACACCATCTCAGAGTATGCTTCCTGGTGAACCAAACATGCAGCACCAATAAATAAATGCCACTATTAGCGAACTCCAAAAAAATGACACCTCAAAGAAGAATCTTCTGAGAATAGAGTTCTTTTAATTAGGTTAAAAAATCTTCACAAACCATGCCAAGTCACATTATGTTGGAAGTTAGACAAGATCTCTGCTAAGCTCCTGAAGGACAAAACACAAATAGTAATAATAATACAGCCTTCTGCTTTCGTTTCTTCACAGTTGAATTCCTAGATGCAATCATGGAATCAGAGAAGTGTTTCTTCTTTCTCAGCAGCTTTACCTTTCTCTGCAATCCCGTTAGATGTCCTATACTCCCTTCAATGCCTAACGCCTTCCTCCTCTCTAGCGCCCTCTTTCATATCAATAAGAAAAAATTATGCAAAAGTCTATAACTGTCTCAGACATATCATTGAAATTACATTTGTTAGTGGATAAGTATTAAGTGAGTTCCGTGATGGCTACCCAGATCCCAACTTCAGGACTGAAAGGTTTATATTCCCCAGCAGCTGGAAGTGCTGCTGGCAGAGAGCCCTCAGCTCTCCAAGAACTGCCCTCAGCTGAAGATAGCTGCATCACCCATGAACACAGAGCCCCATAAAATGACTGGTCAGTGCACAAGACTAATGGTCCCTTCATCTCAATTTAGGGCAACTTTGAAAAGCCATCCCACCTTCTGAGCCCCTGTGAAGTTGGCTGAGGCTATGTGAAGACTGAATCACAGCCTAACTTCTCCTTCTGCCCAGTCCTTTTTCCTATCCTTCCACAAAAATTGTTAGCCCTGAAAGTACTCCCTAATAAGTCTCCAACATACTAATCTCTATTTCAGAGTCTGCCTCAGTTGGTAGCAGTAGTCTTCCAGAAAAGCAGATGCTAAGATGGAATACGGGGGTTTAAATATCGTCTGGCTGGCAATGAAAACCTCATCACTGGGGGTGGATTCCCGATAATTCTAGGTCCACCATACACCTCGCACCTACCCAACATATGCTAGAAGTCAAAAGAATATGTATGAAACTGGATTCTAAGAAAGCTGTTTCAAAGTGGACAATACAATTGTCAGTTTCACCAGTGCTAAACTAGGATGATAAACCAATAGAAAGAAATGTATTGGGACTTTGAGAATTTGAGGAAAACAGAAATTCTAAGAAAAATATAATTAGATGGCAATTGCTGGGGACAACTGATGCTCTGGAGAAAAAAGGCAATGAAAAGCTGATGGTTATGAATCACCAATTAAAAGCTAAGTGTGGCCAGGTGCAGTAGATCACATCGGTAATCTCAGTGCTTTGAAAGGCCGAAGTGGGAGGATGGCTTGAGACCAGGAGTTTGCAACCAGCCTGGGCAACATAGTGAGACCCTATCTATACAAAAAATTGAAAAATAAAACTTAGCTGGGCATGGTGGTGCATGCACATAGTCCTGGCTACTCAGGAGACCAAGGCAGCAGGATCCCATTGAGGCTGAGCTATGATTGCACCACTGCACTCCAGCCTGAGTGACAGACTGAGACTCTGTTTCAAAAGAAAAAGGTAAGTGTCCAGAGAGTTGACATTCAATGGGTATAAAGTTTCAGTTATGCAAAACGAATAAACTCTAGAGATCTACAACATTGTGCCTATAATTACCAATGTTGTTTTGTACACTTAAAAATTTAAGAGAGCAGATCTCACATTAATTGGTATTACCACACTATTTTCTTAAATCAATGGGGGAAAAAAAATCCAAATGTGAAACAAAGAGGACTTACACTTCTCAATTTCAAAACTTACTACAAAGATAAAGTAATCAGGACAATGTAGTACAAGATAGATATACAGATCAATGGGGTCCAGAAATAAACCCACTTCTAGCCTATTGATTTTTGACAATGGTGCCAAGTCCATTCAATGGGGCAAAAGTTGTGTCCTCAAGAAGTGGCATTGGAACAACTGGAAAGCCTCATGCAAAAGAATAAAGTAGATCCCCTATGCCGTATAGAAAAATTAACTCAAAATGGATCAAATACTTAAGTTTAAGAGCTAAAACTTTAAAACCCTTAAAAGAAAACATAGAGGTAAACATTCATAACCTTGGATTTGGCAATGGTTTCTTAAACATGGACCCAAAAGCATAACAAAAGAAAAATAGATAAATTAAACTTGATTAAAATTAAAAATATTTGTGCATCAAAGCACATTATCAAGAGAGCAAAAGGACAATTCACAGAATGAAAGTATTTGCAAATGAAATATCTGCCAAAGGTTTAATATCCAAAGAATGTCTACGACTCAACAACAAAAAGACAACCCAAATAAAATATGAGCAAATGACTTGAACAGACATTTCTCTGAGGAAGATATATACATAGACAATAAGCACATGTTATTCATCATTAGTCATTAGGGAAATGCAAATCAAAACTCTGATGTAATACTACTTCACATCCACTAGGATGACTATGGTCAGAAAACAGAATATAACAAGTGTTGGCCATTATGTAGAAAGGCTGAAACGCTCTTATATTACTGTTGGAAATATAAAGTCATGCAATCACTTTAGAAAACATTCTAGCAGTTCCACAAAAAGTCAAACATGGAGTTACCATATGATCCAGCAATTCTACTCCTACCTATATGCCCAAGAGAACTGAAAACACGTTCACCAAAACAAAAACAAAAAAAAAAACTTGTACATCACTGTTCGTAACATTATCCATCACAGCCAAAAAGTGGAAACAACCCAAATATCCACCAACTGATGAATAAAATGTGGTATGTCCATAAAGTAGAATATTATTCAATCATAAAAAATGAATAAGTACTAATGAGAGGTGAAGTCAGCTGGACTTCCTGGGTCGAGTGGGGACTTGGAGAACTTTTCGGTCTAGCTGGAGGATTTTAAATGCACCAATCAGCACTCTGTGTCTAGCTAAAGGATTGTAAATGCACCAATCAGCATTCTGTAAAAACGCACCAATCAGCACTGTGTCTAGCTAGAGGATTGTAAATGGACCAATCAGCACTCTGTAAAATGGACCAATCAGTAGGACGTGGGTGGGAACAAATAAAGGAATAAAAGCTGGCCACCCCAGCCAGCAGCGGCAATCTGCTTGGATCCCCTTCCATACTGTGGAAGCTTTGTTCTCTCGCTCCTCACAATAAATCCTACTGCTGCTCATTCTTTGGATCTGAGCCACCTTTAAGAGCTGTGACACTCCCCACAAAGGTCTGCGGCTTCATTCTTGAAGTCAGCAAGACCAAGAACCCACCAGAAGGAACCAACTCCGGACACACTAATACATGCTTCATGGATGAAGCTTGAAATCATTATCCTCAGTGAAAGACGCCAAACATAAAAGACCACATATTTTATGAATACATGTATATGGAATGTCTAGAATAGGCAAACACATAGAGACAAAACTAGATTAGTGGTTTCCAGAGACTGGGAGGAGGAGAGAATTACTGATTGCTAATGGGCTCAGGGTTTCTTTCTGGGGTAATGAAAATATTTTGGAAATAGTTATGGTTGTACAACTTTGTGAATATACTAAACCACAGAATTGCATACTATAAAGGGTGGGTTTATGACATAAGAATTATACCTCAATTTTGTCAAATTTGTGGTTTAGTGGGAAAAATAATCTAAGTGTGAAAGCCAGAGTCTCCTTGGCAGCACATAAAGAAAATCTTTATGGGTGCATGTGCAAGTTTGTTATATAGGTAAATTGCCTGTCAAGGAGGTTTGGTATACAGATTATTTGGTATACAGATTTCATCACCCAGGTAATAAGCATAGTACCCGACAGGTAAATTTTTTTTTTATCATCACCCTTCTCCCACTTTTCACCCTCAAGTAGGCCCTGGTATCTGTTGTTCTGGTCTGTGTCCATGTGTACTCAATATTTAGCTCCCACTTATAAGTGAGAACATGTAGTATTTGGTTTTCTGTTTCTGCATGAGTTCACTTAGGATAATGGACTCCAGCTCCCACTTATACTTGAGAATATGTGGTATTTCCTTTTCTGTTCCCACATTAGTTCACTTTGGATAATGGCCTCCAAATCCATCTATATTGCTGCAAAGGACATGATCTCATTCTGTTTTATGGCTGTATAGTATTCCATTGTGCATATGTGTATATATGCCTGTGTACTATACCCCATTACTGGATATATACCCTTTTAAGCTTTTTGAGAAAGGCTTCACTGCTTTCTACAATAACCAAACTACTAATAATTTACATTCCCACCAGCAGTGTATAAGCATTCCCTTTGCTCTACAACCTCACCAGCATCTGTTATTTTTTTACTTTTTAATAACAGCCATTCTCACTGGTATATAACAGTATCTCATTGTGGTTTTGATTTGCATTTTTCTAATAATTAGTGATGTTGAGGGTTTTTTCATATGCTTGTTGATTTCATGTATGTCTTTTGAAGTGTCTGTTCGTGTCTTTGTCTACTTTTCAACGGGGTTGTCTTTTGCTTGCAAATTTGTTTAAGTTTCTTATAGATTCTGGATTTTAACCTTTGTCGAATGCGTAGTTTCCAAATATTTTCTCCCATTCTGTAGGTTGTCTGTTTATTCTGTTGATAGGCTTTGCTTGTTTGTTTTTGTTTTGCTGTGCAGAAGTTCTTTGGTTCGTTAGGGCCCACTTGTCAATTTTTGTTTTTGTTGTAATTATTTTTACCATCTTCATCTCTTCATCATGAAATCTTTGCCAGGGTCTGTGTCCAGAATGGTATTTCCTAGGTTTTCTTCTAGGATTTTTAGTTTTAGATTTTACATTAAGTCTTTAACACATCTCGATTTTTGTATATGGTATATAAGAAAGGAGTCCAGTTTCAATCTTCTGCATCTGGCTAGCCAGTTTCCCCAGTACCATTTATTGAATATAGAGTCCTTCTCCATTGCTTGTTTCTGAAGACTTTGTCAAAGATCAGATGTTTGTAGGTGTGTACCTCTATTTCTGGGCTTTCTATTCTATTCCATTGTTCAATGTGTCTATTTTTGTACTAGTACCATGCTATTTTGGTTACTGCAGCCTTGTAGTATCATTTCAGGTTGGGTAGTGTGATGTCTCCAGCTTTGTTCTTTTTGCTTAGGATTTCCTTGGCTATTCAGGCTCTTTTTTGGTTCCATATTAATTTTAAAATAGTTTTTTTCTAATTCTGTGAAGAATGTCATTGGTCGTTTGATAGTAATAGCACTGAATCTTTACATTGCTTTGAGCAGTGTGGCTATTTTGACAATATTGATTCTTCCTATCTATGAGCATGGAATGTTTTTCCATTTGTGTCATCTGATTTCTTTCACAGTGTTTTGTAAATATCTTTGCAGAGATCTTTCACTTCTCTGGTGAGCTGTATTCCTAGGTATTTTATTCTTTTTGTGGCTTTTGTGAATGGGGTTGCATTCTTGATTTGGCTCTCAGCTTGGATGTGGTTGGTGTATGGGAATGCTACTGATTTTCGTACATTGAGTTTACATCCTGAAACTTTACTGAAGTTGTTTAACAGATCAAGGGGCTTTTGGGCAGAGACTATAGGGTTTTCTAGGTGTAGAATCAGATCATCTGTAAACAGAGATAGTTTGATTTTTTCTCTCCCTATTTGGATGCCTTTTATTTCTTTCTCTGACCTGACTGCTCTGACTAGGACTTCAGTACTATGTTGAATAGGCATGGTGAGAGTGGACATCCTTGTCTTGTTCTGATTAAGGAGAGTGCTTCCAGCTTTTGTTTGTTCAGTATGATGTTGGCTGTGGGTTTGTGACGGATGGCTCTTATTTTGAGGTATACTCCTTCCATGCCTAGTTTTTTGAGTTTTTAACATAAAGA
Source organism: Hylobates moloch (assembly GCF_009828535.3). Taxonomy (NCBI): domain Eukaryota; kingdom Metazoa; phylum Chordata; class Mammalia; order Primates; family Hylobatidae; genus Hylobates; species Hylobates moloch. The sequence goes on along the minus strand of NW_026652283.1, from coordinate 18,414,001 downwards.
GTTGTTGAATTTTATCAAGTCTTTTCTGCATCTACTGAGATGATAATTTGTTTTCATTTTTCATTCTGTTTATGTGATGAATGACATTTATTGATTTACATGTTGAACCAACCTTGCAACCCAGGGATAAAGCCTACCTGATTTTACTGGATAAGCTTTTTTATATGCTTCTGGATTCAGTTTGCTAGTATTTTTCTTGAGAACTTTTGCATTGATGTTCATCAAGGATATTTGCCTGAAGCTTGTTTGTTTGTTTGTTTGTTTTTTGGTTGTGTCTCTGCCAGGTTTTTGTATCAGAATGATGCTGGTTTCATACAATGAGTTAAGAATGAGTCCCTCCTCCTCAATTTTTCGGAATCGTTTCAGTAGGAATGGTACCAGCTCTTCTTTACATGTCTGGTAGAATTCAGCTGTGAATATGCCTGGGCCTGGACTTTTTCGGGATGGTAGACTTTTAATTACTGATTCAATTTTGGAACTCAGTATTAATCTGTTCAGAGATTCAGTTTCTTCCTGGTTCAATCATTTTCCAAGAATTGATCCATTTCTTCGAGGTTTTGTAGTTTGTGTGCATAGAGGTATTCATAATAGTCTCTGAGGGTTTTTGTACTTCTGTGGGGTCAATGGTAATGTCCCCTTTGTCATTTCTTATTGCATTTGGGGGGGGATCTTTTTCTTTTTAGTCTAGCTAGCAATCTAAAATCGTTGATTTTTTCTTTTCTTTTTTCGTTTTCGTGTCTCTATTTCCTTCAGTTCAGTCCTGATTCTGGTTATTTCCTGTCTTCTGCTAGCTTTGGGGTTGGTTTGCTCTTGTTTTTCTAATTCCTTTAGGTGTGATGTTAGGTTGTTTACATAAAATCTTTCTAACTTTTTGACGGGAGTGTTTATGTGTTCTAAATTTTCGTTTCAACAGTGCTTTAGCTGAGTCCCATAAATTCTGGTATGTTGTATCTTGCTCTCATTATTTTCAAAGAATTTCTTTATCTCTGCCTTAATTTCATTGTTTTTCCAAAACTTATTCAGGGACAAGATGTTTAATTTCTATGTAATTGTAAGGTTTTGAGCAATCTTCTTAGTATTAATTTTTATTTTCATTGTATTGTGGTCTGAGAGTGTGGTTGGTATAATTTCTATTTGCTGAGGCTTGTTTTATATCTGATTGTGTGGTCAGTTGTAGAGTAAGTACCATGTACAGATAGATGAGAAGAATGTACATTCCATTGTTTTGGGTGGAGAGTTCTGTAGATGTCTATTAGGTCCATTTGGTCAAGCATCAAGTTCAGTATACAAATATCTTGGTTTTCTGCCTCAGTGATCTGTCTAATACTGTCAATGGGGTGTTAAATTCTCCCACAATTATTGTGTAGTTATCTGTGTCTCTTAGGCTTAGCTAGGTCTCTGAGGATTTGCTTTATTAATCTAGGTGCTCTTGTGTTTGGTGCATGTATATTTCGAATAATTAGGTCTTCTTGTTGAACTGAACCCTTTATCATTATGTAATGCCTTTTTGTCTCTTTTGATTGTTGTTTAAATGTCTGTTTTGTCTGATATTAGAATAGCAATCCCTGCTTTTTTCTGTTTTTTATTTGCTTAGATTACTCTCCATTCCTTTACTTTGAGGCTCTGGGTGTTATTGCATGTTAGATGAGTCTCTTGAAAACAACACAAAATTGGTTCTTGCTTCCTTAACAAGCTTTCCTCTCTATGTCTTTTAATTGGGGCATTTAGCCCATTTACATTCAAGATTAATATTGATATGTACAGATTTGATGCTGTCATCTTGTTGTCAACTGGTTATAATACAGACTTGATTGTGTGTTTTTGTTGTTGTTGTTTGGTTTTATTTATTAATTTATTTTAGTGCTTATGTTCTATGTTCTTTTTTTTTTTTTTTTGAGACGGAGTCTTGCTCTGTCGCCCAGGCTGGAGTGCAGTGGCGCGATCTCGGCTCACTGCAAGCTCCGCCTCCCGGGTTCAAGCCATTCTCCTGCCTCAGCCTCTCTGAGTAGCTGGGACTACAGGCGCCCGCCACCACGCCCGGCTAATTTTTTGTATTTTTAGTAGAGACGGGGTTTCACCGTGGTCTCGATCTCCTGACCTCGTGATCCGCCCGCCTCGGCCTCCCAAAGTGCTGGGATTACAAGCGTGAGCCACCACGCCCGGCCGATGTTCTATGTTCTTAAGTGTGTTTTCATGGTGGCCAGTAATGGTCTTTTTGTTATTTAGTACTCCCCTGAGGGCCTCTTGCAAAACAGGTCTGGTGGCAACAAATTTTCTTAGCATTTGCTTGTCTGAAAAGAACCGTATTTCTCCTTTGCATATGAAGCTTAGTTTGGCTGGATATGAAATTCTTGGTTGGAATTTCTCAAGAATGCCAAATATAGGCCACCAATCTCTTCTGGCTTGTAGGGTTTCTGCTGAAAGGTTCACTGTTAGCCTGATGGGTTTCCCTTTGTAGGTGACCTGCTGCTTTTCTCTAGCTGCCTTTAACATTTTTTTTTTTTCTTTCATTTAGACCTTGGAGAATCTGATGATTATGTGTATTGGGGATGATCACCTTGTATAGTATCATGCAGGGGTTCTCTGCATTTTCTGAATTTAAATGTTGGTCTCTCTAGCAAGATTGGGGAAATTTTCAGAGAAAATATCATCAAATATATTTCCCAAGTTAATTTCTCTCCCTTCCTGTCTTTCAGGGACACTAAGGAGTCATTGATTTGATCTCTTTACATGATCCTATATTTCTCTGAAGGTTTGCTTATTCTTCTTTTTGCTTTTTTATCTGTCTATTTCAGAGAAGCACTTTTCAAGTTCTGAGATTCTTTCCTCAGTAGATTCTGCTTTTAATACTTGCAACTGTATTATGAAATTCTTGAAGTGAGTTTATCAGCTTTATCAGATCAGTTTGGTTCTTTCTTAAAATGACCACTTCATCTTTCATCTTCTGTATCATTTTGTTATATTTCTTGGATTCCCTGGATTGGTTTTCAACTTTCTTCTGAAGCTCAATGATCTTTTATCTTTTCCATATTCTGAATTCAATGTCTGTCATTTCAGTCATTTCAGCCTGGTTAAGAACAATTGATGAGGAGCTAGTGCGGTTGTTTGAAGGTAAGAAGATACTCTGGCTTTTTGAGTTGCCAGAGTTCTTGAACTGGTTCTTTCTCATATTTGTGGGCTGGTGTTCCTTCAATATTTGAAGTTATTGTCCTTTGGGTGGGATTTTTTGCTTTTATCTTATTTTATATCCTTGGCTATTTGATTGTGGAATAAGGTGGGTTCATTAGGGTGCCTTCATTTCTCGAAGACTTTAGGAGGTCTAAGGCTCAGCTCACCATTCCTGGGCTGCGTGCTCTATCCCTGGGAGGCTGACACCGGGCCCCCAGCTTTGTTCTCTGGCCCCTCAAGGTTAGGAAACTGCTGCACCAGGGGGCAGGGGATGAAGTGTTCATGGTCCCCTGGCCACAACACTCCAACGAAGGGTGCTGGCTAAAGCGCTTCATCAGGGTGGTGGCAGCAGGATCTGTGCTCACTTGTACCGGCTAGCAACCACAGCAGTGCAGTGGGGTGCATCCACATTGGCTGGGGCTGGGTACCAGCAGGAGTGGGGCTGTGGCATTCCTATGTGCATTCATGCTGGCAGCTGTAGCATGTGGTGGGAGCAGCATGCTAATGGGGTTCCCAGCATTTATATTCACCCAGGCACCATCAACAGTTGTAGCAGGGGCAGGGTGCTGGTGGGGGCAGAGCTGCTGACATCCATGTACACATTTGCACCAGTGGCAGTGGTGGTGCGAGGGGGTACAGGGTTGCCAGCATCAGTGCACACATTTGTGCTTGTGGTAGCAGCATAACCAGGTGCCTGCACATCAGTGGGTAGGGTGGCTGGTGTGATGTACCACCACCAGCAGCAGTGATGTGATGGGGTGTGCACATACACCAGCCAGGGAAGAGAGGCAAGGTCTGCCCATGCACCAGCAAAGCAGTAAGTGGTGGCCATGGGCAACTGCATGTTGGCATGCAGTCAGGGGAGGGTGTGGGTGGGCTGGTGCATGTCGGCAGGTGCCACTATGCTGGAGCTCTCTAATAGTCAGGCAATGTCTGCTGGCAAAGGAGCTATGAGAAGAGTCCCCAAGAAGCACCCCCGTTGGGCATCTGAGGCCACGCTGCAAGCGGGCATGGCCAGGTTGGGGCCCCAGGAGAGGTCAGCAGACAGTGAGGTGCTCAGATTGGACTGGCCCCATCTCATGAGCCAGTCTACCCTACTCTGTCCAGGTCTGACAGTCATCCTAGGCTAAAGTGTCCTAGAGAAGCATGGTGAGCCTGGGATGATGGGCATCCCTGGCCTCACTCTATTGCAGACATTCCCACTTTGCCCTATGAGTGGCAACTGTCTGGGCTTCTTACTGGCTAGAGTCCTGCCCCTACCACCTCTCTAAGCAGCTCTCTCTGCCAGCTCAAGTGTCCACAGGAGTCATGGGATCTCCTGCTGCCAAGATTCTGGAGGTCCATGGCAAGAGTGGGTTGTTCCTCGCCTGTTCAACTCATTCCTTCCCCAGGAGTTGCTGGGGGTCAGGAACAAGTCCCAGTGCTCAGTAGCCTTGTGGAGGAGTCCCAGCTCCTCTTCCTTCAGCCCAACATCTGCATCCTCCCTCCACCTCTTCTCAATGCCTTCCCTCTGAGGACCTGCTCGGAGTGTGCCAGTCTTCCTGAGATGTCCCAGTCACTTAATGGGAGAGCTTCTTCCTGGCTGTGTCTAGTCAGCCATCTTGGTTCCTTTACTAAAGAGAATTTTATCTCCTGAACCTGGAGGGCAGAGAAAGCTAAGAAACAGGCCCAGTACTTAGCAAAATTCCAAAGGAAGTTAAATTCTCAACCTAGGTAAATCTGCTATGTCAAGGTCAAGACCATGAATGGCAAAACAATGAGCATCTAAGATATAGAATTGGAGTCATCAAGGTTGATGTATTACAAATCTGAAATCTCCAGATTCCTCTGAGTTTCCAAGACTGGAGAGGCATGCACTTTTCTCTTTTAAGGACAAATACTTCTGCCTTGCTCAAAGACAATGTGGAGGCCTCCTTGTGCAAGAAAACACATGCCCCTACTCCAAGATGTCTCTCCACTTTCCCCAGCTATAAAGTCAATAACTAGGATGAAGTCACAACATTTCTCATCCAGGGAAAAGCCAGACTTGCTAAAGGAGAAAAGAGACTATATCCCAAAGGAACGGTGGAACCTAGCCTACATGTATTGTCAGTAGCAAGGAGAATAAACACAAAATCAATAGGGGTGGGGCCAGAACATATGGAAGAGATCATCAATACTGGTATGCTTTATTTAGGATATAGAAGTTAATATTCTGGCAGTACCCTTGGACATGGTATTAATGTGCTGCAAGTATGGCTCTCAGAAGTTTATAGAAAGTGATGACCCACACTTAGTAAAGTAGATTTGTCAGAACTCCCATGTCAGACAGCAGAAGGGGCATGTTGGCTCTGAGAAGTGAGGATGCAAGAGGAGATAAAGTCAGAAAACCCAGCAAGTAACTATTGTCTGTGGAAAGACCAAAGCATTACTCCATTTTCCAACAAAATAAAGTATGTACTGGTAAGAGGGGCACCAGTGTCACTGAGAAGCACAGTGGTGGCACTCACCCATAGGTCATGACTGATGATACAGGAAGAAGTTACAAAACTGGGCTCATTGCTAGTAACGGGAATGATATAATCGCAAAATAATAAAGGCCAGGTGGCACTGTTTATTCACCAGAGGTGAATTAGGTAATTATAATAATTAGTGACAAGCTAGGTGGACACAGAGTTATGGAGGTGGTTCATTCATAAAACATGCATCTCTCGGAGCAAAGTTGATAAGGTGCCAAAAAGAACATTGTTCAATCTGTACAAGCAAAAGTATAAACAAAGAAGAAGAAGGATCAGGACACTGAGGGCAGCCAAGTGAATAAAAAGGCACAATCCCTTGTCCTATTTTCAGACTCAAAACCCATTCACTGAAGTAGAGGCTGGGTCTCCAAGAGGAAGGAACCTGCAATATGACAATTGTAGATGGCAACAATTCTCCTAGCCCTTCTGCAAAGGAGCTTCCACCATTTATCTGGGCAATCATATGTTGAGGAAAAGGAAATAGTGAAACATTATGAGGGCTGTAAGATAGAGTCTGAGATAACATCTGTACCCAGGGAACCACAGCATTTTAATTGATCCCTGTTAGAGGATGGTATCTGAGGCCAGGAAATAAATACAGTGTTGGCCCATTCCAGTTCATAAGGGTCCACTGGGTTCATGGACCTGCACAATGGTCATTTCCCTGGTCCTCAAATATATTAAAATATAGTTGGGAGTTTGCAGAAGCCCAGTGTTTGTTCCTCAGCCTATGGAGCAAGCACTATTGTAGTGAAAAGGAAGGCCAAGTGAAAGTGATGGCCAAGTGAAAGTCTCTGAAACTGCCTCGCCCAACCCCTGACCAAGATGGTCAATTAAAATAGTATCAAGTCCCTAAGAGAATGACAGATATTAGTGCATTTTTAAAGACCTGCAGGGGTAATACTCCCCATCATATGGCTTCGTTTAATTTACCAGTGTAATTTGTACAAATCCTAGAGAGATCCTGAAGGCTGTCTTTGAAGATGCTATATCAGATGTGGTATCTGCCTCTGATGTGATGAATTTACTCTTTTCCATCCTTATCTGAAAGGAGAATCAGAAGTTTTACTTCACTTAGAATGGATAACAGTATACATTTGCCACCTTGTCCCAGAGTTAGATGGAAATGGTCCACCCAGGATTGGGAGGAAGCAGAGTTGGTGGGACATTACTTGTGCCCCAGATGCTCCTTATCATCTGCGACTGTTTACTGGAGTTTCAGTTTACCCAGTGGATGACGATTGATGAAGTAATCAAACTTGAGCTTGGTTCACAGATAGCCAGCTCACTCTGTGACAGACAGGAAAAAATAGACTGCAGCTGCATAACAGGGTGATCTTAAAAAGACAGCAGTGAAAGAAAATCCTACTAATGGACAAAGCTACAGTCAGTGTGCCTTGTCATATACGTTGTGTGAAAAAGAGAAGTGGGCAGCAGCATATGGCTTGGCCAGTTGGTAAATAGCTGATTGCAAAAAAATTTGAAGGATCAGAGAACCTTCAGAGGAAAAGGTATGTGGATATACTTAGAGGAATGGGCATGAAGTGTAAATATATTTGCATTATTAATGCCCTCCAAAGAGCATTCAACACAGGAAAGACAATTCAACAACCAAATAGAATCAGTCGACCAGCTGGTATCAGCCAGAGTCTGTCACTGGTCAGCCCAGTATTGAATTATGGGTGTATAAATGTAGTAGCAATAGTAGAAGGAGAATATGAAGGCCCCAACAGGATACCTCCCACTAACCAAGGGTAACCTACATTCTGCCACTGCAGAATGTGCAACCCTCCACCAATACTAAACCCCATTTCTCAAAGAAACTAACCAGACATTTGATAGCAAATAGAAACAATGAACCCTTTCCTCTTTGAAGGGGACAGTGATTGATTAATCTTGACTACAATAGCCACATAATATGAGTATGAGTTTGACTTCTATGCCCACAAGGGCAAGAGCTAGTACTATCGCATGAAGGTTTTCAGTGTATATGATCTGCCAACACATAACTCACAGCAGACTCAGAGACCCACTTCATAGCAAAAGTGTGGCAGTAGAATCCCCCATACTACTACCAACCATACCATCCAGAAGCTATTGGCCTAACAGAGCAACCAAGAGGCTGTTAACATCACAGCTGAGCTTCCGGTTCAGAGACAATACCTTGCAAGGATAGAGCACCATCTGTGAGGACACCATGTATACTCCAAATCACTGACCCTTGTATGGTACCCTGTCTCCTAAAGGAGGAACTCAGTGATCTGGGAACCAAAGGGTTGAAGTAGGAGTTGCTCCACTTACCTTTAATCCTAATCTCAGTGCCCCATCTGTGGAACTTGCAATCCTAATCTCAGTGCCCCATCTGTGGAACTTGCACTTCCCATCCTTACAACTCTGGTTTCTGTAGGTTTAGAGGTTTCTGGATCCCAAAGGAGACCCAATAATTTTTTTTTTTTGAGATGGAGTTTTGCTCTGTCACCCAGACTGGAGTGCAATGGCACGATCTCAGCTCACTGCAACCTCCTTCTCCCGGGTTCAAGCGGTTCTCCTGCCGCAGTCTCCTGAGCAGCTGGGATTACAGGCGCATGCCACCACGCCCGGCTAATTTTTGTATTTTTCAGTAGAGATGGGGTTTCACCATGTTGGCCAGGCTGATACAGAACTCCTGACCTCAGGTGATCCACCCACGTTGGCCTCCCAAAGTGCTGGGATTACAGGTGTGAGCCACTGCACCCGGCCGAGACCCAGTAATTTTCAATCTATGGTTGATAATCAGGCACCTTGGGGTCCTTGTGCCAAGGAAACAGTATGCAAGAAGAACAATGGTCATCCTATCAAGAATAATTGACTCTGATTATCAGAAAGAGGGCAGGAAGGACTATAATATTTGGCATCCAGCTAATCCATCTGGGCATCTCTGAATGTGTGCTTTGTCCAGATTTGAAGGTAAATTGATGAGTCTAGTAGCTATTGCCTGAAAGGGGCATGGTAACCAGGAGCTCAGAGATGAGGACCTAAGTACCCTAAAAGATAGGCCACCAAAACCAAAAGAGATGCAAGCTGAGGACAAGGGAAACCTATCATGGATAACAGAGAAAGGAGTTGATTAAAATCAATTACCACTCAAAGCCAGCTCAGTGTGAGAGACAGCAGTTCATCCCACTAACTTTCCTCTTGTAAGCTTCTCCCATGCAAAGGAGCCCAGCAGAGTCATAGAGGACCTGCTCCCAGAAGTTATATGAAAAAAAAAAAAAAGACTAGCTTTGAGTGGCAGAGGAGTGGTCCAAAGTGGATGCTGTGATGTGGAACCCAGTCCCTCCGATGCTGAGATTTATTTTCCCCGCTGCAGAAGTGCTGCCAGCTAGCAGCCCTCAGCTAAGAAGCAGCTCTTGTCCAAGTCACGCTTCCTTACTAAGGGCTGCCTGCATCAATGATAGATCAACATGGCTTTATAACAGCCTGGCCCACTCACCCCGACCATTGGCCTGTGTTGAGAATGCATCACAACCTAATCACTCTTTTTTGCACAATCCTTCTTCCTTCTCTTCCACCGCAGGTGTTAATCCTGAGAGTACTCTCCAGTCAACTTCCTGCTTACAAATTTCTATCTCAGAGTTTTGCTCTCTGGGGGACCTGGCCTCAAATATATATAATTATACCATAATAGAAACAAATTTCAGATGACACTGCATTTCAGCTCATCACTTATTTCTGCTAAGTTGTGTTTTAATCATCCCTGATTAACTTATCATCAGACACTCCCAAAGAAAATTAGAGAATGTTTCCTACATTTTTTAAGTCTCTAAAAGCCTACTCATGCTATCTTTAGTCTCAATAAATGACCTTACTTCACAGAAATCAAGGCTAAACATTATTTCCCTGAACCTTCCTCCTCCCACTCCTAAATTCCTTTGTATGCTCACACATACTTTTCTCCTTTCTTCCTTTCTTAAAAAATAAAGTGTCTCTTTCCATTAAGATTAATTCATACTACTTAGTACTTTACCCTATGGTTTCCTGACTTCTCCAAAACAATATTTTATCAAAGTCTTTAATCTCTCCATCTGAAAGTTTCCTTCCTTTTACTTTATAAATATCTAGGACATTATTTCATCAAAATCTTTAATCTCTCCATAAAAAAGTTTCTTTCCTTTTAGTCTATAAATACCATTGCCTATTTCAAAAACAAAAACAAAAACAAAACCTTGAGGTCTATTTTTGTCCTTAACATGCATCTGTTGCTCTCCTATTCTTTACCACTAAACAAGGGGGAGAAGTCTATAATGACTGTATCTGTTTCATTTTCAGGCTGCATCTCAGTAAACTACAATCTGGATTCTATCCAGAGCTCTCTATTAAGACACCTCTCTGAAAAGTCACCAATAACTTCCTAATAGCCAACTTCAATGGCTTTTCAAACTTTGTCATTATCTTTCTCAACTGCTTTATGGTATTACATTATTTGGCTTTGTCTTATTCTTAAAACACTTTCCTCACTACATTTCCCACGAAGCTATACTGCCCAGGTTCTCTTTCACCACACGCTCTTTCATCACATTTTCTCAGTTTCCACCTACCCATTGCAGGCACTCCCAAAGTTCTGTTCTCCAGTGCTTTCTCTTCCAACCATAACCTTCCTCTCATTTAGTGATTCCATTTTTTCCAATTTTGAGCTACAAAAATTATGATTCTTAAATGAAATCACCAATTTGACATTTTCTCTTTAGCTCTAAACCACATCTTACCATAAAGTAATACATTAATCATTGATTTCAAAATAAGTACATTTAATTATGCTGTGAGTGTTTCTATTCCCGGGAACTAAACAATTATGCTAAATGTGTGCTGAATATTCTCAATACCTTTTCTGGAATTATTGAGATAATAATATAGATTTTATTAACATATTGTACTATAATGTCAGATTCCCTGATTATGTTCCTGAAATAAATCCTGTTTAAAGATGTCATTTGTTTTGTTTTGTTTTGTTTTAATAGATGGGCTGTCACTATGTTGACCAGGCTTCAAATTCCTGGATTCAAATTCCTGGGCTCAAGCGATCCTCTCACTTCAGCCTCTTGAGTGGTTGGGACTATAGGTATGCTACTACACCCAGCCTGACGTTGTATTTATTTTTTAGCACATTGCTTGATAGAATTTTGCTCAAGATTTCAAAGTCAACGTGCATAAATGAAATGGACACACAAATTTTATTGGAACATCTTCGCTGGGTTTATTATTTTCCTATGCTCTGGAAAATTTTGTAGAACATGAAGAGTATCTGTTTCATAACAATTTTCAAGTATTCGCTCAAAGTCTTCTGAATCTAGAATTCATTTTTAAGATAGTTCTGTAAAATATTACATTTCTTCCATGGTTTCTCATCTATTTAGATTTTTTTATTTCTTCCATACCAGTTTTATCTAGATAAAACGCAAAAACAACTTTTTAAAAAATTTGAAGCATGAATTTTTTTAATTTTTTTTATTTCGATAGGTTTTTGGGGAACAGGTGGTATTTGATTACATGAATAAGTTCTTTGGTGGTGATTTGGGAGACTTTGGTTCACCCATTACCTGAGCTGTGTACACTATACCCAACGTGTAGTCTTTTATCCCTCGCCACCCCTAACTCTTTCCCCCAAGTCCTCAAAGTCCAACGTATCATTCTTATGCCTTTGCATCCTCATAGCTTAGCTGCCACCTATGAGTGAGAAAATACAATGTTTGGTTTTCCATTCCTGAGTTACTTCACTTAGAATAAGAGTCTCCAATTCCATCCAGGTTGTTGCGAATGCCATTGTTTCATTCTTTTTATGGTTGAGTAGTATTCCTATACATTCCTATACATTTTCTTTATTCGTTGATTGATAGGCATTTGGGATGCTTCCATATTTTTGCAATCACAAATTGTGCTGCTATAAACATGCGTGTGCAAGTGTCTTTTTCATCTAATGACTTATTTTCCTCCGGGTAGATACCTAGTAGTGGGATTGCTGGATCAAATGGTAGTTCTACTTTTAGTTCTTTAAGGAATCTCCATACTGTTTTCCACAGTGGTTGTACTAGTTTACATTCCCACCAGCAGTGTAAAAGTGTTCCCTTTTGACCACATCCATGCCAACAGCTAATATTTTTTGATTTTTTGATTATGGCCATTCGTGCAAGAGTGAGGTGGCATCGTATTGTGGTTTTGATTTGCATTTCCTTGATCACTAGTGATGTTGAGCATTTTTCCATATGCTCGCTGACCATTTGTATATCATCCTTTGAGAATTATCTATTCATGTCCTTAGCCCACTTTTTGATGGGATTGTTTTTTTTCTTGCTGATCTAAGTTTTTTGTAGATTATGAATATTAGTCCTTTGTTGGAAGTAGAGATTGTGAAGATGATTTTCTCCCACTCTGTGGGTTGTCTGTTAACTCTGCTGATTGTTTCTTTTGCTGTGCAGAAGCTTTTTACTTTAACTAAATCCCATCTATTTATCTTTGTTTTTGTTGCATTTGCTTTGGGGTTATTGGTTATGAAGTCTTTGCCTAAGCCACTGTCTAAAAGGTTTTTTCTGATGTTATCTTCTAGAATCTTTATGGTTTCAGCAAAAACGACTTTTAAAACACATGAGTAAGCTGGCAGAACAAAAATAGATTCTAAGAAACTAAAATTTGAAAGTGGGAATTTGAAATTCAAAAAAATGAAATTAGGAATCCAGCTGGATTGATCCCTGGTTGTCTGGAAATTGGCTTTTAATGGAACTTACACACAGGGGAAAAGGACAACGCCTGAATTTTTTTTTTTTTTTTTTTACAGAGTGGAGAATCAGATCATATAATCCTGCCTAAAGGCATAAGTGAGTGAATTAGGGGCAAAGCCTTATAGGAAGATACAATAAGTTTACTGCCATAGCCTTGACTCTGGGAGAAGAGGGATAAAAATTCTCACCTAAGATCTTATAATTACAGGCCTTCCCTTGCATGGGACCAAGAATAGAATTTCTATTGCCTCTGCCATTGGAAAAATTCCGAACTGAAAGTAAGTTTAAAATAGTCCTAGATCAGTAGTGCCCCCCGGGCACCTGACAAAAGCAAACACATATTATCTCTGGAGAAACACATTTAAACTCACCTCTCAAATAATTTCCAAAAATAAAATTTCAAGGTTAGGAGCTCAACGATAAATAACACAATGGAGAAACAAGCAATCATGACTCAAAATCAGCAGAGTCAAGAAGACGTAGGATCATACCTGCAGCGATTACATATTTTTGAATAACCAGATACAGAAAAAGAAATACGTAACAAAAAAATTATACAAATGTGTAAATGAAGGCAGAAGAGCCTATCAAAATTGATCATGCAGACTTGAAGACAGAACCAAATCGAACTTCTAAAAATTAAAATACAATTGAAATTAGAAATTCACTGTCAGGTTAAACAGATGAATAAACAAATCTGAAGGGAGAATGAGAGAGCTGGGAAATATTTTTGAAGAAATTACTTAGAAATTTCTCAGATGGAAAATATGAAAAAGAAAAGATGATTAAGAAACAGGAAGAATAGAGAGAAAATAGAGTAAGAAAATGTACAGAGACATCACAGAGAAACCATAAGATGAAAAAATCAAAGAATTTAATAATTACAATTCCAAGAGAGATTAGAAAGGGAAAAACAATATTTAAATAACGTAAAAGCTAATGATTTCCCAGAATTTTTTTAAGTAAGGAAATTATAAATCCTCACAATTGAGAGACAACAAATCCAAAGAAGATAAATAAAGGAAGAAATTGACACTTCAACACATATTGAGAATCTGTAAAATCCGGAGACAACGAAAATTTTACAGGCCACCAGAGAGGAAAAAAAAAATCATATTACCTACAATAGGACAACATACTGAGGACTTATCTCTCAAGAGCAACAACAGAAGCTAAAAGAATAGTGAAATATCTTCAAAATGCCAAGAGAGCAACTTTCAGGTAAAACTATATTTTCCATTAACACTATCTTTCCAAAATTAAGTTGAAATAAGGGCATTTACAAAAGAACAGAAACTCAAAGGGTTTATTATCAACAGATATCACTAGAGGAATGTCTAAAAGGTGAACTTCATGAAAAAGGAAAATAGCATTTAAGGGAGGTCTAAGATGCAAAATATGCTAGCAATCAAAGAATATGGTAAACATGAGATGAATCTGAAAAAGCATGTATAAATCAAAAGCAACAATATCTAATTTAGGGATTCAAATAGTAATATTTTACTTCTTAAGAAAATTAATATTAAAATCTTAGTTCTTAAGAAGTGAAATACTTACAAATGCTAGACTCATTTGTAAGCAGGTTGATCACAATTTAAGCATTCTGTGTCTTTGTAATGTTCAGCAGAAGGGTAACTACAAAAAGAGTACAAGAATAATTATAATATCTTTATTAGTAGAGGGGGAAATAAGAATAAAGAAAAAGAGCTTAATCCAAAAGTAGGCAAGAATAGTGAAGAAAAAAAAGAAATAAAGCAGGCTAAATTAAAAGCCCAAAATTAGATGATAGAAATGAATACAAATATATCAGTAATTACTATAAAGATAAATGGAATTGATTATTCTGTTAAAAGGCAAAACCAGCCATTTACTGATAAGAGAAATACCTCCAATTAAAGGAGGGAGTAACATTAAAACTATTTTAATAATATAAAATATAATTATTAAAGTTATTATAGTAACTAGATTATGGGGTTAAAATTAAAAGCAAAATAAAATGTATCACAAATTAGAATATAACTTTGAAGGGAGTTGAAAGAAAAGCTGAATGATCTTATAATCATGAAAAATATTCAATCAATAGTTAACAGTCTTTCTCATAAAGAATCAAGTATTCATCCCACCTTTGCAGTAAAAATTATACCTCAGGATAATCAAGTAATTGATGAAGGGCCATTCATTTTTATAAACGTATTCCAGCCAATAAGCAAGAAAGAATTTATAGAATTAAAATATCACCAGGGGCATACTTGGTTTCTCAAGGCACTTGCTTGGCCCTCTGCCAAGTTTCCTTTTCATCCTTTCATTTTCCTCGTTTTCTTAATGTTCTAACGCTGTTTAATAAACTTCCACTCCTGCTCTGAAACTTGCCTCTGTCTCTTTTTCTGCCTATGACCTTCAGTTAAATTATTTCTTCTGAGGAGGCAAGAATTCAGGTTGCTGCAGACAGATTTGCCACCATGTGACTTGGATACCTTCCACAGGTAAAATATTTAGTACAATGACTCCACATCATTAAAGTACCAGAGATTGCCAGCTGAATACATCACACCTGAGTAAGCTGTGGAACGGGTCCAAAACACCAGAGCTGGAAGTGATGCCGTCAGCTCCTGAACACACTTGTGAGGCCCTGGAAGATCTGAGGTTCCTCTTTAAGCAGAAAGTAATGTCTTTTCTCCTCAAAGTTGTGCCCATCAAGCTCCAGATGGTCCTCAGTGAGGAATACCGTCCTCTCAATGTTCAAGAGTCACCTGTCTACAGGGGGCCTCTAGACTGCCTATCAGTGGGACATGACAGAGGCGAAATTCTGCCCATCTCCCTTGAACCTGGCTGAATACTGCTTTCACCAACTCACAGAACTAACCGTGCCCTGACAGCTAGCAAGAGGACAAGAGCCACAGAACCACCACCACCGCCCCTCTGTCAACAGAAAGCAGTTATAGAAGACTGACTTTTGCCCATTTTCCCCCAAAGATTTGGGGTCTTGGAATCTTGAGGGTGGAAATGGTGCAGTGGGTAGCTAGTCAGGTATGAGCAGGGCAGGAGAGGGCACGCACGCACGTGTGCACACCAGGAGTGTTGGGTGACCATCAGGTGATGGTCAAGCAGTTGTTAACTGTCTCTCTAAAGTAATCATTGGTCACAGCCAGTGCCAGAGAAAGTCAGTCTACTAATAGATGTAAATAGGAAACACCTGAAACCGATCAGCAGCTTCCCAGTAAGATCTCAGGAGTGGAGAGAAGGAACGCAAGATCCCGGAAGCATGCCAGCGTATAAAACCCCAAGTCAAAAGGTCAAGCCGCACACTTGGTTTCTAAAGTCACCCACTTGGCTCTCTTCCAAGTGTACTTTCCTTCTTTTCTTTCTTGTCCTTACTGTTGTAAAGCTTTTTAATAAACTTCCACTCCTGCTCTAAAACAAAGAGAAAAAAAATCACCAGGCCAGGTGTGGTTTTTTTCTATCATTTTTCTATCAGTTTCCTCCCTTTAGTGCTCTGACTCCCGTTCCCTGGCTGTAAGTACTATCTATATGTTGATGTTTTCCACATTTGGTTTTTGGCCCAAAACTTCAGGTTTATATATCCAACTGCCTACATGACAACTCATGTAGCTGTGGCTCATGCCAGTGATCCCATCACTTTGGGAGGCTGAGGCAAGAGAATCACTTGAGCCCAGGAGTTTGAGGCCAGCCTGGACAACACGGCAAAAAACCATCCCTTAAAATAAAATAAAATAGCCAGGCAATAATGATCAATGGCTGTGAAGTTCCACTGTATAGTAAGAGTGGACTTCATTGAGAAAATTGCATTTAAGCAAATACTTGAAAACAGTGAGGGAGTTCACCATATGGATATCTGGGGGATGAATATTCCAAGCAGAGGGGCTGTTCAGTGGGAGTCTGTCTGAGAGTTAAGAAGTACAAAAAGCAGCCCAGTGAAGCTGGAACATAACGAGGAAAATTGCATGAGATGGAGTCAGGTTGCAATAGGAAGCCAAATTATGAGTAACTGGTAGGATGGAATTGGCATCAATTGAATAGAGGAAGGCTGGTTGAGGTAGGTTTGCTGGGAGAAATAGGAAGTTTTGAATAGTGTATATTTAAGATGTTTATAGTACATCCATGTGAAGTTGTCATGTAGGCAGTTGGATCTATAAACCTGAAGTTTTGGGCCAGAAACCAAATGTGGAAACCATCAACATATAGATAGTACTTACATCCAGGGAACGGCAGTCAGAGCACCAGAGGGAGGAAACTGATAGAAACAATGAAGACAACCAGGACTGAGTTTTGGAGAGATATCCAGGACAAGACAATACTTTCCACCTTCTTATTTTAATTGATTGATTGATTGAGACAGGGTCTTGCGCTGTCACCCAGGTGGGAGAGCAGTGGTGTGATCATGGCTCACTGCAGCCTTGACCTTTCAGGCTCAAGCCATCCTCCCATCTCAGCCTCCTAAATAGCTAGGATTACAGGCACATGCCACTACGCCCGGCTAATTTGTATATTTTTCGTAGAGACTGGGTTTTGCCATGTTGCCCAGGCTGGTCTTAAACTCCTGAGCTCCAGTGATCGGCCCACCCCAGGCTGCCAAAGTACTGGGGTTACAGGTGTGAGCCACCACATCTGGCTTCATCTTCTTCTTATATACTATACAATTTATTATATATTGTGCTTATTTTTTATAAAGTCTAAGAATATAAAATTACACGAGGGGAGGGATTTTTGTCTTTTCTGTTCAGTCCCCTGATACATCACAAGTACATAGAATAGTGTCTGGCTTAGCAGGCATTCAATAAATATTGTTAGTGAAAATCTATGGATTATGTCTTTTATGTTTGTTTTATAAATTATTCCATATGCTTAGGTCATAAAGATAACCCTCTTTTCTTCTAATTGCATTACATTTTTGCCTTTCACATTTAATTCGTAATCCATATGGAATTGATTTTGTGTATGGAGTAAGTAAGAATTTAATTTCATTGTTCACATCTCTTCATTTCTACAGAATAAAGCCCAAAAATATTAGCATAACATTCAGCGGACTTCGTGATCAAGATCCACTTTATCTCTCCTGTGTTATCTCTGACTGCCACCCTGTGAAGCCTTGATTCAACTACACCAAACCACTGACAATTCTTGAGAACATGAAGTTATTAAAAAGTAAAATCTATATTTGGGGACAATATAACTGTAGAAAATCCAAAAAAAGTCATTTGAAAAACAAAGTTAATAAGCCTTTAGAGCAACTGTTAAAATGTTTGCATCTATTAAAATGTGTGTAAAGATAGCAAATTATGTGAGATATGCTTATAATATTAGTTGATAAAAACAGAATTTTAAATTATATCTACCATATGGTCTAATCGAAGTTTTAAAAAACCTAAATATGAAATAAATGTTAAAGAAATATACTAAAATGTTAACACTAATGGCCAGTATATTTGGGAGGAAAAATTTTTTCCTACTTCCTAGTTTTATTTTATACATGTAAGTTAGGGGTTTTTTTGTTTGTTCGTTTCTGTTTTTGTTTTTTGACACAGATTCTTGCTCTAGAGTACGGTAATGCAATCACCCAGGCTAGAGTACAGTAATGCAATCATGGCTCACTGCAGCCTCGACCTCCGTGGCTCAAGCAATCCTCCCACCTCAGCATCCCAAGTAGCTGGGACTACAAGGACACACCACCATGCCCAGCTAATTTTTGTATTTTTTTGTGGAGACATGATCTTGCTGTGTCGCCCAGGCTGGCCTTGAATTCCTGGGCTCAAGCAGTCCTCCTGCTTCGCCTCCCAAATTGCTGGCATTACAGGTGTGAGCCACTGCACCTGGCCTTAAGTTAGTTACTTTTATAGTGAAAAAAATTTAAAGAAAAACATTTCATATTTGCATGTAAATACCAATGCAATTTATCCTTGATAAGAGAAGTTCCACTAAATTTCAAATAAAGCCTTGAAGAATAGGGCCTTTAGCTATAATTTTACATCAGTCATAATCACCAAAAAAAAACTGAAATGTTTAATTTGGAATATGAAGTGTTTATGCCTAGAAAGCACCTAGGTTCATTGTCACTGAGGTTATATGAATAAATAATAAAGAGATTGGGGGGAACATTTATTACACATTTTCTATGCTATACCTAGGTACTGTGCTAATTACTTTAAATATATTATCTTATTTTTCATTTTAATCCTCAGAGTAACCCTATGATAGAGATATCATCATTTGCAGAGGTAGTTAAGAGCATGGACTCACGGCTTTTCATCTACACGTAATAAGTGGAACCAGGAAAGTGGTTTTACTGATGAGTCCTAAACTAAATTCTCAGGTAATATCAGGTTCTATTTTACAACTGAAAGTGTCCCTAAAGATTAGCTATCCTAATATGTCACAGATGAGGAATGTATAAGTCCGTTCTCACATTTCTATAAAGATACTACCCAAGGCTGTGTAATTTATAAACAAAGGAGTTTTAATTGACTCACAGTCTTGCATGGCTAGTGGGGCCTCAGGAAACTTACAATTATGGCAGAAGGCAAAGGGGAAGCAAAGACGTTCCTCACATGGCAGCAGGAGAGAGAAGTGCAAGCAGGGGAAATGCCAGATCCTTATAAAACCATTAGATCTCATGAGAACTCACTCACTATCACAAGACAGCATGGGGGAAACCACCCCCATGATCCAATCACCTCCTCCCTGAACAGTGGGAGATTCCAATTCAAGATGAGATTTGGGTGGGAACACAGAGCCAAACTATATCAAGAAGATTTCAGTATTCAGAGAGAAAAGAGATTAATGATCACACAACTTGTTAAAGGTAGTAACACCAATTCCAGAATTATCGTTTCATTATTCTTTCCACTATAGCATGCTGTGTTTCCTGATCGCTGAGTTTAAATCAAAATGATTGAATATTTGCCTTCAAAAATTACCCTGATAATGTACTCTTCCCCAGATGGATTCTTTTCAAAAAGGAATTTTAAAAAGCTCTCCTGTCCATTCACACAACTTGAACACTTGAGACTTTAAGGACAATACCTGGAGGCCACATACACATACACCATCTGCTTTTGGGGAATAAACATGGTATAATCTCTTGAGTAAGCATTACAGCTTTCAATATATAAATTCTCTATTAAAATGTTTATGAAGCAATTCTTTTTGTTGCTACTAAATGAAAACACTGTATCTTCTATTAAAAATTCATTAAGGAATGCCATTCACAAAAAGATTCAATTAAGTATATGAAACTTAGCCCACTGTGACCTGTATTGAGTTGTTCTATAAGAAAACAGTCCCATTTTTGTTCTGAGCTCATCTCTGGGGAAAAAAACTTGAATTTCATTAAGAAAAACAGCTCTGCTCTCTCAATTAGAGTCCCACTGGAATTTGACTATGTGAACTGTCCTGGGTATAGGGCGGGAAAGAGACCACTCATACTGTATCTCACTCACACACACAGCCTTCCTATAGTATCCTTTCCATGTAAGATTAACCAGTGTTACTTTTTTTGAAGATATATCACAGCACTCATGCATTTTTCTCTATAAGCCCAGCAAAGGTCGTGCTCTCTTCCAAAGTTGATGTGCTGAAAATCATAGCTAAGCCTCGGCGCGGTGGCTCACGCTTGTAATCCCAGCACTTTGGGAGGCCAAGGCGGGCGGATCACGAGGTCAGGAGATCGAGACCACGGTGAAACCCTGTCTCTACTAAAAAAAAACAAAAAAATACAAAAAAAAATTAGCCGGGCGTGGTGGCGGGCGCCTGTAGTCCCAGCTACTCGGAGGCTGAGGCAGGAGAATGGCATGAACCCAGGAGGCGGAGCTTGCAGTGAGCCGAGATTGCGCCACTGCACTCCAGCCTGGGCGGCAGAGAGAGACTCTGTCTCAAAAAAAAAAAAAAAAAGAAAAGAAAAGAAAAAGAAAATCATAGCTAAATGCTCTCAGGCCTTACTTAAGCATTCCCACTGAAATTGTCGTCTCTCCTCTCTGATGATATAGATTCCCCATCTGTCTTTTGCATCATAGACTCTTCCAGACAATCTAAACTTCTTTCCCTGTGCAGAAATCCCCGCTGAAGGAACAATAGGCCATCCATATTCTGCTTGAATGGCCTTAAATGTTGGAAAACTCACTAGTACTTCCTGAGGCAATCTGTGCATTGCAGGAGCAGCTTTAGTATGAGTTTTTTCCTATATTGGTCATGGAGTCTGCTAATGTTTGTCTAAATGTCCCATGAGTTATTAGACATGACTACCTCCACAAGACAGGCAATAATTAAACTGCATGAGGATGGCAGGTTTGTTCTCTCATTCATTCCATTTACCCAGCACTTTCTACGTGTCTCCATGTTCAGTAGGACCTTAATCTTCAGTCATTAAAAATACATATAGCAAAAATAAGGGCTTAGGCACTTGGGGTTGTAATGTTTTCTCACTTATAAACTTTTTATTCCTGGCCAGTCATTTTTAAAGTGCTGATCTATAGATGGGAAATTATTATTATTATTATTTTGAGACAGGGTCTCATTCTGTCGCCCAGCCTGGAGTGCAGTGGTGCAATCTCGGCTCACTGAAACCTCCATCTCCCAGGTTCAAGCAATTCTCTGTGCCTCAGCCACCCCAGTAGCTGGGATTACAGGCTTGTGCCACTACCCCCAGCTAATTTTTATAATTTTAGTAGAGACAGGGTTTCACCATGTTGGGCAGGCTGGTCTCGAACTCCTGACCTCAAGTGATCCACCCACCTCAGCCTCCCAAAGTACCAGGATTACAGGTGTGAGCCACCACACCTGCCGGAAATTATTTTTTTAATCTTGGGTCTCACCCCTAAAGATCATGATTCAGAAAGTCTGGAGTAAAGCTGAGGAAATCATATTTAAAAACAAAACAAAAAAAAACACTCTGTTGAAGATATTCTGGTACATATCTTGGTACAAGTTTAAGAACCACTGATCTAAATAACTCCTGAATCTCTAGGGTCTCTTCAGTATTCTACAACTGGGAATCATTACTATGCTTATCAGTATTTAAACCCACTGTGTACACTGATTGTGACTTCCACCCTACAACTATGAAAATATGCCTTCTCAATACCCTATATTGCAGATTGGATTCCATGGGAAACAGCCCTGGAGTCGGAGGTTAGCATGCAGGAAGTTTGTCTGGGAGTGATTGATAACTATGGGGTAAGGAAATGAAGCAGGATTGGGGAGAGTGAGAAACTGGGCAGAGATGCCATCTCAAGAAAGACCTCAGCTGACTCACAGGCAGTTCTGAGGCTGGACTAGCTCTGTGATGTTTTTCTGAGTTGGGATGGGTGGTTGGGTCTTTCTACCAGATATCAACCTGTCATTGGATGCAGGCTACCTTAGGAAGGGGTCATGACCTTGGCAAAGTGGCTTTCTTCATCAGAGGGCAAACAATGGGGAATAAATTCCCTCAGTGCTGAAGGGGAATTGGAGTGTACTTCCCAACATCCACTTCACCCCCCTTCATAGGAAAAAAGATGGCAAGTGTTAAACCGAAGCATTCTTCAGCAGAGAACAGTTTTTAAGTCACCGAAAAGAGCACATTACTATCTCTCACTTCCTCCCAGTTCAAGCACTGGATGTTTACGCAATGATTCACCACTAAAATGAAGCATGAATTTCTATGTGGAATTATTTCTAATGCCTTAAATGGCACTTTTTAGGGCTCTTCATGCCTACGGTTTTGATAAATCAGGATAAATTGCTTCCAAACAACTGGTCTTTTTTATTTGTTTGTTTGTTGAAAAGATTTATAGCTACTTGGGAGGCTGAGGAGGGAGGATCAATTGAGCCCAGGAGTTCAAGGTTGTAGTGAGCTATTACAGCACCACTGCACTCCAGCCTAGGCCACAGAGTAAGACCCGTCTCAAAATAAAAAGACTGCCTCAAACATAAATATAAAATAAAATGGTCCCTAACCCCATCTTCAGAATTGCTTATTCATAGCTCTGGAGATAAACTAAAAAATCTGCACTTTTAACAAGCACCATGACTAGTTGTGACGCAGGTAGTTCCCAGCCATATTTTGAGGAAAAAAAAAGAATTAAAAGATAATCTTAAAACAATCAGTGAATATATATAATATATATACTCAAATGAAACAAATATTGCATATACAAGCTTGCATTTTAAAGACTTCAGTGAGAAAGAGAGGATGTGGATGAAAAAGAAATCTCCTGCTTAGATCAAAGGACGACCATGTGATGAAAATGAAGCCCCTAATCTCTTCTTACTGAGGGAAAAAAACTGTAGGCTTTCTAGATAGAATACCTACCCCAGGCAAAGAGGAAGGGAAGATACAAAAAGGATCTAGTTAGTTACCAAGAGCTGGTCACTGGTCATCATCAATATGGAACAGACAACAGCTAAAAGTTGTAGCAACTTTTAAAGTATCCGGGAAATCATGCACAGATCTAGGGATCTTCTACCATCAAAGATGTTTGGAAAGAGGAATTGCTACACTTCTGCTGAATGCAGAACAAGAACCGTAATCAAACTAGGCAAACGCTGAGAACAGTTGGAGATTTTAGGTGTTGCTCTAATTGTTACCTTTTGAATATGTATGTCATTAATAGCCAATATTCTATATTAAAA
This sequence comes from Hylobates moloch, assembly GCF_009828535.3. NCBI lineage: Eukaryota > Metazoa > Chordata > Mammalia > Primates > Hylobatidae > Hylobates > Hylobates moloch. The sequence continues at coordinate 18,390,960 of NW_026652283.1, read as the reverse complement.
GTAAATAATATTTGTTCCTTACTAAAGTCTTACCATTTTAGAAAAAGCATGACTATATAATATTACATATACTGGTAACAAACAAATAGAAAATATAATTTGAAAAATAATATTTAAAAAGCATCAAACAATCACCATGGCGGACAAGAGGCAGGACTAGATTGCAGCTCCGAATCAGATGCACAGAGCAGCGTGTGGAGGCTCGCATTGTGACTTTTAGCTCTGAAACAATTGCAAGAACAAACTAGGAATCCCCAGGACCCACAGACCCTCTGAAGGAAGCGGATTGCTCCTGCAGGACCCGGGAGACACCCCAAATACTGTAAGCGCCCAAACTGCGGAAGTGGGAAAGGGAGGTCCTCCATCCCCGAACACACCCCCACTGGGGCAATTGAAGGTCTAGTTTGCAAGAGAAGTTTCCAACCTTACCTGGAGCTGAGTCAATTTAGATAGCCGTATGAAACACAGGGGTAAAGGAAGCAGTGGGAAACGCCCTGGGAGCTTGCTGGACCCCCAAGCAGGCCATTCCTGCCTGACACCACAGGAATCCTGTGGGAGGGCGGCCAGAGGCGCAGGAGAAAATGCCAGAGAAAAGCAAGTCTCCAGCTGAACCTTGTAACAATTTGAACGGGGCAAGAAGCCTCCGGGTCAGAACTCAGGGGTTGCTGCAAATCCAAATCCGGTGTGCAGACCCCACAGGTGGGGGAAGAACCAAAACCCTTTCCTTTCACAGCTGGGAGGCAGGTAGCCTGGGGAAAGTTAAGCCCTGCTCACCTACTGCCTGGAAACAGACTTGGGGCTGTTAGGGGGCACGGTGGGCCAGCCGGTCAGATTGCATGGTAGCTGGGTGAGACCTGTGACTGCTGGCTTTCCCCCACTTCCCTGACAACCTGCGTGACTCAGCAGAGGCAGCCATAATCCTCCTAGGAACACAAGTCTATTGACCTGGGAACCTCACCCCCATTCCCCACAGCAGCCACAGCAAGACTCGCCCAGGCAGAGCCTGAGCTCAAACACGCCTAGCCCTGCCCCCACCTGATGGGCCTTCCCTACCCTCCCTGGTAGCTGAAGACAAAGAGCATACACTCCTGGGAGTTCTGGGGCCCCCGCTTACCGACAGTTCCTCTCCATACTACCACAGCTGATGCTCTCTGGAAAGCGCCACCTCCTGGCATGAGGCCAAGAAGCACAAAAATAGAACATTAAACCACCAAAGCTAAGGACCCTCACAGAGTCCATTTCACCGCCCCGCCACCTCCACCAGAAGAAGTGCTGGTATCCACAGCTGAGAGACCTATAGATGGTTCACATCACAGGACTATGTGCAGACAACCCCCAGTACCAACCCAGAGCCAGGTAGACTTGCTGGGTGGCTAGACCCAGAAGACAGATAACAATCACTGCAGCTCAGCTCACAGGAAGCCACATCCACAGGAAAAGGGGGAGAGTACTATATCAAGGGAGCACCCCATGGGACAAAAGAATCTGAACAACAGTCTTCAGCCATAGACCTTCCCTCTGACAGAGCCTACCCAAATGAGAAGGAACCAGAAAATCAACTCTGGTAATATGACAAAACAAGGCTCTTCAACACCCCCCGCCCCCAAAAAATCACACTAGCTCACCAGCAATGGATCCAAACCAAGAAGAAATCCCTGACTTACCTGATAAAGAATTCAGGAGGTTAGTTATTAAGCTAATCAGGAAGGCACCAGAGAAAGGTGAAGCCCAATACAAGGAAATCCAAAAAATGATAGAAGAAGTGAAGGGACAAATATTCAAGGAAATAGCAAAATAAAAAACTATCAAAACTTCAGGCAACATTGGACCCACTTAGAGAAATGCAAAATGCTCTGGAAAGCCTCAGCTGTAGAATTGAACAAGTAGAAGAAAGAAATTCAGAGCTCAAAGACAAGGTCTTCGATTTAACCCAATCCTACAAAGACAAAAAAGAATAAGAAAATATAAACAAAGCCTCCAAGAAGTCTGAGATTATGTAAAATGACCAAACCTAAGAATAAATGGTGTTCCTGAGGAAGAAGAGAAATCTAAAAGTTTGGAAAACATATTTAGGGGAATAATTGAGGAAAAATTCCCCAGCCTTGCTAGAGACCTAGACATCCAAATACAAGAAGCATAAAGCACACCTGGGAAATCCATCAAAAAAAGGTCATTGCCTAGGCACATTGTCATCCGGTTATCTAAAGTTAAGATGAAGGAAAGAATCTTAAGAGCTGTGAGACAAAGATACCAGGTAACCTATAAAAGAAAACCTATCAGATTAACAGCAGATTTCTCAGCAGAAACTCTATGAGCTAGAAGGGATTGAGGGCCTATCTTCAGCCTCCTCAAACATAACAATTATCAGCCAAAGATTTTGTATCCAGTGAAACTAAGCATCATATATGAAGGAAAGATACAGTCATTTTCAGACCAACAAATGCTGAGAGAATTCACCACTGCCAAGCCACCACTACAAGAACTGCTAAAAGGAGCTCTAAATCTTCAAACAAATCCTGGAAACACATCAAAACAGAACCTCTTTAAAGCATAAATCACACAGGACCTATAAAACAAAAATACAAGTTAAAAAGCAGAAACAAAAAAAAACAAGGTACACAGGCAACAAACAGTACAATGAATGCAACAGTACCTAACATCTCAATACTAATATTGAATATAAATGGCCTAAATGCTCCACTTAAAAGATACAGAACTGCAGAATGGATAAGAACTCACCAACCAACTAACTGCTGCCTGCAGGAGACTCACCTAACACATAAGGACTCACATAAAGTAAAGGGATGGAAAAAGGCATTTCATGAAAATGGACACCAAAAGTGAGCAGGTGTAGCTATTCTTATATTAGAAAAAAAAAAACTTTAAAGCAACAGTGGTTAAAAGACACATTATATAACAGTAAAAGGCCTTGTCCAACAAGAAAATATCACAATCTTAAACATATATGCACCTAACACTGGAGCTCCCAAATTTATAAAACAATTACTAATAGACCTAAGAAATGAGATAGACAGCAACACAGTAATAGTTGGGGACTTCAATACTCCACTGACAGCACTAGACAGGTCATCAGGACAGAAAGTCAACAAAGAAACAATGGATTTAAACTATGCCTTGGAACAAATGCACTTAACAGATATATACAGAACATTTCTTTCAACAACTGCAGAATTCACATTCTATTCAACAGTGCATGGAACTTTCCCCAAGATAGACCATATGATAGGCCACAAAATGAGCCTCAGTAAAGTTAAGAAAATTGAAATTATATCAAGCACTCTCCCAGACTAACACAGTGAAATAAAACTGGAAATCAACTCTAAAAGGAACCTTGAAAACCAGGCAAATACATGAAAATTAAATAACCTGATCCTGAATGATCAATGGGTCAAAAACAAAATCAAGATGGAAATTTAAAAATTCTTCAAACTGAATGATAATGACACAACCTATCAAAACTTCTGGGATACAGCAAAGGCAGTGCTAAAAGGAAAGTTCATAGCCCTAAGGGCCTACATCAAGAAGACTGAAAGAGCACAAACTGACACTCTAAGGTCACACCTCAAGAAACTAGAGAAACAAGAACAAACCAAATCCAAACCCAGCAGAAGAAAGGAAATACCCAAGATCAGAGCAGAATAAAATGAAATTGAAACAAAAAAAATACAAAAGACAAATGAAACAAAAAGCTCGTTCTTTGAAAAGGTAAATAAAATTGATAGACCATTAGCAAGATTAACCAAGAAAAGAAGAGAGAAAATCCGAATAACCTCAATAAGAAACAAAACAGGAGATATTACAACTAACACCACAGAAATACAAAAGATAATTCAAGGCTACTATGAACACCTTCACCCACATAAACTAGAAAACCTAGAAGAGGTGGATAAATTCCTGAAAAAATACAACCCTCCTACCTTAAATCAGGAAGAATTAGATACCCTGAGCAGACCAATAACAAGCAGCGAGATTGAAATGGTAATTTAAAAATTACTAACAAAAAAAAGTTCGGGAACAGATGGATTCACAGCAGAATTCTACCAGACATTCAAAGAAGAATTGGTTCCAATCCTTTTGACACTATTCCACAAGATAGAGAAAGAGAGAACTCTCCCTATTTCATTATATGAAGCCAGCATCACCCTACTACCAAAACCAGGAAAGGACATAACCAAAAAAGAAAACTACAGACTGATGTCCCTGATGAACATAGATGCTAAAATCCTTCACAAAATACTAGCTAACTAAATCCCATAACATGTCAAAAAGATAATGCACCATGATCAAGTGGGTTTCATACCAGGGATGGTTTAACATACACAAGTCAATAAATGTGATACACCACATAAACAGAATTAAAAACAAAAATTACATGATCATCTTAAAGATGCAAAGAAAGCATTTGACAAAATCCAGCATTCCTTTATGATTAAAACTCTCAGCAAAATTGGCATACAAGGGACATACCTCAATGTAATAAAAGCCATCTATGACAAACCCATAGCCACATAATACTGAATGGGGAAAAGTTGAAAGCATTGCCTTGGAGAACTAGGACAAGACAAGGATGCCCACTCTCACCACTCCTCTTCAGCATAGTACTAGAAGTCCTAGCCAGAGCAATCAGACAAGAGAAGGAAACAAAGGGCATCCAAATTGGTAAAGAGGAAGTCAAACTGTCACTGTTTGCTGACGATATGATCATTTACATTGAAAACCCTAAGGACTCCTCTGGAAAGTTCCTAGAACTAATAAAAGAATTCAGCAAAGTTTCCAGATGCAAGATTAATGTACACAAATCAGTAGCTCTTCTACATACCAACAGCGACCAAGTGGAGAGTCAAATCAAGAACTCAACTCCTTTTACAATAGCTGCAAAAATAAAATAAAATACTTAGGAATATACCTAACCAAGGAGGCAAAAGACCGCTACAAGGAAAACTACAAAGCAATGCTGAAAGAAATCATAGACGACACAAACAAATGGAAACACATCCCATGCTCATGGATGGGTAGAATCAATATTGTGAAAATGACCACACTGCCAAAAGCAATCCACAAATTCAACATAATCCCCATCAAAATACCACCATTATACTTCACAGAATTAGAAACAACAATTCTAAAATTTATATGAAACCAAAAAAGAGCCTGCATAGCCAAAGCAAGACTAAGCAAAAAGAACAAATCTGAAGGCATCACACTACCTGATTTCACACTATACTATAAGGCTATAGTCACCAAAACAGTGCGGTACTAATATTAAAATAGGCACATAGACCAATGGAACAGAATAGAGAACCCAAAAATAAACCCAAATACTTACAGCCAAATGATCTTCGACAAAACAAACAAAAACATAAAGTGGGGAGAGGACACCCTTTTCAACAAATGGCTAGCCACGTGTAGAAGAATGATGGAATACTACTCAGCCATAAAAAGGAAAGAATTCACAGCATTTGCAATGACCTGGTTGAGACTGGAGACTATTATTCTAAGTGAAGTAATTCAGGAATGGAAAATCAAACACCGTATGTTCTCACTGATGTGTGGGAGCTAAGCTATGAGGACACAAAGGCATAGAATGATACAATGGACTTTGGGGACTCAAAGGGAAGGGTGGGAGCGGGGCGAGGGATAAAAGACTACAAATAGGGTACGGTGTATACTGCTCGGGTGATGGGTGCACCAAAATCTCACAAAACACAACTAAAGAACTTATTCATGTAACCGAATACAACCTGTACCCCAATAATCTATGGAAAAATAAATTTAAAAATAAAGAAGATTACCCTACAATCCCTCCTCTTCTGCTTCTGTTGTAAAAACAGAAGATTGGGAAAAGACACAACTGACATACTCCAAGTTTTTCTGCATTCCAGAATTGGCTGGGTAACCACACTCCTATATGGAACTTGATAGCACATTCATGACAATTTTACTAAATACAAGTCACTTTATCACAAAAATGAATAAATAAATAATTTATTCTGGAATGAATCATCAAGTACTTAGAAATAAATCTAATGAGTGAAGTGTAACATCTCTACTCCAAAAAAATACAAAATGTTGGCTGGGCATGGTGGCTCATGCCTGTAATCCCAGCACTTTGGGAGGCCAAGGTGAGCAGATTGCTAGAGCCCAGGAGTTTGAGAACAGCCTGGGCAACATGGCGAAACCCCATCTCTCCAAAACAAACAAACGAACAAAAATTAGCCAGGCCTAGTGGCACACATTTGTAGTCCTAGCTACTTGGAAGGCTGAGGTAGGAGAATTGATTGAGCCCAGAAGGTTAAGATTGCAATAAGAGATGATTGTGCCAAAAGGGTTACACATTGTATACATGTATCAAAATATCACATGTACCCCAAAAATACGTACTCCAAGCTGGATGACAGTGCAAGACCTTGTCCCCCAAAAATAAAATAAATAAAATAAAAAATAACAAAAATTATTGGGAGAGAGAGATTATATTCATAAATTAGAAGACTCAATATTATAAAAATATCATTTTCTCCCAAATTGATCTATGAAGTCAATGCAATCCCAGTCCAAATCCTAGCTAAATTTTTTTTAATGAATTTAACAAGCTGGTTCAAATATCTGTATAGTAATACAAAGAATAGTCAGTCTTTCACTTTCAGGTATCAAGACTTATTACATTGCTGCAGTAATTAAGAGAATTAGCGAAAGGATAGATATTAGTCAATGGAAAAGAAAAGAGTCCACTTGATGTATGATAAAAGTAACACACAATTAGTTAGGAAAAGGATATTCTTTTTACTCAGTGTTGCTGGGTCAACTGGATATGAATCAGCTGGGTAACCACAGGTGAAAATGTGAATCTTGAGCTTCTGCCTCTCATCATATGCAAATATCAGTTCCAGATATACTGTAGATCTATCTATATGTGAAAGCTAAAACAACTGAGCTTCTTGGCACGGAAAGAGAAACATCACATGTTCTCATTCATCTGTGGGAGCTAAAAAGGGGATCCCATGGTGGTAGAGGATAGAATGCTGGTTACCAGGGGCTCGGAAGGGAAGGGAGAAGGGGGCATGAAAAGAAGTTAGTTAATAGGTACAAAAGCGCAGTTAAATAGTAGGAATAAGTTCTAACATTCAATAGTACAGTAGGGAAATTACAATTAAGAATAATTTACTGTACATTTCAAAATAGCTAGAAGATAATTGTAATATTCCCAACACAAAGAAAAGGTAAATGTTTGAGGTGATGGATATCCCAGTTACCCTGATTGTTACACATTGTATACATGTATCAAAGTATCACATGTACCCCAAAAATATGTATAACTATTTTTGTTGAGACAAGGTCTTGCCCTGTTGCCCTGGTGCAGTGCTGCGATCTCGGTTCACTGCAGCCTCGACCTCCCAAGCTCCAGCGATCCTCCCACCTCAGCCTCCCAAGTAGCTAGGACTACAGGCACATGCCACCACACCCGGCTAATTTTTGTATTTTTTGCAGAGATGGGGTTTCACCATGTTGAACTCCTAGGCCCAAGTAATCTGCCCGCCTCAGCCTCCCAAGGTACTGGTATTACAGGCATGAGCCACCACACCTGACTGTATAATTATTATATATCAATTAAATTTGTTTAAAAAAATAGGATTTCTGGAATAAATCATAAAAGAATATTTTAATAAAATGTATAAAACAAAATATAAAATTTATTAAACAGATTTATTAAACAGAATTTAAAAGGGACTCACCATAAAAGAAACAAAAATTGATCAATTATATTACATTAAAATTAATAATGTCTGTTCATCAAAGACATCACTAAGAAGTAAAAAGTTAAGCCCCAGAGTGGAAGATGTTTCCATACATCTTACTGACAAAAGGCTCTGATTCAGAATACAAGAGAACTCCTAAAATCAATAAGAAAAATACAGACAATCCAGTAGAAAAACTGGACAAGAAACTTGAATAGACACTTTGCAAAAGAGGATATCCAAAGGGTCAGTAAACATATCTAAAGGCACTCAGCTTCTTCAGCTGAAACAAGAATGAGACACCACGACCATCTGCCATTAAGGGTAAAAATAAAAATGACAGTACCAAGAGTTGACAAGGATGAAAAGCAAGTGGAATTCACATAAAACTTCTTGGGAAAAACTATTTAGCAGTTTCCACTAGAAATGATTACCATATGCTCCAGCAGTTCCACTCCTTGGTATGTATAAACACACACACACACACCAACACACACACACATGCATGCACACAAATGTGTATCTATCTTCCCTAAAAAACATATATAAGAATGTTTATAGAAACATTGTTAATATTAATGAAAAAATTGTGGACTTTTCATACAACAGAATAGTTAGTACTATAGAGAACTGAGGATGACACAGATTTGCTACATGCAACACCAGGAATAAATCTTACAAACATAATGTTCAGCTAACAGAGACAGACCCAAAAAGTACATCCTCTTTGGTTACATTTATATAAATTCCAGAATCAGGCAAAACTATTCCACAGTTTAGAAGTCAAGGTGGGCCAGGCGTGGTGGCTCACGCTTGTAATCCCAGCACTTTGGGAGGCCGAGGTGGGTGGATCATCTGAGATCAGGAGTTTGAGACCAGCCTGACCAACATGGTGAAAACCCATCTCTACTAAAAATACAAAATTAGCTGGGCATGGTGGCACACACCTGTAATCCCAGCTACTCAGGAGGCTGAGACAGGAGAATTGCTTGAACCCAAGAAGTGGAGGTTGCAGTGAGCTGAGATCACACCGTTGTACGCCAACCTGGGCAACAGAGCAAAACTCCATCTTAAAAAAAAAAAAAAGTCAAGGTGGTGGTTACATTTGGGGCTGTAAAGACGGGATAGTTATACTAGAATGGACTTCGGGCTTCTAATAATAGTGTATCAGGGTATTAGTAACTTCCTTTGTGGAAACTGATAAAACTATGCCCTGTGGTCTGTACACTTTTCTGTATATTTGTTATACTTCAATAAACATGTATTTTTCCTCAAACATCCAAAGCATTTCACAAGAGAGAAACCCTGATTTCTCTTCGCCTAAAACAAATGCAGGATCTCAAGAACGCCTAGCTCAGGTATGAAGCCCACTAAACCTTCACTCTCACAAATGACAGATGTCTCCAGCTGCAATTTTCTAAGGTTGATATATTCCCAAGGTTCAGCTGCTCCACTTATGAGTATTTTTCCCACTTCCGCTGCTCTTTCTATTTGGCCATCCTCTTAAGTGTGAGTTTGGTTTTCTCTTTCCATACCTGGTTCTGATGCTGATAAGATCAGACTTCGTTGGAGTTCAGAAATTTATTTTCCATTTCTTAATTGCAATGGCAGCCATAAAGCAATTGCAGAAAGACGATTTGCCATCCAAATCTTTAAAAAAAAAAAAAAGGAAAGGAAAGAAAGAACAAAGAAAAAAACAACTTAAATGCTAATCCATCTGCATTAGTTGATCCCAGCATCCTCATTTTAAATTCCCATTGAATCTTATTGTATAATTTTAGTGTTTTGCAAAGAAACAAGTTTTTATGAATTCCTACAGGCTGGAATCATAGATATTTATCCCTTTATTCTTGATATTTCATTTTCACCATCAAAAACAGCATTAATTCAGCTTCACATTTTACCAAATGTTATTTCGATGTTCCAAAACCCCCCGGCCCCAACTTTAATTCTTTCCCACTTTTGATTAGTCTATTCCATGAGAACCACAGCAACTGAAATTGCCCCAGAAGAAAAGAGAAAGAATTAGAGTTTAGTTATTGACTTTTCCAAAGGTCATGGAAATGAATATATAAACCAATCAGGTGATAAATAATTGCTGGTACAAAATGAGCAGTGCAAATGACTTCCTATTGAGATTTTTAAACTTTCTCTATGATTAAGCTATGGTAAAGAGCAGTGTCTACCAATTATAATTTCTAACAAAGAATCTGGCCTAAAAGGTTTTTTAATTACTTTTATTGAGCTATCTAGACTTGTCTCTATTTTTTACACTTGGTACAATTAATCTATAAGAGCAAATTTTAGTCATCTTCCTTTAAAGACTATGTCATTCTGATACTAATTTTATCTTATATCAAGATAAAAACCTACGTAAGGAGAACGAGAACTAATAAGTCACAACTTGTACTTTCATTCAGAAAAATTGAAAAGAACATTTTTTATTTAAAGTAGTGGTAAATAGATTTTCTTCCACTACTAAAAGTCTTTACCAATAAAAATGTGCATACTTGTAATATATTCAGAATGCAATGAAATCATAAAATCATAGGTAAATAAAAAATATATTTACTGGCCAACATCTGTTGTTATTACTGACAATTGGGTAGGAAAACAATTTTGCAAGTCTGACCATTCCTTTAGAAATCACAATGACCCTAAAGTAATATTTTTCTTCCTCTAAGTGTTAGTAATTTCCATGGCAACTCTCCATCTGCTTTTCACTATTTTCACAGACTTTTTAAATTAAGCTTACATATGTCAGTGTTCCAAGATTATCTTTGTGTTTGCATAAACCATATGGCTCTTTGACAAAGTTCATTACGCCATAACATTAGAGAAATATTTAAATGTCACATCTGTTATGTAAAAAAAAAAAAAAAAAAAAAGATGTAAAATAGTAGTGAAGTTGGAATGGGAAGTACTATTTCTACAAATTCATTTGTAATCAATTTTTAAGCCAATGACTACGGGCTTCTCCTTAGTTTCTAAATCAGAAAAACAACTTAGATTCCAAGGAGAAATTATTCTATACAGAATATTCTTAAGTTTATCCAATACTTAAAATGTATAGGAAATATCCAAGCTTCCCAATATAACCATATATTAGCGGTCTCCATCATACGAATTACACAAGTTTTACTAACGATTATATAAAAGGGTAAGTTCTCCTTTACACTACAGTTTCAATGTTTGCCCCTCCAAAACTCATGTTGAAATTTAATTGCTATTATAACAGCTTTAAAGATGTGGGACCATTCAAAGGTGTTTAGGCCAGGAGAGTTCCACCCTCATGGGTGGAATTGGTGCCATTATAAAAGGGCAAGCTCAGCCCCCTCTTGCTCTCTCTCATCCTCTCACCTTCTGCCATGAAATGATGTAGCAGGAAGACCCTCGCAAGTAGCCAGCATCTTGATATTGGACTTCCCAGCCTCCAGAACTCTGAGCCGATAAATATCTGTTCATTTTAAATTGTCAAGTCTCAGGTATCCTATTATAGCAGCACAATGGACCAAGACACCTTTAAAAAAAAAAAAAAAAAACTTACTAAAAGCCAGATGGGAGCTATGTGTCAAACAAGTTTGGAACTTCTTTTCCCACTACCAAATCCTTGTCATAATGTTAATAGAGAACAGCTTCAAAAATAATTAGGACCATGAGAAGTGTCCTGTTTTGAAAAAAATTAAACTTTCATCCAAGATTTATTATTTATTCTTCAGTCATATATGACAGAAATCTGCCACAAGATCTTACAGAGAAGAAAAACCAACAGAACCCTCAACCTTTAACTATTGAGACTTTGGTACTAAGAAAGGCAATTATCTTAATGGCTACATTTCTTGCCAAAAAAACCATTAATTTTAAGAAGACTTTCTTAAAGACGCAAAAAATAATCTTATATGGCATTGTCCAATGGATTTATTTTCTTCTTTTTTAAGTAGGTAGATCAGTCTTGCATATAGAGAAGGCACACGTTCGATGACTTCTTTAGAAGAGTTGAGAAGAATGTCACTGTTACAATCTTATCTACCACTCTAACTTGCTCTTGAGCCTCAAATCTCTACTGTTTGCGTTTATCTGTTTAGGCCACTGAAATTCTCTGAAGAAATACTCACATCTGAGAAAGACAAACCATGACATGTCAGCTCAGTTTATTTGCATTTCCCTAGCAAAGAATAGTGTGCTGAGAAAATAGAATAAGTATGTTTCCATAAGATAGGATGCTAGTAGCCGGGTGCAGTGGCTCATGCCTGTAATCCCAGCCCTTTGAGAGGCCAAGGCAGGCAGATCGTGAGTTCAGGGGTTCAAGACCAGCATGGCCCATATGGTGAAACACTGTCTCTACTGAAAAAATACAAAAATTATCCAGGCGTGGTGGCAGGCGCCTATAGTCCCAGCTACTCGGGAGGCTGAGGCAGAAGAATCGCTTGAATCCAGGAGGCGGAGGTTGCAGTGAGCCAAGACTGCGCCACTGCACTCCAGCCTGGGTGACAGAGCGAGACTCGGTCTCAAAAAAAAAGAGATAGGATGTTAGTGTCCCCATTGGAGCTCTACCTAGCAAGACCAGACTGGAGTAAACACCTACAGAAAAAGACCTTTCAAAAGTTGGTCAGGGAGAGTGTCATGAGCACATTAATTATCTGGAGCAGGCCCAAACATGGAATGACAAAGTAAGCCAAGTTTAACTTCTTTGAATTTGTTCAGGGTTAGGCATGCCTTAATGCAGTGATGTTCAACTTTGTTTGTATGGCAGATTCCTTCCAGAAAGTGATAGAAAGCTAAGTTTTCCCCAAAATTTTCCCTTAAGGCATGGCTATAATTCATGTGATAGTATGTGACAGGATTTCCTTCTTTGTATGGATGAATAATATTCCATTATATGCATGTCTCAAATTTTCTTTATTCAATCATCAATCAATAGACGTTAAGGTGGTTTCCACCTTTTGGCTATTGTAAGTAATGCTGCAATGTACATGGGAGTTCAAATATCTCTTCCAAATCCTGATTTCAGTTCTTTTGGATAAACACCCAGAAATGGGAATGCTGGATGGTAGTTCTGTTTTTTAATTTTTTGAAGAATCTCCATACTGTTTTCCACAAAAGTGGACATCATGCTACATGAAATCAGCCAGTCACAGAAGGACAATCCTGCATGATTTCATTTATACGAGGTTTTTAAAGTAGTCAGACTCATAGAAACAAAAAGTAGAATGGTGGTTGCAAAAGCTGGAGGGAGGTGGAAGTAGGGAGTTGCTATTCAATGGGTACAAAGTTTCAGTCGTACAAGATGAAAAAGTTCTAAATATCTGCTGTATATTATGCTTATAGTTAAAACTTTGTTAAGAGGGTAGATCTCATGTTATAAGTATTTTACCACAAAAAAGTGGCTACAATATTTGCATTAACTTTATGGAGTTCAAGGTCTTTCTGATGCACCAGATTAAGAGTCCTTGATCTAGAGGATCCCTAGAACCCAAGGAGGTTCTCTGTCCCATGACGACTGAGGCAGACAGGATGTACCTGAGGAGACAGGACCTCTCCAGAAAGTCGGAATGGTGACACTAACCCTCCATTGTAACCAGCAGGATCTCTTATCTTCTACAATTCAGAATAGCTATTGCTATTACATTTTTTGATTTAAAAAAATTAGAGTATTTGTAATCTTGTCAATTATCAATTCCCATTCTTCATTCTATGTCATGGTAAAGGAGGTATCTGTATCAGCTGTTTAGAATTATCTAAAGCAACTGTGACATCAGAAATAATATACCTTTACCATTACTGATATGAAAGAGTATTTTTCATAAAGTGGAAGGGAAGGAGGAAAAAAGGAAGGAAAAAGGAGAGTTAACATCTTAGTAGTCAAGATGTTCTATCTGTACATAATCAGTTGATGTATATATAAATCTATATACATATAGACTATATAAGTATAGTCTATTATATATATACTTATATATATGAATATAGATACACATACTGTGTATATTATTATACATAGTATGTAGGTCCATATGTATATTTCTAATTAGAAAATGTATAAACAGAGAGACCATTTTCAGGTTCTTAGGCAAAACCACTTCTGAAGCTAATTAATAATGAGGATTGTAGAAGTAGACGTAAAGATTCAAAGAAGTAGAAACCAAATCAATATTTTCTGAAACTTCACTCTTCATCTTGAACCTCTCGGAGTGGCAATCAAAGGTTCTTTATGTGCTTAAGTTAAAAAGTCTTACCCTAACACACAATTCCATGTGGAATAATCAAACAATCCAAATGTCAGAATTCAGACAATTCTTAATGGAAACCTAAAAAGAAACATAAAGAAAAGTGCCCTAACCTTCAATTAAAAACAAAATACGTAAATTTTTCTTAAAGAAAGTCTTTTCTAACCACTTACTCTCTCTGTCTCAATTTCCATTTATTAAAATTCACTTATCCTCTTGCAATCCTGGAAAATTCCAGATTATCTATCCACTGCCTTTGACCATGCTGCTCTCTCACTGTTAATAGAACTCTGCCATCTTGAGGTCCTCTCTTGCCTTCATCTGGAGTAATTAGTGCTATTGATTTAAAAGATCCACAGAACACTTTTTGAGTGGTCCTGGAGATCCTTAGTTGTGATGTACTGTTTACCGTTTTCTTTTAAAAAAAAAATTATTTTAAGGTCTCCATAGTATTGTTTTTAAACTTTTATTTCTGCTCCAACGCTTTCCCCTTCATCCCATACCCCACCACACTAGGCTTAGCCACCTCCTTCTCCATAGTATTTATGCAGCTCATATATACATTTATCCTGGCATTTATGGCACCAAAATCTCCCCAAATTTAAATAAATTATCCCAGATAATTAGTTTCCTAGAATATTACAAGCTAGCATATCTGGTCATCCAGCCCCACCCACTCTCTACACACACACACACACACACACACACACACACAAATGTTTGCATTATCCCCATATAATTTCCAAAAGATAATACAAACTCTTTCAAAATAGGCTTAGATTAACTTACATAGCACCTATTAAGTGTTAGACTCTGTTGACTTTAAAGACCATTTCATTTCATCAACTTCCACAGTAGCTTTTACTCCCATTTTGGAGCTCAGGAAACTGAAGCACAGAAATCTAGGTACATTTCCCAAAGTTGCACAACCAAAGGGTGACAAAGCCAGGACACAAGCCGGCCATTGGCCTCCATATTAGAGGGACATCTGGCTCTTTCCTCTCATTTGATCCTATGTAGTAGTATCTTCAACAGAGTATCCCAGATTGATCCCTTGTCAATTTCCATTGCCAAATCCAGGCTCTCACCATAAAAGTAGTCTCCCCACTTAACAGTTCCCATCTCACCCATAACATGCACCTCCAGAAAAACAAAACTTTACATACACTGTAATCATCACATAGTCCCCTAATTAAGAAGCCCTATTATTTCTCAGATTATGTCCAGATATCCAGGTTTCTCCTGCTAAAAATCGGGCTTCCACAGCATTTTTGCACCTACTTCACAAGCATTTGTTTCACACTCGGGACACAGAGGGATAGAGTCCTTGCCATCAGAGAACTTACAGTCCAGTAAGAGAAAGCGGACACTTAAATAAGAATGTGAAAGAGTACATGTCTAAGTCCATTTTCTGTTGCTTATAACAGGATATCTTAAATTGGGTAATTTATAAAGAAAAGAAATGTATTTCTTACAGTTATGGAGTCTAAGTCCAAGGTTGAAGGGCCACATCTGGTGAGAGCTTTCTCGTTAGTAGGGACTCTCTGCAGAGTCCTGAGGGAGCAAAGGGCATCACATGATGATGCCTGCTCAAGTCTCACTGTCTCTTCTTATAAAATCCTACTCCCATGATAACCCATGAATTCATTATTCCATTAATCTACTAATGGATTTATCCACACATGAGGGCAGAGCCTTCATGACCCAATCATCTCTTAAAGTCCCCACCTCTCAAGGCTGCCACATTGAGGATTAAATTTCAACATGAGTTTTGGAGGGGACAAATACTCAAAGCGTAGCATTCTTTTACTAGCCCCCCCAAAACTCATGTCCTCCTCCTATACAAATATATTCATTCCATCCTCATAGTCCCAAGGTCTAAACTACTTCCAGCATCAACTCAAAAGTCCAAATTCCAGAGCCTCATCTATGAGCCTATGAAATCAAAACAAGTTATTTACTTCCAGGATACAATGGTGAGACAGGCATAAAGTAAACATTCCCATGGCAAAAGGAAAAAATAGGCCAAGATAAAGGAGTAACGGGCCCCAAGAAAGTCCAAACCCCAGCAGGGCAGACCTCAAAGCTGGAAAATAATCTCTTGCTATCATGTGCTACTTCCTGGAGAGGCTGGGGTGGGGATTAGGCCCCCAAGGCCTAAGGCAGTCCCATCCCTACGGCTTTACTTGGAGCAGTCCACATGGCTGCTCATAAGGGTTAGAGTCCAGTACCTGTAATTTTCCCAGACTGTGATTGCATGCTGCCTGTGGTTCAACAGTCCTGGGGTCCTGATGGCTGTCTGGCTTCCATGGCTCCACTAGGAATTGCCCCATTGGGGACTTTCTGTGGTGGCCTCACTTCCACAGCTCTACTAGGCATTGCCCAGGTGAAGACTCTGTGGCAGCTCCAACATCACATTTTCACTCTGACATTGCTCTAGTGGGGGCTTTCTGCAGTGGCTCTGCCCCTGCAACAGGTCTCTGCCTGGGCTCCCAGGCTTTAGCAACATTCCTTGAAATCTGGCTGAAGGCTGACAAGCCTCCACAGCTCTTGCTTTCTGCAAGCCTGCAGAATTAGCACCACATGGACACTGCCAAGGCTTACTTCACACCTCGGGCCATTTGAACTCCAGTTAGAGTGGCCAAGAAACACTGCACCAGAATTTGGGGAGCAGAGTTCCAAGGTGGCCCAGGGCAGCAAGCCTGTGGAGTGTGCATTGGGTCCCTCCCTTGAAATCTTTGTGCCATTATAGGCCTGTGGGCCTATGATGGCCTGTGATGGGAGGGGCAGACTCAAAGATCTGTGAAAGGCCTTCAGGGTCTGTCTCCCATTGTCTTAAGGAATAGCACCTGGCTCCCTTCTAGCCATGCTAATCTCTTTGGCAAAGGTAGCTGGACTATACCCTTAGTTTCCTCTCCCGAACATGCTTTTTCACCCTTTACATGGCCCGGCTGAGCTTTCCAAATCTTTCTACTTTGCTTCTCTTTTGATCATAAATTCCATCTTCAAGTCATATTTTCCCTCTTGCAGCTTAGCATAAGCAATTAAAAGCAGCCAGGCAGAAGCCTGGATGCTTTGCTGCTTGGATATTTCTTCTGCCAGCTACCCTAATTCATCAATCTCAAGTTCAGCCTTCCAGAAAGCCCTTGGCCATGGACACAGTTCAGCCAAATTATTTGCCAGTTTATAACAAGGACAGAAGGATAGGCTTTATTACAGTTTTCTTTCTCTTCTTTTCTTTTTTTTTTTTTTTTTTTTTTGAGACAAGGTCTGGCTCTGTCTCCTAGAGTGCAGCCTCATTGCAACCCCAGGCTCAAGCCATCCTCCCACCTCAGCCTCCCAAATAGCTCGGACTACAGGCATGCCCCACCGCACCCAACAAGTTTTTGTATTTTTTGTAGAAACAAGGTTTTGCCATGTTGCCCAGTCTGGTCTCAAACTTGTGAGCTCAAGAAATACACCCGCCTTGGCCTCCTAAAGTGCTGGGATTATAGGCGTGAGCCACCACACCCAGCTACTGCCGTTTTCCATACCTTGTTCCTGAGGTCCATCTGAAACCTCATTAGAATGGCCTTTACTATCCAGATTTCATTCAGGTCATGACCACTGAACCAGTCTCCAAGGAGTTCCAAACTTTCCCTAGTCTTCTAGGAGCCCACTGAGACCCTGGGAGCCCATTGAAATTATTCGAACTAGCCAATTCTAAGCCCTTATCAGAATGTAGGCTTTTTTTCCAGCCTGCTTCTCCAAATTCTTCCAGCCTCTGCCCATTACCCAGTTCAAAAGCCACCTTTACCTTTTCAGATATTCATTATCAGCACCACCCTACTCTCAATTCCAATTTTCTGTCCTAGTTGATTTCTGTTTCATATAAGAGAGTAGCTAAAACTGGATAATTTATAAAAAGGAAAAAAAATAAGAACAAAAGGAGTTTATTTATCACAGTTATGGAGCCTGAGAAGTCCAAGGTCAAGGGACCACATCTGGTGAAGGTCTTCTTGCTGGGGAGGACTCTCTGCAGAGTCCCAAGGCAATGGAGGGCAACGTATGCGGAAGGAGCTGAGCATCCTCACGTGGTTATTCAGGTCTTTCTTCCTTTTCTTACAAAGCCAGCAGTCCTGCTCCCATGATACCATATTAATCCATTAACCCATTAATTTATTATTCCATTAATGAATTTATCCATTCATGAGGGCAAAGCCTCTTAAAGTCTCCACCTCTCAATACTGACACACTGGGGATTAAACTTCAGCATGAGTTTAGGAGGAGACAAATATTCAAACCATAGATTCATGCTATAGGCACATTTAGTAATATTTGAAAAATACAGTGAAATAGCAGAGAAGGGAGGGTGACCAGTGGGAGGGTTCGAGAGAGACTGAGGTGCTTGGAGTGCTACATCATGGAAGGGGCACTTCCACAGGAGGAAGCAACATGAGACACAGTACAGAGAAGCATTAAATTATCGTCTAGTTCACCCAGCATAATTGAAGTGGAAGTTGCAAGACAGGTAAGCATGAAATAAGAGATAAGGTCTCACAACAGTTAGAATGGCGATCATTAAAAAGTCAGAAAACAACAGATGCTGGAGAGGATGTGGAGAAATAGGAATGCTTTTACACTGTTGGTGGGAGTGTAAATTAGTTCAACCATTGTGAAAGACAGTGTGGCGATTCCTCAAGGATCTAGAACTAGAAATACCATTTCACCCAGCGATCCCATTACTGGGTATATACCCAAGAGATTATAAATCATGCTACTATAAAGACACATGCACACGTGTGTTTATTGTAGCACTATTCACAATAGCAAAGACTTGGAACCAACCCAAATGTCCATCAATGATAGACTGGATAAAGAAAATGTGGCACACATACACCATGGAATACTAGGCAGCCATAAAAAAGGATGAGTTCATGTCCTTTGCAGGGACATGGACAGAGCTGGAAACCATCATTCTGAGCAAACTAACACAAGAACAGAAACCAACCACCCCATGTTCTCACTCATAAGTGGGAGTTGAACAATGAGAACACATGGACACAGGGAGGGGAATATCACACACTGGGGCATGCCATGGGGTGGGGGGCTAGAGGAGGGATAGCATTAGGAGAAATACCTAATGTAGGCGACAGGTTGATAGGTGCAGCAAACCACCATGGCACGTGTATACCTGTGTAACAAAACTGCACGCTCTGCACATGTATCCCAGAACTGAAAGTATAATAATAAAAAAAAAAAGAGATAAGGTGTGGGGGAAAGCTTTTATATGGATATCTAGAGTTTATCCTACGCTGTTCTTGTTAGCATCTGCTTCTTTAATACTTATAATAATTGCAGCCCATATTTGTTTATTTATAACTACAAGTCAGTACTCTGCTAATTATTTTACATATATTATTTCACTTACATCTCAGGACAGTAGTGGAAATTAATTACTCTCATTTTACAAATAAGGCAACCAAGGCCCAAAGATACTAAGTAACCTGATTAAGCTCATTTCAAAGCAATCTAAATTCCTTCATCTAAATTCACATTGCACTTTTAGTCTGTATTATCCAAAGCTTGACATTCATTTATTGTCCTTCTGATCACCATATCTCCCAAACTGGGGAACAAAACAAAGCAATGTTTTCTTTAAATTTTTTTTACAGCATCTTGCAAAGAGCTGGAAAAAGCATAAATATGTAAACATTCTAGCTTAAAAGTCACTTAAATCCATATAAGTCTCTTTTACAACTGATCTATTAAAGCTTTGCATTGAAATGCAAGTCAAGACTATGATTTTTATAGTGGTTTTCATAACTGAAAAGATCATTGATTCTATTAGCTTTTTGTCCATCATGGCCAGGCTGACGATGATCACAATGCAGGTCAACCAAAGTCTGCAAAGTTGACTGCAAAGAGGGCAGACCAGCCCCTGCCCCTACCTCAGTATGTAAAGACATAACAAGAACACTGCTGGGACCCAACAAATGGCAAATAACGCTTTAGAGCAGCATTATAACGCTCTTTGAAACTCTTCATTCAGTCATACAGGAATACAGTAATAACACTGGAAGGGATTTTAATCCATCTGTCACTTTTTTTTTCTTTTTTTGAGACAGAGTCTCACTCTGTTGCCCACATTGGAATGTAGTGGCATGATCTCAGCTCACTGCAACCTCCACCTCCCGAGTTCAAGCAATTCCCGTGCCTCAGCCTCCCGAGAAGCTGGAAATACAGGAGTGGGCCACCACCCTGGCCAATTTTTTGTATTTTAGTACAGACAAGTTTTCACCATGTTGCCCAGGTTGGTCTCGAACTCCTGAGCTCAGGCAGTCCGCCCGCCTCATCCTCCCAAACCGGCTAATTTTTGTATTTTAAAGACCACCATGATGTCCAGGCTGGTCTCAAACTCCTTGGGCTCAAGCAATCCGCCCACCTTGGCCTCCCAAGATGAGCCTGGCCACCGCCGCTCCAGGCTCATCTGTCACATCTTAGAATTGTCTAGAATCCATTAGCATCAACCAAGTGGATTCAGAAGTTCCTTGATCAAAATGCTAAGAAATCCATACTCTGCTACTTATACTGTGTGACCATATTAACTAATTGTTTTGTTTTTGTTTTCGTTTTTGTTTTTAGATTGAGTTTCTCTCTGTTGCCCAGGCTGGGGTGCAGTGGTGTGATATCGGCTCACTGCAACCTCCACCTTCCAGGTTCACTCCCAGGTTCAACGGATTCTCGTGCCTCCACCTCCTGAATAGCTGGGATTACAGGCATATGCCACCACACTCAGCTAATTTTGGTATTTTTAGTAGAGACAGGGTTTTGCCATGTTGACCAGCCTGGTCTTGAACTCCTGACCTCAAGTGATCCACCCGCCTCGACCTCCCAAAGTGTTGGGATTACAGGCGTGAGCCACCAGCCCGGCCTATTTTTCGTATTCTTGACACTCTGGCATCTGGAGCCCCACTGACAGGGGCAAGATTGCCCCTTCCAGGGCTAGCCAGTTCTTAGAGACAGCAGCCCACTCCCCTGCAAGTGTGCCTTTCATATGCAACCCAACTAATCCAGAGTCCTTACTTCAAACCGCCTCCTCTGTCTGGCTTTTCCACTTCAGAAGGCATTATTCTTCTGCTCTAAGCACACCAGGGCCACTTACCAGAAAACTAGGGGCAGTCCCTACACACTGGAGCCCATTGAAATTATTCAAACTAGCCAATCCTAAGCTTATGTGCCCTGCCCCACTTGTTCCTGTGCACCCACAATAAAGGCTCTTGCTCATGCTTTCCTCCTATTCCTTCTGCCTCCTGAGTGACCCTGGTGCTTCCCTCATGTGGCCTTGTGTGGCATGCTGTGCCTCCTGTGTCTAGGGAACTGTGAGTAAAAATGTCTTCCTCCACGACAGTCATTTCCATGTCTGCATGTCTTACCATACATGATTAAAACAAATCCCACATACATTTTTAAATTGTGATATTGGGGGAGTTTCCTAACCTTCCTGTGATTCAGTCTCTACGTGTTTACAATGAAAGTAATAATATCACCTGCCTCAAACAAACTGTTATGAAAATAATTAATATATAGAAAATGTTGAGTTCAGTACTCAATACGTAAGGTACATTTAATAGCTGTTAGGTATTCTTATGATGATTAATAATAAGTCGTAAAAATAATGTATTCTAAAATTAGCATTCTAGGCTGGGTGCAGTGGCTCATGCCTGTAATCCTAACACTTTGGAAGGTCAAGGCAGGTGTACCACCTGAGCTCGTAAGTTCAAGACCAGCCTGGGCAACATGGCAAAACCCCATCTCTACTAAAAATACAAAAAAATTAGCCAGGCATGGTGGCACATGCCTGTAATCCCAGCTACTCAGGAGGCTGAGGCACGAGAATTGCTTGAGCCTGGGAGGTGGAGGTTGCAGTGAGCTGAGATCATGCCACTGCACTCCAGCATGGGCAACATGAGACTCTGTCTCTGGAAAAAAAAAAAAAAAAATTAGCATTCTAAACCAGTATACTTTATAAACTATGGATTACCTCTATGGCTTGAATGTCTCCTCCTAAACACATGTTGTGATTTAATTGCCTTTGTAACAGTATTAAGAGGTGATTAAGTCATGAGGGCTCATCAGATGGCTGCTGTCTGTGTTCATGAGGGTTCTGCCCTCATGAATGGATTAATACCATTATCACAGGAGTGGGTTGGTTTTATTGAGATTGGGTTTGTCCTAAAAGTGAGTTTGGCCAAATTTCCTCTCTCCATCCTGCTGTCGCACATGATCACTTGCCTTTGCACCATGTTATGATGCAGCAAGAAGGCCCTCAACAGATGCCAGTACCATGCTGTTGGTCTTCCCAGCCTCCAGAACTGTGAGAAATAAATTTCTCTTTGTTATAAATTACCCAGTCTTTGGCGTTCTGTTACAGTGGCAGAAACAGTCTAAGACAATTACTTTTAGTTTTGATAGTCATATATTTAGCACACATGGGTTTAGCAATACATGAGAAACACTAAAGTTTCATACCATCTTAATAATGTCTAGTTTTGCAAAGGAAGGAATCCAATTGAGTACAATGTGAGTACGGTTTTAGTGTGAGTGGCCCCGGACAATGGCCCAAACTCTAGTTTCAACATGGCTTCCGACAGCCTGACCAATGGGTTATTAAGTAATAAAACTTTCTTTGATTCTCTCTGGAAAATACCCTTCCAACCCACCCCCCTAAAAATGTTGGCTGTTGATGTAAGAAAATATTAAGTAAATAAATTTAAGAAAGGGATGATTCGAAGCCAGAAAATGTAAGTTTTGGATAAATTAAAGGACAAAATATTAAACTCAGCCAAAGCTGGGATGTATGATGTAAAGTTCACCAGATGCTCTATACAGAAACAAGAAAGAGCCATTCTTTAGACTGTTTCAAGGAGCGTTCCAACAAAATGCAAACATTGCTTCTATATGAGAAATCAAATCATATTTTAAATTAAAAAGGGGCTCAACTTACAAAATAAAGGGATATATAACAGATGACTCAGGGTAAATGTGATTAGAGAAAAAGCTAGAAGCTTACTATTTTCTTTTTTAAGTAGTAGGGAAACGAATAGAGAGTGAGGGCACTGGAGTGACCTTTGCTGTGAATAAAAGTAGATTTAAAGTGTTAACAGCATTTTCCCCAGAAATATGAAGTGCACATGGGATACATCATTAACTTAGCATGTTGCTATAGGAGCATTTTCTTTCACAGCAAAGAATACACTGCGTTATATATCAACAAATACTCAACGCAGATGAAAAATCACAATCATAAAACGTAGATAATATTTTTAAATACAAAGGCAATATATTTTCTTACACTAATTTCTAGTTCCCAGTTTTCCCAGGGGTCTCCTTCACATTGAATCAATGGTATTAATTACTTAAAAGAAGTCAATTTTGGCCAGGCATGGTGGCTCACGCCTAGAATCCTAGTACTTCGGGAGGCCGAGGCAGGTGGATTGCCTGAGCTCAGGAGTTCGAGACCAGACTGGGCAACACAGTGAAACCCCATCTCTAATAAAATACAAAAGAAATTAGCCAGGCACGCCAGCATGTGCCTGTAGTCCCAGCTACTCAGGAGGCTGAGGCAGGAGGATTGCTTAAACCCGGGAGGCAGAGGTTGCAGTGAGTCGACATTGTGCCACTGCACTCCCGCCTGGGCAACAGAGCAAGACAC
This sequence comes from Hylobates moloch, assembly GCF_009828535.3. Classification (NCBI taxonomy): domain Eukaryota; kingdom Metazoa; phylum Chordata; class Mammalia; order Primates; family Hylobatidae; genus Hylobates; species Hylobates moloch. The sequence goes on along the minus strand of NW_026652283.1, from coordinate 18,367,285 downwards.
TGTCCCTAAAAAAAAAAAAGAAGTAAATTTTAAGTTTTAGGTTATATTTTAATACAATTGAATCAACAGGTTTTACTTTCAGAGAAATAAATTGTTTTAATCCTAAAATCTTTTATTAAGTTCAGAATATAGAATTTATGAGACTAAAATAGAAAGAATGCAGGTTATGACATCAAAGCAGCTTCCTATACATAGGAAAGGAAGTAAAAGCTCAAGTAGCAAGGCAAGAAGTAGAAAGAATTGAAAAGGTAAAGCTAGGCCGGGCAGAGTGGCTCATGCCTGTAATCCCAGCATTTTGGGAGGCCGAGGCCGGAGGATCACTTGAGGTTGGGAGTTCGAGACCAGCCTTACCAACATGGTGAAACCCCGTCTCTACTAAAAATACAAAAATCAGCCAGGCATAGTGACGTGCACCTGTAATCCCAGCTACTTGGGAGGCTGAAGCAGGAGAATCACTTGAATCCAGGAGGCAGAGTTTGCAGGGAGCCAAGATCGTGCCACTGCACTCCAGCCTGAGTGACAGAGAGAGAATCCATCTCAAAAAATATTAAATATTAAAAATTGAAAAGGTAAAGCTAGAGTAATATAATGCCTGAGACTCCAAGAAAGAAATCAGGGCCTACATACCACCTTCCTGGGCCACAACCTGATAGAAACGCCACCACCACCACTACCGCACTCCTGCCAAAAAAAAAAAAATTCTCCAAATCTCCATGCCTGGCTAGCTAGATGAGCTAGAGCTAGCATTTCTAGCAGTCCATTACTTGAGAATAGCATGCAGTAGACCCTGAAATTTGCATATGCTCACATGGGTAACATGGAAATTCTAAGAACAATAGACTTTTTAAAAGATAATTTCATTTTTTAAGGGAAGTATAATGTCTTCCATACAAATACAAACTGAACACAATTCAAAGACTATTTTTAACTCATTAATTAATGAGGGAACTGGTAAGATGTCACATCTGGCTCTAAAGAGAATTCAAAGAATATATATATAAATGCTGCAACAAATTTACGAATAGATGTAAAATGGAGCTGTCTGCAGGGCAATAAATGATTGCATTCCACTAGATACAAGTAATTTGCATTGCTGCAGACAAGAATCATATACATCATTTTTAGTTTCCAACAACTTACAGAACTGTAAAATAGCTCAAACACAATGAAAGGAACCAGATAACTAGAAGCATACACTAGACTATGCTTTGTTTTCCATTAAAGACGCGCAGTAATCTTTTCATTCAATTTACAGTCTTTCGCAATGATTGGAAGATGCCTGTGATCTGGAGAAAAAAAAATGAGACTCTACAGAGATCTTACCTCCCGAGGCAATGGCATATCTCACAGCCACTAGCAGCGACAGTCAAGAGAATGACCAAGAATAGGATCCAACCAGCCCACTATGAGGAACACCAGCACAGAAGGCCTGGTTACCACGGTGGGATAAGGGTCCAGCTGGTAGAGGCCAGCAAAGGCCCAGAGGGTAAAGGCCTCTTCCACTCTCATCAAGATGCTAAGCTTCTGCATGAACCCAGGCACCATCTTGGGAAGGAGAAATGAGGAGAGACCCCTTGAGAGATAAGAAAAGCTTAAACTTTTAATGAGTATTTAGCAGAAAGCAATTGATTTGAAACAGAAGAAACTGGGTTACTTTTTATTGACCGGGGGCATATGCTGAATTGTGCCCTCACACACACAAATTCGTGTGTTGAAGCCCTAACCCTCAATACCCCAGAACTTAACTGTATTTAGAGATAGGGCCTTTAAAGAGGTGATGAAGTTAAAACGAGGCCCTAAGGGTAGACAGTAATCCAATCTGACTGATATTATAAGCAAAGGATATTTGGACATACAAGGAAACACTAGATGCCCACACACAGAGGAAAGGCCATGTGAGAACACAGAGAGAAGGCAGCCATTTGCAAGCTGAGGAGAGAGGCTTCACGAGAAACAAGCACTGCCCACACCCGAATCTTGACTTCCAGCCTGTAAAACCACTAAAAAAATTAATTTCTGTTGTTTAAGCCATGCAGTCCCTGGCATTTCATTACGGCAGCCATAGCAAACCAATACAGCATTTTAAGGGTTGTGGGGTATTCATTTCATATCAGTAGGAGCAAAAGCAAGATGAAATGTCGGTTAAATAAAATGTAAAAAGCTACTTGTTTGGTTTTTGGTTTTGGACATCCGTGGGCATTTTAATCCTGTCATATAGGCTGAGTGCTTCATAGGTTGTGGACATATTCTCGGACCCAAAGTTATGAATAACCTTTACTAGTTAAAGGTCTTCAATAGAGCAAAGCCTATGGCCACCAAGGAAACAAGTCTCAAAGAGCTCAAAACCTCCTTCTGGCCACTGCTCAGTGTCAGGCTTCTACAGGATAGAAATGATGAGGGGAAGCGGAAGGTATAAGACTGGAAAGAAGATATTCTTTTTTTTTTTTGAGATGGAGTCTCGCTCTCTCACCGAGGCTGGAGTGCAGTGGCGCAATCTTGGCTCACTGCAAGCTCCGCCTCCCAAGTTCAGGCCATTCTCCTGCCTCAGCCTCCTGAGTAGCTGGGACTACAGGCACCCACTACCATGCCCGGCTAATTTTTTTGTATTTTTAGTAGAGACGGGGTTTCACCATGTTAGCCAGGATGGTCTCGATCTCCTGACCTCGTGATCCGCCCACCTCGGCCTCCCAAAGTGCTGCAATTGCAGGCGTGAGCCACCGCACCCGGCCAAGAAGATGTTCTTGAATCAAGCTGTTTCCTAAAATCATGATTGGCAGTATCTTCATCCATTTGTGCTGCTATAATAAAGTTCCTGACACTGGGCAATTGATAAAGAACACAAATGTATTTCTCTCAGCTCTAGAGGCTGAGAAGTCCAAGGTCAAGGCGCCGGTAGGTTTGGTGTCTTGTGAGGACTGCTCCATCAGTGGCATGTTCTTGCAGTGGCATCCTCACATGGCAGAAGGAGGAGGAGTAAGGAGACCTTAATCCAGTTCCCTCCAGTCCTTTTATAAGACACTAATCCATTCACAAGGGCAGAGCCCCCATGGCCTAACCACCTGCTAAAGGCACCCCTCCTAATACCACCACAATGGGGATTAAGTCTCAACATGAATTTTGGAGGAGACATAAATGTTCAGACCATAGCAGCAGTATTTTTTCTCTTTTTCAAACTGTTACGTGTTTCTGAGCCCTTTTGTTGGGGGAGAGAGATCACGAAGGTTTTCTGGAAAAGCAATTCTAAACAGATATCTGAAGAATATGTTTTTCATTCAGTGATTGCTAAGGAAAAAAAAGAAACTCATAGCTTTGACCTGAATAAGGATACACTCAGGCCTAAGTGTCTGGTGTAGAAACAATGCCACACTAACTTCAGTGAGAAAGAAAAACACAAATACTACATTTCCAAATTTAGTCAACTAGGGACATTGAGTCAGGCCAATTTAAAACAGGCCCAAAATTTCATCATTCCAAGGAGTTGAGTATTGTCTCTTATCTACTAATCTAAAATTAAATTTCCCGTTTAGCTTTGACATAGAGACTATTTATAGACATTCAAAAAAAAAGAAGAAAATCAAAAGGCTTAAACCCAGGTCATAGGTCCTAAAACCAAAAGCAGTGAGAAGAAAGTGACATCTAATGGTTGATTTCCTTCAAAACATCTCTGGTTGCCCCCTAAAACTCAAGAGACGAGGGAAGAGAGATTTTGACCTTAGTCATTAGAAAAAGTCTCAAAAATCCTAAAAAGTCAAAAATGTCATCCAGCCCTCTGGGAAACCGGTTCAATGCATTCAAATTAATGTCGTGTTGGGCTGCAGAAACTTTTGACCAGAAGGCATTCCAAGGACTAACCATAAACAGCTTAAATGATATTAGATGCGTCATAAGATCTTTTTTTACTCTTGTTAAAAAATAACAATAACAAACACTTATGAAGTACAGGCATGTGCCAAATCCTGGCCTAAGTGTCTCATATATACTAACTCATCTAAAGATATTTTTCCACAATATTTATACACATGAATAAACAATAAATTCTACTAAAATTCTTAAGGCTAAAGTAGGAATGAATTAATGTTGTGAAAAGACAGGAATATTAAATGTATTTAATTACTTCTTAGAACAGAACTACAAAAGAACTTGAGAGGTCATAGTTCAGGAGTTGTTGAAAAATCTATCCCATGAGAGAAAACGCAGCATTTTCACTTATTTTTATTTATTCCTTCATTCTTTCTATGCTGCTCTTTGCTTTCTTGTCTTCCATCTTGTGAAAATATTTATGACAAACTTTTTATCCTGTCATTGAATTTTGCTGGTACTTTTTAGGCTTAAAGGTGAACTCCTGAAGTTTATCTCCTTCCAGGCATCATCCCTTCAATTCTGGAAACAGTTACCAGATAAATGGTGGTAACTAGCTTAAGCGTCACGGGACAAACGGCCAGGCTAATATCAAGAGTAGGTATATGAATCACAACTATGTTTCTGCTGTAGCAAAATGTCTTCGAATAAAAATTAGACCATATGCACTAAACTGCCTACTAAAAGAAGATTTTTAAAAATATGATATGTTAACCACTCAACCAGTTAAATATCAACCAATATAAACTGCTCCTGCATTTAAGTGTAGTTTCATTTTTCATACAAGTTATAGAAGTCATATGTATTCTTATCTACAGTTTTATCAGTCAATAAATTACATGTGTTCTCCTGCCTATACGTAAGTTCAGTCTGAGAGATGGCATCAGGGATTTTTTTTATAATAACCGTTCCTTTGCAACGAATAAAGACATTAATTTATCTCTTATGGACTCATAATTTGTTCTGAAGCATCTTCTGTTGTTATGTCGACCCTCTTCATGCTCCTTGAAAGCTGGAGGAGTGCAGGGGTCCAGGGCTTCACTGGTCTCCTGCTTTTGGAGTTTATCTCTGCTATATGTAGAAGCTTTTATTCCCTTTCCCTTTTGTAATACTCAGAACAGAAAACGCATAGACTACCTAACCTTACCGAAATATATAAAACTCTTTGCTAATATTTCTTCAATCAAGAAGAGGTTCTGTTAAGAACCAAATTTCTACATGGCCCAATCTTTTTTCCTTCAACTTTAAATATCATTTATAATGTATTTTACAAAGAACACATTAGGATTATCTATTAATCAAGCTGGTAATGTCCATTAGAGGAATTGGTTATTTTGTACTCCTCAGAACAAAAGGAACGCAAATTTCAGACATATAACCCAGAACAAGCATAGGGATTTAATCAGCCCACTGCTGAAAAGACAAAGCCCTGGCCTGTATTATTTATTGGTGACTTCCAGGAGCATGGACATAAGATCTTTTTTTCATTCTGTTTCTTAAAGAGGAAAATTGCAAAAGAAAAAGGAAAACTATCCTTTTCTCTTTATGCCTGTTAAGAGGAAGAAATGTTTCAGTCACGTCTCTGACTGTGGAAAAAAATGATAAGTTAAAAAAAAAAAATCAAAGATGAACTCCATAACATTCTCCTTTCCTTGGAGTCCTCAAACTCTCACACAGTCCAGGCCCCAGAACCCCACTCTCAGCTTCTTCCCAAATAAAGTCCTCCTCAACCTTTTAGGAAGCTTCCCTCCCTGCCTCACTCCACGCATTATTCCACAACCCAAGAGGCCCTGGCACATGTTGGGCTCTCAATACCTGTGCCCTAAGTTAATTAACTATAAAACGAGCATGGTTATAAGCTCATTTTCAACTCATCCACAGGTCAGTTTCTCTGGCCAGAGTCAGCCTGCAAATACGGTAATTTCAATTTCACAGTTGTATTTCTGGAGCTGTCGAGGGGAAGCAATCGTGTTAGGCCAAACTAGCAACTGAGCCAGGCCTTGTGTCAGAAAGATGGGGGCTGAAAGTGGCTAAGACAATTTCCTCCAAAACACTAGGTGGTTAGGTCAGGAGAAATTTAAACAAGGCAATAGCTCTTCTTGTCATCAGAGGCCTTGGTTCTCACATCTGTAAAACAAAATCCTTGGCCTAAACGGCTTCTGACACACTGACTTAACTTTTGCCACAGAGTTCAAGCTAGAAACAAGAAAGTAGCTGTAAAAGCCAGGGCCCTTCATGGTATAGCCAAGAGAGAAATCTAATTCACCAAAAATTCGGAGAGGGGAGTGCTTCTCATGAGAAAAGAATGAGAGACTAATTCCCAAGGATTTTCTCTTCAAACAGCACGTCGTGGAGAAAGAAAGATAAATGGAGAAATGTGGCAGTAGGAAAATTCTGTAGATGAGAAAAAAGGCAGGGAACTTCTTAGTACCTGCCCTAGTTGTAAATTGTCAACAGAGAGATGCTTTTCAAACTATGGTAAACAACCTGTTTTGTTTTTTATTTCTAATTTTGTTGTAAGCTGATCTCTGATCTTTGTAAAGTTAGAGAGAGACATCGTAACACTTCATCTCTAAAGTATGGAAAGAGAGCAAACACTATCTTGAAGGTAATAATTACAGAATTGCTTAGCCCTGGTCTAGCAGATTTTTAAATAAATTTTGCAGAAGTGCGTTGAAATGAGCACACCATGAAGGGCCTACTTGCAAACTAACAAGTTACCCTGCTAGAGTTTATGGATGCTGGCAGAAGACATGAGACTCCTGGATTATAGAAAAATGAGAGGTTATTACTCACCACAATAGTAGTAGCCACAGTGTCAGCACCTGAGTCAATTCCTCCAAACCCCAGTACCCACAAGGTGATGCAAATAGGGCTAGATAATACCAGCATCCACAGTCAATTGTGTTCCAGAAAAAAAAAAAAAAAAACCTGAACTTAGAAAACCTGAACATTTTATAACAGGAAATAAGCATGCCTGCCTGTCCTGGAAAGAGACATCATCCTTATTATATTGTATAGTAAGCCCCAGAGGAGGACACTACCTCTATCTGCCAAGGTGTATTAGTCACCTATCGCTGCCATAACAAATTAGCACCAATTTAGTGGCTTAATGGATACAAATGTATTATCTGGCAGTTCTGGAGTCAGAAGTCCAAATTGGGCCTCACTGCGCTAAAGTTTCTTTTCCATTTTCTTAACTTTTTCAGCTTCTAGAGGTCACCAGCATGCCTTGGACCACAGCCCCATTCTTCCATCTTCAAAACTAGCAAAGGCAAATTGAGTCCTTTCCACATCGCATCACTCTGACCTCACTCTATCACTTTAAAGGATCCTTGTGATTACATTGAGCCCACCTGAATAATCCAGGATAACCTTTGCATGTGAAGGTCCTTTAGATGATTAGCATTCTTAATTTCATCTGTAACATAAATTTTCATTTGTTACGCAAGGTAACATAATCACAGGTTCCTGAGATTAAACTATGGACATATTTGGGGAGCCATTATACTGCCTACTACCCAAAATAATAAGAAAATCTGCCCTTTGTTCTACAGCAAGCTTGTCCAACCTGCAGCTCGTGGGCCGCATGTGGACTAGAATGGCTTTGAATGTAGCCCAACACAAATTGGTAAACTTTCTTAAAACATTATGAGGGTTTTTTGAGTTTTTTTTTAGCTCATCAGCTATAGTGAGTATGTTTTATTTGTGGCCCAAGACAATTCTTCTTCCAGTGTGGCCCAGGGAAGCCAAAAGATTAGACACCCCTGTTCTAGAGGGAGATACAATCTCTGTTGTCCAAAGCTGTTAACTATACTATAAAAGCATCCTTCAAAAGATAGTTTAGAACAAGGGGAAGTCGATGCTTTGCTTCACAAAACACACAGACATGTGAAAGAGCCATAGAGGATGGACCCCCACAACCAGCTGCTACTCTTACCTATCTGCATAAGAAATCAAGTAAGGATATTTAATTGCTTTAAACTATATGCATGTATTTTTTAAATATGACACCTGACCATTTGGATCACAAAGTTATCTTGGTCTATACAGGTTAAAATCACTGTATAATTCCATATATTCATGGAAAGAGAAATTATACTGAATCTTTTTAACAGAAGTTTCCCAGTTTAATCACAGATGAAGTATGTAATCAACCATCATCCACTCACAGAAATCAATGAACACTTACAGGAAACAAAGTGGTATGAACAACCCAACAAAGTTTGTTTGGAGGTCAATGTTGGGGAAAGAGTCTTTTGATATTTAATTCCAGTGCTAAAGAATTTTCTGTATCAGGAAATTCTTCATACTTAACCTTAAATCTTGGTATTTGCAGCTTTAACTCATCTCCTCTTAATCTGTCCTCAGGGAGCTCTTTCACATGATCCTTAGTGTCTTCTAGAAAGGACAAAGATAAGACTCTCATGATACTCTCCGTAATAAATTGTCCTGAAAGAAATTTTCCCTGCTGTTCTTATACCAAACCCATAAAAGATATGCTTTGGTAAATTTTAGTTTTCTAGTGAAGATTAATTCTATCCATATTAAAATATTCTCATTAGAGTAAGCGGAGAGATGTCTCTCATCTTTGGAGAAATATTTGCATTTTCTATTTTGTTTGTAATAAGAAGTTAAAACAGAAGTTACAACTGAAACAGCAAGGAAAAAAATAGATGATAAAGTACGAGACCATACGCAGAAGGTGCAAAGGAGTTAGCCAAAAACTCCTTAACAATAGCTCTTAAAATCCTTCGTGTACATCAAGGTTATAAAAGGGCATATTGATAAGAATAGATATTGGTAAGAATTTGTGAAAAAAATTTATTTGAGAACAGCCGTTGCCCCTCTCTGAATCCCAGGGCTTCAACATCGCAAAGGAGTTTAGGGAAAACCTGACCCTTACCTCCTGAGGGCAAGAGAGAGCTTCAAGAAGACTACTCTGAGAGTAAGGCAATCCTCCTAACTGATGAAAGCTGGATAAAGAGGAGTTTGCTTCTGTGTTGGAATCAGCCTTCATTTCCAAGGTTCATCTAGGCAAATCATGTGTTTCTTGTATACAATGTGTGGGCCTAGGGTCACCACGCATGGTGCGCAAGTTGTATGCTGTTGAGGGTACGACATCTAATGTCAAGATTTATTCACATGGTAGTCATCGTAAGTTTGTATATTTACTTTCTAGTAGATGGCAATAGAGGTTCTTGTTCTAACAAAACCAGTATATATTACAACAATTTCCCCATAAAGTATCTTGAGAAATGGGCACCTCTTTCTAATAAACACAAAGAACCACATGGACAAGCATGCGCGCTGTGTGAGTTTCATGTGTGAGAGAAAGAGCCAGCAGAGAGGTTGTTTTTCATCCCATTCAATAGAGCTACCTAGAGAAGCTAATGAAACCCCAGCAAACAGAAGCCAGAGGTAGACCCCCTGATTGCAAGGATCTAAAGATGAAATAAGCAAGAGCATTCCACTGGAACAAGAGAACTACAGATTAGAAATCCACCATCAGGAGAAGAAGTTGGTGCTTACAGAACAAAAGAAAGCATCCCAGGCCGGGCGCCAAGCCTCACGCCTGTAATCCCACCACTTTGGGAGGCTGAGGTGGGCGGATCACGAGGTTTAGAGTTTGAGACCAGCCTGGCCAACATGGTGTAACCCCATCTCTACTAAAAATACAAAAACTAACCAGGCATGGTGGTGCGCGCCCATAATCCCAGCTACTCGGGAGGCTGAGGCAGGAGAATTGCTTGAACCCAGGAGGCGTAGGTTGCAGTGAGCCAAGATCACGCCACTGCACTCCAGCCTGGGTGACAGAGTAAGACTCCGTCTTGAAAAAAAAAAAAAAATTTAAAAAAAAAAAGCATCCCAGGAGAGAGAAAGCGTTCAGGTTAAATATTGGCAAACGACCAATCCTTCTTCCTCCATCCTATTTCAACCACTAGGGTCAGTAGCATGGTTGACAAGATGGAAAGCATGACAGAAGCACGTGTAATGTGTCACATCACATCTAGGTTGGAAAGTCCTAGAGGAATGTTGGTTCTCAAATGCTTCTCTCATACCCTTAGAACCCCCCCGCCCCAGGCTTAAATAACTTCTGCACATTCCCGAAACCTAGTTCATACACATGTAGGAATTATGATTTATGATGTTCCTTCAATCTCAAAATTTTAGTAAATTTTAACATTATTTTTTATAGTTTGATCTTTACTGGCATTTAGAGTGTTAAATCAAGTTTAGCCTAAAGCTGCTTCCTTCCACATTTTAAGTTTGCCCTAAAGGTTATTCTGTACTTCGTGAACTATAGCAAGTGGAGGTATAATCAGACTTTAGCCTACACTGAGTTCTGGCCAATTAATGTAGCTAATTGTTCAAACCGTGTTCAAATAAGGCAAACGCTGAGCTGTAACCAATCCAGTTGTTTCTGTACCTCACTTCTGCTTTCTGTATGTCACTTTCCTTTTTCTGCCCATAAATCTTCCACCACATGGCTACGCTGCAGTCTCTGAGCCTACTACTGCTCAGAAGGCTGCCTGATTCACGAATCGTTCGTTGCTCAGTTAAACTCCTTTAAAGTTAATTTGGCTGAAGTTTTTTCTTTTATCAAGAGAATCACAAAACAAAGCAATCTAAAGCCAAGGAAGGAAGTACAAAAGCAATTAAGTTGGGACAGAAGACCAAAAGGTATATAAAAATAAAGCAGGAAAAATGGAAACAGGTTGAAGCAGACAAAGGGGCCAGATTTCCAAGAAGAACAATGTGATGCTTTTTAATGTAATTGGTCCCGCATGAACTAATCAATAAAAGCAAGATGGCTGACAGATGGATTCAGCCACAGCCTCCAACAGCTGTCTAGCCCCCCGAGGTGATCGTACTCTATCGCACCATTTGGGGATGTGAATAACAGAACATCAAGCTGTGAAGGTAAAAACCTGGGAAACCAAGGAAACTCCCTGAACAGGAGCCTTGAGAACAAATAAGGAAGATAGTCCAGACCCAGCATGGACATGAAACCCAAAGGATGACAATGCACCCAAATTAACAGAAGCCAGAAAACAGGCGAAAACCAGAGATTTGCCAAAATTGCTAAGTTCAAACCAGGTCCACGACTAGGATATTTGAGAGAGAAACAGGGTAACTTTGAAACCCAGAGAAATAAGCAACAGTCTTCCAAGGAGGGCACAGTTGCTCCAGAGATGCAAAAGATTTTAGAAGTTACTAGGTCCCCGAAGGTTTTAAAGTAATCTGTCTTCCTATCCTCTGCTTTTACAGGTACTCTTCCCTATAACTGTTAACAGCCTGATAATGCACTCACCTATTTCTTGGTCATTTTTCTCCCGATTAAAAAAAAAAAAAAAAAAAAAAAAAAAAAAAAGGTCTACCTCTCACCCATCTCAAACCTTAAGATGGTTCTAGAACCAAAGATACAATTAAATTAATTATTTTAATCAAGCCCCCATAGTTTCACAAACATACCCCTCAGTGAATCTAATTGAGATGTATTTTCTATATATTTCTCCTTTTTAAAAATAATTACCAAATGTTTTAATACATTTATACCATTTTGAGTAGCTGCAGACTATTAATAATTACAGTGATAATTTGATGCCAAAGAAATATTTTAACACTAATAACCTTATTGTCACAAAAAATTATAGGTAATTTTTAACTTCAATTTTATATATTTGTTGTTGTTGCTGCATTTAAGTTTACTAGGGTGAATGTATCCAGGGACTCAAGAGAAACAGAAGATAGTGGACAGCCAGAAGGAGGGAGAGAGACAGATTTATTTATTTATTTATTTATTTTTGTAATTGACTCATTTGCTTGTAGAACCTTGGAATCCTGAAATCTGTTAAAATAATTTTTGGAAGGCCATTAAACCATGGCAGCTCTAGCACCCTGGGTTCCTATGTAAGCAAACTGAAACCCAACTAGATGTAAATGGTCATAGTCCAGGCCTGTCAGAAACCACCACCTCACCTCTAGCTAGGGACTTTCCACTGGAATGATTGCTTTGCCTTGCTTCCACATTTCACCATATAAAAGCTCCCCCTTGTTCTCCTTTTCTGGAGCCCTGAACTGCCTATGGTCTGGAACTGCCCAACTTATGATTCGTTGGTCCACTCAAATTTGAATGTGACTTAGTTTATATTTTAACAAATCTGTGGGGTAGGCTGGCAGGCTGGAGACTCAGGCAGGAGTTAATGTTGCAGTCTTGAGTTTTCATCTTCAGAAAATCTTTCTCAATTTTTGCTCTTAGGGCCTTCACCTAACTAGATGAATCGCCACTGATATGGTTTGGATTTGTGTCCCCACCCAACTGTCATGTTAAATAATAATCCCTAATGTTGGAGGTGGGGTTTGGTGAGAGGTGATTGAATCATGGCAACGGATTTCCCCCTTTGGTGCTCTTCTCCTGATAGAGTGCTCACGCGATCTGGTTGTTTAAAAGTGAGTGGCACCTCCCCCACCTTCCTCTTGCTCCAGCCATGTAAGAGATGCATGCTTCCCCTTCACCTTCCACCAAGATTGTAAGTTTCCTGAAGCCTCCCCAGTCACTGCTTCCTGTACAGCCTGCAGAACCATAAGCCAATTAAACCTCTTTTCTTTATAAATTGCCTAGTCTCAGGTATTTCTTTATAGCAGTGCAAGTACAAACTAATTCAACCACCCACATTATCAAGGATAGTCTCTTTTAACTAAAGTAAACTGATTGTAGATGTTAACCTTTACTTAAAGTCAGCTGATGGTAGATGTTAACAACATCTGTAAAATGCCTTCTCAGCAATACTTAGACAGTGTTGACTGAACAACTGGGAACTATAGCCTAGCCAAGTTGACACAAAAAGCTAACCATCACCTTGAACAACCATAGAAGTGTAAAAATATGTTACATTATGACAAAATTCTGTAAGAGAAGTAGAGTAAAAACACAATTTCAAATATCAAATATTTTAAGAGTGTTTTATTTTTAATCTTTTTTGTGTTTTTAGAGACAAGGTCTCCCTCTGTTGCCCAGGCTGCAGTGCAGTGAAGCCATGAAAGCTCATTGCAAGCTCAAACTCCTGAGGTCAAGCAATCCTACCTCAGCCTCCCCAAGAGCTGGGACTACAGGTACACACCACCACACCTGGCTAATTTTTGTAAATTTTTTGCAGAAATGGGGTCTCACTATGTTGCCCAAGCTGTCTCAAACTCCTGGCCTCAAAAGATCCTCCCACCTTAGCTTCCCAAAGTGTTGAGATTACAGGCATGAACCACTGTGACCAGCCTCTTAAGAGTGTTTTAAAACACATATTACATCTTTTGTAAGATTTTTGACTTATGATGAAAAACAGTATATGTCAACATAAAAGTACATAAAAGTATGCAAGTATTGATTATCAAAATTCCAGTAGGGGTTATGCAAGCAAAACTGAAGACAAGTTCTAGCTAGGATAATAGAGCACAGTAAGTCCTCACTTATCATTATTGATAGGTTCTTGGAAACTGACTTTAAGTGAAATTACATATAACAAAACCAATTTTTTTTATCAATGTTGTAACAAAACGAGACATTGAAGTAAACGCTATTTGAGGACTTGCTGTACCTCCTTTCACTTAAAGTTGAAGTTTCCAGGAACTTATTGATGATGTTAGTGAGGGCTTACAGTATTGTTGCTAAATTTATGGACTCAGACTGTACTGTACCTACATATTAGCTGTGTGAATTTAGGGAAATAAATGAAATTCCTTGGTTTGGGGGAATGTTGTTTAATATGCTACATTATTAGCACTTATTGATCAGATTTGGAGGTAGATTAAGCGACATAATATTTCCAAAGCACTTAGCACAATTTCTGGCACAGAATAACTCCTCAACAAACACCAGTTATTATTATTATTCAGCAGATGTCAGTTGTAGAACATAAATCCACGAAGACCTATGAATGCAAGAACTCACACCAGGCTTGTCTTGCCTGCTCAGCTTTTCTCTGATCCTCTCTCCTAGTAAATCCCTGAGGCTCCATGGCTAGACACTAAAAGATTGGTCCTAAATCCCAACCTCAGTTCATAATGTATATTATCTCCAGTTTTCCTCCAGAAAGTGCTCTAGCATTGGAACCCTCAAGTTCCTTCATCTGTCTGTTTCAGCTGTAAGCCTTGCAGACCAGGCATGTTTACTTTGGTAAACATTTTGAGGGTTTTCCTGTCATTTGGCATGTGTGTGGCTCTCTTCAAACTCTCCGTTTGTCAGCCCAAATGCAGTTCTGTGAGCATCCTGGGGCTGCTTAGATAGACAGATTATTGAACTATCGAACTATTTTCTGGAATTCTAACTTTTCACCTTAATAGACCCTTTAAATGGTATTGAATTTATTCTCCAATTTAAACCTCTGCATTTTTTTTCAAGCGGAGCCTAGGAAATAGGCCTCTTCAAAGAACGAAAACACAAAATGTCATATTAACTCTTCAATGTAATTGATTTTCCGTGTGATCAAAGATTTCTTTTAATTCGATCTTCACAAGGCATAGACTTTTCTGGAACAACCTTGCTTCTACCCCTATTTAAATTTAAAAATTAAATCATTTTTTAAATCACTTAAGTAATAATGTACTTTGAAGACACTTCAGAGAAATGAAACAAAGAGGGATAAAATACCACATTTTCATCACCCAAAGACAACCATGTTAATCTTTTTAAACTCTTTTTTCGTGAGAAGAAAAAAATATCTCCTTCTCCTACTACACACACACACACACACACACACACCCCAACCACCAAAAATAAAAAAGGGGAGTAAAAGCAGATCCAAATGTGATTTCCTGCCTTTAAATCTGTTGCAGACACTTACGCTAATTACCCAGCAACCTTCATTTCCTTAGGTCACCGAAGAGAACAAGAGCTTTTCTGAGCAGGCTGAGTGGTTCTTACCTGCCTCTCTGCTAATGAAATTTCCAGTTTTGTCTCTGGCTTTTGCTACCAAGGCAAGCCTCCTACCGTTTCCATCCTTTAGATGGCAGCATGGTCTCTAACACTTTACAGCCTTTTTTCCCAAGCTATGCAATTCTTGCAATTAAAAAAAAAAAAAGGTTTAATTTTCTGAGGGAGTGCTGAGGAGCTGGAGAAATTAGGAGGGGAAAGAGGAGCCATTGAGGGTGAAGGTATGAAAAATGGAGAAGCCAGAATGTGTGTGTGGAATCTGAATGTTTCCAGTTACCACATCTACCCCTATCCCATTACAGATGGCAAATAGGTGATGGATACACATCTATGTGGTAACTGGAACTTTTATTTTTTGCATTTTGATATTTATTAACAAAAATGGTCCTGAAAAGGATTGAGTCAAAATTACAAAGTGATAAGAGTTAAAATAAAAATCGTTCTTAACTGTATTGTCAGCTGGGCAGAGTGGCTCCGGCCTGTAATCCCAGCACTTTGGGAGGCCAAGGCAGGCAGATCACTTGAGGCCAGGAATTTGAGACCAGCCTGGCCAACATGGTGAAACCCCATCTCTACTAAAAATACAAAAATCAGCAGGCCTGATGGTGGGCACCTGTAATCCCAGCTAGTTGGGAGGCTGAGGCACGAGAATCACTTGAACCTGGGAAGCAGAGGTTGCAGTGAGCTGAGATCGCACCCCTGCACTCCAGCCCGGGCGACAGAGGGAGACTCCGTCTCAAAAAAAAAATTTAATTAACTGTATTGTTTCTGAGGGACTTTAACCAGTCCAGAAAGCTACTTTTATCTCCTGAAACAGGACTTAAATCACACTATTCATGTCACAGATCTTAATGGAAACTCTTCCTGTTTCCTCTGTCAAAGCAAAATATAGTGAAGGTCTTTGTTTTTAACCTCAAACCTGCTTTCCAAATAAGTGTGCATACATGTAGATGGATTGGGATGGGGTGAAGGGAGAAGTTAAACAAAAAGGTTAAAAAAAAAAAAGAGGCGGGGGCAGGCTGGGCACAGTGGCTCACATCTGTAATCCCAGCACTTTGGGAGGTTGAGGTGGGAGGATTGCCTAAGCCCAGGAGCTCGAGATCTGCCTGGACAACATAGGGAGACACCATTTCTACAAAAAAAAAAAAAAATTTTTTTTTAATTAGCCAGACATGGTGGTGCACGCCTGTGGTCCCAACTACTCAGGAGGCTGTAGCAGGAGGATCACTTTGGAAGTGAGAAGGTGAATACACTAGAGGAAAGTCAAGGCTGCAGTCAGCTGTGATGACATCACTGCACTGTAGCCTGGGTGACAGAGTGAAACCCTTTCTCAACAACAACAAAGGCAAAATCTTAAAAACGGGAAATGAAGGCTCTTCACGGGTTATCCCTGTCATATCCCACTCACTGTTGTTTGCAAGATTCTGCACAATAAAATGTGCTCATTCGGCCGGGCGCGGTGGCTCACGCTTGTAATCCCAGCACTTTGGGAGGCCGAGGCGGGCGGATCACGAGGTCAGGAGATCGAGACCACGGTGAAACCTCGTCTCTACTAAAAATACAAAAAATTAGCCGGGCTTGGTGGCGGGCGCCTGTAGTCCCAGCTACTCGGAGAGGCTGAGGCAGGAGAATGGCGTGAACCCGGGAGGCGGAGCTTGCAGTGAGCCGAGATTGCGCCACTGCACTCCAGCCTGGGCGACAGAGCAAGACTCCGTCTAAAAAAAAAAAAAAAAAAAAAATGTGCTCATTCATTCATTCAGTACATATTTATTGACTTCCTGCTGTGTGCTAGACACAGTAAGAGTGCAGACAGTCTAGACAGCTGTACCGCTGAGCAGTAGGCCCGTAGTCAACACTGGACAGGTATAAATAAAGCAGATCATTCTCCCCTTATTCTGCCCTTGTGGATCTCATGTTCTAGTATTAGAGGCAGACAATTTAAAAGGAAACAGATACAAATTTAGGTAGCGACAAGGACCATGAGGAAAAACCAAACATAACAAAAAGGCTAGAAATGGTGTAGGGAGTGGCTGTTTTAGGTGATATTTGAGCAGAGACCTGATGAAGCAAGTGAGAGAGTGAGCCACTAGGTACCTGGGAAAAAGTAAGGCAAAGGGAAGAGCAATGCAAAGGCTGTGGCATCCAGGCATCCTTGGTTGTTGGAGGAACACGAGGAAGCTGGTGTGGCTGGAACGGGACAAGCAAAGCAAGGAGTAGCCCGAGAGAGATGAGGTTAGAAGGAAGAGGGCACATAGGGCCTTGGAGTCCCCAGAAGGGGTGCCGGGTTTGAACATAAAGGTTATGGAAAACCTTTATGTGAAGTAACATGGCCTAATTTCCATTTGAAAACGATCACTCTGGCTATGGCACAGAGTACATCCTAAGTATGGGAAGAGGCAAGAGTGGAAACAGAAAAGGCCAGTCCAGAGGCTGTTGCAAAAGCCAGTGGAGGGATGGTGTGGTCTGTGGGGGAGGAAGGGAAACGGAGAGCTGGAAGCCAGGGAGGGCTTGTGTGCTGGGAGGACTTGGAAGTGGTGTGGCAGGGAGCCAATAGCTCTATTTTGAGCAGTTGGGTTTAAGTTGCTATTAGTCATTCTGTTACAGGTGTCAAGTAGGTGATGGATACAGAAATCTAAAACTCAATGGAAAGGTCAGAACTGGAGAAAACTCCAAAGTCCTGTGTATGGAGATAGTACATGTAACCAAATAGCTGAATAAGATCATGCAGAGAGCAAGTGTGGGTAGAGAATAATCCAGGGATAGAGCCCTGAGGCGCTCCTGCGTTTGGAGGAGCCAGCTAAGGAAACCGAGAAGGAAGGCCAAGCACGGGAAAGAGGAAACCATGGCGGTCAGGGGTCCCAGAAGTGAGCGTTTCAATAGGGAGGAAGTGATCAATTTTGTCAGAAGCTTGTAAGCATTCAGGCAAATGAATACCAAGAACTGACCACTGGATTTGGCAGGATGAACGTCATTGTGGATGTTGGCAAGGGCCCTCTGAGCGGAATATGAGAAGAGGATTGATTAGTGTGAAATAGAGAACACCAGGCAAAGGCCGTCAAGCTGGGAAATTCTGCCGAGGAGTTTTGCTGTCAAGGAATGAGAAGTGAAGTCGAAACGAGAGGGGGTGGGGTGCTAGGAAGAGCTTTTCAAGATGGGAGATATTTCCGCACACGTATGTGCTGATAGAGACGATCCAGGAGAGAGGGGGTCACAGTGACGCAGGGGGAACCAGACGAGGAGGACATCATTGCACACATGGAGGCACGGAGGGAGCGCGGACCCCCGGGAATATGTGGTGGTGGGAAGATGAGGTCATTGTCTCTCTTTTTTTCTCTTTTTTTTTTTGAGTCGGAGTTTCACGCTTGTTGCCCGGGCTGGAGTGCAATGGCGCGATCTCGGCTCACTGCAACCTCCGCCTCCCAGGTTCAAACAATTCTCCTGCCTCAGCCTCCCAAGTAGCTGTGATTACAAGCACCAGCTACCACACCTGGTTAATTTTGTATTTTTAGTAGAGACGAGGTTTCACCATGTTGGCCAGGCTGGTCTCCAACTCCTGACCTCAAGTGAGCCACCCGCCTTGGCCTCCCAAAGTGCTGGGTTTACAGGTGTGAGCCACTGTACTCAGCCCATTTTTCTTAATGACACAAGAAACAAGGTCATCGACCAAGGGTAACGAATGGGAGGGAGTGTTGAAGGCTTAATGAGAGAGGAGAAAGTGTAGAATATTCCTTTCTGGAAGCGGGAAGGTGAATTCACTAGGGAGAAGACAAGAGGATTTCAGGAAAGCTCCATAGGCTCATCTGAGGTTTGAAAGTTTAAACTGATTCCTGGCAGCACATGTTGGTTTTTTTTCTTCTAGCCACATGCCAGCAAGCAAGGCAGATCTGAGCCACACCCCCAACCCTCCCCTCCATCCCTGTTGTCCCCAGGCCTCTCTTATCACTCCTCTGGCTTCTTCACATATTAACTTTCTCTCTCATCTGCACTAACAAAAGGGCCCAAATGTAGTGTGGAAGGCTCTTTTTCTGCCACCTGCTCCTATACCTCTGCACTTACACCACTCAGAGATCTCATTCACTCCCAGACCTTTAGCTATCTTCTGAATGTCAATCCCAATCTCTGCTTTCTCTCCAGACCAAAATGTTTGTCTCTTGGGCATCTGCGTCTGGATATCCCTCTGGCTCATAAAACCCAGCAGGTGCAGCAGTGAATTACTTGGCACAATCATCCTGCTGCTCTTCAAAGCTTGCTTTTCCTGTGATATTCTATTTCCTTTAACATCATCCATCCAACCTTCAAGACAAGAGGCCTTAGATTGGTGTTCAATGTCTCCGTCTTCTTAGTTTTCTCTGTTCCCCTATGTACAAGAAGTTGTTGAGAATTTCTATAAATTCTACTACCACAGCATTTTTCAAATTTAACTTTAGAATCACCACCTCATTTATGCTGTTTCTCCTTAAATCTATTTCCTGCAGTAACTATTATTTGTGAAGAAGGGTCTAGTATTAGTCCCCGCTCAAAAACATGAATATATTCCTATTAACCCTTAAAGTCCTTAGCCCTGAGTTCACGTTCTTGCTGTAATCATTACAGCTGGTTTTTTCCCAGCTCTTACCTCACATCACCCCCTTCCAGAATTGTATACACTCCCAACTGAGCAGTTTCCTCCTGCTTTCCCACCATGCTGGTCAGTCTGATGCTCACCAATACCCATGGAAACGTCCACTCTTCCAGGCCCCTGGGCACTAAGAATGGGGCCCT
Organism: Hylobates moloch; assembly: GCF_009828535.3. Taxonomy (NCBI): domain Eukaryota; kingdom Metazoa; phylum Chordata; class Mammalia; order Primates; family Hylobatidae; genus Hylobates; species Hylobates moloch. The sequence continues at coordinate 18,347,739 of NW_026652283.1, read as the reverse complement.
GTCTGGTTCTGCTCATGATAGGAATCACTTCTAGGTGAATGCAGTTGTGAGCCAAGTGCGTTCACCTCTCTCCTCCCCTGCCAGTCACCTTGGAGGGCACGTGCTCCAAATGGCATAGCTACATGATGAAAGAGGATGGTCTGACCTACATCAGGTTTTACGTAAGTGAAAAATACATGTACTTTGTTACAACACTGGAATTCGGGATTTGCCTAATGAAGCAGCTAGCATTTACTGTCCCAATGCTGCAGCCCTGTGTCTTTGTTTATACAGATGCCTTTGCTCAAATGCTGTCTCCTCTTCCTATTCATGACTTTTCGCTATTGAAATCCTCACTCTTAAAAGTAGACCTTCCCAAATGCTGGCATGTAGGTTGTTTGGTCCATGATTAAATTCCACCTGAGTCAAAGAGGTAAAAGAAAAATTACAACAGAACAAGATTCCATAAAAGTAAATATATTCAATTTAAAGCACTGTCTTTGGACTGAGATAACTCCTTCCATATTCAAGTGACTTCTATTATAAATTAATGGTGATAGTTAATGGCAAGAGAGAGAGGTTTTTTTTGTTTCGTTTTGTTTGAGACAGAGTCTCACCCTGTTGCCAGGCTGGAGTGCAGTGGCGCGATCTCGGCTCACTGCAATCTCCACCTACCAGGTTCAAGCGATTCCCCTGCCTCAGCCTCCCAAGTAGCTGGGATTACAGGCGCTCGCCACCACGCTCAGCTAATTTTTGTATTTTTAGTAGAAACAGCGTTTCACCATGTTGGCCAGGATGGTCTCGATCTCTTGACCTCGTGATCCTACCACCTCGGCCTCCCAAAGTGCTGGAATTACAGGCATGAGTCACCATGCCCAGCCTAGAGAGAGGTTTTTAACCCCATTATTTGGCAAAATAAAGTTGGACATCTGTATTTTGTTTCCAAAATTGTTTTCTAAATGTTATTACTTTATATACTCAAGTTCAGCAACCAGTGCTGGCACTAAGGTTAGGAAGATTTTCATTATCCTCCCAGACCAAAGTGACCTCTGATGTCTTTTAGTGACCTCTGATGTCTTTTAGTGACCTCTGATGTCTTCTTTTAGTGACCTCTGATGTCTTTTAGTGACCTCTGATGTCTTTTAGTGACCTCTGATGTCTTCTTTTAGTGACCTCTGATGTCTT
>NW_026652283.1:18307983-18341575 GCF_009828535.3 Hylobates moloch | reverse complement strand
ATCAGAGAGCAATCACACTCCACTCCCCGCTTTGAGCTGTGTATTCATCTCTTGAAACTGCTTGTTGTTGCCACAGTAGATGTAAATTAGCCTAATAATGCCAAACCAGACACTTATAACCCACCCTATAGCTTAACCACGGATAGTCAATCACAAATCAATATTATTTCTGTAAACCAGTGAAAATATCTGACAAAAAACTTTGTATCAGTTGTCCACTGATACACTCCCTGTCCCCTTTTTGCCTTTAGAAACCTACTTGTAACAAAGGCCAAAGGAAGCTCATGTCCAAGGTTTTGTGGCTCTGAGTCTTCTGGGCAACTGTCCTCACTTTGGGTCTAGTAGACTATTTAAATTATCATTTAGGCTTCAGCTTCTTCCTTTTAGGCCAACACTACTCTATTCAAAATTGCAAACCCCCTAGCATTTCCCCTCTTTTCCTGTCTTTCACTGTTCCTTTATTTCCTTCTGACTTACTATATATTTCACATATTTGTTCATTGTCTCTCTCACCCACTGCAACATATGCTCTCTGATGGCAGGTGGTTTCGTCTGTTTTGTTTGTTCCCGGCTGTATCCCCTGTATCTAGAATTGTGCGCTCAATAGTCTGCCCCTGAACAAATGAATCCATCAAAGTCAAAAGAACAGATTGGATCCATATGATGAAATTAGGGGGCCGGGTGCAGTGGCTCATGCCTGTAATCTCAACACTTTGGGAGGCTGAGGCAGGTGGATCACCTGAGGTCAGGAGTTCGAGACCAGCCTGACCAATATGGTGAAACCCTGTCTCTAGTAAAAAATACAAAAAATTAGCTGGGCGTGGTGGCAGGTGCCTGTACTCAGGAGGCTGAGGTAGGGAATCACTCGAACCAAGGAGGTGGAGGTTGCAGTGAGCCGAGATCTCACCATTGCTCTCCAGCCTGGGTAACAGAGCGAGATTCTGTCAAAAAAAAAAAAAAAGAAAGAGAGAGAGAGGAAAGAAAGAAAGAGAAAGAAAAAGAAAGAAAGAGAGAGAGAAAGAGAAAGAGAGAAAGAAAGAGAGGGAGGGAGGGAGGAAGGAAAGAAGGAAGGAAGGAAGGAAGGAAGGAAGGAAGGAAGGAAGGAAGGAAGGAAGGAATGAATGAATGAATTAGGGGAAGACTCTATCCTGTTCATAAACATCATTTTTTCTCAGCCAAGCTTTTGATCAGAGCAAGATATCTGACTATTCAAATTTGCTCTTTACAAGAAAAAGTGAAGTTATTGATTCCTATGTAAGTGCTTATGGGTGTAGTCAGGTGATAAGCAAACAGTAAAAGAAACCTAATAAGTATTACCACCTTGACAGAGAGCCAATTTGCTTCTGTAAGGAAGTTCCTAGTCCCTAGGAACATTGAGGAACAAAGCATAATTTCCACAACCTAAATTTGTACTTTATGCTATGTACTAATAGTCTAGGAACAGACACACGCTAACAGCAAAATTTTCTCTCTCTTTTTTTTTTTTTTTTTTTTTGATAGGACCTCACTCTGTTGCGCAGGCTGGAGTGCAGGGGCATAATCACTCCTCACCACAGCCTGGATCTCCCAGGCTCAAGCTCTTCTCTGGCTTCATCCTTCCAAGTAGCTAGGACTACAGGCACATGCCACCACCTCTGGCTAATTTGTTTGTTTGTTTGTTTGTTTTGTAGAGATGGTGTCTCACTATGTTGCCCAGGCTAGTCTCAAATTCCTGTGCTCAGGTGATCCTCCCAAAGTTCTGGGATTACATGTTTGAGCCACTGCACCCAGCAAAATTTTCTGATTCCATCTTGAATTCGTGTAACAATAACAGCTAACATTTATAGAGCATTTATTATGCACTAAGCATTCTTCTAAGCATTTTACCCGTATTAACTCATTTGATCTTCATAATGACCCTACACTGTCATACAATTATTATGCTCAGTTTACAGGTGAAGTTGACTGAGGCACGGAGTAGGAGCTCTACATAGCAGAGCAATTAAGAGGGCATTCTAGAGCCAGACACCAATGCCCCCCAGCTGGGAAGTGAGGGGTCATGACTTGAACCTCAGGGGGTCTGGATGCAGAGTCTGCACCTTTGCATTTCCCTGGAAAAGTCGCACATCTGCATTCTCTGTGAGGAAACCAGTATTGCAGCAGCGACCAGCAAACCTCGGGAATCAATTCCACCTGGATTAGAATTCCAGCCCCACCACTCATTGATTAGATGACCTTCAGCAAATTAATTAACCTCCCTGAGATTTTTTCTTTATATAAAATATTGGATTATAGTAACACATACCTCATAGAGTTATTAAAAGCATATCAGTGAGAGAATCTACGTAAAGCACTTAGTATAATTTCTGGCAGCCAATGATACATAGCAATTTAGAGTCCATTCTGTGGGGTCAGACTGCCCAGACTGGAATCCCAGCTATGCCGTTCAGCTCTGCCATCTTGGGCAAGTTAACTAACTCCTCTGTACCTCTCTCCTAATCTATAAAAAAGCGGGGGAGGGAATATTCATATCAACTCACAGAGTTATGACCATTTAGATTGTTATTCTTTACAACATGCTTAGAACAGCACCTAACACATTATGAATTCTCAATGATTTTATTATGTTAACTACCCATGCCATTCCTCCCTTTCCCCAACATATTCCAAGCCAGCTTTTTATACTCCACACAGCCAGATTGTTACACATTTAATAGGACATTAAAATTAACATTTTCGTAGATATCCCAAGAAATAACAATTGTAAAACTTCAAAGAGAGGTGCCATGTGACCATAGCCGAAATTTACAAATGCAAATCCCAAAACTGGTTTCCAAACTCTTGGCCCTGCCCTCCTCTTGGCCACCCTTAGAAGTCTTTGCCTCTAGAATATAGAAGGATTGAGGTGGAGAAATAGAAAATCTGTAATGAGACTTATTTGGAACCCTGTTCACCCTGTGAGGTACTTCCATCTTCACCTCAAGCTCAATGCGGGGCTTCCAAGGGACCACTCAGAGGGTAGGAAATGTCTCCTGAGCCACCGGAGATGTGTGTCCAACTTGTGTCTCGGGAAATAACGCAGCCAGTAACAGCAGGACAGAGGCTGTTGCACCCGAATAGGAGGGGCCTACATGCCCGGAGTTTGCCAAGGTGAAGATGTGTACAGGTCTCCTGGGGATCCCTGGGGACCAAGGGCCAGAGAAGGTGGACTTGGAGCCATTTTAATTCCCAACCAAGGGGACCACCTAGGAGGACAAGGTGCTTCCAACAGGGAAAGTCTGTAAGGAATGCTGTGCTGTGAGGACCAGCAGCAGAGGGGCATCAGCAAGCCAGAGGAGAGGTGTCATCCTCCTCTAGCGGGCTACCACGTGCAATGCATGGGCACTCGCTGGGCTCACAAAAGTGTCACAAGGAAGAAAGACAGCCGGGCGTGGTGGCTCACGCTTGTAATCCCAGCACTTTGAGAGGCCGAGGCGGGCGGATCACGAGGTCAGGAGATTGAGACCACGGTGAAACCGTCTCTACTAAAAATACAAAAAATTAGCCGGGCGTGGTGGCGGGCGTGGTGGCGGGCGCCTGTAGTCCCAGCTACTCGGAGAGGCTGAGGCAGGAGAATGGCGTGAACCCGGGAGGCGGAGCTTGCAGTGAGCTGAGGTGGCGCCACTGCACTCCAGCCTGGGCGACAGAGCGAGACTCCATCTCAAAAAAAAGGAAGAAAGACAGCTTTAAACATCTGTCAAGCCCGGAGAGGGTGACGCCATCCAGGCACAGAAAGCGCTCACCATCTCCTGGGGTTAAAATGGCGTCTAGAGAGGGAGGAGAAGAATGGAGAGCCACAGGAGAACCCGCCTAGGCCTCCCCTTCAGACACTCCTGGCTCCCTCGCGCGTGCTCCAGACCATGTAAGGTTGGGGAAGCAACTCATAAGAATCCCTGCTGGAAGGTGGAGGGGGAGTGGTCTTATCCTTGAATGAAGATTTAAGTGTTAATTAATATATTAAACTGGACATTTTTATTTGTTTTTTGTTTGTTCATTTGTTTGTTTTCTGAAACAGGGTTTCACTCTATCGCCCAAGTTGGAGTGCAGTGGCATGATTTCTGCTCACTGCAGCCTCGAACTCCTCAGCTCAGGTGATCCTCCCACCTCAGCTGAGACCACAGGCACATGCAACCATCCCCAGATAATTTTTTTATTTTTATTTATTTATTTATTTATTTATTTTTTTGAGACGGAGTCTCGCTCTGTCACCCAGGCTGGAGTGCAGTGGCGCAATCTCAGCTCACTGCAAGCTCCGCCTCCCGGGTTCACGCCATTCTCCTGCCTCAGCCTCTCCGAGTAGCTGGGACTACAGGCGCCCGCCAACACGCCCGGCTAATTTTTTGTATTTTTAGTAGAGACGGGGTTTCACCGTGGTCTCGATCTCCTGACCTCGTGATCCGCCCGCCTCGGCCTCCCAAAGTGCTGGGATTACAGGCGTGAGCCACCGCACCCGGCCAATTTTTTTATTTTTTGCAAAGACAGGGGTCTCACTATGTTGTCCAAGCTGGTCTTGAACTCTGGGGCTCAAGCAATCCTCCCACCTCTGCCTCCCAAAGTGCTGGGATTATAGGCATGAGCCACCACACCCAGCCTAAACTGGACACTTTTAAACACTAAATTGGGACTGAGTGTATGCAAATTAATGTCACAGAACCAAACTGAGCTCATTTGCCAAACCTAATGGAAAGCCAAACATTAAAGCACCAGGCTTTTGCAAAGAGAAAGATTTATTGTGAGTTGACTAGCAAGGAGACAAGAGGCAACGCTCAAATCTGTCTCCCTGAGCTGAGGGCTGGGGCAAGTTTTATAGACAGAGGGCAGTGAGGTGTGATCTGATTGGATCTTACAATGAGGTGATGGCAGTAGGCATAAGGGACGGGCTCCTGCCATGGGGTGGCACCAGGGCTCCTGCCAGACGATGTACACTTCTTAATACAGTCCCCACTCCTCAGTCTGAGCGCTTAGGTTCTACTAGTGGTTACACGCTGGTTTCTCTGGGCATGCTCAGATTATATGACCTTCAACTTGGAGCAGGGGGCATGGCAACTGCAAAGCAACTCACAATTGTACATAAAAGTTGAAACAGATTGATCTGATGCAGTTGCACTAAAGCAGAATGGTCAACTTACTAAGAGCAAGCAGAAAAGTCGTGGGCCTGCCTTGGGTCTTCATCCCAAAGCAAGGGGGTCTTATCCCACTGAATAAATTATACAGGGTGATAGAAGACAACAATAAATTTTCATTGTGCTGACATCTAACCTATTTTACTTATTCAACATCCAAGCTATTTATAGGCAGCATTTGCCTCCTGTGCCCCAGCACTGCCCCCCTTCAGACTGAACCCCCTTCAGACTGAGGAATGCCCCTGTAACCCTCATCCTATCTCCATGCTCCCAACCTCCCATTTTTACCCATCCCCAGGAGATCCTAGACTCACCTCATGCCACCTCCACCACAAAGCTAGCCCCTTAAGCCTTCCACTGTTCCAGCACAGGTCATCTATGCAAGCATCATTGTCTTTGCCTGCATCCATTCCTCTGATTACAATGTCCTTTCCTCTGTTCTACACCTATTTAAGAAAGGCATCTCCCTAAGGGACACTTTTCCAAGCTTCTCCAGATACATTTAGCCCCTGCCTCATCTGCCTCCCAATGGCATGTTGTATGTGACACCATTCCAGTACTTTTTATACTGCACTGGGTAGTGTGACTGCCTCACTGGGCTTAGGCTCCCTAAGGGCAAGGTCTTATTCTTCTAGGCAGACTCACTAACTAGCACCAGTAGGTTTACAGAATGGGAGAAAATACGTGCAAACTATGCACCCGACAAAGGACTAATATTCTGAATCCATAAGAAACATAAACAAATCAACAAGAAAAAAAAATCACCCCATTAGAAAGTGGGCAAAGGACATGAACAGACTCTTCACAAAAGACGACATACAAGCAGCCAACAAATATATGAAAAAGGCTCTCGACCTCACTAGTCATTGGAGAAATGTAAGTCAAAACCACAATGAAATATAATCTCACACCATTCAAATGACTATTATTAAAAAAATTAAAAAATAACAGATGTTCATAAATCTGTGGAGAAAAGGGAATGCTTATATGCTGTTGGTGGGAACATAAAATAATTCAGCCATTATGAAAAGCAGTTTGGAGATTTTTCAAAGAACTAAAAATCAAACTACCATTTGACCCAGCAATCCCATTACTGGATATATACCAGTAAAATAAACCATTCTGCCAAAAAGACACATGCGCTCATACATTCACTGCAGCACTATTCACAATAGTAAAGACACGGAATCAACCTAGGTACCCATTAATGGTAGATCAGACAAAGAAACTGTGGCATATATACACCAATTGAATACTATACAGCCAAAAAAAAAGAATAAAATCATGTCCTTTGCAGGAACATGCATGCAGCTCGAGGCCATTATCCTAAGTGATTAATGCAGAAACAGAAAACTAAATACTGTGTGTTCTCACTTATAAGTGGGTGCTAAATTTTGGGTATACATGGACATAGGGATGGTGTATTAGTCCATTTTCATGCCGCTGATAAAGACATACCCAAAACTGGGAAGAAAAAGAGGTTTAATTGGACTTACAGTTCCACGTGGCTGGGGAGGCCTCAGAATCATGGCAGGAGGAGAGAGGCACTTCTTACAAGGCAGTGGCAAGAGAAAAATGAGGAAGAAGCAAAAGTGGAAACCCCTGATAAACCCATTAGATCTCATGAGACGTATTCACTATCACGAGAATAGCACGGGAAAGACCAGCCCCCATGATTCAATTACCTCCCACTGGGTCCTTCCCACAACACGTGGGAATTCTGGGAGGTACAATTCAAGTTGATATTTGGGTTGGAACACAGCCAAACCATATCAGATGGCAGCAATAGACACTGAGGACTCCAAAAGGAAGAAGGGAGGGAGGGGGCAAGGCCTGAAAAACTTCTGGTTGGGTGGTTAGTTCACTAACTGAGTAATGGGATCAATAGAAGCCCCAGCCTCAGCATCACACACATTGTTACCCATGTAACAAACCTGCACATGTACCCGCTGAATCTAAAATTAGAATGGAATTTTTTTTTTTTTTTTTTTGAGATGGAGTCTCACTCTGTCACCCAGGCTGGAGTGCAGTGGCAGGATCTTGGCTCACTGCAACCTCCCCCTCCTGGGTTCAAGCGATTCTCCTGCCTTGCCTCAGCCTCTTGAGTAACTGGGATGACAGGCATGTGCCAGCATGCCTGCCTACTTTTTGTATTTTCAGTAGAGACAGGGTTTCACTGTGTTGGCCAGGCTGCTCTCGAACTCCTGACCTCAGGTGATCCTCCCGCCTTGGCCTCCCAAAGTGCTGGGATTATAGGCGTGAGCCACCACGCCTGGTCTAAAATGGAATTTAAAAAAAATGCATTGTGTTTTCTTGTAAGGTTTAACTTGTACTTTTCATTACCTTTCTAGCTAATTTTACATTTTTTATATTTCATATTTGATAGAAACCCAGTATTTCCAAATACATATTCACAATAGTTGATTTCTAGATAAAACACAAAACCTCCCCCAAATTGAAGGTATTTTAGAAGAGGCAGGTAGCAATGAAGAGCTCTAGTTTGTGTTGTTTCTATCTTTACTCATGGCTGGGGAGGGACAGAGGTGTTACCAGGACAGCTCATGCCAACAAGAGTTTGACACAATGGCCCTTTCCATTAGGAAGGCAGCAGATCTTTCCCCTCCCACTCAGAGCCTGCTCAGAAGCAATAAAGAAGATTGCTTTCAGATACAGATATTTTTCTCTGGCTTATGCTGGAGCTCCCTGCACAGACTTCCCTTTCATCTGCCTTCAGAGCATTTTCTTTTCTGGCCCTAAAAACCCCTGCAGATACTTCATAAGACTCAACAGACGAATGCAAGGTCAGCACATTCCGAACTGACTGAAGGAAGAGAACAGATGATGTGCACATTTTTTCAAGACCACATGTACCTCTTCTCTGCTTAAGGCGTTACCAACTAGGGAAAGTTGGGCCCTTCCTAAAAGTGGATTCCTGCTGAAAGTCAACCGATTAACTCCTATTTTGAAAGGTCCCCACGACACTGCTTGCCACATGATATTTATACTCATTTTGTCATTGTGGGCAAAATTAATTCCCACTAAGGGCAGCTGTATTGGAGGAGCAAGGATGATTTCAAGAGAATGTTCAGTACAACCAAGCAATTTCTATATCCTGAGTATGACATGACATTTTACGTTTTCTGTCTGGTTCTATCGATTCCATATGAGGCAAATTCTCTCTGGTTGCACATAGTTAAGTAACAAAGTTCACTTCTTTTCCATCTCTACCATCTCATTATATAAGTGGTGTCTCACTGGGTACTAACTGTGCTGCAGGCAGAGGCTGAGGGTTGCAGGGAAGATAGAAGGCCAGAGTTGGAGGAAGTGGCTTAGGCAGTGACAGACATTGTTAGATGTTTGCTGCATAATAAGCACTAGTAAATGTTTCCGAGTCTGTTTTCTGCCTACAGATTCAACAATATGGTGAATTACTACAGAACACCAAAGCCCAGGAGTTTCATTACTGTCAGATACATCCAAATACTGCATAAATGACTATAAACATAAGATGGAGGATAACTCGATTACTAGGATGTCATTTGTTGGCCCACATGCCACCTCCAAGGCCTGGTGCCAAGGCTTTGGATGCTGACAGTCATTTATGAGTCCCCGAATATGTAGCCAAAATTGCTACATGTTACAGCATGACCCCTGCAGGTTAGTTTTTCTTTTGATAACTAACAGAAGGGGTCATGCAATTCTGTTAGTTATCAAAAGAAAACAACACTACACCTCCTGGCTTAAACCAATATCCAGGGATATTTATTTCTTCACTACGCTCCCCAGGACTCACCAAGTTTGCAGGACGAAGGGAGAAAGGAGGCTTCTGTGCTAACAGTTACCTGGTTGTCTACTACAATGGGCAGAGCAGAGAGACAATATCCTATTCCCAAAGTTCCCTCATGTTGGGAAAGAGGGGTAAGTATGAAGGTGTTATCCAGATGTTCTACACCAGGACTAGTGGTGATACATCGTCATTGAGATGTGCTTTCAGACATTCTCTCTGGAGTTCATATAAAATGCCCTAACTACAGTTTCCATAAAAGCTCCAGCAGCCAGAGAACAAGATTAAAGTGAACCTATGGCCTGAATTGTATTTGTTTTCCTAAAAAGCACACAGTATATCATTAGAGATACTAATTCGGTACAATGGAGACATCAGCTTTGTTTCCCCACAGTAAATCATTTGAAAAGTGATTTCTGATACAAATCCTATGGGGCAGCTAACTTTTTAAGGACTTTTTCTGAACCTGATAAATGCAATTACCATTTCTTTTGTGCCCAGACACTTTCTCCCTTACCCCAATCATCTCTCATTACCCCCATGTATCTATGGCCATGTATGTTTCAAACTCCCATAGCCCTAAGTAACCCCCACAGTCCAACCCCCACCACATCTCCAGGGCAGAGCCACACTCTCCCTTCCCTTAGGAAGGAAGATGCCCTTCAGGTGCCATCCAGAGCAGATGCCCACCGATGTGGCTGGCACGGGCAAAGACAAGGAATGTGGAAAAAGATGTTGAGATGCTATATTCATGTGATGTTATTGATCTATATTAATAGATCATACAGAAATCATCTGCAAACATTGGAGTTATATTTACTATAAGGTTTTTGGGAAGACAGCACATTTCATGCAATATCGTGAATAGAAGTCCACGCCATTAACTTTAGCCTAAGGCCACTTGGGAAGCGAAGTGAGAGAGAACACAGTCCCAGAAACTTTTGAGACAGCTTTTCAACAAGGAGTCCTATTTCCTTTTTCTTTTCCTCTCAATAGTTAAATATAGAGAATGGAAGAAGAAAAAGAAAGAAGTGGGGGAGAGAGGAAATTAAAAAGAGGAAGGCGAGGTTAAGACAAAGAGCAGAGGGAGAGAGAGCAAAAAACGAAGAGTTGCAAAGGCCAACTTAGATTTCTTATATAAATTCTATTTCTAGGAATATCTTCCTGCTTTATAATCTTAACATGCAGTAGTCAACACTCTGAGGTTCCTTCAAAAGAAAGGCGAGGTCATTACATGGTTTGGTGGATAGGAAAGAGAAGCCTATGGTAAGTATTCTTCATTATATTGCGTAAAATCCCCTTTATTGAAGACCTTGGGATAAACGCCTTTGTGCTCTTAAAAGCAAGAATGCTGATGTTTCTCTTTAAGGAATTGGATTGCTTTTACTTATAGACATTCTGATTTGTGTATTTGATAGTTTCTCTCTTTGCATTTTTTAAAATACAGTCAGGGTCTCACTCTGTCACCCAGGCTGGAGTGCAATGGCATGATCACAGCTCACTGCAGCCTCCACATCCCAAGTTCAAGCAATCCATTCACCTCAGCTTCCCAAGTATCTGGGACCACAGGCGCTCACAACCATGCCTGGCTAATTTTTTAAAAAAAATTTTTTGTAGAGATGGGGTCCCACTATGTTGCCCAGGCTGGTTTTGAACTCCTGACCTCAAGCAATCCTCCAGCTTCAGCCTCCCAAAGTGCTGGGATTACAAGTGTGAGCCACGTTGCCTGGCCTCTGTTTGCATTTTGATTTGATAAAAAGCATAAATTCTTAAGACAGAATACAAACCTCAGACTGGGAGAAAATATTTGCAAAATACTTATCTGATCAAGCACTATTATCTAAAATATGCAAAGAACTCTTAAAACTCAACAATCAGAAAACAAACAACTCAATTAAAAATTGGCAAAAGACTTTTGAACAGACACATTGCCAAAGAAGATATACAGATGGCAAGTAATCACATGGAAAGATGCTCAACATCATATGATACTAGGAAAATGCGAGAGGAAACAATGAGGTGCCACTACACACCAATTAGAATGGTCAAAATCTAAAACACTGACAACACCAAATGCTGCTGAGGATGTGCAGCAGCAGGAATTCTCATTCATTGGTGATGGGAATGTAAAATATTATGGCCACTTTCAAACAGTTTAGCAATTTCTTACAAAACTAATCAAACTCTTACCATATGATCCAGCAATTGTGCTCCTTGGTGTTTGCCCAAGTAAGTTGAAAACTTACATCCACACAAAAGCCTGCACATGCATGTTTATAGTAACTTTATTCATAATTGCCAAGACTTAGAAGCAACCAAGATGTCCTTCAGTAAAAAAAAAATGGGTAAATAAACTGCAGTACAAACAGACAATGGAATATTACTCAGCAATAAAAAAGTTTTCATAGTTATCAAACTATGAAGAGACATGGAGGAACCTTAAATGCATATTACTAAGTAAAAGAAGCCAATCTGAGAAGGCTACATACTTCATGATTCCAACTGCTATATATGACATTCCGGAAAAGGCAAAATCATGAAGACAGTAAAAAGATCAGTGGTTGCCAGGGCTTAGGTGGACGAGAGAGTCAATAAAATTAAATTTATTAAAATTAATTTATTAAATTTTATATAAAATGTATATTATTTATATAAAGTAAATATAACTATAATTACAATATATAACTATATAATTACAATATAATTTTTCAGGTGTACAATGTGATGTAGGGTTTTGGGTTTTTTTAATAAATTTTATTGTGTGTATTTAAGGTATGTAACTTGTTATGAGATACATATATAGTAAAATGGTTACTACAGTGAAAGAAATTAACGTATCCATCATCTCATATAGTTACCCATTTTTCCCTCCTGTGGCAAGAGCAGCTATAATCAACTCATTCGGCAGTTATAGAAACTATTAAATATATTAGATAATAACATATGTATGTGATTTTTAAATTCCATATAAAATTTATTTTAGTCTGGTACATACGTTCTCTTTATTATAAGGAGAGAACCAAACAACAAGGAAAACACATCAGGAATTCTGAATTATACAGCAAAGAAAGCCCTGACCTGGCTCTTCACGCTTCCTACCAGCCGTTCACCCAACACAGCTTATGCTCCACAGCCTGTGCCGTGGCCACCTCTGCACACTCGCTAATGTAGCACCAAGGGGCACTTTACCGGTGAGATTCTCCTACCTCAACTTTTTATGAAGCAAGTAAGGATTGTACTTCCTCCTCCACTGACTGTGTTGCTTGCCCCAGGTTGTTGAAGGGTGTGGTGTCCTCTGCCTGTCACCCTGAAACAGCACATGCCACAGGGCTTATGTACGCACCATGAGTCCACTGCCTGTCTACTTGGACCTGCGCCACACTTATTGTTTATACAATTTTGATATCATTTCAAATTTACAAAAAAGTTCCAAGAAATTCTATGTACATTTCAGCAGATTCCACAATTATTATTATTTACTTCTCTCTGTGTGTGTGTGTGTGTGTGTGTGTGTGTGTGTGTGTGTGCGTGTTTCATGAATTATCTGAGAATAAGTTGAGACACCATGTTCTTTGCCCCTAAATACTTCAGGGTATATTTCCTAATAACAAAGATTTTGTCTTTCATAACCACAGCATAATGACCAAAGTAAGGATTTTAACAGACTCAATACAGATCCCCTCAATGAAGGAACACTCTGCTAATGAGCCATAAAAAAATCCACTGGAGGCTGATTTTCATCCAACCAAATATGACTGGAAAAATTTGTGCAAAAGGACTGAGGGTAAAAAATTAATACATTGAAGGTAGATTTAAGGGAAAAAATAGAAGGGGATAAGCTCAGGAGCATAATATATACATATTGTATGTTTTGATGACATAGAAATAAATTACCAATTTAATTAAAATTGAAGGAGAATAGAGAGAAAGGGTAAAAATAGAAAAAAGTTCATTGATTGGTATATAAGCAATAGGTGAGAGTCAAAGAAACCATTAAAAACTGGCAAACCAGCTGCACCAAAGGAAAAGTTTAAAAAAAAAAACTGGGAAACCAATGTAAAAGTAAATTTTTAAAACAGGGGACACAGACCCCATCTCATTAAAAAAAATTAATAATAATAGCCAGGCATGGCTGGGCACAGTGACTAACCCCTGTAACCCCAGCACTTTGGGAGGCCGAGGAGGGCGGATCACAAAATAAGGAGATCGAGACCATCCTGGCTAACATGGTGAAACCCCCCCTCTACTAAACAAATACAAAAAATTAGCCAGGCATGATGACCCACACCTGCAGTTTCAGCTACTTGGGAAGCTGAGGTAGAAAGATAGCTTCAGGCCAGGTTTGAGGCAACCTAGCAAGAACCCCATCTCATTTAAAAAAAAAAGAAAAAAAAAAAAAAAAAACAGGGGACAAGAGCATTAAAATATGCATAAAAGAATAAAAGATCGAATACTAGAACAAAATATAGATTTTTAAAACACTAAAAGAAATTTTAGGCCGGATGCAGTGGCTCACGCCTATAATCTCAGCACTTTAGGAGGCTGAGGTGGGTGGATCACCTGAGGTCAGGAGTTCAAGACCAGACCGATCAACATGGTGAAACCCCATCTCTACTAAAAATACAAAAATTAGCCGGGCATAGTGGCGCGCACCTGTAGTCCTGGCTACCCAGGAAGCTGAGGCAGGAGAATCGCTTGAACCCAGGAGGCGGAGGTTGCAGTGAGCCAAGATCGTACCACTGCACTCCAGCCTGGGCGACAGAACGAGATTTTGTCTCAAAAGAAAAAAAAAAGAAAAGAACAAAAGCATAACCCAAATCTAATCGTGAAGAAATATCATGAATTAGCCCAACATCAGGCAAACTCAAATTGAGAGGCATTCCGTGCAATAACTAGCCTGTATTCTTCAAAAACATGAAGGTCGCGAAAGACCAAAAAAAGACTACAGAGTGGTTGCAGATGAAAGAAAGTCATGAGTGCTAACAGGGAGTTGTGACCCAGGACTCTGGATCAGTCTCTCTCTCATACATATATACAGTACTTCAATCCATGTTACAATCCTAATTTTGGCAATTGTACTGAGGTTATGAAAGACAAAATTTTTGTTATTAGTATATATATCCTGAAGTATTTAGGGCTAAAGCGGCATGATGTCTCAACTTACTCTCCAAATGATTCATGAAAGATATTAATTTCTTACCCTTAGTCCTTTTGCTAAAGTGTTTCCAGTCATGTTTTGGTTGGAGGAAAATCATCCTCTAGTGAACTCTTCAAAAATAGCTCCTTAGGGGAGTGTTCCTTCATTTCTGCCATGTTTAAAATTGCTTTTCTATAGCCTTGACAGCTAAAGAAGAGCTTAACTGGATATAAAACTTTGGTTCACACTTTATTTCCTTGATTTTCTTGAAAATGCTGTTCGGTTGCCTTGTTTTCTCTATTGCTTGTGAGAAATCTGATGCCAGTATAATTCTCTTGTCCTTTGACCTTTTTGCCTAAAAGCCATGAAGATTTTTGTCTCTATGTTGAAATAAATAATTTTACTAGTACGTGCCTCAGAGTTTGTTGTTCCAGGTCATTATTCCCAGGTACCTACTAAATTCTTTCAATATAAAGTCAGGCTGGGAGTGGAGGCTCATGCCAGTAATCCCAGCACTTTGGGAGGCCAAGGCAGGAGGATCACTTGAGCCCAGGGGTTTGAGACCAGCCTGGGCAACACAGCGAGACCCTGTCTCAAAAACAAATATATACATATATATACACACACACACACACATATATTTGTGTATATACATGTACATATATATATGAAGTCAGTCCTTTTTTTATTTGCAGAAAGCTTTCTAGAATAATGGTTTTAATTATTTTATACGATTCCATTATTTTGTTGTTCTTCTGGAATTCCAGTTATGCCTAGAGCAATTTTTTTTTTGTTTATCATCTTCCATTCCAATCATTTTACGCTAACCCTTTTTATTTCTTTTATTATCTCATTTTCACTCTCTTAGTTGTTTTTCTACTTTTCCTTTTGCTGAATTTTCATTCAAACATATTTTCTCTTAGGTACCTTGTTATACCTAAGAATTTAGTCTTTCCTTTCTGATATTTGGGTTTCTTCTTCTTTTTCTTTCCTAGATTCAAGCAACTGTAATTTTATTTCTCTTTTTGTAGAAGAACAGCCTGTTGCATGGTAGGAGTGATGCCATGATGCTGCCTTTCTCTTTTTTTTTTGAAACAGGGTCTTGCTCTGTTGCCCAGGCTGGAGTGCAGTGGCATGATCCCGGCTCACTGCAACCTCCGCCTCCTGGGTTCAAGCGATTCTGCTGCCTCAGCATCCTGAGTAGCTGGGATTTCAGTCATGCACCACCATGCCCTGCTAATTTTTGTATTTTTTGTAGAAACGGGGTTTCGCCATGTTGGGCAGACTGGTCTCGAACTCTTGACCTCAAGTAATCCACCCGCCTCGGCCTTTCAAAGTGCTGGCATTACAGGCGTGACCCACGGCACCGGGCCAATGATGACATCTTGAAGGGACACCGCCATGATGACGGACATTTAACCCCCACCTACCAAGGTGTTCTGCAGCATGGTCGTCAATGCCTGGAGCATAGATTACTCGTCATAAAGCTGCTGATCTAGTCCACATAGTAGTCACATACAGTGGCAAAAAAAAGTCTGAAGATGTAACCACCTGCACGCGTTTTACCGTAAATGCTTGTTCTATAAAGAGTACTTTCTGGAGGGTAGGTGCAGGGATCCACCACCTCCTGATTGCCCAGGACATTGCTTCTGTTCGCAAGTCCCTATAAAATAATTCTTTTTGGGAAACTGAATTTGTCAACCTCTTTTCTTCAGCCTCTCAGCACCCTCAACCTTTGGGAGTATGATTTCACGCACCTGCTCACCACAGAACAATTTTTGCTCATTCTTATTCTTAGTTTTTGAGTTTCTGTTTCAAGATGCCTTTTAATATCTTGAAGTACATGTTTGGGATTATTTATTTCAGTTTAGAATATATTTTTTCTTTATGGCTGTTGGTTTTTAGACTTTTTTTCAGTTTTTAAAAAAAAATTTAGGGTGGACTTTCTATTTCTGGAAGTGATTTTATCTCATTTCCTCTTCTATCTTCTGTGCAATGTTTTAGATCCCTTACCCCATCCACAACTGTCCACAAGTCTTTCAACAGAGCTTCAGAGAAAACTCTATGGGAAATAGGTGTTCATTTTTGTACACTCAAGTAATCTGAAATTTGTAGTGCCTTCAGCCTTTGAATAATACTGCAAGCATAGGATTTGCATGGATTTCTTTTTTCTCATAAATTGCTGTTGTTTTTCTGGAGAATTCGTGAAGACATTTGAATTTAGACTGCCGGCATTACCTCAGCTACCCAGAGATTGCTTCAATAACTGATTTCAAATGAATAAAAGCATTCAATGATACTATGACTTTATTTATACGCAGAAAGTAAAAATCTTACAACACACAGAACGTATTAGATTTTACAAGATCTTCTGATACCAGAATTACAGGGATTATCATATATTAATTATACATTACAAAAATGTTGGTTGTTTGGTTAAGAAAAATAATGTTCTCAAGGAAAAAACATTACATTCAAAGTGCTAAATCTTATGTATTAGGCCAGCTTCAATTGTAACACAAATATATGTGTGTTCCTTTTCATTTCACTGTCATCCCCAACTTAAACTAGACCTAAGATTTTTCTATTCTTTGCCAGACTTTTAGAAATTAAGCAGAGCACATTTTAAATAAAGTGGTATTGCTTTTGTCTTTACCCCATTTTTGCTGAATGCTTGTATAAGAGTTTAATACTCGGGCACTTAGGACCACTCTTTATGTTCTATAACTAAAAGGACCAGTGTATTTGTAAACTAACTGGGGCATGGCAGTCAACCCAGATTTGCAGCAAATCTTCACCCACATTGCAAACCAGATGGAGAACTTAACTATTTTATGGTATCTAGCAGCTGTCTTCTTTTTGTGTTCACATGCATAGAGCCAAACCCACAGCCTGCTGTGTGCCCCTATGAAGTAAGAGGCTTAGAAATCATATTTTTTTAAGTTTTCCCTTGTTTCACTTCTAAAATACTCTTGAAACATTAACCAGTTTGGGGGTAAACCAAATAAGTAAATACAAGGAAGTCCCATGCAAATATAGCCTACTATGTATGCAATAGGTAACTTCATTTCACCACATGGTATACTCACAAATGTTTTACTACAGAGTTTGTACACAAATTGGGAATAAAGACCAGTGAATTGCCCTCTGATATAACTTATTGCTCAATAGAAGACCGTTATTTTTTTAAATGGCAACAAAATCTCACTGGCCGGAAAGACCTGCATATGGTTCATTTCTTTCTGGTATGCGCTAAATCAGAGCCTCAAAGAGAACTAGGTGGGGAGGCCCGATGTAATGTTCTCATTACAGAAGATGAATGGCAAAACAGATGGTAGAGTATAAAGCAATTCCAGCTCTTTATCACTTTGGTTCTTCCAGAATTAAACATTTAGACCAGAGTGATTTTCAAATATATCCATGAAAAAGCAGGAAAACAAAACAGGCATGCCTATATTCCTGGAATTCAAGCCACAGTCATGCAGATGGGATTCATCTGGGCCTCCATAAAATCAGAGTGTGAAGATTAATCTTTTAATGCAAAATTAACATGTGAATCAAAGCTCTCTGGTGCTCTCTTTTTTTTTTTTTTTTTTTTTTTTGAGACAGAGTCTCGCTCTGTCACCCAGGCTGGAGTGCAGTGGCGCCATCTCGGCTCACTGCAAGCTCTGCCTCCCGGGTTCACACCATTCTCCTGCCTCAGCCTCTCCGAGTAGCTGGGACTACAGGCGCCCGCCACCAGGCCCAGCTAATTTTTTGTATTTTTAGTAGAGACGGGGTTTCACCGTGGTCTCGATCTCCTGACCTCGTGATCCGCCCGCCTCGGCCTCCCAAAGTGCTGGGATTACAAGCGTGAGCCACCGCGCCCGGCCTCTCTGGTGCTTTCTGGTTCTTGAATGGAAACTGATTTTGCAAGTAAGTTTTTTTTTTTTTTAAGGCTGACCAAACCCTTAGCTGGATGGAAATCTTTTATTTCATTATATAATTGACCAATTTATTTATTTATTTATTTTAATTTTTTTTTTTTTGAGACGGAGTTTCACTCTTGTTGCCCAGGCAGGAGTGCAATGGCGCAATCTCGGCTCACTGCAACCTCCGCCTCTTGGGTTCAAGCAATTCTCCTGCCTCAGCCTCCCGAGTAGCTGGGATTACAGGCGCGTGCCACCACGCCTAGCTAATTTTTATATTTTTAGTAGAGACGGGTTTTCGCCATGTTGGCCAGGCTGGTCTGGAACTCCTGACCGCAGGTGATCCACCCACCTTGGCCTCCCAAAGTCCTGGGATTACAGGCGTGAGCCACCACTCCCGGCCAGTTGACCAATTTTTTAAATGTTCATTTTCATAGCAGGAACCAAGAGCAACTATAGATTAAACAAACCTACAGGACTCTCTGATTTCACTGTGAAATGTGGTCAGAGATCCATTTGCACAAAGACATTAACCAGTATGACTCCAGCCTCAGCTTAAAGACTCAACAAGGGTAGTGAAAAGGACAGTGGAGAAGGAGAGAATGAATGGGAGAAGGCAAAGGTGCAAAGAAAAACACTTGATGTGGGGTACCCTAAATCACGGCTATGAATGAACCTGATAATACTCTCATGGAAAGAATAGAAGTATCATATAAATACCAATCGTACCAGCCTAGCATTCCTACACAATTACTGCTGCAACGTAATTAATGTGGTATTAAATTATTGCTTTAAGAGTTACAAGTGTTTACAAAAATGAGCTGATTTCAAATAAAAAATTATTTCACAGTTCAGTCTTAAGGATCATAAAAGTCAGACATCATAACAAAAGCAAATGTAACCCTTAAATCCCAAATCTGTCATTTCCAAGGGGTTCCTCTCCAGTGGTGTCAATCAATAAAAAACAGCATTTTCTCGAAAGACTCAGCTGGACAAGAATGTCCAGCTTTTCTGACACAATGCTGCCCAATCCTACTGGTTGAAGAAAAAACAGAGATTCTGAGAGAAACAACTTTTAAGCAATTAGGATGCTATCCCTCCAGAGTTCCAAGAAAAATCAGAGATTAGGATATCCAGAAGAAAATAAAGGTTTAATTTGTATTACACACATAGAGAAAAGCTAAGGTGAGTTATGGAATAGATAAAGCTTATATTCTGGGCCCTGATCCTTTTACATCCTTCCTGTGAACAAAACAAAACAGACAGCTTCTTGGGTATGAAAGTGAATACTGGACTTAGAGACAGAAACACAACTTTGCCACTTCCTAAATTACTCACTACGTTATCAAATTATAATCCAAGACAGGACATAAAAGTCATTTATTCTGAACTCTGACCTCTAACTACTACTGCACTAGACACTGAAGTCCAAGAGATCATCTCTATCTCCACTCCTGCGTTAGTTGTTTGGTTTGAGACAAGTGCACGTGTGCACGTCAAAAACAAAAATATGTTTTCAACAGAGCTAGGAAGCAATTATATGGCAATATGGAGACAAATGTGAAATGCAAACAATATGTTCTGCAGTAAAATTTAAAGAAATTCAAAGTTCAGGTAAGACACATTTAAGAAGGGAAGACTAAGAGTTCCAAGGTAGAAAATAGGTTCCTTTCCATCCCAGAGAGCTTCTCGATCCTCAGTGCTGCTCACGGCTAGCTATCCACTCTCCTCCCTTGGGTGTGAGCAAAGTCTTCAAGGTATTCCCTCCTAGAAACTCACATAGATGTAGTCAAAGTCTTGAACTTTGATTCAGGAAAAAGCCAAGATTGTCAACTAGACACTGCCAGGAAGAGCATCTCCCACCACAGGACAAGTCCATCAAGCAGACCAGCACACTCCCAGCAGATCAAATAAGAAAGGCATTGAGAGTGTACCGAAGGAAGACATAGACCCTGGGCTGAAGGGGAAGGAAGCTGGGAACCCTGCACCAGACTACAGAGCCCAAGGACTCATTCCTGACCCCCAGCGGCTCCTGGGGATGGTTTGAGTTAAACAGGCAAGGAGTGGCCCACTCTCACCAGGAACCTCCTAGTTGCAGGAGACCCCACGACCCTCGTGGACATTTGAGCTGACAAAGAGAGCTGCTTGGAGAGGTGGCAGGGACAGAACTCCAGCTTGTGATGAGGCCAGAAGGTTTGGCATGGAACAGCTGAGGTGGAGCACTGGCTAGGGACACCCATCTGCCAAGGCTTGCCAAGCTCCTCCAGGTGACTTGGCTTTTGTTGACTGATGGAGCTGGACAGAACACGGCTATCTTGTCCATGGGATGGGCCCCATCTGATTTGAGTAGCCCACAGTCTGCCCGCCTTTTTCAGGTTCTCTGCCCAGCAGTACTCACTTGCAGGGCAGCGTCAGATGCCAGAAGGGAGCACTTCCCATTGGCCCCACCATAGCTGCTTCACAGACTAACCTCACCTACCACAGTGCACACCCACCGCTGGCCTCCTCCCACCACTTTGCGGGCACACACTCACCTGCATCCCCCACCTACTGCTAATCCACCACTAGGCACTGAAGGAACATACCTCAAAATAATAAGAACCATCTATGACAAACCCACAGCCAATATCTTACTAAATGGGCAAACACTCGAAGCATTCCCTTGAGAACCAGAACAAGACAAGGATGCTCGCTCTCATCACTCCTGTTCACATGGTACTGGAAATCCTAGACAGAGCAATCAGGCAAGAGAAAGAAATAAAAGGCATCCAAATAGGAAGAGAGGAAGTCAAACTATCTCTCTCTGGAGATGATATGATTCTATACCTAGAAAATCCCATACTCTATGCCCCAAAGCTCCTAGATCTGATAAACAACTTCAGCAAAGTTTCAGAATACAAAAACGACGTACAAAAATCAGTAGCATTTCTACATACCAACAATATCCAAGCTGAAAGCCAAATCAAGAACACAATCCAATTCACAATAGCCACACCAAAAATAAAATACCTAGGAATAGAGCTAACCAGGGAGGTGAAGGATCTCTACAACAACAATTACAAAACTCTGCTCAAAGAAATCAGAGACAACACAAACAAATGGAAATGCTTTCCATGCTCATGGATAGAAAGAATCAATATGGTTAAAATGGCCATACCGCCCAAAGCAATTTACAGATTCAGTGCTACTCCTATCAAACTTTTACAGAATTAGGAAAATTCTAACTTTTTACAAAATTAGAAAAACCTATTCTAAAATTCATGTGGAACCAAAAAAGAGCCTGAATAGCAAAAACAATCCTAAGTAAAAATCACCAAGCCGGAGGCATCATACTATCCAACTTCAAACTACACTGCAAAGCTACAGTAACCAAAACAGCATGGTAATGGTACAAAAACAGATACATAGACCAATAGAACAGATTACAGAACTCAGAAATAATACTGCATACCTACAACCATATGATCTTTGACAAAGCTGCCAAAAACAAGCAATGCGGAAAGGAATCTCTAGTAAATAAATTGTGCTGGGATAATAGGCTAACCATATGCAGATAGTTGAAGCTAAACCACTTCCTTTCACCATATACAAAAATCAATCCAAGATGGTTAAAGACTTAAATGTAAAGCCTAAAATTATAGAAAACCTAGGAGATACCATTCTGGACATCAGCCGTGGAAAAGATTTCATAATGAAGACTCCAAATGCAGTTGCAACAAAAACAAAAATTGACAAATGGGACCTAATTAAAGAGCTTCTGCACAGCAAAAGAAACTATCAACAGAGTAAACAACCTACAGAATGGGAGAAAATATTTGCAAATTATGCATCCAACAAAGGTCTAATACCCAGCACCTATAAGGAACTTAAATTAAGAAGAAAAAAACATTAAAAAATGGGTAAAGGACATGAAGAGACACTTTTCAAAAGATGACTTACATGTGGCCAACAAGCAGATGAAAAAATGGTCAACATCACTGATCATCAGATCAATGCAAATCAAAATCACAATGAGATACCATCTCATACCAGTCAGAATGGCTATTACTAAAAAGGCAAAAAATATCAGATGCCAGCAAGGTGGCAGAGAAAAGGAAATGCTTATACACAGGTCACAGGAATGTGAATTAGTTCAGCCATTGTGGAATTCAGTTTGGAGAGTCTCAAAGAACTTAAAACAGCACTACCATTTGACCCAGCAATCTCATTGCTGGGTATGTACCCAAAGGAATATAAATTGTTCTATGATAAAGACACACGCATGTGTATGTTCATTGCAGCACTATTCACAATAGCAAAGGCATGGAATCAACCTAAATGCCCATCAACAGTAAACTGTATAAGGAAAATGTGGTTCATATACACTATGGAATTCTATGCAGCCATAAAAAAGAATGAGATAATGCCCTTTGTAGCAATGTGGATGGAGCTGGAGGCCATTATCCTAAGCAAACTAACACAAGAACAGAAAACACCACATGTTCTCACTTATAAGTGGGAGCTAAACATAGAGTACACATAGACACAAAGAAGGGAACAAAAGAAACCTGGGCCTACTTGAGGGTGGAGACTGGGAGGAGGGTGAAGATTGGAAAACTACCTATCAGGTACTATGCTTGTTACCTGGATAATAAAATAATCTGCACACCAAACCCTTATGTTATGCAATTTGCCCATGTAACAAACCTGCACATTTACCCTCTGAACCTAAAATAAAAATTGGAAAGAGAAAAAAAAAGTCTTGAACTTTAATAGAGCACTCATAAAGTCTAAAATCTAGATCTCAAAGGAATGAAATCTCTAACTGTAAAATTTTAGACCAAATTACAAGGCCTTGAGCTTGGGGAACTGGGGACATGGAGCACACGTGTGAATATATTCAGGATACCTCTCCTATCATACCTCATGGGTAATTATATGTTTTTAATAATCATAAGACCAGCCCTTAATGAGTTTATTAAGCCTGAAAATCTTCAAAGCAAAGGATTATCTTCACCTAGGCAACTGTTTATTATTTCATTTGCTTCTATCAAGATTACTAAATCATAAATTATTTTCTGTTTCCAAAAGTCTAACACAGTGCCTTGTACATATTTATGTCCTTGATAAAAATTTTTAACTTGAGTTTTTATCCATAAGGTTTTCCAACCAATTCAAGAAACCAATTTCCTCTTCTAACAAATCAATTGAGACATGAAGCATTACGGATAGAATCCAGAAACTTACAAAATGAAGCGACAATAGAATAACCTGAAAAACTGATGAATCACTGACTCACTTTTTATGAAAAACATTCAAGCAGTAATGCCTAAAATGGGACTAATACAGGCTGGGTGCTGTGGCTCACGCCCATAATCCCAATACTTTGGAAAGTCAAGGCGGTTGGATCACTTGAGGTCAGGAGTTCAAGACCAGCCTGACCAACATGGTGAAACCCCCGTCTCTACTAAAAATATGAAAATTAGCCAGGCGTGGTGGCACTAGCCTATAATCCCAGCTACTCGGGAGGCTGAGGCAAGAGAATCGCTGGAACCTGGGAGGCAGAGGTTGCAGGGAATCGAGATCATGCCATTGCACTACAGCCTGGGCAACAAGAGTGAAACTCTGTCTCAAAAAAAAAAAAAAAAAAAAGATAAGTCTCTTGAAACGCTTCCTAGATGGAGATGGAACCTCATGGGATAGTGAACTCACAACACATTAGGTAAAGATTTTGTATGAGTTTACCTCTCCTGAACTGTGTAAATTTTCTAAAACCATGGTCTGCTTCTAAGAGAACAAAATCATCATTCTTGGGGCATCAGCATTAGCAAATGAGGGAGGGAAAGAATGGAGCAATTATCTGAACTACATAACCAGAATAAACAGCCAACCTTCCTTTCATGTTTATTTCCTGTTCTATTAAAGAATGTTTTGGAGATAAAAATAGAGTTTCTTCGCCTAAAAGATCTGATTGCTGGGACTCTGGTCACTTAACCTAAAATCATCAATTACCAGGGTTTTTTTTTTAATTCCAAAAACTTTATGCATGGGACCCCAAGGTCATTTTGAAAGAATTACAGAAAATAGTCCTTTGCCAATGTTCTTTTACTGAAGAATTGGCTTTAATAAAACAGGACTTGGGTTTCCAGAGAATCAAAAGGCACTAGGGTAGTTATTTTCCTTAAAAATTAAAAGTAAAACCACCAACTCTTCAACTTCAGAGCGAAAAAAGTCTGCTTACTATCAAAAGCAAAAGTTTACCCAAAGGTAAATCAGAATCAATTGCCAGTCTTTTCAGGGAAAAGCAAGAACAAATATGTAAGTTGCTGGCTACTACCCTGTTGTTACAGGATAGTGTTTAGAAAATATTTTATGCAATGTTTCCTTGCCAATTAAAGGTGAGTGTAGGATTTGCCTTTTAGTTTTATTATCTCTGCCTAACCCTTATAATAGTAACATAAGCCAAAGGGATTAAGGAAACCACTGGATAACATATATCTGCGAAACTGTCTTCACTGGAAATTATTGTCAGGGTAAAAGGAAATGGTATTAGGGCCCTGAAATAGGGACAGGCTGGATTTCCTTTAAATATAATTGGTAGAACTTGAAATATGTTTGCGTTTGTAATGTCAAAGCCTGATGATCTGGTCGTTGCAGAAATTCTGTGAGCTACCTAACATCCTTTAATAAAGCCCTTTCTGTTATAATAGCAAGAGGGATTCAAACTAAGAGCAGTAAACCACAGAATAACTAAGGCCAAACATTTTGCTGTCAACAGACACGCAAAGAAGTAAGAATCCTTGACTAATTTTTTCCTCGGTTGGATTTGAAAGCAGTGACAATCCCATTACCATTACAGGACTGGTAGTTCATCTTACATGGGACAAAAGTGTTCCTTACATGATGACCTGCAGTAACCTGGAATGAGGTAACCTTCTATCGGCAAGACTGAGTGACTCCTGCTTCCACACAGGAAAGCTTAAATAAAGAAAATTCCAAGCTCAATATTAAAGTTATCAGCTCAAGGCACGATCACGATTAAAGGGTTTCTATGACTACCCTAAAAAAGAGTCCCCTATATGTTGCAGTTGTTTGGCCGAAACATCTGAAACTCAGACAGAATTTACCCAATTGCCAAGTAGGTTGCTTTCACAGCTCTCTGTTAAGTAGCAGTGAAGGAGCTCACTGAGAAACAGTGGGGCCCTAAGAGTTAGAATGGAGTCCATTGGTATCCAAAACCCTTAAAACTACTAAGCCTCTCTTGCCAGATGAAATCGTTTCCTCGTCCATTAAGTTAAGTCTGTTCCTGACAATATTGGAGCCTTGATTTTTAAATACCTCACCTAAGGTAGTTGCTTCTCAAGGGGTGCCAATTCCCCCCAAGCCTCTCTCCTCCTTGCTTCTATACTCACGACTGAAGACATAATCCAACATGCCCTTCAAGATAAGTTACAAAGTCCAACTATGGAATATACAACAACAATAAATTACAAGAATTGACTAATTTATATCACCAGAAACCTGGAGAATAAATGTAAAAATTGATTGTGGGAATGATAGATTAGAGGAAACAGAACATAATTTTAGATTTTCTAAACTTACAAACATGGAAACAAATGCCAAAAATTCTGGATCCAATATACGAGTGCTAGGTAACCCACATTGCTTTCAGCTGTTTTCTTGGTTGCTTAACTCAAATCTGGAGTCAGTTGTGACCTATGCTAAATGAGGCTGAGTTCCCAGATGGTGTAATGAAAAGGGGGAAAAAAAAAGATCTAGAGAGATGAGAGTAATAGAAAAAAAAAAAAAGATCTAGAGAGATTAGAGTAATAAACTAAAATTATCATATGCAACTAACTTATCTGTCCCCAACTTTGTCTCCCAATAATAAACTAAAATTATCATATGCAACTAACTTATCTGTCCCCAGATTTGTCTCCTAAAAAGGTCCAGGTCTCCAGGTCTTTACCATGGCACTGAGAAATATTTAAAGACTAAGGGAAGTACCAGTTATTTTGAAAAGCACTTTAGGCCGGGCGCAGTGGCTCATGCCTGTAATTCTAGCACTTTGGAAGGACAAGGCGGGCAGATTACCTGAGTTTGGGAGTTCAAGATTAACCTGGCCAACATGGTGAAACCCCGTCTCTACTAAAATTACAAAAAATTAGCCAGGTGCATTATAAATCATCTTTAGAATGATTTCCTAAGGGAAAGTTTGGTTCAAGCCACAGAAAGACCTATAGATACATCCAAATCTTTCATAAGAAGCTCTGTGATGTTATATTTGAATTGGAAATTGTCACTCCAGAACCCTGTTTCAAAATTATAATTGTATCTCGTATATTGTCTCAAAAGTAACAAAAAGGAGGCTGGGCGCGGTGGCTCATGCCTGTAATCCCAGCACTTTGCGAGGCGGAGGCAGGTGGATCACTGAGGTCAGGAGTTCGAGACCAGCCTGGCCAACAGGGTGAAACCCCGTCTCTACTTACAATACAAAAAAAAAATGAGCTGGGCCTGATGGTGCATGCCTGCAATCCCAGCTACTCGGGAGGCTGAGGCAGTAGAATCGCTTGAACCCGGGAGGCAGAGGTTGCAGTGAGCCGAGATCACACCACTGCACTCCAGCCTGGGCTTCAGAGCAAGACTTCTTCTCAAAAAAAAATACTTTAGTAGTTGAACTCTACAAATCAAGATAAAGTGGGAAAAGTTGCTTTTGCGATGGGCCCCATTATTTCCATGGAGATATGAAGATTATGGGACCCAGAGTGGAAGGGGCCAAAAGAGTCACTTAAACACAAGAGATAGGACAGGTCTGCTTACCATAATAGGCAGTAAGGCTAAAGTGGACACGAATTTAATTTGCTTAATAGAGTTTACCCCAAAAACTGTTAAACTTATGAGTTCATCAATGTCTGTATAAGACTGACTAAAATATTTATAGTCATGCATACAAGGTCAAAATATCGGCAGATTAAAAACAGCTCTGGAGCTAAAACTCAGATCAGTGTGACGGGGACAATTGTCCTGAATATGGAAGACAACACAAGAGATTATTCTTCTAAACAAAGGTTTGTTCCAAGTTGACTTTCTGTGTCTATTCACACTGAAAACTGGGTTAAGGTTATTTCAAGTATTTATCTAAATTTATCATTATTATAAATCATCTTTAGAATGATTTCCTAAGGGAAAGTTTGGTTCAAGCCACAGAAAGACCTATAGATACATCCAAATCTTTCATAAGAAGCTCTGTGATGTTATATGTTATATTTGAATTGGAAATTGTCACTCCAGAACCCTGTTTCAAAATTACAATTGTATCTTGTATATTGTCTCAAAAGTAACAAAAAGGAGGCCGGGCGTGGTGGCTCATGCCTGTAATCCCAGCACTTTGTGAGGCGGAGGCAGGTGGATCACTTGAGGTCAGGAGTTCGAGACCAGCCTGGCCAACATGGTGAAACCCCATCTCTACTTAAAATACAAAAAAAAAAATGAGCCGGGCCTGGTGGTGCATACCTGCAATCCCAGCTACTCGGGAGGGTGAAGCAGGAGAATCGCTTGAACCTGGGAGGCAGAGGTTGCAGTGAGCCGAGATCACGCCACTGCACTCTAGCCTGGGTGACAGAGTGAGACTCTGTCT
The DNA here is from genome assembly GCF_009828535.3 of Hylobates moloch. Classification (NCBI taxonomy): domain Eukaryota; kingdom Metazoa; phylum Chordata; class Mammalia; order Primates; family Hylobatidae; genus Hylobates; species Hylobates moloch. The sequence continues at coordinate 18,313,989 of NW_026652283.1, read as the reverse complement.
CAAAAAAAAAACAAAAAAAAAAAACTAACTAACAGATAGTTAGTTAGTTTTCATGCCAAAACCCATGGGCCACAAGTAAAACTATACTCAAATCCAAAATTATACCATTAAATGCCTTAATACCCATCAATATTAAAAACAAAAAAAAGTAATAAATGTAAGAAGTTTAAAATATAGCCTCAAAAATAACAAACTAAAATAAAGGAGGGAATTATCAGAGATAAAATGTTAAATTTGTTCAGAAAGCAATTATAAAGAATACGTAAAACAGAAAGCTATTTCCCCAGAAATATTTTTTTAAATAGATAAACTCGTGGCAAACCTGATTAGTGGAAAAAGAGAAAACGCAAAAACATAACGGCCTTTAAGATAACAAGGTGATAAACACGTTTTTAAAAGTTTATTTTTAATCATGATAAAACACATATTTTTAAGCGATTTAACAATCATAAAAGAATATACGTGTGGCCGGGCACGTTGGCTCATGCCTGTAATCCCAGCACTTTGGGAGGCCGAAGTGGGCGGATCACCTGAGGTTGGGAGTTCGAGACCAGCCTGACCAACCTGGAGAAACCCCGTCTCTATTAAAAATACAAAATTAGCCAGGCATGGTGGTGCATGCCTGTAATCCCAGCTACTCGGGAGGCTGAGACAGGAGAATCACTTGTACCCAGCAGGCGGAGGTTGCAGTGAGCCGAGATCGCGCCATTGCACTCCAGCCTGGGCAACAAGAGCAAAATTCTGTCTCAAAAAAAAAAAAAAAAGAATATACATGCAAATCAGAGACATGTTATGGTCACCTCAGATTCCCAAAACTTCACCTGTCTCTCAGCCACACAACCGCCCCTGCTGCCACCACCACCACATCTACTGACATCTCTGGCTATCTAGTTCTGTCCTGAGGTGAATGCCAGGCTCTGGAAACATGGCCTTCCTAATGACTTCCCATTATGCCAGAAGCTGCAGAAGCTCTGGCACCTCTTGGCCCAATTCAATCGGACCCATGTAGGTTCTGATGCCTCCTGCCACTTCTAGACTCCAATGCAGACTCCAAAGAATTGGCATTCCACAGGGTGGGACGTGGCCTCCGCAGCAGCTGCCCAAAGAAGCCGGGTGATACCACCTAAAAGTGCATGGACTGAACTCGCCATGAGGCAAACATTGACCAACAGGGGAGAAATGAGATGGGAGGAAAGAAATGGAGCAATCCACCTTCCTTTCCCTCTCCAGTGGACTATTCCAACATGTCTTTTCTGTATGTACAGCCTGTCTGGTATTGTCCTGTCTGAGTGGATATCATATTCTTCACAGTTCATGAGGTAGTGGCCAACTTGGTAACATGCCAATTTCCATTTGTTTTCCATCCTTCTTTCTCTTGTTTCCCTTTTCCCTCTCTCTCTATCCCAGAATATCACCTTTCAATAAAACCTTACCACTTGTCTTGCTTCAGCCTCTGATTTTAGGGACAGTGATAAATTTGAAAATTTAGAGGACATGGTTAGTTTTCTACCAAAATAAAAGCTACTATATTTTGCCAAGTAAGAGATAGAAAATCTGACCAGATCAATCATCACAGAAAACACTGGAAAGCTAAGTAAAGGTCTGCCATTTTTTAAAAGATACCAAGCCCAGAAAATATAACAGCTGAATTATATTTAAATTTTAAAGTAAAAATAATTCCTAATTTATTTTGTCTATTCTCAACCAGGTAATTCATTTTATTTATGTTATGCATTATTGTGTTATTAACATAGCATAATAAAGATCATTCAAAAAAGAAAACTATAGGCAAATTTCACTTATGAATAGATGCAAACATTTAAAAATGACAGCAAATGAATTTCGACAATGCATTAAAAGAACAATTCATCTGTATGAGTCCATTCTCACACTGCTATAAAGACATACCTGAGACTGGGTAATTTTATAAAGAAAAGAGGTTTAATCTGCACATGGTTCTACGGGCTGTACAGCCTTCTGTTTCTGGGGAAGTCTCAGGGAACTTATCATCATGGCAGAAGGCAAAGGGAAAGTAGATACACCTTCACATGATCGGCAGGAGAGAGAGAGCAAAAGAGGAGGTGCTACACACTTTCAAACAACCAGATCTTGTGATAACTCTATCACAAGACAGCACTAGGGGGATGGCGCTAAACCATTAAAAACCAACCCCAAGATCCAGTCACTTGCCACCAGGCCCCTCCTCCAACAATGGAGATTACAATTCAACATGAGATTTAAGTGGGGCCACAAATCCAAACCATATCAACATAATAACTGAATTTTAAATCATGTTAGCAGATCACATAAATGTAAACATGTATGAGATAATTTAATAATTTTCTCAATATAACACAAGACCCTTCAAAAAGATCTATCTCTTTTTTTTTTTTTTTTTTTTTTTTTGAGACAGAGTCTTGCTCTATCGCCATACTGGAGTGCAGTGGTGTGATCTCAGCTTACGGCAACCTCTGCCTCCCAGGTTCAAGTGATTCTCCTGCCTCAGCCTCCAGAGTAGCTGGGATTATGGGCACATGCCACCATGCCCAGCTAATTTTTTTTGTATTTTTAGTAGAGACAGGGTTTCACCATGTTGGCCAGGATGGCCTTGATCTCCTGATCTCATGATCCACCCGCCTTGGGCTCCCAAAGTGCTGGGATTACAGGCATGAAACACTACGCCCAGTCAAAAAGATCTATCTCTTATACACACACACTCTAACCATATGAATAAAACATATTAAAGATACATCTAGTTTCTTCCCGGAATCTTTTCAAACCTTCTTTGTGCTTTTCCCTCATTCTTCAACTGCTGACACCAGAGTGTCTTTGAGGTCAGTAGGACTAGCTCACAGTAAATTTCAACAGGGGTGGTATTAGCATTTGAGGAAAGATCACTCTACTTTATGTAAGCCTGACTTAGGCATGGCAGGACGTTTACCTACTCTGACCCTGGGCATTAAATTTCATAGCACACCCAAGTCATTGGCAACAAAAAAAATCCTCCATTCATTTCCAAGTGCTTGATGAGGATGACCCACGCCTGGTTAAGAACAATTGAGGGGCTACCCCTTACCTGTTCTGAGTAGTTACTGGGATACAGAGAGCTACCCCTACACCTGTAGCCCAGTAATTACTGGGAACTCTCTCCACCTCCTCAGACAACCCGATTCCCACTTCTTTCCTGCCCCTCCCTTCTAATCCATCTCCTTCCAAAACTGGAGAGGGCACCCATCATTTTGGTTCTCTTGGCCTTTCCTATCTGAGTGTGCTAGAACATCAGAACCCAGAAAACACAAATCACCAGCGAACAAGATGATGTACACTTCCATACACAGTGCACAAGGAAGCAGAAATGTCCATAAGGTACTTTCAGAAAGCTCAGCCATCGATTCGCTTGTCATTTGTTGATTGTATGGGCATTGAAACAACAGAATTTCCACAGAGCCAAAAGTGAAAATCCACCACGTCCTATCTGGTCAAAGGATTCCCCACTGCCGAGGCTCTTTTTCTCCTCTGAGTCTCAGTATAGCAAATGGTTAACAGCACAGGCCCTAGAGAGATGGAATTTGGATATAAATCCAAATTCCACCCTGCCCTTTCTTCTATATTTGAAAAAACTGTTGGTTTTGACAAAATATAATCTATATTTCTTATCTTCATGCAAGGTTTTTACTGAGTCCTCCATACTTTTCTTCCTGCATCTTCCACTAATTTGCTTTGCCTCTGTTGGTCTTTTGCCACGTTTCCTACAGATTCTTAGCCACACTACTAAGTTTAGTCCTTTGGAGGGAAAAAATACCTGATTCCTCACTTCAGGGGCATTTCTTGCCTTCATTTTTCACTTCAGGAATGACAAGGAAGGATGCATAACCAGGTGTTTGGCAGACTGTCACAGAGAAGACTACAGAGAGTACAATAAAGTACCCTAAATTAAGTGGCTTATAAACAACAGAGGTCAGGCAGGTGGCTCACACCTGTAATCCCAGCACTTTGGGAGGCCAAGGTGAGCAGATTGCTTGAAGCCAGGAGTCTGAGACCAAGCTGGCCAACATGGTAAAACCCGGTCTCTACTAAAAATAGAAAAATCAGCTGGGCATGGTGGCACACTGCTGTAATCCCAGCTTCTTGGGAGGCTGAGGCACAAGAATCGCTTGAACCCGGGAGGCAGAGGTAGCAGTGAGCTGAGATTGTGCCACTGCATTCCAGCCTGGGAGACAGAGCGTGACTTTGTCTCAGAAAAAAAAAAAAAAAAAAAAAAAAAAAAAAAAAAACCACGAAATTTATTTCTCACATTTCTGGAGATGAGGACGTCCAGGATCAAGTTGCCAGCAGATTCTGGTGAGGGCTGACTTCCTGGTTCATGGACCACCATCTTTTCACAGTGTCCTTATATGGCAGAGGGGGCATGGGAGCTTTTAAGAGTTTCTTTTATAAGGGCACAAATATGATTCATGAGGGTTCTGCCTTCAGGATCTAATCACCTCTCAAAGGCCTCCTCTCCTAATACCAACATATTGGGGGTTAGATTTTAACTCATGAACATTGGTGTCACCTAAACATTCAATCTACAGCATTTCATACTTACCCCCCCAAAATTCATGTTTTTCTCACATATAACATACACTCACTGCATCTCAACAGCCCCAAAAGTCTTAACACGTTCCATCTTTAATTCTAAAATCTAAAATCCAAAATCTCCTCTAAATATCATCTAAATCAGATATGGGTGAGAGTCAAGGTACAGTCCACCCTGAGGCAATTCATCCTGTCCACTGTGAACCTGTGAACCCAAAGGAGTTATGTGCTTTCAAAATACAGTGGTGTGATAGGCATAGGATAAACATTCCCATTCCAAAAGGGAAAAATAGGAAAGAAGAAAGGAGTAACAGAGCTTGAGAAGAAACTTTGATCTGATGCTCTGCCCTCCATGCCCACTGGTGCCTGGATCCCATCTACCAGACCCATTGAGACAGCAGTCTGGCCCCTGCAGGCTTGTTGGGCAGGGGTTGGCCCAACGCTTCAGGCAGCTCTGTACCCATGGCAGTTCTCTGCCTTGACCCTGCAGCTTTCCAGGGCTGGGGTCCCAAGTCCATGACTCTACCAGGAGGCCTCGTCCTTTGAAATCTAGGTGGGGACAACCATACCCTGACAGCTGTGCTGAACATAGCTCATGCCACCCTGGGATCCACCGGAACGCTACCTAGGGTTACTGAGGAGAACAGAGCTGCAGTGTAGGGAATGGAGTCCTTGATGTGAGGCAAGGCCTGTGTGACAAACTCCTATGGGCACCAGGCATCACCAAGCCTCTTCCTTGAAACCATTCTATCCCTCCCTGCCCCTAACCCTTGTACTGTGGGCCTGTAATAGAAGGGACAACCCTGATGGTCTCTGAATTGCCTCCAGGGGCTCTCCACTCTCTTGGAGAATAGCTGGTAGCTTCTTTTGAGATGGTTGACAAATCTCCTTATCAAACAGTCATTTGGCCACCCCTTAGTTTTCTCTCTTAAACCAGGTTTCTCATTCCAATATGGACAGGCTGAGAATTTTCCAAATCTTTAAGTTCTGCCTCCCTTTTGATGAACCATCCCACCTTTAAATAATTTCTTTTTTCTCATTTTATTATAAGCAATCAAGAGAAACCAGTCCACTCTTTCAACACTTCACTTAGAAATTCGCAGCCAAATATCCAGTTTCATTTCTTGCAAGTTCTACTTCACACAAAACACTGGGACAGGAACACAACTCAGCCAAGTTCCTTAAGACTTTATAACAGAGACCACCTTCCTCCAGTTTTCAATAACAAGTTCTTCTTTTCTGTCTGAGACCTCATCAGAACAGCTTTTACTGTTCATATTTCTACCAACATTCTGTTCAAGATTATTTAGGTGTTCTCTAAGAAGGCTGATGCTTTCTCTACAGTTCTCTTTTCTTTCTGAGCCCTCATCAACATTGCTTTTAAAGGACTATTTATGGCAATGTAGGCTTTTTCTAGCATGCACCTCA
>NW_026652283.1:18249236-18307583 GCF_009828535.3 Hylobates moloch | reverse complement strand
AAAAAAAAAAAAAAAAAAAAAAAAAAAAAAAAAAAAAAAACCACGAAATTTATTTCTCACATTTCTGGAGATGAGGACGTCCAGGATCAAGTTGCCAGCAGATTCTGGTGAGGGCTGACTTCCTGGTTCATGGACCACCATCTTTTCACAGTGTCCTTATATGGCAGAGGGGGCATGGGAGCTTTTAAGAGTTTCTTTTATAAGGGCACAAATATGATTCATGAGGGTTCTGCCTTCAGGATCTAATCACCTCTCAAAGGCCTCCTCTCCTAATACCAACATATTGGGGGTTAGATTTTAACTCATGAACATTGGTGTCACCTAAACATTCAATCTACAGCATTTCATACTTACCCCCCCAAAATTCATGTTTTTCTCACATATAACATACACTCACTGCATCCCAACAGCCCCAAAAGTCTTAACACGTTCCATCTTTAATTCTAAAATCTAAAATCCAAAATCTCCTCTAAATATCATCTAAATCAGATATGGGTGAGAGTCAAGGTACAGTCCACCCTGAGGCAATTCATCCTGTCCACTGTGAACCTGTGAACCCAAAGGAGTTATGTGCTTTCAAAATACAGTGGTGTGATAGGCATAGGATAAACATTCCCATTCCAAAAGGGAAAAATAGGAAAGAAGAAAGGAGTAACAGAGCTTGAGAAGAAACTTTGATCTGATGCTCTGCCCTCCATGCCCACTGGGGCCTGGATCCCATCTACCAGACCCATTGAGACAGCAGTCTGGCCCCTGCAGGCTTGTTGGGCAGGGGTTGGCCCAACGCTTCAGGCAGCTCTGTACCCATGGCAGTTCTCTGCCTTGACCCTGCAGCTTTCCAGGGCTGGGGTCCCAAGTCCATGACTCTACCAGGAGGCCTCGTCCTTTGAAATCTAGGTGGGGACAACCATACCCTGACAGCTGTGCTGAACATAGCTCATGCCACCCTGGGATCCACCGGAACGCTACCTAGGGTTACTGAGGAGAACAGAGCTGCAGTGTAGGGAATGGAGTCCTTGATGTGAGGCAAGGCCTGTGTGACAAACTCCTATGGGCACCAGGCATCACCAAGCCTCTTCCTTGAAACCATTCTATCCCTCCCTGCCCCTAACCCTTGTACTGTGGGCCTGTAATAGAAGGGAAAACCCCGATGGTCTCTGAATTGCCTCCAGGGGCTCTCCACTCTCTTGGAGAATAGCTGGTAGCTTCTTTTGAGATGGTTGACAAATCTCCTTATCAAACAGTCATTTGGCCACCCCTTAGTTTTCTCTCTTAAACCAGGTTTCTCATTCCAATATGGACAGGCTGAGAATTTTCCAAATCTTTAAGTTCTGCCTCCCTTTTGATGAACCATCCCACCTTTAAATAATTTCTTTTTTCTCATTTTATTATAAGCAATCAAGAGAAACCAGTCCACTCTTTCAACACTTCACTTAGAAATTCGCAGCCAAATATCCAGTTTCATTTCTTGCAAGTTCTACTTCACACAAAACACTGGGACAGGAACACAACTCAGCCAAGTTCCTTAAGACTTTATAACAGAGACCACCTTCCTCCAGTTTTCAATAACAAGTTCTTCTTTTCTGTCTGAGACCTCATCAGAACAGCTTTTACTGTTCATATTTCTACCAACATTCTGTTCAAGATTATTTAGGTGTTCTCTAAGAAGGCTGATGCTTTCTCTACAGTTCTCTTTTCTTTCTGAGCCCTCATCAACATTGCTTTTAAAGGACTATTTATGGCAATGTAGGCTTTTTCTAGCATGCACCTCAAAACTTTTCCATTTTCTACCCATTACCCAGTTTCAAAGACACTTCCACATTTATAGGTATTTGTTACAGCAACACCCCCACTTCTTAGTACCAATTTCTGTCTTAATCCATTCAGACTACTATAACAAAATACCATAAACTTGTTGGCTTATAAACAACAGAAATTTATTCCTCACAGTTCAGGAGGCTAGAAAGTTCAAGTTCAAGCTGTTGGCAGATTCACTGTCTTGTGAGAGTCCACTTCCTTGTTCACAGATGGCCATCTGCTTCTTTTTTTTTTTTTTTTTTGAGATGGAGTCTCACTCTGTCACCAAGGCTGGAATGCAATGGCACGATCTTGGCTCACTGCAACCTCTGCCCCCGGGTTCAAGTGATCCTCCTGCCTCAGCCTCCTGAGTAGCTGGGATTATAAGCACGTGCCCCCATGCCTGGCTAATTTTTGTATTTTTAGTAGAGATGTGTTTTCACCATGTTGGCCAGGCTGGTCTTGAACTCCTGGCCTCAGGTGATCCACCAGCCTTGGCCTCCCAAAATGCTGGGATTACAGGTGTGAGCCACCGTGCCTGGCCTAGATGGCCATCTTCTTACTCAGGTGGCAGAAGGAGCAAGGGAGGTCTCCAGGTTCTCTTTTATAAAGCACTAGTTCCATTTTTGAGGACTCTGCCTTCATGACCTACTCACCTCCCAAAGGCTCCACCACCTAATATCATCAGATTGAGAGGTAGGTTTCAACATATGAATTTTAAGGGAAAATAAACGTTCAATCTTACAGTCAGCCTCAGTTATTGACATACAGCCTCATGCATAGGGACTTTTTCTATATGCTTCTTGTTAAAGTACCTCCAAATTATTGGTTAATATTGATATATTTAATCTTTTCAAGTTACTTCATTGTAACAATTCTCCCTTCAGAATGAAGCAGGTCTAAATGCTCTAATTCTTAACATGCGTACTTGGAAATCCGTGTTTGATTTGAACTAGTGAAATTGAGTCACAAAAACATGTGACAAGTTTTATATGTTCTTGATAAATATAGTCTGCTATTAATATTTTCTTCATATTTTAGAACAGCAATTTCCAATGTAGGTTGCACATACTCCAGTAAATCAACTGATCTGCTGGAGACATAAAAGAAGAAAATATGAGAAATGCTATTTATATTTTTTATCTCATTCTTTAGAATTTTTGTATTGCCCTAATAATATATCAGTACGGTGTGTTTTAATCAGAAAAGTTTAAAAATAGTACATGTGGTAGCCAGGTGCGGTGGCTCACACCTGTAATTCAAGCACTTTGGGAGGCTGAGGCAGGTGGATCACTTTAGGTCAGAAGTTTGAGAACACCGTGGCCAACACAGTGAAACCGCATCTCTACTAAAAATATAAAAATTAGCCAGGCATGGTGGCATGTACCTGTAATCCTAGTTGCTCAGGAGGCTGAGGCAGGAGAATCGCTTGAACCCAGGAGGCTGAGGCTGCAGTGAGCCAAGATTGAGCCACTGCACTCTAGCCTGGGTGACAGAGTGAGATTCAGTCTCAGAAAAAAAGAAAAGAGTACATGTGGAAGTCCTAAGCTTTTGTTTCTTTATTCATACAATGAAGGTATAATAATAACCAACTTATTGAGTCAAAAAATTTTGAATATAGGAAAAAATTTATTTCATTCATTTGGGACAAAGAAGTCAGATTTTCTAACCCACAGCTGAGAGAAAGACTTGTGAAACTCTGGAGTGTAACACTTTGGGGGGTGTTTGTGGGGAGGAGGCTGCTTCCCTTGGAAAAACAAAATCACTTGACTTAAAAGTTTCAAGGTCCTGTAACAAAAAAGCAGTAGAATTGCGCCTTGAGCCCTCATTCTCATTCCCAAATCTGTTGTCGTCGTTTTGATTTTTGCTGTAGCTGCATCTTTGTGGATATCTAAAAACTCCATTATAGCGCTGGGCGCGGTGGCTCATGCCTATAATCCTAGCACATTGGGAGGCCAAGGCAAGAGGATTGCTTGAGGCCAGAAGTTCAAGACCAACCTAGACCCCATCTCTATTTTTTTTTAAATGTAAAAAAAATTTTAATTGAAAAAAGCCCCATGATAGCATGACACAGTGTGGCATAGAACAAATGTGGTTTAATTGGGGGGAAAAAACCTAGAAAGGATTCGGGGCCAGGCACAGTGGCTCTCGCCTGTAATCCCACCACTTTGGGAGGCCAAGATAGGTGAATCATCTGAGGTCAGGAATTCCAGACCAGCCTGGGCAACGCGGTGAAACTCTATCTCTACTAAAAATATAAAAAAAAAATTAGCCGGGCGTTGTGATTCATGCCCAGCTACTTGGAAGGCTGAGGGAGGAGAATCGCTTGAACCTGGGAGGTGGACATTGCAGTGAGCTGAGATCGCGCCACTGCACTCCAGCCTGGGCAACAGAGTGAGACTCTGTCTCAAAAATAAAGGATTCAGAAGCTTGAGTTTTAGTTCTGTTTCCACCACTTACTGGATGAGTGAACTTGGAAAATTCTTTTAATTTTGTTTTCATACCTCAGTTTCCTCATCCTGTACAGAGGAGACAGTAATCTCTGCCATGCCTACCTCAATTGTTTCAGGATACAATAATAACAATTATGTTTTCTTGGTCCATTCAAGCTAAGAAAACATTTATTGTTTTTGGACTCTACATTTATTGTATTTGGACTATTTTCTTAGTACGTATAATAAACTGGGTAGATTATAAACAACAGAAATTTATATATCATAATTCTAGAGGCTGAGACATCCAACGTTTAGGCATTGGCAGATTCAGCATCAAAGATCTAGCAAGGCTAGAGGCTGTGTCCTCAGACGGTGGAAGAAGCTAGGAGTCTCCCCTTGGCCTCTTTTATAAAAGCACTAATCCCATTCATGAGGGCTCTGCCCCCATGACCTAATTAGCTCCCAAAGGCCCCACCTCCTAATACCATCACTGTGGGGATTTGAGTTCGTCATATGAATTAGGGATGGGGGAGCATAAACATTAAGATCATAGTGTATGTCAAGACATTATGTCAATATATCTTATAAGTTGTGAAGAACTCACGAAGTCAGGCATTGTTTTTGTGCATGCACATTTAGAGGTGTTGCCTTGGACCGGGCTGCATCCAGCGCAGTCTTAGATATTTTCCATCTACGCAGTGAAAGACACTCATCCTCAACTCAGTAATTTTTGACACCATTTAATGTGAAAAGCAGCAGAACCTGCGGCTTTGCTGGCCACCCGACACAAGAGAGTGAATTCCTATGCAAATTAGGCTTAATGTGAATCCCAGCAAAGAATTTAAGAAGGGTGCTAAGGGAAAGGGGAGGGCCCCTGCCCATCTGCAGTTACGGAAGGCAAATCATTATATGTCCTGAAATCAGAAGGAAAACAAGGACAAGATATGTTCGGTTTCAGTATTTTTGGGAAAGTAACTGTGTACACAATTCAAAAGGGAAATTAATGCTCCCATTCCAAAATCATCATCTTCTGGAAAGAAAATCAGAGCCGTGTTGCTTCTTTTTAGCCAAACTCAGAAACTGTCACAAAGGACCTACTGAAGGAATATTAAAAGCTATTACTTTCCTTAGAATCACTTAATTTTATGGTACACAGATGGAATTTCTACTTTAGTAAGTATGTAATGAATATTTCAGACTTTAAAATTTTCCCCTAGCCATTTTTGCAACTCACAATTTGCTACTTAGAACAGTGAAAAAATATGACTGTTAATGCTGACAGTCAAAAAAGGAAAACTTTCTCCAGCATTCTTCTCTCACTGCTTTTTTATTGCTCATCTGGATTGGCCTGTAGGGTTTAATGGCCAAGGAATTAATTAGAAATGTCTGTTCTGGTAGAAAAGTTGCTGCTATTGCTTTGGTTAGTGATTTGTTTCTTAACATAGTTTTAAAAGCTAAATTATCACCAAGTAGTGAAATGCTCTCTCTCAATACATCCCTCTTCATTATTCTTAGCAATTAGCTGCAATTTCGGAAAGAATTTTGTCCCATTTTTCCATGATGTTGAGTAGGTACATGATCCAGAGGAGCTCTTCCTATTTCTACAAATCTTGCCAAGTCATTGCTTCCAAATCAGAGACCACACACTAAGATGGATATTGAGATTTCTTGGTTTCAAGGCTAAAACAAGTGGTAAGTGAGCCAAGCAAAATAAGATGAGGTGGCCCTGGTTAGGCCAATTCCTTGCCTAAAACACCTTCCAAGCACAATCACCATCAAGTTGTCTACGGCTCCCCAGACAGTGACCTGGCATTTCTTATTAGAAGAAAACCACTTCAGATTGACACTATTGGAAAAAGCATATGGAGTCCAAGAAATCAATAGGCAGAAAGAGAAAGTCAATGACAATGAACATAGTGACACAAGAAACCAACTAAATTAGAACCTTAATGAAGTGTTCCCTCAAAACTCTACCATTAGATTCAGTGTCTTCAGAATCAATATGACCCACCCGACTTAGGCATTCAATAATAATTGAATAAATAAAACCGAAAGCTTAGGCAGTCTGCAAAATTATCCAAGGTTAATTTCTCTCCAGAAATTTAGTTTTCAACCCTTGGCTTTTGGGGCTAGAGAAAGTTGCTGGTATTGCTAAAGAAGTACAAAAATAACAAGCACCTGGGCCAGCCGCGGTGGCTCCTACCTGTAGTCCCTGCCCTTTGGGAGGCTGAGGTGGGAGGGTTGCTTGAGGTCAGGAGTTCAAAACCAGCCTTGTCAACATGGTAAGACTCCATCTCTAGGGAAGAAAATTTTTAAAAAATTAGCTGGGCAAGGTGGTGCATGCATGTAGTCCCAGCTACTGGAGATGCTGAGATGCAAAGATAACTTGAACCCAGGAGTTTGAGGCTGCAGTGAGCTATGATAGTGCCACTGTACTCCAGGCTGGGTAAAAGAGCAAGACCTTGTCTCAAAAAAAAAAAAGAAAAAGAAAAATGAGCACAAGTCTCTGACACACACTGTAACTGGCAAGGCCTCCTAAGGACGACATCAACTTACACTGCTTTGAATGACCCTCAGCATAGTAACATATGCATCTAGAATTTACATACATTTCAATGATACTAAAATATCCCAGATATGGCCGGGCACAGTGGCTCACACCTGTAATCCCAGCACTTTGGAAGGCCAAGGCAGGCGGATCACAAGGTCAGGAGATCGAGACCATCCTGGCTAACATGGTGAAATCCTCTCTCTACTAAAAAATACAAAAAATTAGCTGGGCATGGTGGCAGGCGCCTGTAGTCCCAGCTGCTCGGGAGGCTGAGGCAGGAGAATGGCATGAACCCGGGAGGCGGAGCTTGCAGTGAGCCGAGATCACGCCACTGCACTCCAGCCTGGGTGACAGAATGAGACTCTGTCCCAAAAAAAAAAAAAAAAAGAAAGAAAGAAAGAAAAAAATCCCAGATATAAGAAATAAATGCTGTATAGAAGTACCTCAAAAATACTATTTTCAGATCTCTAATTACTGAAATAAACCTGGAAAAAAATATAAAGTACCAAAATGTTAATACATACTTTCTGGGCCTCATTATCAGTGAATAAAGCAGAGAACTAGAGGGTTAAATGCCCATAAAGTTTTTTGTGATGAATCAGAAGGAAATCATGCTGGAATTTGCTTTTCCTTCTTGAAAACAAGCTTGCATCCCTTTTCCAAATTATGTTATTTGGTCCCATGTGAGCTACTAATGACTTTTATAGATGACATTATCTTCTCCCTCCTTGATGTTGAATGCTGTCCATTCAAGTCACTTCAGAAATGGAATACAGGAAGCAAGCTAGAACTCCGCTATCCTACAAGGAAAGTACATGAGAGCTATGAAACAAAGATAAAATTTCTCGCTTGAATAGTAGTAGGGAGAGCTTTTATTCATAATGAAATGTATCCAGTGAGTTTAACATCTGTTTCTAAAGTCAACTACTGAGATCTGCTACTGATCCTGAATTTTTATCTCCAGTCTATTTCTCTACCTGGACATACCTCATTATCTTCCTTTCCTATTCCAACCCCATCGCATTTCTCCACACTCATGTCCTCTTGAGTAACCAATTGCCATGACCATTTCTGACGTCGTTTCTAAGGTGTTAATTAATTTGTCCTTCAAACTTAAGTAAATTTAGGGATGCTAGAACTAATAATAATAGGAAACCTTATATGGCATGTGTTCTGAGCTGTGTACATTAATTCACTCAGTCCTCACAACCCCACCCCTAAGGTAGATACTGTCATTCATATTTGCACAGACTATGGAATTAAGGCATAGAGAAGTAAAGCAACTGACTCAAGAGCTCAGCTCACAGCTAAAATTGGTTGGAATTCAAACCCTGGCAGTCCGGTTCAAGAGCCCATATCCTTCACTCCTGTCCTAGGCTGTCCCTCAAAAACAAGCAAACAAACAAAAAAGGCAAGATACAAAGTGGTCTCTTAATAACCCCTTTCCTATCACACACTGATTATGTTTGAAATTTTTCAATCCCTTCAGTGTGGTCTCCGCTTGTTCAAGAAGACACACAAAATAGGAGATGAGCGAAACAAAGCCTTCCAGGTGGAAACAGTCCATTAAAATACGCCCAATGAATGAATGAGTGAATGAATGAGATACTGGGCCCCTCTGCTTTCTCTCAGCCATCTGCTACCATTATTATTCCCAGCCAGCAGGCCTAACGCTTCCCTACTGATCTCCTTGCTCTGAACGCAGGTTTTCTGTGGACGTCTTCCTATCTCTGGCACCTGTCATGTACCTACAGGTCATCCAGCCTTCCTCTTTTCTCGTTTGCTCTCCTCTGCAGTCCGTCTGCAGTTCCAGGTCTGCATTACCTGCAGATTCTCCCGTGAAGCCGCATTGGCGTCAGCTTTTTATAATTTTGTTGAAATATCTCAGGCATATCAAAATATAACGAGCCCCACTTGGCTAAAGAAATAAAAAATGACAATAACTGCCTCAGTTGAAGCCTCTGTGAACTCTGCATGATCCTTTGTTCTCTTCTCTCCCCTGAATCAATCCCTACCCCGGATTTGGGGTATTTTGTATGCTTTTAATATGACTTCACAAAGAGTATATGGTTCTACTTGATCTTAAACTTTACAGAAAGGGTATCATATTGTACATATGCTATTCGCTCAGCATTATAGGTCACTTTAATAATAAGTGAAAGAAAATAAAAACTTTGTCCCCAGGACACAGGTTAAGAAAAAGAGCATTCCTCTTGCCATGCAAGCCCCGAGTGAGCATCTCCTGATTCCGTTTCCCCTCACCTCTCAGAGGTAACCACTATCCTGGCTTTGCCTTGCTTCTTTTCTTTTTGGGGGGTTTGGGGGGGGGGTTTGTTTGTTTGCAGGGGTAGGGAGTTGTTTGGGGGTTTTTTGTTTTCTTTTAGACAAAGTCTTGCTCTGTCACCCAGCCTGGAGTGCAGTGGCACAATCTCAGCTCACTGTAACCTTTGCTTCCCGGGTTCAAGCGATTCTCCTGCCTCAGCCTCCCAGGTAGCTGGGATTACAGGCGTGCACCACCACTCCAGGCTAATTTTTGTATTTTTAGTAAAGATGGGGTTTTACCATGTTGGCCAAGCTGGTCTCGAGCTCCTGACCTCAGCTGATCTGCCCACCTTGGCCTCCCAAAATGCTGGGATTACAGGCGTCAGCCACAGCACCCAGCCTGGTTTAAAGACAGGATCTGACTCTGTCACCCAGGCTGGAGTGCAGTGGTGTGATCTCGGCACAATGCAGTCTCTACCTTCTGGGCTTGAGCGACCCTCCCACCTCATCCTCCTGAGTAGCTGGGACTATAGGCATGTGCCACCATGCCTGGCTAATTTGTTTGTATTTTTGGTAGAGACAGGGTTTCACCATGTTGCCCAGACTGGTCTCGAACTTCTGAGTTCAACTGATCCCCCCATCTCAGCCTCCCAAAGCGCTGAGATTATAGGTGTGAGCCATCGTGCCTGGCCTCTACTTTTTTTTTATAGTTGCTACCACTTACGTACGTATCCCTAAATCAAGTATTACTCAGCTTTGCCTGCTACCTTATATAATGTTTTCAAATACGACTTTGGGACTTGCTTCCTCCATTCGATATCTTGGAAATTCTTCCACACTAATGCACATATTTTCACTACGGTGCAGTGCTACTTTCTCAGTGATTCTGCAACTTATCTACTCTACTATTGACGGGGTATTATTTTGTTGTTGTTTGTATTATTGTTCTAATCTCTCCATCTCCCTCTCTGTTTTTGTTCACTATTATAAACAAAACTGCTGTGAATACACTTGACCATGCCTACATTATCTATGTACAATAATAACTATTATTGTTCTGTCTGTAACTCAGGTTTTCCGGGGAGTAGTTTTAGTCATTTTTGTACTTTCTCTGTTTAGACATAAGCTCAGTGCATCCAGCGTTTTTTGCTCTGATCTTGTCATCCAAAGGGGTCAAATGTACTCCAGTTGGCCCTAGGAGGAACCATAATTTTGTAATGCAAGCAGGCTTCAGGTCCACTGTCATACTCTGTCTTTCTCACATCCTTTGGGATGTGTGTTATCCTGGTTTCGTTACTGTTATTATTGTTTTGGTTTTGGTCTGGGCCATTTTCTTTGGTGGCAGCCTCTGAGATGTTATAATTCCCCCTTTTAGCCTTTTCTGTGCCTCTCTCAAAGGCCAAAAAACAGAAACAAAAAGAACCTTCCAGATGCCTCCATGCCAGTCTTTGGCCATGGAGCAATTGGAGTGCTGCCTTCGGTGCTCTCCCCAGATGCATATTGGCAAAGGGACCGTTCCACAAGTCTCTCTGACTCCCCTGACTTCATCAGGAAGAGAGGCTTGGAATCTCCCTGGTTGCTTGAAGCATTGAGGACATAATAGAATTATCAACAAGGCCTGAGGGTGCAGTGAAATTTCAACCAATCTGATGATCTGAGTTAGTTAGTTTAATTCCTGGGATTACCTGGAAAGTAAAGACTGTTCTCTGGTAGAATAAACCAGTGGGATTATCCAAACGCTCAGTCCCAATACCTTAGAGGAAATCTATCCAATATGGTAGCCCCTAGCCACACATGGAGATTTAAGTTTAAATTATAAATAATTAAAATTAAATAAAATTTAAAATACAGTTCCTCAGTTACACTAGACACATTTCAAGTGTTCAGTGACCACATGTGGCTGGTGGCTTCCCTAGTGGACAACACAGACATAGAACATTTCCATCATCACAGAAAACTCTACTGGATGGCCCTGTCTTAGAGGATACTTGCATGAGAGAGAGCAAAGTGGGTACACTAAACACATGGTGATTGCAAACAGTAGGATCAGTGGATGACTGATATTGGCACTAGGTATCCAGATTCAGAACTGCAGTAACTGGGTTTCATTTCAGTATCCAAGAGAACTAAAAGCCAGAGGGTCTCACAACAGGGGTAATGTGCAGTTTCCAAGAGATTGCATTGTATATCAAAGTTTTCTTCCTCTATGTTGCTTTTTTTTTTTTTTTTTTTTTAGACAAAGTATCTCTCTGTCACCAGGCTGGAGTGCAGTGGCATGATGTCGGCTCACTGCAACCTCTGCCTTTTGGGTTCAAGTGATTCTCATGCCTCAGCCTCCCAAGTAGCTGGGATTACAGGCACATGCCACCATGTCCAGCTAACTTTTGTATTTTTAGTAGAGATGGGGTTTCGCCATGTTGGCCAGGCTGGTCTCAAAGTCTTAACTTCAAGTAAAACACCCCCCTCGGCCTCCCAAAGTGCCGGGATTACAGGCATGAACCACCACACTGGGCCTATGTTGCTTCTTTCTATACAGCTTTGTAAAAAAGAACTTTGTATCATTCTGTGGTTACTCAGTTCAGTCTCATATTTTCTTCCCACTCTCTGTACCAGTCTGGAGCCCTCAGATGTCTTTCCACCCCCTTCCCCGGCCTGCTTTGGGTAGCAGAGTGCTGAGCCATGCGAGCTGCATTTCCAAGGTTCCTTGTGGTTGGAGGATCTGGGATCAGCCAGGAGACGTACTTGAGTGACACTGAAGAAGTAAAGGACAGGAGAGGCAAGTGGGTTTCTCCCCCTCCTTCTCTGCCTTCACCAGCATCTCCAGCAGTGGCTCTGTCTCTGCAGCATCAGCTCACACCACCCAGGCCTAATGTGGCCTCATTTTCCACACAGTGATCCTGGCCTCTGGACTCCAGCATAACTGACTCCTCTCTCTGTCACCCCCACCTAAGAATGACATTAGCTTCCTGCCATTGCCGATATCTAGGTTGGCTCAGCATCTACTATTTGACTTCTCAGCAATCCCATCACCTTGGTGACCAATTCCTGCATTAAACTTCCTCTGTTCTAACTCCCCAGAATTGTTTCTGTGTTCCTGGTGGGCTCTCATACACCTCTACAAAATCCTCTTGTGCTCACATGGTAAAGCTGGCATGTAGTTCTTAGTTTTTGCAAACTCCCATCCCTTCCAGGAGTATATCAGTCTGTTTACATAGGCCAAGTTCACAAAATTAATTCCTCCCCCTAAATTGCATGCACATATATGTGTGTATGCTGTATCCTGCAGTATTTTACACTGCCAAGCCACCATGTTTACTGGCTGAAGTTGTGCCCGATAGAGTGGCCCCAGTATATAAGAGATGACTCCAGTCTGGTCCTCCTATGCCCTGGCTCGCCAAAAGGGATGCCTTCTTCTGACTAGTCTTTGCAGAAGAGCCATGTTTTGCAACTTATCTATCTAGAAGAGATTTCTCTTTCTGATTTGCAAGAAGGTAACTTTGTGGCAGACGTAGCTGCCACATACACATAGTACTATAGATCTGAAGTCATCTAACTGTATAAATTTCTGATGAGTAGCATTCGAGTCCTGAGGGTCTTACATTAAGAGGGCTTCTCGGCCAGGCACAGTGGCTTATGCCTGTAATCGCAGCATATTGGGAGGCCGAGGCAGGTGGATCTCTTGAGATCAGGAGTTTGAGACCAGCCTGGCCAACATGGCAAAACCCTGTCTCTACTAAAAACACACAAAAAATTAGCCAGGTATGGTGGTGGGTGCCTATAATCCCAGCTACTCAGGAGGCTGAGGCAAGAGAATTGCTTGAACCCCTGAAGAGTGGAGGTTGCAGTGAGCCAAGATCATGCCACTGCACTACAGCCCAGGCAATAGAGCAAGGCTCTGTCTTGAAAAAAAAAAAAAAAAAAAAAGAGGGCCTTGGGCCTCTCAACCCTCTATAAGTCCATAGCATCTTTCACATTAAAGATTGTAATGCATTATAATCTGCATCCCCACAGAGCTTTCCAAGGGCAACGACTAAAGGACTATGTCTCTTGCAGCTCTGTGTCTGCAAAGCTTAGCGAAGTACCTGGCACATAGTAAGTGCTCAATGTATGTTCACTAAATGAAGACTGAATGGTGCTTTATGAGTTTGCAAAGCAGTTTTAAATATATGATCACATTTAATGCTCACAGCAACACTGTCAGGTAATCCAACTAATTTTGCAAATGAGGAAATGAGACTAAGAGACGTTAAGACCACATTCATGGTTAGTGACACAAGAAGGACTTAAAATTGCACCTACGTATTTCTAGACCAATGTTCTACTACAGCGATCCAAGGACTCCTCTTGGTCTTTATTAATATTTATACTACAAACTTAGTGCAAGACTTTTAATGAATTAGGAAAAAGCGCCCCCTTTGACGGGGATGGATTATAAAAAGTTATTTGCTCTAAGAAAAGAAATTGGAAAATGGCCCTCCATCTTCCTGGCTAAGTCAGCCCCACCAGGGCTCAAGCCACCTTGGCCAGGAGATTCTGTGCTAGGTCTATCCTACCCAGTCATACAGACATGTACACATCATGCAATCTGTTATAGCCTGTCTGTAAACTGAAGTTCAGGGATTCCTTTAGATTTTGTTTTTAAATTATACAGGGCTTCCTTTATTAATTCTACAAGGCATTTACTTTTGTAAATACCAAATGTACTGTAAAATGCTTTTCCTGGTTTTTTGACTTTTTATAATGTATCTAAACTCAAAGCATTATTGAGTAAGCTTTGATGGCAATATTTTTATTCACATCACAATAAAACAGCTATTTTATTTTCTTATTCTTCCTATCACCATCATCTTCAAATGCTTATAGCACTGTGCCAGATAATTCTGAATAGATGTATAATCTCTTTCTCATCAATCTTCTGTCTTACTGGAAAAGGTAAATTTCCCAGCTCAGGATATTAAAATAACTTTGCCTCTTTTATTTTATTTCAGTTTGGTTGGATTTTAATGAGTTCAGTTATAGCTGTTTCCAATAGAGTGAGATGTAAGCACATTTTCTTTTGTTGACTGTCAATTTTCCAAGTTTTCTTTCTTTTTTTTTTTTGTTTTCTTTTTTTTAAAAGACAGGGTCTCACTCTGTTGCTCAGGTTGGAGTGCAGTAATGCAATCATAGCTCACTGCAGCCTCAAACTCCTGGGCTCAAATGATCCTCCTGCCTCAGCCTCCCAAATAGCTGGGATTACAGGAACAATCCACCACCTTCTTTCTTTATTTTTAATTCCCTTGCTTCAAATAGAGGATGTACCAGACTTAACCATTTAAAAGGCAAACCTAGGCCAGGCACGGTGGCTCACGCCTATAATCCCAGCACTTTGAGAGGCTGAGGCAGGCAGATCACCTGAGGTCAGGAGTTTGAGACCAGCCTGGCCAACATATAGTGAAATCCTGTCTCTATTAAAGAAAAATACAAAAATTAGCTGGGTATGGTGGTGCACGCCTGCAGTCCCAGCTTCTTGGGAAGCTGAGGCAGGAGAATCACTTGAACACAGGAGGCAGAGGTTGCAGTGAGCCGAGATCACGCCATTGCACTCCAGCCTGGGTGACAGAGCAGACTCTGTCTCATAAAATACAATAAAATAAAATACAATAAATTAAAATAAAATAAAATAAGGCAAACCTAATCTATATTCCACAGATTTATGCCTCCAACTAGGTCTGCACTGTTCTTATTTCAGGATGCTTTGCAGATGTCAGAAACTGCTATTATAGGCTCATAAAAATGGTGGTGATTCTCTTGATATTAAACACACACACACACACAGAGCAACTGTGAAAAAATTTTTGTAACTTTTTTTGGTATTCTCTTGAACCTCAAAAAAGCACAATAACTTCATTCTCTGTTTTACATTTTTTTCTCCTCCTTTACAATATCATCTAGGGTCTTTTCCTTTATATCTTTTTAGGGAATTGTTATAGATACTTCTGGAATTTATAAAACTAATTTCCTTCACATTAATGCAAAAATTCCATTGCTTGCCAACTCATAGAAACAAAAGTTATGATTCTAATTTTACTCTTCTCTTCTCTTTCCAATCTTTACCTCATGTTCCTTTTATCTCACTTTTTCAAATGCTGAGAATCAAGATCAATCTTTGTCCTTTACTTCTCCATACCACCCTCTAGCACTTGCACAAAATGGAAATACAGTCATTTCAAACACACCTGCAGGCATATGCAGCCCTCTTCTCTTTCTCCCTTCCATCAGTCACTGACACTTGCTAAAACACTGCTCTCAATGACCTTGAAGAATTAAACAACACTAACATATTTATCAATGGAAGGATATAACCTTGACATTAATCTGATCAGATTTGTATAATTTTTTAAATCACTCTAGTCATCAACTGAAGAACAAAGAAGAAGAAAGATGAGACCACTTGGACATAACTGCAATGGTCCACATGCAATGTAATCAGGGCCAGATCGAGGCAATCACGAAGGCAACTGAGGAGAGAAGATGGAATTAAGAGACTCTGTGAAGTGAAACTGACAAGACTCAGTGACTGGAATGTGGCGGTTGAAGGAGAATAAGTTGTAGAGAATTACCCCCTGAGTTGGGCTTTGGTCGCTGGGCAATGTTGACCTTTTTGGAGATAAGAAAACTCAAGAAGATGGCAAGTTTTGGTAAAAACATGATTCATTCCATTTTGGTAACTATCCTTCCTCTGAAAACAACACTTTGTTGCTGGTTTCTTTTTTTTTTTTTTTACTTTTTTTTTTCAATAGTTTTGGGGCAACAGGTGGTGTTTGGTTACATGGATAAATTCTCTAGTGGTGATTTCTTAGATTTTGGTGCACCAATCACCTGAGCAGTATAAACAGTACCCAATGTGTAGTCTCTTATCTCTCACTTCCCTCCCACCCTTCCCCCTGAGTCCCCAAAGTCCATTATATCATTCTTATGTCTTTGTGTCCTCATAGCTTAACTCCTACTTATAAGTGAGAAGATATGACATTTGGTTTTCCATTCCTGAGTTACTTCACTTAGAATAATGGTCTCCATCTCCATTCAGGTTGCTGTGAATGCCATCATTTCATTCTTTTATATGGCTGAGTAAAATTCCATGGTGTATATATACCACATTTTCTTGATCCACTCGTTGGTTGATGGACATTTAGGTTCCATATTTTTGCAGTTGTGAATTGTGCTGCTATAAACATGCATGTGCAAGTGCCTTTTTCATATAATGACTTCTTTTCCTCTGGGTAAATACCCAGTAGTGGGATTGCTGGATCAAATAGTAGTTCTAATTTTAGTTCTTTAAGGAATCTCCATACTGTTTTCCATAGTGGTTGTACTAATTTACATTCCCACCATGTTGCTGGTTTCTTCATTTAAAGGTGAAGCATTTGCGGGGTACAGTGCAATGTTGGAAAACTGATTTGTGCTTGATAATTAATTTTCTATGTTTGCCTTTGATATCTCCAAGGAACAACAAAAAGCAATGACTGACAAATGGTTAGAAATAAAGTCTGGAACTGTTAAGAAAGATTTTGCCTAGAAATATATATATTGTGTTAGATCCTTTGTGCCCTTTTTCAACTATTGTGTCTCAACTCCAAATTCACTCTTCCATACTGTGCTTTGTCATACTGGGACAGGGACTCTGCAAACTACATTTCTGAGACCCCTTTGCCAGCTGGCTTCCTGTTAACTTCTGGAGAGAGCTAGGAAGGCAGGCAGGACAAAGAGATAAGCACCTTCCTTCTTCCTTCTTCTCTTTGCTTAGTGTTCCTGTCAGTGGCACTTAGCCCCAGCTGCAACAGCTGGCTTCTGCTTGAGCATTTTTGGCAACTCACATCTAGCCTCATCACTGGCCCCCAGAGGTCCCTACAACATCATCACTGGGCCCTAGAGGTCCAACTACAACCTGGTCATAACCACTCCTCAGTGGCCTGAGCTCCCACTACATAGGTCCCCTACTCTGAGGTTATAGAGCTTTTGACAACCCCAGTTTCCCCTGTTTCATTCCCCCAGGGCTAGGTTGGTAGCAGCTTCCTCACTAATATCTCCAGGTGAGTCCAGTGCTCCCTTTTGTCGTTTCTATCCTCTAATACGTGTGTGAACTATTTCCTCTAGTAAATTCCCTCTGGTGAAATCTTTCTTGTGGTTTCTATTTTTCTGGCTGGTCAGTGACTGATGTACTTTGGGTATATAAAAAGGAATAATAACCTTCCCTACCCTTAAGGAGCTCACAGACTAGTTAAGAGATGAAGATAGGCAAATAAATGTACTAATTTATTTTCAAGGTGGTGGATTGGCCATTTTATTTCCTCTCCCAACCAAAACCATAATAAAACGATAGCAAAGGAATCAAATACAACAAACCCTAAATGATAGAGAGAACAGGAAAGAAAGGAAACACATCAGCAGAGAATCTCAACAAAATTCTGGAGGTTAGACAGTATAAGATATGTTAGTGATTAAGTAGGGCAGAGGAAACCACATCCTGGAATATACATAGAGAGGGTGTATTAGACTGAGCAATTCATAAAGAAAAGAGGTTTAATTGACTCACAGTTCCACAAAGCTGGGGAGGCCTCAGGAAACTTATAATCATTGAAGAAGGTGAAGGAGAATGTATTAGTCCGTTTTCATGCCGCTGATAAAGACATACTTGAGACTGGGCAATTTACCAAAGAAAGAGGTTTATTGGACTTGCAGTTCCACATGGCTGGGGAGGCCTCACAATCGTGGTGGAAGATAAGGAGGAGCAAGTCACATCTTACGTGGATGGCAGCAGGCAAAAAGAGCTTGTGCAGGGAAACTCCCATTTTTAAAACCATCAGATCTCATGAGACACATTCACTATCACGAGAAAAACACAGGAAAGACCAACCCCCATAATTCAATCACCGCCCCCTCCCCCTAGCAACTGGGTTCCTCCCACGACACATGAGAATTGTGGGAGTTAAAATTCAAGATGAGATTTGGTTGGGGTCACAGCCAAACCATATCAGAGAAGTATGCACCTTCTTCACAAGGCAACAGGAGAAGGCATGAGGCAACTGCCACACAGTTTTAAACCAACAAATCTCACGAGAACTTACTCACTATCATGAGAAAAGAATTGGGAAACCACCCCCATGATCCAATCACCTCCAACCAGATCTCTCCCCCAACACATGGGGATTACAATTTGAGATGAGATTTGGGTGGACACAGAGCAAACCATGTCATTCTGCCCCAGTCCCTCCCAAATCTCATGTCCTCACATTTTAAAACACAATCATGCCTTCTTAACAGTCTCCCAAAGTCTTAACTCATTCCAGCATTAACACAAAAGTCCAAGTCCAAAGTCTCATCTGAGACAAGGTAAATCCCTTCCACTTATAAGCCTGTAAAATCAAAAACAAATTGGTTGCTTCCAAGATACAATGGGGTGATGGGCTTTGGGTAAATGTTCTCATGCCAAATGGGAGAAATTGGCCAAAACAAAGGGCTACAGGCCCCATGCAAGTCCAAAACCCAGCAGAAGAGTCAATGAATCTTAAAGCTCCAAAATAATCTCCCTTGACTCCATGTCTCACATGGAGGGCATGCTGATGCAAGGGGTGGGCTCCCACAGCCTTGGGCAGCTCTGCCTCTGTGGCTCTGCAGAGTACAGCCCCCATGGCTGTTTTCACTGGCTGGCATTGAATGCCTGTGGTTTCTCCAGGCACATGGTGCAAGCTGTCAATGAATCTACCATTCTTGGGTCTGGAGGATGGTGGCCCTCTTCTCACAGCTCCACTAGGCAGTGCCCAGTGCAGATTCTGTGTGGGGGCTCCAACCCCACATTTCCCCTCTGTGCTTCCCTAGTATAGGTTCTTCATAAGGTCTCCACCCCTGCAACAGACTTGTGCCTGGACATCCTGGCATTTCCATACATCCTCTAAAATCTAGGCACAGGCTCCTAAATTCCTTCCTTCTGCACACCCACAGGCCGAACACCATGTGGCGGCTGCAAAGTCTTGGGGCTTGCACCCTTTGAAGGAACAGCCCAAGCTGTACCTTGGTCAATTTTGCCATGGCTGGAGCTGGAGTAGCTGGGACACAGAGTGCCATGTCCCCATGCTGCACAGAGCAGTGGGGCCCTGAGTCTCGTCCAAGAAACCAATTTTCCCTCCTAGGCCTCTAGGCCTGTGATGGGAGGGTCTAGCACAAAAGTCTCTGACATGCTTTGGAGACATTTTCCCAATTGTCTTGGCTGTTACCATTCAGCTCCTCATTGCTTATGCAAATTTTTGCAGCCAGATGGCTTAAATTTCTCCCCAGAAAAATGGGTGTTTCTTCTCTATCACATGGTCAGGCTGTAAATTTTCCCAACTTTTATGCTCTGTTTCCCTTTTCAACATAAGTTCCAATTTCAGACCATCTCTTTGTGAATGCATATGACTGTAAACTTTCAGAAACAGCCAGACACCTCCTGAATGCTTTGCTGCTTAGACATTTCTTCTGCCAGATATCCTAAGTCATCTCTTTCAAGTTCAAAGTTTCACAGATCTCCAGTGCAGGGGCAAAATACCACCAGTCTCGTCAAAGCAGCAAGAGTGACCTTTGCTCCAGTTCCCAATAAGTTCTTCATCTCCATCTGAGACCACCTCAGCCTGGACTTCATTGTCCATATCACTATCACCATTTTGGTCAAAACCATTCAACAAGTCTCTAGGAAGTTCCAAACTCTCCCACATCTTCCTATCTTCTTCTGAGTCCTTCAAACTCTTCCAACATCTGCCCATTACCCAGTTCCAAAGTTGCTTCCACATTTTCAGATATCTATAGCAGTATTCCATTCCTCGTACCAATTTTCTGTATTAGTCTGTTTTTACACTGCTATAAAGAACTACCTGAGGCTGGGTAATTTATTAAGAAAAGAGTTTTAATTGACTCACAGTTCTGCATAACTAGGGAAGCCTCAGGAAATTTACAATCATGATGGAAGGCAAAGGAGAAGCAAGCACCTTCTTCACAAGGCAGCAAGAGAGACAGAGAGGGAGGGAACTGACACACATTTTTAAACCATCAGATCTTGTGAGAACTCACCATCATGAGAACAGCATGGGGAAGACCACCCCATTATCCAATCACCTCCCGCTAGGTCCCTCCCCTGACACATGAGGATTACAATTCAAGATGAGATTTGGGTGGGAACACAGAGACAAACCACATCAGAGGGCTAAGGATAAAGATGGAAGGTCTGCCCAGTGGAGCCCCCAGAAGGTCTACAAACTCAGGAACACTGATTACCATGGAGGGTGAGAGAAAGAGACTGGGCTGGACACTGGAATTGGTTGACAGTGCATACGTTGGTTTTCTCTTTGTCCCTACCTCCTTGACCAGAATGTTTAACAGTCACACAACCCCCACACCTCCACCACCAGAAGAAAGAATGACTTATCTCCAATGAAATAAGACTGAACCATCTGGGAAGAACCAGAATAGACAGTGTCAATGTTATTGGCCCTCAAAAAATCTCTTCTGGAACTTAGGGATCCTCCAGCTTAGCAGCAGGCTCACTGGCCATGCCCTTTAATATGAAACCTACCAGTCAAAAAGTCTCACTCAGAGGCACCCAGAACTAATTTTCTATTGCATAAGTCTTCATTTTTAAGAAATCAAATACGTGCACATGTTAAGAATTTAAAAATAATATAAAAAGTCAAACTCTCTCTCTCCGTTTCCCACCCATTTCCACCCCAAAGGTAACGCTTCTTATTAATTTCTTGACTATTATTCTAGAATTTTCATGCAACTATAAGAAAATATGTTTGCATATCCCATTTTCATTTAAAAATAGTACAATACCACCACATTGGGAATCAAATTTCAATATTAGTTTTAGTGAGGATAAACCATATCCAAATTATAGCACTTTCATAATATGGCCTTCTCTTCTATGGATACTTGTGATTGCCTTAGGCCCACCTGGATAATCCAGGGTAATCTCTCCATCTCATAATCCTTAATTTAATCACACCTTTTGCTTTATAAGGGAGTAGTCTCCCTTTTGCCATATAAGGTAATATTTATGGGTTCCAGGGATTAAGAATAGATATCTTTGGGTGCCATTATTTAGCCTACCACAATAGTCAATAGAAGAATTGGAAAATAATGTTGAGAAAATCTTCCATAAAAAAAAAAATGTAGATTAAAAAACAAGAGACATTGCAGATCAATTCAAGAAGTCAAACATACTATCAGGAGTAGTCACAAGAAAAGAGAATAGAAAACAGAAAGATGAAATAACACTCTACGAGAAGGTACAATAGATTAAGTAATAAAAAATATCTATAAGGATACTAAATCAAATCGAGCACAGCAGTAAGAGATAAACCCTCAAACCAATACATCAAGAAACAGTAACTTATCTGTAGATTAAAACAACAGCAACGAATCATTTTGCTCATAAATTTGCCATCTAGGCAGGATTTGGCAGGAGCTTATTTCCAGGAATCATCAACTGATATTGATCAAACTGGATCGGGAACAATGCATGTTTTAAATGTTTCATGCACAGGTAGGCCAGGCATGGTGGCTCACGCCTGTAATCCCAGCACTTTGGAAGGCCGAGAGGGCAGATCACTTGAGGTCAGGAGTTCAAGACCAGCCTGGCCAACATGGCGAAACCCCATCTCTACTAAAAATAAAAAAATTAGCCAGGCATCGGAGTACAAACCTGTAATCCCATCTCTTCAGGAGGCTGAGGCGCAAGAATCGCTTACGCCTGGGAGGCAGAGGTTGCAGTGAGCCAAGGACACATCCCTGCACTCCAGTCTGGGTGACAGGGTGAGACTCTGTCTCAAAGAAAAATAAAAAATAAAATAAAATGTTTCATGCACACGTATGACAAGCTGATGCTCAGTGTGAACTAGTAACTCAGTTGGGGCTCCAGAGCTGAGAGCCAAAGGCTCAGTTCCCTCAACCTGGATCACTCTACTTGTATGTTAGGCTTCCTCTCAGCAAGGTGGCTAAGTGCCAAGGACAAAAATCTCAAAAAAAATAAGGCAGAAGCTCATGACATTTTTAGGACCTAGGCTTGGAAGTCATATCACATCACTTCTACAGTAGTTTTATGGCCAAGACAGTCAAAAAGGCTGTCTCCAAGGTTCAAAGGAAGGGCAAATACTCTACCTCTTGATAGGAGAAAAGCCAGTTTCTAGAGAGTTATGTGGAAAAAGGAGGTATTGTTGTGATGATCTTTAGAAAATATAATCTCCCTCAGTAAACTTAGCATATTATTTGAAGATATAAAGTTAACCAGAAGAGCTAGAGTAAGTTTGAAAGAATTAAAAGAAGTTGACCCTAGAGGATGAGACTGTAGCTGGAAAACAGTAGCAGAGAGGGGGTGAGAGGGACTGTGACTCTTTGATTTCAAGTCTTCTGTAATTTTTTTTTTTTTTTTTTTTTTAGACAGAGTTTTACTCTCATTGCCCAGGCTGGAGTGCAATGGCACAATCTCGGCTCACTGCAACCTCTGCCTCCTGGGTTCAAGTGATTCTTCTGCCTCAGCCTCTCGAGTAGCTGGGATTACAGGCACCCACCACCAAGCCTAGCTAATTTTTTGTGTTTTTAGTAGAGACAGGGTTTCACCATGTTGGCCAGGGTGGTCTCGAACTCATGACCTCAGGTGATCCGCCCATCTCAGCCTCCCAAAGTGCTGGGATTACAAGCATGAGCCACCACGCCCGGCCAGCCTTCTGTAATTTTTTAAATCAAGGGCATGTACTAGTTTGATAATTTTTTTAAGAGTGCATTTAGAAAAATACAAATGTGGCTAAGATATTAGCTGCTTTCGTACCTTCACAAGCTGACACTTCTGGTCTCACATCAGCCAGTCCTCAGATATCAGCTTCTTCACTGGTTTTCGTGAAAAAAACAATTACTCCAAATTTGGTGATTTATTACACCAAGCACGTTTCACATTACACACAACGAATTGTTACATTTAGGTTTTCCTAAAAGTAATGTTTAAATCATTTATCAAACTATTACATGCACTTGACTTTTGAAATTCAAAAACTATAAACAGCTTACAGTGAAAAGCAATTGCCTCACCCTAGCTGCTTTTCATTCCTACTCCATTCTCTAGGGTCAGTCTCTTTTAATGTTTTTCAACTAATTCTTCTTCTGGTGGTGTTTACTTTTAAAATCCTCCATTTGAAAGTTCTTGTGGCTAGGCAGAGTGGCTCATGCCTGGAATCCCCACACTTTGGGAGGCAAAGGCAGGCAAATCGCTTGAGCCCAGGAGTTCCAGACCAGCCTAGGCAACACGGCAAAAACCCATTGCTACAAAAAAATTAGCCAGGCATGGTGATCCATGGCTGTAGTCCCAGCTACTAGAGAGGCTCAAGTGGAAGGATCCCTTGAGCACAGGAGGTTGAGGCTGCAGTGAGCTGGGATTGTGCCACTGCACTCCAGCCTGGGCAATAGAGTGAGACTCTGTCTCAAAAAAAAAAAAATTCTCTCCTCCCAAGTCTCCGAAGTCTCCTCTCTGTGTCCTTCAATTTTCCTTCCAGCCCCAGTCCATAGCCTCCTGTTTGCCTCCGTAACAGTAACTCATGCAGAGGTTCCTCTGGTTCTCTGAGTCCCAGGACGGCTCCCACCTCAGCCTGGAGGCCTCCACTTCAGCTCCTGAACAAGCTGGTCAAAGCTACTCCTCTTCAAAGGCTTGGATTTCCCCACAAGGAATTTTATACCTGCTGCTCATATAAAAGAAAGTGTCTCCTTATTTTATACAAATAAGTAAAATATAGAGTAATATAATCAATAATGAAAGTACAGTATTTTTAGTGTCAAAAAATATATCACCAAGAAAGAATGTCTAATGCTAAGGAAATCAGGAAACACATTCAAGAAAGAAGAAATAATTTAGGAAATAGAGAAGCCTTTTCAGATAGATAGAAAGGCCTGGAAATGGTAAAAATCACATGGTGTATTAGGACAACCTTATTTTTGGCGAATGAAATTAAAGAGGAGAAGATGTGAGAAATGAGCCTTTAAAAGTTAATGTAAACCAGATGGTTCTTATACACAAAAAAAGACCTGGACTTGGGCCCACGGTCCAAGAGTCAAACACTCACATGCCTGTAAATACCAAACAAATTTACAAATTAGCTAAATTTGCTAAGCAAATTAGCAAAATGAGATCATATTAATGAGAAGAATAGAAAGTATAGAATCCTGTGAAAAGCAGGGGAAATCATGTCCTTCCAAACGGAACAATGTAATTATTCTTATGAAAAAATGTAAGGCTAGCATTACCAGAGCTTCTGGGTTTTTTGTTTGTTTGTTTGTTTTTAATAAGAGCAGGCTATCTAGATTTTCTGTCAAATTCCCTAGTTGGCAACTATTACATGTTTTTCCAGGCTCACAGTGTATGGAGGAAAAAGTGTGTTTGTGTGTATTACACACACACACACACATTTTTAAAGTAAACTACACACACATATACACATTTTCTAAGTAAACTAGATTCAGCTTGTTTTAACCAACAGACCTCAAGTTTTCACCTCTCCCAAAACCAATAGGGAACAAACATTACAACATTTTAAGACAGGGAAAGCTATGGTCAGTGTTAAAGATCACTCTGGCAGCAGGCTGTAGGATTGATTGAGTGTGGGGGGAAATTGAGTGTAGAGAGATGAGTTGGAAGGCTCTTGCAATCTACTGTTGGTAGGAGATGTGCTGACAGTCCAAACTGGGACTGTCCATTTTACTTTATAATCAATTATTATTTTTCAGACCAAAGAGGTAAAATGGCATTGAGCATTTCTTACCAGAATTCAACCACAAAGGATCACTATGAACTTCCTTATTTCTGTAAATCTTGGGTGTTACATAGATTCTCAGAGATAGCATGAATTTATCTGTTCGTTACACTCCATAACTTCCATTTTCTTCTCATAAATGCATGTCAGTAGTAATAAAAAGAAAGATTACACAACTAGCTTTAGAAAGTCAGCTTGTTGAACCTCTACCCACTGTTTCTGTATTATATCAGTTTTAGAAGTAAACAGAGACATTTTCTGCAAATGGTTCCCATGTGCCCACATCTCTGAATGTAAAATAAACAGTGCGGGTCATGAAAACAGAGTGCTTTAAACAGAGAACTCCAACTGGGAAATTTGTCTAAACATGAACTTTATTTTTACAGTCATTTAAAGATGTCTTTAATCTACGTATTAAATAAACTTTTAAAAAGGATAAAATGAGGAAAGAAAAATAGAGGAGAGAGAGAGCTTATTCATCTATCCATCTGTTTTTCCATAACACTAAATACTTCCATTTCTATGTGCTAAAATATATAAAGATGATATATATATACGATTTTCAACACATAATTATTGCATCTAAGCAACAGATAGAGAGAACATTTTAGTTACTACCAGCATATTTGTAAGATTTTTCTGAACCAAATCTTTGCAAGACAGATCAAATGCCATCTTAGTTTTATGTTCCAACCAATTCAATCAGTGAGAAAAAATGTCCCTAGTTCCATACACAAGATCCATCAGGTGCTAGCCAGGCTTAGCCCAGTCCTATTCCATGAGTTCACAGGATATCCCTGGGCATCAAGCCAATCCCACTTGTCCCCAGAACGCAAAGGAAATGAGATACTACATTAATATGTCATTTTGTGCCAGTCGGGCTTTGAAGATAGTCCAGGCTTCAGTGATATTATCAGCCACTTGCAGCCCTGACCAGCACAGGAAGAAGTCAAAACTCACATGCAGGAAGGGGAGCCAGGGCCTGCTTTCACATCAAGCCCTGGGTTCTGGGCTCTGTTCTCACTATTTCCAAGCTTTTTTTTTTTTTCTATAAAGATATGCATGGATATGACCTTTCACCAGAGACCCTATGCTCATTGCTGTAAAATTCCCTCTCTCCGTGGGGATGAAAATCAGCACTCCCACCATGTGTTTTGGGTAAATTTGTTCCTATTTCTCTCTATGGAGCTTCAAAGAGGGTATAGCTCCTTCTTCTGAGATTAGAGTAAAGGGAAAGCTAAATTCCTAGGAATTCTTCTGGAACTGTGACAAAGAGAGATATGTTCCAGATATCCTGAGTTGAAAAGTGAAATACATTTTCTCATAGAAACGATCATTAGTTTCCCAGGCAAGTTCATAAAATCCTATTTAATCCGTGGCATTCTTAGAATATTTCAGAAATTCCTATGTAATTCATCTACTCTGTTCTCATTTTTTCCCAGCTTGTTTTTCCTAACTGACTATACGGATATGATCCTCCTTTGCCATATTCTCCAACCTTCTCCCTTCAAATTTACGAAGTAATCTACTAGATACTAAAAACCTACATATGTTCAATTGACGAGTCTTGCAGTTGCTGCACTGCCTACCCCACCTCAGGTCATTGACAGAGCATGGATATGTTTCACAGCTCTTTCTTTTCCTTCTATGCTAATGACCTTTAGCTTTCATGGAAAGCGTGGAAAAGTTCAAGGCCTCTTATTATAAATGGTGAATCTGCCAGAGACAGGCTCATTTCTAAATGAAATTTTTATGTGATATAAATTGCTTAATGGGAAAAGAATAGATGGTTTGTTAGTTGGGGGCGAGAAAATTGCTCACTACATGGGGAAAAACAAATCACTCTTCTGAATCTGAAGATTATCCTTTCCTTGCATTTGAAGAGAAGAGGGGAAAAACAGGAAGAGAAGTACACTGAACTCTTGAAATGTACAAACTGGATAATTTTGATAGAGCTTGTCAGTGTCGGCGTGTGGGCAGATGGCCCACTGCACAATCCACACATGGCACATGGTCCACCTTTGATGGGTGAATTCTCTATAAGCTTCAGCCTGGCTCCCATTTGCTGCCTCAAGACAGCCACCAGTGAAACTCATCAGGTTCCTGATACCCACCTCATTTCTCTCCACCCTCCAGCAGAGGGCTTATCACCCCATAACTCTAATCTCCTGTAAACTCTAATCCCATAACCCAGATGTCCTCCTCTCCTCTCCCCAAAGCCACAGATGAGGCAATCTCATGCTTCCTCAAGTTTCTTGCTAATTATATAGCTATAGTATAATGTGCCTAGATCCTTTCAGTTCCTTTCTTTTGGCTCTCAAAATCCTGTTTGGAAGAAAAAATAAGAAAAAGAAAAAAGGTAGAGTGCGCAGTGGCTAATGCCTGTAATCCCAGCACTTAGGCCGAGGCAGGAGAATTGCGTGAGCCCAGGAGTTTGAGCCTCGCCCCACTGCACCTCACTGGACAAGACCCGCTGGCCTGGGACCCTACCGCAGCGAGCCCCGCCTAAGCTCTTGGGTGGGGGGCAGCTCTCCACTTCCCTGGGCCACAGCTCCTAGAGGATGCAGGCAGGCCACCATTTTTGCTGCTCTGCCATCCTCTCTCCTGTTGTCCCCCAGGTTCCCAAGGGAAGCTGTGATTGTAACTAAGACAGGCCTCCAGCACAGCAGTGCTTCGCGGAAAAGCTGCCAGACTGTTTTCCATGGGGTGACAGCCCTTGCTCCTCCTCACTGGGCAGGGCCTCCCAACCTGGGCCCCCGCACGACCAGCCTGAACTAGGGAATGACCAAAGGGCCTGGTCGCTACTCTGGAACCTCGAGCGAGCGCGTGGCAGCCACCATGCAGAGAGAAGCCCAGTCTCTCTTCCCTGAGAGCCCCCACCCCCACTCTTCACCAGGCAGGGCTCCCAGCTCGGGAACCACAGAGCAGCTGCCCCACCCCCGGCTGAGCACACCCATTTTGCTGGGGGCTCTGAGTTTCCCGGGGGGGGGGGTCCCAAAGGCAACCGACAGCCCCTCTGTCACAGCCACTGCATCGGTTCTGCCCTTGCTGCCCCTGGACTGGAGAAGGAACAGAGCCTGGGAATTTTACTGGCGCCTCTAGCACGCCGCAGTCACCTCAGAGAGAGGGGCCCAGTCTCCTTTCCTGTGAGCCCTCGGCCCACACTCTTCACCAAGCTGGGCCGGCTCAGGCCAGCAGCGCAGCCGTCTCACCCCCTGGCTGAACATCCCCATTAGCAGCAGCTCTGCGCATCTCCAAGGTAGAGCTCCCAGAGGCAACCAGAAGCCCGTCTCTCACTGCCACCGCAGCGGTCCTGCCCTTGCTGCCTCCAGATTGGGAAAGGAACAAAAACCCTGAGTGCTTTACCCACACTTCCAGCACACCACAGCCGTCCTAAGGAGAAGAGGCCAGTCTGTCTCTCCCATGAGGAACCGGCCCCCCTGTTCATCACCAGGCTGGGCCCCTTGGCTTAGGCCCACAACCCAGCCACCTCACCCTGGGCCAATCCCGCTGATTGGTAGCGGCTCGGCATTTCTCTGGGATGGATCCCCAAGAGACAAGTGAAAGGACCTCTCCCACAGCCACCGCCAAGATCCCTTCCCCTGCTTCCTCCAAGCTGTGGAGGGAACATAAAGCCTGAGCTCGGCTCAGGACTTCAGTGTGCAGCCCGGGAGTGGCAAGCCGAGATCTGCAGCCAGAATCGAGGAGTAGAGGGGCCCAAACATTGGGAGTGCTGAGAGGGAGTACAACTACAAACACAAGGAAATACAGAGGGCCTACACGGCTGAGCAAGAGCCTACCTAACTGGCCATTACACTTAGGCGCCATCTGCTGGATCACAGCCCAAATTTCAACACCAGAAACGTTTTGCTCATACACCCTCCTGTGAAACCAAAGATAAGAATTCAGCCATTAATACAAATAAAGACCCTGCACAAAGCCTCGGCCCTCTGAAAACATCCAGAAAACTGACTGTACTCAAATTACAGCACAGATAAAGGAACATCAGCCCAGACGAGAAAGAACCAGTGCAAGAACTCTGGCAACTCAAAAAGACAAGAGTGTCTTCTTTCCTCCAAATGATGGCACTGGTTCCCCAGCAAGGGTTCTTAAACAGATTGAAATGGATGAAATAACAGAGCCAGAATTCAGAATATAAATAGGATTGAATATCATCAAGACTCAGGAGAAAGTCAAAACCCAATTCAAGGAATCCAAGGATTGCAGTAAAACAATCCAGGAGCTGAAAAATGAAATGACTATTATAAGAAAAAACCAAACTGATCTAATAGAGCCGAAAAACACATTACAGAAATTGTATAATACAATCACAAGTATTAACAGCAGAACAGACCAACCTAAGGAAAGAACTTTAGAGTTTGAAGACTGATTCTCAAAAATAACTGTCAGAAAAAAAGTATAAAGAAGAATAAACAAAAGCTACAAGAAATATGGGATTATGTAAAGAGAGAAAACCTATGATTCACTGGCATCCCTGAAAGACAGGAAGAGAAAACAAACAACTTGGAAAACACATTTGAGGATATCATCCAGGAAAATTTCCCCAGCCTCGATAGAGAGGCCAACATTCAAATTCAGGAAGTGCAGAGAAATGACCATCTCCAAGACACATAACCATCAGATTATCCAAGGTAAATATGAAAGAAAAAATATTAAAGGCACCTAGAGAGAAGAGGCAGGTCACCTGCAAAGGGAAATACATCAGGTTAACAGTGGATTTTTCTGCAGAATCTCTACAAGCCAGAAGAGATTGGGGGCCTCTATTCAGCATTCCTTAAAGAAATTACAACTAAGAATTTCATAAACAGACAAATTAAGCTTCATGAGCGAAGGAGAAATAAGATCATTTTCAGAGAAGCAAATGTCAAGGGAATTCATTACCGTTGCCTTACAAGAGGTACCTAAGAAGGTGCTAAATCTGAAAACAAAAGACCTTTACCAGCCACTACAAAAACACACTTAAGTACAGAGATCATTGACACTATAATGCAACCAAAGCAACCATACAATCAAGTCTGCAGAGTAACCAGCTAACAATAAGATAGCAGCATCAAATCTACACATGTCAATATTAACCTTAAATGTAAATTGGCTAAATGCCCCAGTTAAAAGACACAGAGTGGCAAGTTGGATAAAGAAGCAAAACCCAACTCTACGCTGTCTTTAAGAGACCCATCTCACATGCAATGACACCATAAGCTTAAAGTAAAAGGATGGAGAGAAATCTACCAAGCAAACAGCAAACAGAAAAAAGCAGAGGTTGCTATTCTAATTTCAGATGAAACAAACTTTAAACCAATAATGATCAAAAAAGATAAAAAGAGCATTACATAATGGTAAACGGTTCAATTCAATAATAAGACCTAAGTATCCTAAACATATATGCACCCAGCCCAGGAGTACCCAGAATCATAAAACAAGTTCTTAGAGACCTATGAGGAGATTTAGATAACCACATAATAACAGTGAGAGACTTCAACACCCCACTGACAGTATTAGACAGGTTATTGAGGCAGAAGGCTAAAAAGAAATACAGGACCTCAACTTGACATTTGACCAAATGGTCCTAAGAGATATCTCTAGAACTCACCACCCAAAACGAACAAAATATACATTCTTCTCATCTGCATATGGCATATACTCTAAAATTGACCACAGAATTGGCCATAAAGTAATCACCAGCAAAATTAAAAAATCATACCAAACACACTCTCAGACCACAGGGCAATAAAAATAGAAATCAACACTAAGAAAATTGGTCGGCCGGGCGCAGGGGCTCAAGCCTGTAATCCCAGCACTTTGGGAGGTCAAGGTGGGCAGATCACAAGGTCAGGAGATTGAGACCATCCTGGCTAACACGGTGAAACCCCGTCTCTACTAAAAAATACAAAAAAAAATTAGCTGGGTGTGGTGGCGGGCACCTGTAGTCCTAGCTACTCGGGAGGCTGAGGCAGGAGAATGGCGTGAACCCAGGAGGCAGAGCTTGCAGTGAGCCAAGATCGCACCACTGCACTCCAGCCTGGGGGACAGGGCGAGACTCTGTCTCAAAAAAAAAAAGAAAATTGGTCAAAACTATATAATTACATGTAAATTAAACAACCTGTTCTTGATTGACTTTTGGATAAACAATGAAATTAAGGTAAAAATAAAGAAACACTATAAAACCAATGAGAACAAAAACACAACATATCTGATTCTCAGGGATACAGCTAAAGCCATGTTAAGAGAAAAGTTTATAGTGCTAAACACACAGCGAAACATTAGAAAGATCTCATATTAAAAACATAACATCATACCTAGAGGAACTAGAAAAACGAGAGCAAACAAATCCCAAAGCTAGCAGGAGAAAAGAAATAACCAAATCGGAGCTGAACTGAAGGGGATTGAGATGCAAAAAAAACATAGAAGACGATCAAATTCGGGAGTTTGCTCTTTGGAAGAAAAAATCAGATTGATAGACGACTAGTTAGACTAATAAAGCAAATAAGAGGCTTCTTCAAACAAACACAATGAGAAATACAAAGGGAACACTACCACTGACCCCACAGAAATATAAAAACCTCTCAGAGACTACTATGAACACCTCAATATACACAAACTAAAAAACCTAGAAGAAATAGATGAGTTCCTGGAAACATACAATCTCCCAAGATGGAACCAGGAAGAAACTGAATTCATCAATAGTCCAATAATGAGTTCCAAAACTGAATCAATAATAAAAAGCCCACCAACCAGAAAAAGCACTGGACCAGACAGATTCACAGCTGAATTCTACCAGATGTATAAAGAAGAGCTGGTACCATTCCTACTGAACCTATTCCGAAAAATTGAGGAGGAGAGACTCCTCTCTAACTCATTCTATGAGGCCAGCATCATCCTGATACCAAAATCTGACAAAGACACAATGAAACAAGAAAACTTCAGGCCAATATTCTTTTTTTTTTTTTTTTTTTTTTTTTTTTGAGACGGAGTTTCATTCTTGTTGCCCAGGCTGGAGTGCAATGGCGCAATCTCGGCTCACTGCAACCTCCACCTCCCAGGTTCATGATTCTCCCAAGTAGCTGGGATTATAGGCATGTGCTACCACACCCAGCTAATTTTATATTTTTAGTAGAGACGGGATTTCTCCATGTTGGTCAGGCTGGTCTTGAACTCCCGACCTCAGGTGATCCACCCACCCCAGCCTCCCAAAGTGCAGGGATTATAGGCGTGAGCCACTGCGCCCAGCCCCAATATTCTTGATGAATGTAGATGCAAAAGTCCTCAACAAAATACTAGCAAACAAAATCCAGCAGCCCATCAAAAAGCTAATCCACCACAGTCAAGTAGGCTTTATCCCTGGGATGCAAGGTTGCTTCAACATGCACAAATCAGTAAATGTGATTTATCACATAAACAGAACTAAAGGCAAAAACACATGATCATCTTAATAGATGCAGAAAAAGCTTTCAATAAAATTCAATATATCTTCATATTCAAAACCCTCAGCAAACTAGGCATTAAAGGAACATACTTCAAAGTAATAAGAGCTATCTATGACAAATCCACAACCAACGTTTTACTGAATGGGAAAAAGCTAGAAGCATCCCCCTTGAAAGCTGAAATGAGACAAGGATGCTCGCTCTTGTCACTCCTATTCAATTCAGTACTGGAAGTGGTACCCAGAACAATCATGCAAAAGAAAGAAAAGGCATCCAAATAGGAAGATAGAAAGTCAAACTATCTCTGCAGTCAAAATGATTCTATACGTAAAAAACCCCATAGTCTCTGCCCAAAAGTTCCTTGGTCTCATAAACAACTTCTGCAAAGTTTCAGGATACAAAACCAATGTACCAAAATCAGTAGTACTTCTACACATCAACAATGACTAAGGTAAGAGCCAAATCAAGAAAACAGCCCCATTCACAATAGCCACAAAAAGAATAAAATACCTAAGAGTACAGCTAACCAGGGAGTTGAAAGATCTCTACAATGAAAATTACAAAACACTGCTGAAAGAAATCAGAGATTACACTAACAAATGGAAAAACATTCCATGCTCAAGGATAGGGAGAATCAATATCATTAAAATGGCCATACTGTCTACAGCAAAAATGTTATACCTATCAAACTACCAATGACATTCTTCACAGAACTAGAAAAATATATATATTTCAAAATTCATATGGAACTAAAAAAAGAGCCTGAATATCCAAGGCAATCCAAAGCAAAAAGAACCAGGCTGAAGGCATTATGTTACCTGGCTTCAAACTATACTACAAAATATAGTAACCAAAACCATATGGTACTGGTACAAAAACAGACAGGTAGCCCAAAAGGACAAAATAGAGAGCCCAGAAATAATGCTGTACACCTACAATCATCTGATCTTTGACAAAGTTGACAAAAAGAAGCAATGGGGAAAGGACTCCATATTCAATAAACAGCGCTTGGATAACAGGCTAACCATATGCAGAAGATTGAAATGGGCCCCTTTCTTACACCATATACAAAAATCAATTCTAGATGGAGTAAAGACCTAGACACAAAACATAGAACTATAAAAACCCTGGAAGATAACCTAGGAAATACCAGTCTGAACATAGGCCCTGGCAAAGATTTCATGATGAAGATGCCAAAACCAATTGCAATGAAAACAAAAATTGACAAACGGGACCTAATTAAACTGAAGAGCTTCTTCACAGCAAAATAAACAATCAACAGAGTAAACAGACAACCTACAGAATGACAGAAAATATTTGAAAACTATGCATTTGACAAAGGTCTAATGTCCAGCATCTGTAAGGAACTTAAACAAATTTACAAGAAAAAAACAAACAACCATATTTAAAAGTGAGCAAAGGACGTAAACAGACACTTTTCAAAAGAGGACATAAATGTGGCCAACTAGCATATGAAAGAGTTCAATATCACTGATCATTAGAGAAATACAAATCAAAACTACAACGAGATACTGTCTCACCAGTCAGAATGGCTATTACTAAAAAATAAAGAAATAACAGATGCTGGCAAGATGGCAGAGAAAAAGGAATGTTTATACACTGTTGGTAGGAGTGTAAATTAGTTTGACCATAGTGGAAAGCAGTGTGGTGAGTCCTCAAAGAGCTAAAAACAGAAATACCATTTGACCCAGCAATCCCATTGCTGCGTATATACCCAAAGGAATATAAATCATTCTATCATAAAGACACATGCACATGTATGTTCATCGTAGCACTATTCACAATAGCAAAGACATGGAATTAACCTAAATGCCCATCAATGGTAGGCTGGATAAAGAAAATGTGGTACCTATACACCATAGAATATTACACAGCCATAAAAATGAATGAGATCATGTCCTTTGCTGGAACATGGATGGAGCTGTAGGTCATTGTCCTTAGCAAACTAATGCAGAAACAGAAAAACAAACGCTGCATGTTCTCACTTACAAGTGGGAGCTAAATGATTAGAACATATGGACACAAAGAGTGTAACAAAAGATACTGGAGCCTATTTAAGAGTGAAGGGTAGTAGGAGGGAGAACAACAACAACAACAACAAAAAATAACTATTGGGTACTAGGCTGAGAACCTGAGTGATAAAATCATCTGTACCCTGTGACATGAGTTTACCTATATTAAAAAAAAAACCTGCATATGTACCTGTGAACCTAAAATAAATGGTAAAAAAAAAAAAACTATAAGTGTTTTATGTAAGCTTCATGGTAATCACAAAGAAAAAACCTGTAATAGATACAAAAAAGATAAAGAAAAAAGAATAAATGCATAACACTAAAAAAATTATCAAATCACAAAGGAAGACAGTAAAAGATTAAGAAAGGGACTACAAAAGTCAGAAAACAATTAACAAAATGACAATAGTAAGTCCTTACCTACCAATAAGTACTTTAAATGTAAAAGTACTTTTAATTGGCTGAATGGATTGAAGAAAAATATTCAACTATATGTTGCCTACAAGAGACTTACTTTAACTTCAAGGGGACACAAACATAGACTGAAAGTGAGAGATAAAAGAGATATTCCATGCAAATGGTAACCCAAAAAGAGTAGGTGTGGCTATATTTATGTCAGACAAAATAGACTTTAAGTCAAATACTGTTACAAGAGACACAGAAGAGTACTATGTAACAATAAAGGCATCATTTCATCAAATGAATATAATAGCTGTAAATACATATGCACCCAACACCACAACACTCAAATACATTAAACAAACATTATCAGAACTGAAGGGAGAAATAGGCAGCAATACAATAACAGTGTAAACAGAGGAATTTCAATACCTCACTTTCAACATTGGATATATTATCCATGCCAAAAAAAGTCAATAAAGAAATAGCAGACATAACCAACACGATAGACCAACTGAATCTAACAGACATATAGAGAACATTCCATTTAATACACATTCTTTGCAAGGGCACATTGAACATTCTCCAGGATAGGTTACATATTAGGCCACAAAACAAGTCTTAACAAATTTAAGAAGATTGAAATCACATCAAAGGTGCCAATAATAAACAATGAAAAAAGATAGTTTCCTCAATGAATGGTGTTGGGAAACTGGATATACATATATATATGCAAAAGAATAAAATCAAACTCTTATATTACACCATACACTAAACTGACACAGAAGAGAGATCTCAGAGGTTCTTCATTCAGGGCTACTATGGGACATTTGTGAGTATCAGTTAAAGGGACACCTCTGGGAGGATTATAGGCATGCTATGTTTTAATATGCAAGGCACAGGCTGGAAATCAGCCCCCATTCACTGACTAAGCAGAGCGTTATTTTACAGTGAACAATTTATGCAGTTGGAAGTAGAAATCCAGCTCTTATACCACAAGGCATGGACTGAGTCCAACCATGCTTAAAATTATGTACATTTATTAATTTAATTTCCCCATATCCATTTCATTTTGCAAATTGTACCTTCCTCCTATACTCCATGTGTATCTGCAGTGCTTTTCAATCAAGGGGCCCATGCCTTGGACGAAAAGGAGGTTGTAGGACTCAAGTTGGACAAAGTACCTGATTCCTTAATTACAATAATTGGCCAAGGAATAGGCATCTGGTCCCAAAAGTGCCAATAAGTTTCTTTCGTGGAGTGAGATAATTTTCTGCTGATGAGATGCCTGAGCTGTGGTTTTTGTCTAAAGCAGCAGATCACAACTGATATACAGGAAGCCTACAAAGTTTTTCAAAAGCTTAGACTAAACGGATCAATGACAGTTCAAAATGAAAAAGAGATCTCAAAATGAAATCAAGCTGAGAATGCTACTCAGATGCAAGCACAAGCCATTTCTTAATGAAAAAGTAAGTGTGACCCAGAACTCTGAAGGAAGACCCAAGTGCCACTGAGAACTACTCTAAAGGAGCAAGAATGAGTATT
The DNA here is from genome assembly GCF_009828535.3 of Hylobates moloch. NCBI lineage: Eukaryota > Metazoa > Chordata > Mammalia > Primates > Hylobatidae > Hylobates > Hylobates moloch. The sequence continues at coordinate 18,271,313 of NW_026652283.1, read as the reverse complement.
CCCTCCTCCCAGAGTAAGTAGAAATGGTGACATGTGCCCAGCTTGATTTCAAAACTGCTATAGACCAATAACAGCTACTTGCCTCCTTTCTTCCCCCTTTTAAACAGGATTGTCCATTGTGGTTATCCTACCTCTGTTCCATCTTTATATGCAGTGCATATGGCTGTCAGACAACTTGCCACTTTTATTTACAGGGCCCTTTTCCTAAGAAGCCACACCAAAGAATCCCAGCCACCCTGGGATAAAGAGAGAACTTTTTTTACATAAACAGTGTGTGTTGATAAAACTTTTAACATTATTTTGCTACATACATACACATACACTCAACATTCTTTTAACTGTTTTTTCTCATGATTGCAATAGTTAAATTAGAAACATGCAAATTGCTTTATTTTCTCCCTTATTAATATAGGTTCTATTCCTATAATAAATAGAGATGTTAAGATAATCTCTCTAAACATAGCTTATTTTTTCCTTGGAATTATAACTACAGGAAAAATTATTAGAATTATGATTACTGGAGGGAAAAAATCTAAAATTCTATGGTTCATTATTTATTGCTAAGTCACTTTTGAAAAAGAGTGAAGGGATTTACAATTTACGGTGCCTCCAGAAAAAGGGAATATTGCCAGTGTCTCCAACATCTTGTCAATATTGAATTCCTCATTTTTGTTTATATTATTCTTAGTTTGGTTTTTTTACCAATTTTTAAATTTTAGATTAATATTTGTAAGTTATTTTATGGAATCTTTCTCTACTACCATAACCACTGTCCATTTTTCCATTAACTTAAGGCTTTCCTTAATATTTTTCTTCATAAATATTTTTATATTAGGTCTTAATCATCTATCACATATATTTGCCATTTTGTTTCTTTTATTTTCATTGCACAGAAGCCTTATCTGTGCACCTAAAGGGAAAAAGATTCTCACATTAGGATAAGCATATCACTTCTAATTTTTTATGAATTTTCTTTAAATACTTAACACTTATCTAATTACAGATGACCTATTAAAAAGGGGTTAGCATAAATATTAACTAACCTAGTTCTCACTGGATCATTCTTTCAACTGTTTTAGAGAAGCATTCTCCAATTTTTGCCCTGTGGATAAGTTCCTAGCTTCAGGACAACTGTATGTAATAGCGAAATGGAAAAGAGAAAGAGAATATTTGTGTTACATCTTCTCATTGTATTCCTTATGTATCTTTTTATTCCTTATGTCTTTCGTTCATACACATTTTTCCATCTTTTATTCCTTCTGTACATAATTCTGGATAATTGTTTCTGACTTATCTTATAATTTACTAATTTCTCTTCAGCTGTGATTAATTTGTTACTAAATCCATCAATTAAGTTCTTAATTTTGGTTATTTTTTTATTTCTAGATTTTCTGTTTTGTTCTTTTTAAATATTTTTCAGCTTTCTGTCAAAGTTCTTGAACTTGTCTTTTACTTATTTAGCAGAATTAGCATAGTTTTAAATAAGTGTATTAAATATGTATATCCATTATATGAATCCCCTGTGAGCCCAGTGATACTGTCTATTGCTTCTCTTGTTTCTCACTCACATTGTCTTGCCTTCTGTGTGTCTACCAGTTATTTGTGATTAAGTGCAAGACATCGTATTTGTAAAAAACTGCAAAAATTATTTAAGACTTAAAATAATTTTTTCTTCCCCCAAAGAAAATTGTACATTTGCCATAGGCATAAGGCTATGGACAATAGCAATACCTAATCACATTAATTTATCAGAAATTGAGATTATTAAAACCTGGGCCTCATTCTCTATGAGAACTGTTCCACTTCTGGCTGGACCTTAGTCTTCCTGTGTAGCTCTTCAGGCTCTAACTCAAAGCTTGCAGGAGCATCCCCTTCAGTGGATCTGGACTGCAGTTTGTGTCCCACCAACCTCACAAGAGAGTCAATTCTCTGTTTAGCCTCTCAGATGTCCCTTCTGGAATCCACTGATGCTTTCAGGGAAAAAATATTTCCCAATGTTGCAATGTTGGGTTCAGCTCTTTGAATTTCCTTTTCCTGAATCTTGGTCCCATAATTCCTTTACTGCCTCATTAGCTCTCCATTGCTATCAAGCATACTTTCTTTTCCTTTTTTTTTTTTTTTTTAGACAGAGACTTACTCCATTACTCAGGCTGGAGTGCAGTGGCGTGATCTGGGCTCACTGCAACCTCCACCTCTTGGGTTCAACCGATTCTCATGCCTCTGCCTCCTGAGTAGCTGGAAATACAGGCATGCACCACCACACCCAGCTAATTTTTGTATTTTTAGTAGACATGGGGTTTCACCATGTTGGCCAGGCTGGTCTCGAACTCTTGACCTCAAGTGATCTGCCTGCCTTAGCCTCCCAAAGTGCTGAGATTAACAGGTGTGAGCAACCACGCCCAGCCAAGCATACTTTCTTTTTACTCTGTCTAGTTTTCTAGTTATTTTCAAAAAAATAGACTATCTGGTATTACTGGAAGTGGTACCAATAAACTTTTCCTCATTATCTTGATTTATTTATTTAATAAAGTTTAATTTCATGTTGGATTTTCTCTTAATTTTAGTGCTACAATCTTTTGTTGCCCTTCTATTGCCAGGATTAATATTATATATGAAAGTAAGGCTTTTTTTTACCTTGAGCTATGTTTTTCTCAAGATTCTCTATGTTTCCTGTCACATTAGTAATAGGTTTTATAAGCTTTGTGAGTTTAAATTGTAAGTTCTCATTGTTTTGGGCGGGGGGGAGGCAAGAGGGCCTGAGCTCTTGTTTTTGTAGTCTTTTTAAGCTACAAATTTTTCATTGATTGACACACACATTTTTAGCATGGATAAAGAAACTGTGGTATATATACAACAGAATACCACTCACCATAAAAAGGAATGAATTAATGGCATTCACAGCGACCTGGATAGATTGGAGACTATTAATCTAAGTGAAGTAACTCAGGAATGGAAAACCAAACATCATATATTCTCACTCGTAAGTGAGAGCTAAGTTATGAGGACGCAAAGGCGTAAGAATGACACAGTGAACTTTGGGGACTCAGGAGGAAAGGGTGGAAAGGAAGTGAGGAATAAAAGACTACAAATTGGGTTCAGTGTATACTGCTCAGGTGATGGGTGCACCAAAATCTCACAAATCACCACTAAAGAACTTACTCATGTAACCAAACACCACCTGTTCCCCAAAAACCTATGGAAATAAAAAAAATTTATAACTAATTAAAAATAAATAAATAAATAGGAAAACCTGGAAGAAATTTATAAATTCCTAGATACTTACAACCTACCAAGATTAAACCATGAAGAAACCCAAAACCTGAACAGACCAATAACAAGCAATGAGATTGAAGCCATTCATAATAAAAGGTCTCTCAGCAAAGAAAAGACCTGGGCCTGATGGCTTCACTGCTGAATTTTACCAAACATTTAAAGAAGAATTAACATCAGAGTAGGGCAGGGGATTGGTGAGGGACAGGGAGGGGAGAAAAAAAAAAAAGAAGAATTAACTTCAATCCTACTCAAACTATTCCAAAAAATAAAGGAGGAAGGAATACTTCCAAGCTCATTCCACAAGGCCAGTATTACCCCGATACCAACACCAGACAATTACACATTTAAAAAGAAAACTCAATATCCCTGATATTGATGTGAAAATTGTCAACAAAATACTAATTCAACAACACATTCAAAAGACCATTCATCATGAACAAGTGTGATTTACTCTAGACATTCAAGGATAGTTCAACATATAGAAATCAATCAATGGGATATATCATATCCACAGATTGAAAGACAAAAACCATATGATACTTTCAACTGATGTTGATAAAATTCAACATCCCGTCATGATAAAACCCTCAAATAACTCGATATAGAAGGAACATATCTCAACATAATAAAAGCCATATATGACAGACCCACAGCTATTATCATATTGAATGAGGAAAGACTGAAAGCCTTTTCTCTAAGATCTGGAACATGACAAGGATGCCCACTTTCACCTCTGTTATTCGACATAGCACTGGCGGTATCAGACAAGAGAAATAAATAAAGATCATCCAAATTGAAAGGAAGAAGTCAAATTACCTTTGTTTGCAGATGATATGACCTTATATCTGGAAAAACCTAAAGACTCAACCAAAAAACTATTAAATAAATTCAATAAAGTTACAGGAAACAAAATCAACATACCAAAATCAGTAGCATTTCTATATGCCAACAGTGAAATCTGAAAAAGAAATCAAGAAAGTAATCCCATTTACAATAGCCACAAATAAAATGAAATACTTAGGAATTAACCAAAGAAATGAAAGATCTCTTTAATGAAAACTATAAAACACTGATGCAAGAAATTGAAGAGGACATCAAAAAATGTAAAGATATTCCATCTTCATAAATTGGAAGAATCAATATTGTTAAAAAGTCCGTACTACCCAAGCAATCTACAGACTCAATGCAATCCGTATCAAAATACCAATGATGTTCTTCACAGGAGAAGAAAAAACAATCCTAAATTTCAACCTGGGCAACATGGTAAAACCTCCTTTCTACTAAAAAAAATTACAAAAATTAGCTGGGTATGGTGGCACAGGCCTGTAGTCCCAGCTATTTGGAAGGCTGAGGGGGGAGGATCACCTGAGCCCAGGAGGCAGAGGTTGCAGTGAGCCGAGATCATGCCAATGCACTCCAGCCTGGGTGACAGAGTGAGACCCTCTCTCAAAAAGAGGGAAAAAAAGGTAAAACAATCCTAAAATTTATATGGAACCACAAAAAAAACAAAACCAACAAAAACAAAACAAAACAAAAAAACAAAAAAGTTTAAGCAAAAAGAGTAAAACTGGAAGAATCACATTACCTCACTTCTACAGAGCTATAGTAACCAAAACAGCATTGTACTGGCATAAAAACAGACACATAGACCAATAGGACAGAACAGCGAACCCCAAAACAAATCCGTACGTCTACAGTGAACTCATTTTTGACAAAGTGCCAAGAACATACACTGGGGAAGAGGCAGTCTCCTCAATAAATGGTGCAGGGAAAACTGGATTTCTATATGCAGAAGAATGAAATTAGGCCCCTATCTTTCTCCATATACAAAAATCAAATCAAAATTGATTAAAGACTGAAATCTAAGATCTCAAACTATGAAACTACTAAAAGAAAATATTTTAAATACTATGATGTATAATAATAATAATAAAGAGAGACAGAACATTGGGAAACTCTCCAGGACATCAGTCTGGGCAAAGATTTCTTGAATAATACCTCACAGGTACAGGAAACCAAAGCAGAAATGGGCAAATGGGATCACATCAAGTTAGAAAACTTCTACACAGCAAAGGAAACAATCAACAAAAAGTGAAGAGACAACCCACAGAACAGAAGAAAATATTTTCAACTACCCACGTGACAAAGGATCAATAACCAGAATATATAAGGAGCTCTAACAACTCTATAAGAAAAAATCTAATAATTCGATTAAAAATGGGCAAAATATCAGAATCGACATTTCTCAAAAGACATACAAAAGGCATACAGATATATGAAAAAGCACTCAACATCATTATCACCAGATAATGCAAATCAAAACTACGATGAGATATCATCTCACTACAGTTAAAATGGCTTTTATCCAAAAGACAGGCAATCACAAATGCTGGCAAAGACGTGGAGAAAAGAGAACCCTTGTACACAGGTGGTGGGAAGGTAAATTAGTACAATCACTGTGGAGAACAGTTTGGAGGCTCCTCAAAAAACTAAAAATAGAGCTACCATATGATCCAGCAATCCCACTGCTAGTTTTCTAACCAAAGGAAAGGAAATTCCAGTCGGGCACAGTGGCTCACGCCTGTAATCCCACCACTGTAGGAGACCAAAGCAGGAGCATCGCCTGAGCTCAGGAGTTCAAGACCAGGCCAAGCAACATGCCCAAACCTCGTCTCTACAAAAAATATAAAAATTAGCTGGGCATGGTGCTGTGCACCTATAATCCCATCTACTTGGGAGGCTGAGGCAGGAGGATTGCATGAGCCCATAAGGTTGAGGCCTGAGTGAGCCATGATCACACCACTGCACTCCAGGAGCCTAGGCAGCGGAGCAAGACGCTGTCTCAAAAAAAAAAAGCAAATCAGTATATCAAAGAGAGATCTGCATTTGCATGTTTACTGCAGCACTATTCACAAGATTTGGAAACAACCAAAGTGTCTGTAAACAGATGAATGGATAAAGAAAATATGGTACTTACACACAATGGTGTACTATTCTGCCATAAAATAAGAACAAGATGCTGTCATTTGCAACAGTATGGATGGAACTGGAGGTCATTATGTTAAGTGAAATAAGCCAGGCACAGAAAGACAAACTTTGCCTTCTCACTTATTTGTGGAAGCTAAAAATTAAAACAATTAAACTCATGGAGATACAGAGTAGAACAGGGTAAATGATGGTTACCAGAGGCTAGGAAGGGTATTGGGGGAAGATTGGGGAGGAAGTGGGAATGGTTAGTAGGTACAAAGAAATAGAAAGAATGAATAAGATCTAGTATTTATTATAGCACAACAGGGTGACTGTAGTCAATAATTTAATTGTACGTTTAAAAATAACTAAAGCATTCAATTGGATTGTTTATAACACAAACAATAAATGTATTGAGGTGATAGATACCTCATTTACATAATCATAATAATGTGATCATTATGCATTGTATGCCTGTATCAAACTATCTCATGTACCCCACACATATGTACCTACTATGTATTCACAAAAATTAAAATTTAAAAAAATTTTAAAAGGCCAGGAGCAGTGGCTCACACCTGTAATCCTAATACTTTGGGAGGCTGAGACAGGAGGATTGCTTGAGCCCAAGAGTTTGAGACCAGCCTGGGCAACATAGCAAGATCCTGGGGTTTTTGGTTTGTTTTTTGTTTTGGGGTTTTTTTTCAAGACATAGTCTTGCTCCGTCACCCAGGCTGGGGTACAGTGGCATGATCTTGGCTCACTACAACCTCCGCCTCTCGGGTTTAAGCAATTATCCTGACTCAGCCTCCAGAGTAGCAGGGATTACAGGCATGTGCCACCATGCCTAGCTAATTTTTTTTATTTTTATTTTTTGTATTTTTAGTGGAGACAGGATTTCACCATGTTGGCCAGGCTGGTCTCAAACTCCTGACCTCGTGATCTGCCCGCTTTGGCCTCCCAAAGTGCTGGGATTACAGGTGTGACCCACCGTGCCCAGCCAGCAAGACCCTGTTTCTACAAAAAATTTAAAAATTACCAGGCATGGTGGCACCTGCCTGTAAGTGCCAGCTACTTGGGACTGCAGTGAGCTGCAGTCATGCCACTACACTCCAGTGAGGTCAAGGCTGCAATGAGCTGTAGTCATGCCACTACATTTCAGCCTGGGTGACAGAACAAGACCCTGTCTCAAAAACAAAACAAAAAAAAAATTTTTTTTAATCAAAGGTTATGGCCCAGGTCTCCTGACAGTAAGTAAAGGAGGACACAGCTAAATTAGAAGGCTTTCATTTTTGCCAAGGTGTTTGGGGTGAAGCAAAGAAACATAGACAGACTTGCCATTCACTGCCCAATAAAACAAACCAAGGAAAGACCACAAAAGGAAGTGCTCCCTCCTCAGGCTATGGCAAATGTCAATCATGGCAGCCCTTGGGAATTTAGAATTGGGACCCGCGTGAGGGAAAAGGAGAAAATCTTAAGGAGCCATGTCTGCGCTGGTATTGTTGTGAACTGAAACCGACATAGCAATTCCAAGACTGGACTAAGGAAAAGAAAAGGATGAAATTGATTAGATTAACCTGCCTAACATTAGACAGGCTGAGAGTTTAGTCTGGTCAGAAATCAGCCATTATGTATTTTAACTGTTTTTTAAGTGTCATTAAAAACACCAACTTTGAACACATTGCAGACCACCAATGTGTTAATTTCCATGCCAGCTACTTCATGTTTTTGCAGACCTTGAAAGAGAGCTGCTTTAGCCATCTCTGGCATATATATAATGTATTGAGTAGGTAATAATTCCGCACGAGGCTTTTTCTTTTCTTTTTTTTAAATTCAGACTTGCACATGGCTTCTCCCATAAAATTATACAGGGGAGTAGACTTACCATAGCACACATTAATCAAATTCATCAAATGCCAGACGAGGCTCAAGGGCTTCTGCTCAGCAGTTGCTCTTGTCAGAAAGCCAAAGAAGGCTGTACAGCAATAAGCACACAAGTAACACATGTCATGATAATTATTCGAGATTAAGGCTTATTGTAAGTTTTGGATACTTTTTGTTTAGATTTTTACATTTTTTTTTCTAGTGAGATAAAGTAATCACCTGTGAAAGTAGAAATGAATCATTGGTGTAAAAATTAAACTTGGCTGGGCACGGTGGCTCACGCCTGTAATCCCAGCACTTTGGGAGGCCAAGGCGGGCAGATCACCTGAGGTCGGGAGTTTGAGAACAGCCTGGTCAATATGGTGAAACCCCGTCTCTACTTAAAATACAAAATTAGCCAGGCCTGGTGGCGCATGCCTGTAATCCCAGCTACTCAGGAAGCTGAGGGAGAAGAATAGCTTGAACCCGGAAGGCGGAGGTTGCAGTGAGCCAAGATCGCGCCATTGCACGCCAGCCTGGGCAACAAGAGTGAAACTTCATCTCAAAAAAAGAAAGAAAAGAAAAAGAAAATTAAACTTAATGAGGAAATATGATGATAAATAAAACAAGACTGCACCTCCTGATGAAAAGTGCTGATCTGGCATTGTTACTCAATTACTGGCCAACCACACCGCTCTAACAACAGCATATGATAAGAGAGCAAGTGCCTGTAAGCTTCACAGAAAATCTTTTGAAGGTAAGAAAGTACAGTGGGAATGATCTGTCACCCAGTTTCATCTTTAGTGTGACTAAAACTGCTCAACTTGTATTTCATGCAGTGAAATCTTACACAACAGTTCCACAGTCCTCCCAAATTACATGATTTTCAAACAAAACACAGTAAGCACAAAAGTAAGTAACTCAGATGTTCCTGCCTAATTGAACTACTTAGAGTTATCGAAAAAATTTTATATGAACAAAATTTAAATGTGAAAATGAAAGCTCTTTATTCTATCAAAAAGAGCTTATGAAAGTCTGGGCTATGTTAACTAAACAGGCATTTACAAAAACATAATTACTCTCATTTTCTGATAAAGTCCAAGCCCTATTGGCATTTAAGGTGGGACAGGTACAAGTCACCCAGCATCCTTGGTGCCAGAAAACTAAGCCCCAGTTGCACTTTTAGGTATTAAGACAACCAAAATTGCCCCCACATATCTGCAAATATCCTTGAGAGACCATACCATACTGGCTGGTATCACTGATCTAATCCAAAAATACACATCCAAAATACATATTTGCCTGGTGCCGTGGCTTATGCCTGTAATCCCAGCACTTTGAGAGGCTGAGGTGGGTGCATCACTTGAGGTCAGGAGTTCAAGACTAGCCTGACCAACATGGTGAAAGCCCATCTCTACTAAAAATACAGGCCAGGTGCAGTGGCTCACACCTGTAATCCCAGCACTTTGGGAGGCCAAGGTGGGCGAATCTCCTGAATTCAGGAGTTCGAGACCAGCCTGACCAACATGGAGAAACCCTGTCTCTTGGTGTGGTGGTCATCCTGTTAGCCTACTAGGTTGTCTCAAGAAAGAACAGGAGAAGAAAAAATTAGCCGGTGGTGGTTCACCTGAAATGGCCAATAATCACTTGAACCCAGGAGGCGGAGGTTGCAGTGAGCTGAGATTGCGCCATTGCACTCCAGCCTAGGCAACGAGAGCGAAACTCCATCTCAAAACAAAACAAAACAAAATTCGTATCTAATGAATTCCTTTAAAACTTAAATTTTTCCAAAAAATAAAATTTAAATTTCACTTCACCTGGATGAAAATGTGGATTTGCTGATCTTTGTATTTTGCTTGTTTTTCTATTTAGCCACACAAATGAGCATAAAGAAGAGTTACTATTTAAAATACAACTGGAGGGGGAAAAAGTGTTTACATTCAGTTTTTTTTTTTTTTTTTTTTTGAGACGGAGTCTTTCTCTTTCGCCCAGGCTGGAGTGCAGTGGTGCAATCTCGGCTCACTGCAAGCTCCGCCTCCCGGGTTCAGGCCATTCTCCTGCCTCAGCCTCTCCGAGTAGCTGGGACTACAGGCGCCCGCCACCACGCCCGGCTAATTTTTTTTTTGTATTTTTTTTAGTAGAGACGGGGTTTCACCGTGGTCTCGATCTCCTGACCTTGTGATCCGCCCGCCTCGGCCTCCCAAAGTGCTGGGATTACAAGCGTGAGCCACCACGCCCGGCCTCAGTTTTAATACACCATTGAGTGACTTGCTGAAAATGCAACCAAGTCTATTCTGGTGGAGTGAAAAGAGTTGCTCAGATAAAGCAGTTGCTGGAATATGCTTGTGGTCATTGTATTTGTGCTTAACAGTTGTCTCCGCAACATTTTGAAAGATGTTGGGTAAAGCTTCATAATTGTTAAATTTATTAAGGCATTGCCTGTAAACTGAGCACCTTTCAGAGTTATTTGTACTGATAAGGATGGTCAGTTCTAGAATGTATGTTTTAACATTTAAGTTTTTAATAATTTCAACACAAGGTTCTGGTACAGATATTTCAAATAAAAATATAAATAACATTTTTGTTTTTAAAAAAACTCCAGTAAGTAAACATCTCTGGAACATAGCTGCACCAGGTAAAGTACCTAGATGCTATTTTTAATTCAGCAAATGGGCTCATTTGGTGGTACGTGGTTTCCACATCACTGCTCACAACAGCAGGAATGTGTCAGCAACACAACTGAAACCAAGTTTACACTAAAATACAAAACTATTATTACTCTTTTGAAATCTCGAGGGAACGTCTGACAGAACATGCCACTAACAAGATGTTTTCAAGAGTCACTTTGAGGCTGGGCCCGGTGGCTCACATCTGTGATCTCAACACTTTGGGAGGCCGAGGCAGGTGAATCACTTGAGGTCAGGAGTTTGAGACCAGCCTGGCCAACATGGTGAAACCCCGTCTCTACCAAAAATACAAAAATTAGCAGGGCATGGTGGCATGTGTCTGTAATCCCAGCTATTCGGGAGGCTGAGGTAGGAGAATCGCTTGAACCTGGGAGGCAGAGGTTGCAGTGAGCAGAGATCGCACCACTGCACTCCAGCCTAGGCAACAGAGTGAGACTCTGTCTCAAAAAAAAAGTCACCATTGAATAACTCAGGCTATTATGACACTTGAACACACAGCATTGGCCAAATATGACGATGATTTAAGCTTCCCCGGGAGTCCATTCATCAACTCCTTTTAAAAAGTGAATACTCCCCAGTAAGGATGGTGAGTGTTTTTAAAGATATTGTCAGTAATTTAAAACTGGTATATAAATTCCCTAATGTTGTTCTTTCAGACTTCTGGATCAGTTTGACTGAAGGAATTGAAATTGAGATTGCAAAGTGACATGGTTAAATGTTTAAAAAAAAAAAAAACTACCATTTTTAATTACTTATCTGTGTGGGCCAAAATTTTTCTCCATATGGTACCACCAAACAAAATACAAAAATAAGTTAGATAATAATGTTAGTATAACATTGCAGTTGTTATCTATAACTCTTACTGTGTATTGATTTGTGTCCTGCAAAACAGTATATTGCATTCCTAACTGGAATCAGATGTAATCAAGTTAACATTAGGTGACAGTGAATTAGGATAGGCCCTTAATCCAGTATGAGTGGTGTCCTTATAAGAAAAGAAAACAGGGCTGGGCGCGGTGGCTCACATTTGTAATCCCAGCACTTTGGGAGGCCGAGGCGGGCAGATCACTTGAGGTCAGGAGTTCGAGACCAGCCTGGCCAACATGGCAAAACCCCATCTCTACTAAAAATACAAAAATTAGCCGGGTATGGTGGTGCGCACCTGTAAACCCAGCTACTTGGGAGGCTGAGGAAGGAGAATTGCTTGAATCCGGGAGGTGGAGATTGCAGTGAATGGAGATTACACCACTGTACTCCAGCCCGGGGGACAGAGTGAGACTCTGTCTCAAAAAAAAAAAAAAAAAAAAAGAAGAGAAAACAGAGACAGAGAGGAGAATGCCATGATAACTCAGACACAGAGAGAAGGCAGCCATATAAAGGCAGTGATTCGAGTTTTGCTGCCACATGCCACGCCAAGCCTGGCACTACCAGATGCTGGAAGAGGGCAGGAAAGATTCCCCACTAAGACTCTAGAGGGCAGATGGCCTGGCAACACCTTGATTTTAGACTTATAGACTCCAGAACAGGTAAAGAACAAATTTCTGTTGCTTAAAGCCACCAGTTTGTGGCAGCTTGTTAGGGCAGTCCTGGGAAACGAATGCAACTCCCATTTCAATTGCTTATGAACACCAAAATAGCCTCTGTTCTCATTGCCTAACTTTTGAATAAAGATTATAATTTTGAATTCATAAATTATATAATAAAATATAGTTTTTAATCTGTTACATACTAGAGTTTACGTAAAATTGCATTTGACAAGAAGACATCACAACGGAAAAAATAAAATTTAAAAAGAGTTTTAAGTTCACTGCCTTAGAGCAAGATGGAGGCAGCTGGAGGCCATATCCTAAGCCAACTCCCACAGAAACAGAAAACCAAATACCACATGCTCTCACTTACAGGTGGGAGCTAAATCTTCGGCACACATGGCCATAAAGATGAGAACTATAGTCACTGGGGACTCTAAAAGGAGGAAGGGAAGAAGGGAGGGGGCGAAGGGCTGAAAACCTTCTTACTGAGTACTACATTCACTATCTCTGGGAAGGGATCAATAGAAGTTCAAACCACAGCATCACACAATATGCCCATGTAAGAGACCCGCAGGTGCACCTTCTGAACCTAAAATAAAAATGGAAATTTCAAAATAAATAAATACATACACTGCCTTAGTTCCACCACCTCATTTTACCCATCAGTTCACTAAGGTGTAAAGGGAGAGAAAATGACTTGCCCGAGACAACAAAGAAAATTTGAAGCCAGGTGTGGTGGCTCACATCGGTAATCCCAACACCTTGGGAGGCCCAGGCAGGCAGATCGTTTGAGGTCAGGAGTTTGAGATTAGCCTGGCCAACATGGTAAAACCCCATCTCTACTAAAAATACAAAAATTAGCCAGGCATGGTGGTGCATGCCTGTACTCCCAGCTACTTGGGAGGCTGAAGCAGGAGAATCACTTGAACCCGGGAAGCAGAGGTTGCCGTGAGCAGAGATCATGCGACTGCACTCCAACCTGGGTGACAGAGTGAGACTTGGAGAAAGAAAGAGAGAGAGAGAGAGAAAGGAAGAAAGAAAGAAAGAAAGAAAGAGAGAGAGAGAGAGAAAGAAAGAAAGAAAGAGAAAGAAAGAAAGAGAAAGAAAGAAAAAGGAAGGAAGGAAGGAAGGAAGGAAGGAAGGAAGGGAGGAAGGAAGGGAGGGAGGAAGGGAAAGAAAGAAAGAAAGAAAGAAAGAAAGAAAGAAAGAAAGAAAGAAAGAAAGAGATAGATAGAAAGAAAGAAAGAAAGAAAGAAAGAAAGAAAGAAAGAAAGAAAGAAAGAAAGAAAGAAAAGGAAAGAGAAGTAATTTGCCGTCAAGATTGAGGCTAGGACTTTTACATATCCTGATTTGTAGTTCAGTATTTTTCTCTCGACCCTGTGACAAGGCTTCATTTTCCAGGGTTGGAAGCTTGGAATTATTTAAGAAGACATTCTTTCTGGCATAAAGATATTTAAATAGCATGGTTCCCACATAATGCTCTCAAGAGATTGCCTTTCATATTTAAATAAAAATATATTTTTTATCCTAGACAGGTCTATAATTTATCGTAAATCTAAAATGATGTATTATTTATTCAGATGAAGAGCTAAATTCTGCCTTTCATGATGGCAAAAGCAAACTTCAAACAAAACTGTTCTGTTGCTTCAGGAAAAAAGGGAGGAAGGAGGGAGGGAGGGAGGGAAGGAAGGAAGGGAGGAAGGGAGGGAGGGAGGAAGAAATGGAGGATTTATGTCTACCACTTTCTATATGAACAAAATAATACTATTTTTTACCCTGGGATATTATACTTATTTAAAAGGAAGAAAAAAGTAGTAACAACCCCCATACTTCCCATCATGCTTGTGCTGCTGGGGACAGTAAATTTTAGGGGTCATTTTGGTCCTTATTCAGGATGATAGAAGCCCCAGTATAGTGTTTTGGACACTATTCAGAAGTCTCCTCCAACTTAATTCTTGGCCCAGTTCTTGCCTTTGTTGAATTCTCTCCAGAGGTCAAGGTCAAAGGGACCTCACTGAGAAAGGACTCAAATTGGGAAAAGAATGCAGGGGCAGCAATTCCTTTTTTATTTCTCAAATCATCAGTGATATGGAAGGTCAAGTATGCAGGGCTGAGATGGAAACAGTGTGTTTCCCTCTCAAAGAGGAATGTTAACAGGATTAGAAAACAGACCTACAAATATGAAGAAGGGTGGAGTTTTACCCAGGCTCAGGGAGTTGAAGGCTGAAAGCTTTTGAGTTTCCAGCAACATAAAAATATCCGAAGTAAAACATTATTTGCAAATGGGGCCACTACTTCAGAAAAAGGTATGGAGCCAAATGTGATAAAGGAAAAAGTTCAGTCCTTGGTTATAGGGGGAAGAAACAACTCTGAAGCAGCTTGTTCCCCTCCTTGAACTGTATGCCCTCACAGGTCTGAACTTGAACCTTACTCTGAGAGGCACTGGTTGGTTAACTCCACCCCAGAAGTACTGACGGCTCATTTTTGGGGGTGTGCTGTATCTCTAGTCAGATCTAGAACTTGCTATAAATGTAAAAACCATCACCACCCACTGGAAGCCATTCCAATTAGCCAGAGAAGCCGTCTTTGTGCACCATTTGGCTGCACAAAAGCAGAACGGCAAGGGCTGAATTTGTGCTTTAGACAGGCTCTGCAAACTCTATGTGAAAGGCTGAGGATGGTTGCCATGAACACAATTTTAGATTATCTCCTTCTTCATTCAAACTTTCGGAAAGCGCTTGCCACCAGATTTGTTAAAAGGATCCCAGCTCACGTGAGTGATTTCTTGGCACAAAAAGCCTTCCTTTCCTGCTATATTACAGCTCGTGTGCTGCATTTCTTCAACAGGCAAGTTCTCCTTCACAAACAGAAAGCAAGCTCGTGCAACCGATGGCAATCCTAAAGCTACATTTAGATAGCCCAATTTCTCAGCTTTAGCTTTAAAACAATTAGAATCATTTTACCTCAAACATCTTTATTGCTTCACCTGAACTGGCCAATATTTTGTAATGGTTTTTTCTTTTTTTTCTTCTTTTTGCTAATAAGGCTAATAAGAAAACAAACTTCTTGGGTTTTTGGTGCTAAAATCATAAATGGTCTTTCTTGCAGCATTGGAAAATATGACTGTAACTGTGAAAACTATGTTCACTGCCCAGCACACATGCATGTCCCAATACTCTGGAATAGAAATCAAAGGCATTTCATTGTGTGAATGGCCTGTAGCTGGAATCTCTCCAGGCAAACAAGAAGGTGAAGACACAGAGCAGGACCTCAGGCAGCATTCTGAGGACATGAAGCAAGCTGATTTGTGACTGGTAATAACAAGTATTATCTTGCCTCACTTCACGGAGAGGCATCCAGAGCAGTGTTCTCTATTTACCTCCTAGTGAATGATATGCGCTGAGAGCCAGAGAAACCAGCGACCAGCTCGTAGTCATGCAGATGAATATACCACATATCACACTGCTCTCTATTCTGATTTTCACCTGAAACTACCACTGAGATTTTGAGGTCAAACAAAAGATTTTCTGCAAAACACTGAGAAATGCAAAGTTCTCTAGGGACTTTTCAGATGCAATGTTTTGAAATAATTTACTCCTCCACAAAAAGATTGTGAAGCAAATGGGTATTTTGTGCCATTTATTATATCTGGTGTGGACACAGAAGGGTTAACATTTTTACATAGGAGTTTCTGCTTTCTCCTTTCTGCTTCCTTTCCATTTGAAGCCTGAGCCCGGAACATAAGTAAACAGATCATGTTTCATATATATATATATATACACACACACACACCTATATATATATATATGTACACACACACACACCTATACATATACACACACACACCTATATATATATACACACACATACACCTATATATATACACACACACCTATATATGTATACACACACACACCTATATATACACACACCTATATATATACACACACACCTATATATATACACACACCCCTATATATATGCACACACACCCCTATATATACACACACACACACCCTATATATATATATATACACACACACACACATATATACATATATATATACCAAAAATGAGCTGTGTGCTTATCAAGGAATTCACAGCATAAGACCTTACACCCTCTGTTACTAGGACAGAACTGATAGAAAGGGGTCATGTCAGATGGGACTGGGCTGAAATCATGGCTCCGTCATGCACTTGCTGAGTTATGGGCATGCATAGTTAACCCCCAGGAACTTCACCATAAAATAAAACTAATACCATCTTCCTTTCAAGGTTGGTGTGACAATTAGAAATAATATACTGCGTAAAACGCCTGGCTCATTATATTACTCTCCTTGTATTATTGTTGTTATTATTATGACCAGTACTACTAATGCCTAATAAAAATTACATGCTTAAAAGATATTTGCTTTGTGGATGAATTAATGAATGTTTACCACAGTTCTCCTTAGGGACCCTCAATTGCCTGTGACAAAATCAATATACTAAAGCAGTGCCTCTCAAACTTTAAGGGACACATTAATCACTTGGAAATCTTGTTAAAATGCACATTCTGCAGGCAAGGTGGGAGGAGCACTTGAGACCAGGAATTCACCTGGACAACATAGGAAGATCTCATCTCTACTAAAAACTTTTTTAAAAATTAACTGGCCGCAGTAGAGCATGCCTGTAGTCCCAGCTGTTCAGGAGGCTGAGGTGGGAGTATCGCTTGAGCCCGGGAGATTGAGGCTGAAGTGAGCTATGATTGTGTCACTGCACTCCAGCCTAGGCAACAGAGTGAGACCCTGTCTAAAAACAAAAACAAACAAAACGCATATTCTGGGTCAATAAGTCTGAGGTGGGGTCTGAGATTCTGCATTTCTAATAAGCTCCCAGAGCATGCTGACCATACTTTGCCTAAATTCCTAGATGATCCCATTATCTAGAAATAGACCAGTTCTTTAGATACTCAAGAGACACCAAAATATATTCTACCCTAGTAAAACCTGAACACCAGTGAGACACAACTGGTTTTTCTCACCACAGCAACTAACTAATAACAGACTCTCAACAGTGTTACTATCTTTGCTCAAGTGATCAGGGAGTTGAGCTCCAACTACCTCATCAATGAACTTTCCACATGCAATGAGCTAAGAATCAAATCGCATCCCAGGCTTATCAACAAGGGCCAGGTCACACCTATCTCCAGCTTTGTCTTATGAGTCAAAAAATATCTGCTATTGTGGTAACTGAAAACTGAGTTTTAAAGGTCTCCATAATAAAAGGCAAGAATACAAGTGAAAATAACATTTATTCGCAACTTCACTTCAGTTTGTTTTATGCCAACTGAGTGCCAGACAACACAAACACTGGAAAGGGGAGTGGGGAGGGTAAGAGAAATAGGCCCTTGGCTTCATGGAACTTACAGTCTAGGGAAGAGGCCGTGCTCACTGTGCCATGCCAGGATGTTGGCCCAAAGCCCAACGTCCTCCACATTGCCTGGAAAGAGCCATGGTTGTACGTTTCTGCCCAGGGGGGCTTTCTCTTCCACTCAGACTGTTGACACAGATACAAACAAACATGATAGGTACTTGGGTGCCACAGGACATTAACCTAAAACAGGAGGGACTAAACTAGACAAAAAGGCACCAAGGAAGGCCATTCTGAAGAAGTGACGCTCAAGCCAAGATCAGAAGGATGAATGATCAAGGGCAGGTTTCCAGAAGGAAAGGTTGTGGAGAGTGGCAGAAGGAAGAGCATGATGAAAGCTGCAGAAGCATAACAATGTCTTTACCATCAACACATATCATTGTGTTTTCTTAAAAATTAAAAATAAGGCCAGGCGCGGTGGCTCACGCTTGTAATCCCAGCACTTTGGGACGCCGAGGCGGGCGGATCACGAGGTCAGGAGATCGAGACCACGGTGAAACCCCGTCTCTACTAAAAATACAAAAAATTAGCCGGGCGTGGTGGTGGGCGCCTGTAGTCCCAGCTACTCGGAGAGGCTGAGGCAGGAGAACGGCGTGAATTCGGGAGGCGGAGCTTGCAGTGAGCTGAGATTGCGCCACTGCACTCCAGCCTGGGCGACAGAGCTAGACTCCGTCTCAAAAAAAAAAAAAAGAAAAGAAAAGAAAAGCAAGCAGAAAAGGGTAGAAAATGCTGGAAGAACAGAAACAAATCCAATATGGCTTCTCTCCACTAGCTAAATACTCATATAGGGAGGACAAAAGGAAGAAGCAAGAATCCCCACATAACCCATATGCCAAGATATATGAAGATCTTCAACTTTATAAGGAGCATAACAAGTGCTATAAAAGTGCAAATAAGTAAACAAATAAATACCTAAATACATTTCTGGCAGGCATCATTCAGCCAGGTCACCTGCCATCACCTTGCGAATGAATACGACAGACAGCCCCTCTATCAAAAGTTGGATTTCTTGCCTGGTGCAGTGGCTAATGCCTGTAATCCCAGCACCTTGGGAGGCTAAGGCAGACGAATCACATGAGGACAGGAGTTTGAGACCAGCCTGGCCAACATGATGAAACCCCGTCTCTACTAAAAATACGAAAATTAGCCAGGCATGGTGGCGCGCACTTGTAATCCCAGCTACTTGGGAGGCTGAGGCGGGAGGATCACTTGAACTCAGGAAGCAGAGGTTGCAATGCGCTGAGACAGTGCCACTGTGCTCCAGCCTGGGCGACACAGTGAGACTCTGTCTCAAAAAAAAAAAAAAGATATATTTCCAAAAAGAGACAAGAATAATCTGGTTTCACTGTAAGACTGAAAATTTATGAGTATGTTATATATTTGAGGGTGGGATTTTTTTCTTAATTAGAGAGGGAATAGGAGAAATTAATCATTTACAAAAATACTTCAAAAGCAAACTGCTTTGCAAAGGATCATTTGCAAAGCAGTTTTCATTTGACTCCCATAAGTTTTAATTATAAAAAGGTGAGTAGGTATGAATTTGCTTCATGATATTTGGTAATAAGACAATGTTTCATTTCTGTATTTTTATTAGTCAAATTAACTTTGGTCCCAATCTACTCTTAGCTAGTAGGGTTAATGGAAAATTCAATTTAACATGGTGTAGAAGGAGGGGTTCTCCCTCCTGTTATTTGGAGTAAGGTCATCCCATCTGTTTGTCCAGGATCATATAAGAATTTGGGGAGTTCATCATGCTTGGAAAATCGGGGACTGTAGTGGTTGTCATGGTTACCATTGTTTCTCCTGCACCTGAAGATACTACAAGCACTGCCCACCATCACGTCAGGGGCCTCTGAGATGTAGTCCCAGCTGTCCTTTCCTCTTATCTCAGGCTCTATAGAGAGATATTCGGAAACATCCTCAAAACCAAGGCCCTCCATGTCCAGCCTCCACAGGCTTCCTACAGTCATTCTTACACACACAATCATGGGGGCTGTGGGCCAATGGATACAGGTCTTCATCACCCTTCCAAACATCAAGAGAGTGTCTTCCTAGAATAAGCCTTCAACCAACTCTGCCTCCACCCTCTTATTCTCTGAGTCATCCACTTTGGGCCCCATCAATGGGCTTGAAATATAAAACCCAACACTTTTTCCATTGGGGCTGAGGTAAAATCAGGTTGTACAACTACTCAAACCTTTAAGACACAATGCTGCGCCCTTCCCTGGGGATAAGAGTAGTAACAGGAGATGCTTTCTGCTTCCTAGTAGAAACAAAGCAGAAAATTAAAATTTTAAATGTCAGTTATTTTCTTAATTTCCTTAATAATTCGCAGCTGTGACAGAGGTATTTTCAACATCTCCTTACAGAAAAATTTCTCCATAAACCAAAAACTATTTCCACAAACATATGGTCACATATTAGTTCAACATAAACATTAACTCATTTTCACTCCCTCTCCACTGTGGCTTTCCATGCCTATTTGTATTCATTCTTCCCATTCATGCCACATTTAAGCAGATTGAATTAATCCTATGAGACTCATCCAGCTCCCTTCAGGAGTTCTACCTGGATGCAAGGGTCTCGTTTCTAATTCCCAAACTCATCTAGGCTATCCTGATCTCTTATGTCTTCAAAGGATGGTAGAAACTAAGACTTCTGGCTGGGCACAGTGGCTCACGCCTGTAATACCAGCATTTTGGGAGGCCGAGGTGGGCAGATCATGAGGTCAGAAGTTCAAGACCAGCCTGGCCAACATGGTGAAACCCCGTCTCTACTGAAAATACAAAAATTAGCCGGGCGTGGTGGTGGGCACCTGTAATCCCAGCTACTTGGGAGGCTGAGACAGGAGAATGGTGTGAACCCAGGAGGCAGAAGTTGCAGTGAGCTAAGATGGCGCCACTGCATTCCAGCCTGTGCTACAAGGCAAGACTCTATCTCAAAAAAAAAAAAAAGAAAGAAAAGAAAAGACAAAAGAAAAAGAAAAAAGAAACAAAGACTTCTGTCCAAATCATCAAGACTGACTCCCCATCCTATTGCACTCCACCCCCACAGAAACACACAGACAAGCATACACACAGCCACAGAAACCCTCACCACTGTCATTCTCCAGGGCAACATCAACTTAATCTAAGAAGGACATGCAAGATGGCCTAATTTGTCATATTGCTAGAGCCAAAATTCTCCTTCTATGTTCACTTCCTTAATAGACACACAAGATCCATTTAGTTAGCAGAAAGTGGGCCATTCTGTATTTTTTTTTTTTTTTTTTTTTGAGACGGAGTCTCGCTCTGTTGGCCAGGCTGGAGTGCAGTGGCGCGATCTTGGCTCACTGCAAGCTCCGCCTCCCGGGTTCACGCCATTCTCCTGCCTCAGCCTCTCTGAGTAGCTGGGACTACAGGTGCCCGCCACCACGCCCGACTAATTTCTTTGTATTCTTTAGTAGAGACGGGTTTCACCGTGGTCTGGATCTCCTGACCTCGTGATCCGCCCGCCTCGGCCTCCCAAAGTGCTGGGATTACAAGCGTGAGCCACTGCACCCGGCCAAAAAACAAAAATTTTTTAAGACGAAATATGTTTAATTGTGAAAAGAGAAGAAAGGAAGAAAACATAGGCACTTAAAAACCACAAATTTTTATCCCGAGAGAAGGGAGCTTTGATTAACCAGGAATAAA
Organism: Hylobates moloch; assembly: GCF_009828535.3. Taxonomy (NCBI): domain Eukaryota; kingdom Metazoa; phylum Chordata; class Mammalia; order Primates; family Hylobatidae; genus Hylobates; species Hylobates moloch. The sequence goes on along the minus strand of NW_026652283.1, from coordinate 18,249,908 downwards.
AAGATATTTCTGAGAATGACTTTTCTTATCAACATGGGCAACCTTATAAAAACTTCTAGGGAGAGACAACTTTAAAGGAAGGGGCTGAGAAGCCTTGTGTGTGTGAGTCGAACCCTGGCTTTTCCTGGTTAGCGCTCACTCGCAATCTCTCCAAATCTACACACCTTCTCCACTAGTAATAGCTCAGAAATGTTGTCATAAGAGGGATTTACGACCACCAATGTAAATGATGGAGAGGCTAAAAGAATTATCTTGGCCGGGCGCGGTGGCTCATGCCTGTAATCCCAGCACTTTGGGAGGCCGAGGTTGGCGGATCACGAGGTCAGGAGATCGAGACCATCCTGGCTAATACGGTGAAACCCCGTCTCTACTAAAAATACAAAAAATTAGTTGGGCGTGGTGGCGGGTGCCTGTAGTCCCAGCTACTCAGGAGGCTGAGGCAGGAGAATGGCATGAATCCAGGAGGCGGAGTTTGCAGTTCCACAGGCTGTACAGGAAGCATGGCTAGAAGGCCTCAGGAAACTTACAATCGTGGCAGAAGGGGAAGGGGAAGCAAGTGTATCTTACCATGAGGGAGTAGGAGAGAGAGAGAGAGAAGGGGGAAGTGCCACACACTTTTGAACCATCAGATATTGTGAGAACTCATTCACTATCACGAGAACAATAAGGGGG
>NW_026652283.1:18238281-18248836 GCF_009828535.3 Hylobates moloch | reverse complement strand
ATATGTTATATATTTATTATATATATTTATTATATATAATATATATTAAATATATATCATAATTAAAATATACATTTATTACATATATTATATATTATATTATGTATATTATATATTATATGTACTATATATTACATATTACATTATATATAATTATATATTATATATTATAAATTATATATAGTATATAATATATAACATATACATATAATAAATTATATAGTATAATATATAATATATTATATATTATTTTATTATAAATATATAATATATATTATATTGTATTATAAATATATAATATATATTAGATTATATTATATATTACATATTACATATAGATACATAGAGATATATATTATATATAATGTATAATTTGTTATACATATTATATTATACATGTCATATTATACATGTTATATGATATACATGTTATAATATATATGATTTATTATATATTATATGATTTATTATGCATGTAATATATAATTTATTATACATGTTATAATAAAATTTATTATACATTATAATATATAACATGTTATAATACATTATACATGTTATGATATATAAAATAACGTTATAATACATTATACATGTTATGATATATAACATGTATAATATATATTATAACCTTATAAATATATAATATATTATATATTATACATGTTATATTATATATTATATAATTATATATTATATTAGCAAATCTATATATAATATATATTATATATTATATATGCCACAAGGATGAAAACATAAAATGCATCCAAAACTCTTGTAAGAAATCTCTCTGTCCAGAAATTACGCTCACCTCCTATATAATATATATACTTTTAAAAGCCTATTATTTGAACCTGTCATGTTGGGTCATCACCTCTACCTCAAGAGAGACAGAAAAGGTACCAAACCCTCCCCATGTTTTTGTTTTTTTCAAAGAGCTACATGTTGAGTCCAAACCGTCTGCCCTTCAAAATCAAGTGAGCCATGCCAGACCAAGAGTTTCTAGAGTGTTTAAACTTTCAAAGCAAGTCTACCTTCAAAGATTATTACATATAGGTAATGGATGGGAAAGAGGTAGAAAGAAAACGAATGAAATGGGACTAATAACTACTTTTTTAAATATTAGTTTTGATTGAACAATGTTAAATTTTATATATTCCAAATTAAATACAAGTAGGTTCTTTTAAAACCCACACAATTGGAAGATGATTTTTTTTCTTTCTTTCTTTCTTTTTTTTGAGATAAGGTCTCACTCTGTCACCCAGGGTGGAGTGCAGTGGTGCAATTTCAGCTCACTGCAAACTCTGCCTCCCAGACTCAAGCAATCCTCCCCCTCAGCCTCTGAGTAGCTGGAACTAGAGGCTCACACCACCACACTGAGCTAATTTTTTTTTTTTTTTTTTTTGAGATGGAGTCTCACTCTGTCACCCAGCCTGGAGTGCAGTGGCGCGATTTCAGCTCACTGCAACCTCCGCCTCTCCAGTTCAAGCGATTCTCCTGCCTCAGCCTCCCAAGTAGCTGGGACTACAGGCACATGCCACCATGCCCGGCTAATTTTTTGTATTTTTAGTAGAGACGGGGTTTCACCGTGTTAGCCAGGATGGTCTCAATCTCCTGACCTCATGATCCACCCGCCTCGGCCTCCCAAAGTGCTGAGATTACAGGCGTGAGCCACCACACCTGACGAATTTTTGTATTTTTTTGTAGAAATGGGGTCTCACCATGTTGTCTAGGCTGGTCTCGAACCCCAGAGCTCAAGCAATTCTCCCACCTCAGCCTCCCAAAGTGCTGGGATTACAAGCATGAGCCACCGCAGCTGGCCAGAATCTGAATTTTTTAAAATATCACTAACAATAGCACTAGGAAACGCCTAGGGATACACTTAGCCAAATATGTACATGACCTATCAGAAGAAACTATAAAATATAGCTGAGAGAAATTTTAAAACACCTAAATAAATGGAGAGAGATGTTACATACATGGATTGGGAGCCAACAGTGTTAACTGACGACTTTCTTCAAATTAACCTACAGATTCAGGACAACTCCAATCAAACTCTCAGTGTCTATTTGTAGAAACTGACAAACTGATTCTAAAATGTCTATGGAAATGCAAAGGAACAAGAAGAGCCAAAAACAATCTTTAAACAAGAGTAACAAAGTTGGAGGACTTATCACCTGATTTCAGGACTTACTTGAAAATTACAGTAACCAAAACCTGCAGTACCGGAAAAGAGATAGGCATGGAGATCACTGAACAGAATAGACTGTACAGAAATAGATCCACATACAGACGGTCCCCAACTTACACTGGTTCAACTTATAATTTTTCACATTTATGATGGTGCAAAATCTATACACAGTTTGGAGAAACTGTACTTTGAGCATCCATATAGCCGTTCTGTTTTTCACTTTTAGTATAGTATTCAACAAATGACACAAGATACTCAAAACCTTATTATAAAGTAGGCTTTGTGTTAGATAATTCTGCCCAACTGTAGGCTACTGTAAGTGTCCTAAGCATATTTAAGGTAGGCTAGGCTAAACTCTGATCTTCGGTAAGTTAGGTGTATTAAATGCATTTTCAACTCACGGTATTTTCAACCTACAATGGAAAGTAACCCCATCATAAGTCAAGAAGCATCTGAATATATGATCAATTGATTTTTGACAAAGGTGTTAAGGTAATTTAATAGAGAAAGGATAGCCTTTTCAACTAATGGTGCCGGAACAATTGGGTAGAAAAATAGAAAAAATAAACCAAAAAATACAAATACAAATCAAAAAAAAAAATTTAAAGGCTGGGCATGGTGGCTCACACATGTAATCCCAGCACTTTAGGGCTTTGGGAGACCAACACTGGAGGTCTGCTTAAGCCCAGGAGTTCAAGACCTGCCTGGGCAAAATAGGGGAATCCTGTCTCTACAAATAATTTAATTTTAAATTAGCCAAGTGTAGTGGTGCACACCTGTAGTCCCAGCTACTCAAAAGGCTGAAGCAAGAGGACCTCCTTAAGGCCAGGAAGTAGAAGCTACAGTAAGCCAAGATTGCACCACTGCCCTCCAGCCTGGGCAACAAAGCGATATCTGGTTTCAAGAAGAAAAAAAAGAAAAGAACGTAGAAACCCCAATCTTTACCTCATGCCACACACAAAAGTTAACTTGAAATGGATCAAAGACCTAAATACAGAAGCTAAAATTATAGGCCGGGCACGGTGGCTCACGCTTGTAATCCCAGCACTTTGGGAGGCCGAGGCAGGCGGATCACGAGGTCAGGAGATCAATACCACAGTGAAACCCCGTCTCTACTAAAAATACAAAAAAAAAATTAGCCGGGCGTGGTGGCGGGCGCCTGTAGTCCCAGCTACTCGGAGAGGCTGAGACAGGAGAATGGCATGAACCCGGGAAGCGGAGCTTGCAGTGAACCGAGATCGCGCCACTGCACTCCAGCCTGGGCAACAGAGCAAGACTCTGTCTCAGAAAAACAAAAACAAAAACAAAAAAAAACCAAAAGCTAAAATTATAAAAGTGTACAAGAAAACATAAAAGAAAGCCTTTATGATGCTGAGGTAACCAAAATATTTTTAGACAAGACACAAAAAATACAAATCATGAAGAAAAAGCTGGACTTCAAAAGAATCGAAAAGTTCTGCCTTTCAAGACACTGTAAAGAAAATGAAAAATCAGGCCGGGCACGGTGGCTCACGCTTGTAATCCCAGCACTTTGGGAGGCCGAGGCGGGCGGATCACGAGGTCAGGAGATCGAGACCACAGTGAAACCCCGTCTCTACTAAAAATACAAAAAATTAGCCGGGCGTGGTGGCGGGCGCCTGTAGTCCCAGCTACTTGGAGAGGCTGAGGCAGGAGAATGGCGTGAACCCGGGAGGCGGAGCTTGCAGTGAGCTGAGATTGCGCCACTGCACTCCAGCCTGGGCGACAGAGTGAGACTCCGTCTCAAAAAAACAAAACAAAACAAAACAAAAAAAAGAAAATGAAAAATCAAACCCAAGATAGATAGATAGATAGATAGATAGATAGATAGATAGATAGATAGATAGATAGATCGATCGATCTGACCAAAAAGAGTGTCCAGAATACATATAGTAAACTTCTACAATATAACTTTTTAAAAGCTAATTTTAAAATAGCAAAAGATTTGAACATAAACTTCAGAAAGACATGCTAATGGCCAATGAACATGTAAAAAGATGCTCTATCTCATTAGTCATTGGGGAAATACAAAATAAATTCACAATGAGACAACACTACACACTAGTTGGAATGGTTAAATAAAAAATGCAGGCCAGCCAGGCATGGTGGCTCATGCCTGTAATCCCAACACTTTGGGAGGCCAAAGGAGGAGAATCACTTGAGCCCAGGAGTTCAAGACCAGCCAAAGTAACATAGTGAGACTCCGTATTTGCAAAAATAAAATTTATTTTTGCTTAGCCAGGCACAGTGGCATGTGCCTGTTGGCCCTGCTACTCAGTGAACTAAGGTGGAAGGATTGATTGAGCCCCGGAGTTCAAGTCTGCAGTGAGCTAGGATTGCACCACTTCACTCCAGCCTGGGTGACAGAGCAAGACCTTATCTCAAAAACAAACAAACAAATAAACAATAACAACAACAAAAAACTAACCATATGACCCAGCAATTCCACACCTAGGTATTTACCCTATAGAAATGAAAACATATGTCCACACAAAGACTTATACACAAATGTTCATGGAAGCTTTATTCATAAAACCCAAAAACTGAAAACCCAAATGTCCACTACATGTGAATTGCGGCTTATCCAGACGACAGAATACTATGCAGCAATACTGATAAAAACAACATAGGTGAATATCAGAACATGCTGAACAAAAGAGTACACAACACCTGATCCCAATTACACGAAACTCTAGAAATGAGTTTATGATGACAGGAGATAAGAGGTTGCTGGGGGTTAGGGGTGAGGGACAGACTAGGAGATAAGAATATTTTTTGGAATGATGGAAATGTTCTACACCCAGATCTAAATACTGGCTTCTAAATACTCTTCTCACTTAAGAAGAAGTCAAGACTCCTCCTTGGAAATCATCAGAGAAAGTGTAAAAATGAAGAGGGAAAGTAGACAGTAAGCCTAGAAAAGCTTGTGCCACAAAGGAAGTGCTCAAAAAACTAATGGGGACAAGTCAGAAAGGGGGAAAGGAAGATGAAAGCATGCCAACAAATAAGTATAGAAAGATGATAGAAATAGAAAATCACCATTTAGAACCAGAAAAATAATAACTGATTCAGGCTATAATTATCAATGGATACTAAAACCGCTGGATGTAAGTTTGATGGAGAACAGGATGTAGAGAATCATGGCAGCAAACAGCTTACCAAATGATCAAACTAGCACCAACAATAACTGGGCAAACTTGATATCATGTGCCTCTTCTTGCATTATACTGAAATGGCTAAAATATCACCTATGTATTACTGGCTGAATCATGAGAAAGCTGTTGGACAAAACTAAATTGAGGGATATTCTGTAAAACAACTGGCCTGGATACTTCAAAAACTGTCACTGTCATAAAAGACAAATAATTAGTTTAAGGAACTGTCCTAGTATACCACTTGCTCCTTGATTGGGTCCTCATTTTGTAAACAGCTATAGGCCAGAGGCAGTGGCTCATGCCTGTAATCCCAGAACTTTGGGAGGCCAAGGAGGGCGGATGACTTCAGGTCAGGAGTTCAAGACCAGCCTGGGCAACATGGTAAAACCCTTCTCTACTGAAAATACAAAAATTAGCTGAGAGTGGTGGCATGCACCTGTAGTCCCAGCTACCTGGGAGGCTGAGCCACAAGAATCAGTTGAACCTCGGAGGCGGAGGTTGCAGTGAGCCAAGATCGTGACAGAGTGAGACCCTGTCTCAAAAAAATAAAGGGGGAAACAGCTACAAAGGTCGTTAGGACGAGAAGGGGAAATTTGAACATGAGCTACTCACTAGATATGTACACTATTCATATTAAATGTTTTGAATGTGATAATTTTATCTTACAAGATACAAGCTGGAGTATTTAGGAGTGATATCTATAACTAGCACTCAAATTATTCAATAAAATATGTGGGGGGGCATGCAGAAGAATGGAATTAGACCCCAATCTCTCATCATGTTAAAAAACATTAACTCAAAATGGATTTAAGACTTAAATGTAAGACCTAAAAGAATAAAACTACTAGAAGAAAACATAAAGAGAAAGCTCCATCACATCGATCAAGGCAAGGGTTTATTTTTATTTTTATTTTTTAGTCCATTTGCATAAAAGATTTTTAAATAAAACCTCAAAGGCATAGGTAACACGAGCAAATATAGATAAGCGGAATTACATCAAACTAAAACGTTTCCATACAGCAAAGGAAACAATCAACAGAGTAAAGGGACAGCCTACAGTATGGGAGAATATATTGGCAAACTATACACCTGATAAGGGATTATTCAAAATATATAAGGAACTCAAACATCTCAGCAACAAAAAAATATATAACCTGATTTAAAATTGGGCAAAAGACCTGAAAGACCTGAATAGACTTTTCTCAAAAGATATACAAATGGCCAGGCCGGGCGCGGTGGCTCACGCTTGTAATCCCAGCACTTTGGGAGGCCGAGGCGGGCGGATCACGAGGTCAGGAGATCGAGACCACGGTGAAACCCCGTCTCTACTAAAAATACAAAAAAAATTAGCCGGGCGTAGTGGCGGGCGCCTGTAGTCCCAGCTACTCGGAGAGGCTGAGGCAGGAGAATGGCGTGAACCCGGGAGGCGGAGCTTGCAGTGAGCCGAGACTGCGCCACTGCACTCCAGCCTGGGCGACAGAGCAAGACTCCGTCTCAAAAAAAAAAAAAAAAAAAAAAAAAAGATATACAAATGGCCAATAGATATATGAAAAAATGCTCACATTGCTAGCACCAGGGAAACGCAAATCAAAACTACAACTGAGATATTATCTCACTCCAGTTAGAATAGCTACTATGCAAAAGATGAACTATAACAAGTGCTGGAGAGGACATGAAGAAAGGGAACACTTACACACTGCTGGTGGGAATGTAAATTAATACAGCTGTTATGGAAAACAATATGAAGGTTATTCAAAAACTTAGAACTACTATATGATCCAGAAATCCCACCATTGGATAAATAGCCAAAGGAAATGAAATTAGTATGCAGATATCTGCATTCCTATGTTTATTGCAGCACTATTCACAATAGCCAAGATATGAAATCAAAGTAAATGTCTATTAATGGATAAATGGATGAAGAAAATAACAATGGAATACAATTCAGCTATAAAAAAATGAATGAAATCTTGTCATTTGTGACAACATGAATGAATCTAGAAGACATTACACTAAGTGAAATAAGCCAGGCACAGAAAGGCAAATACTGTATGATCTCACTCATGTGTGGAATCTTAAAAGTTGTTCTCACAGAAGTACAGAGTAGAATAATGGTTACCAGAAGACAGGGAGGTAGGGGGAAGGTTAGTCAATTGGTATAAAGCTACAGTAAGATAGGAAGAATAAGTTCTGGAGTTTTATTGCACAGTAGAATAAGTAGAGTTAACAATAATGCATGATGTATTTCAAAACAGCTAGACGAGAGCTATTCAAATGTTCACAAAGAAATAAATGTTTAAGGTGAGGGATGTGCTAATTACCCTGATTTGTTCATTAACCAATGTATACATGTATCAAAACATCACACTGTACCTCATAAATATGTACAATTATTAAGTATCAATCAAAATTTTTTATAATGAGGGGAACTGAGTCAGAGAGAAAGAAGAAACAAATGGGACAAAATGTAAAAAAAAAAAAAAACAAAAAAAACAAAAATATCCACTCTGTAATTCACACACATCTTTGTCAGAGAGCTGAAAAGCAGGTCAGGTAATATCTGATTGGTGATTAGGATTCTCTGCCTTAAGTAGAGAACAAAGGCACAATGGAAAAAATCCTCCAACTAGTCCGTCTCTTGGTCGCTATTTTATAAACAATCAATGTAGGCCAAACCTAGGGATTAGTCCTCCAGAGCTCGCTTCCCTATCCCAACACAATGGGATCAAGTCATGCAGTTGCTCAAGCCAGAAACCTCACCTAATCCTAGTGATATATTTCCCAAGTATTTCTCAAATCCACTCATTTCTTCTCATCATTACTGCTACCAGTCTCAAGTTAACATCTTCCCTCACCTGGCCCATGGCAATGGTCATCTCACAGGCCTACTTGTATCTACACACTTCCTCCTATCTATTCTCATAACATTACAAAGTAACATCTGATCATGCCCTACCATACTAAATGCCCTGCAATGGCTGTCTCGGGATGAAATCCTGTGGCCTCTGAGGCCCTGCATGATCTAGCACCTAACTTTCCAGCCTTGCTTTGTGCCACTCTCCCTCTTGCCGTGGTCACTCCCATCTTTCACACACACAGTTTTTTTGCCTGGCAAATCCCTTCATCAGAGACCAGGTTATTGTCCTTGCTTTGTAACTCCATAGTTGTTTTTGCTAACTTCCCTTTTGTTCACACTCACCCGACTTTAATTACTTCAATATGCATGTCTTCCTGGCTAGACCATAACTCCAGTGAAGGCAGTATGGTGTGTTTTGTTTACTTCCGTAACCCTAATGTCTAGCACAAGGCCTGGAATTTAAATATCCAAGAAATTTCTGTCGGCTGTACTTTGAATTTGACTGCAGGCCTAGCCTAAGTGGGGAGGAGGCCAAAATCCCCTTCAAGTTCTCCTCCTGCAAAGCAGCACTGTGCTGGTTGATGCATTCATCATGGGAATGAATGAAAGTCTAACGGGATAATTGACACTCCCTAGATGAAGCTAAATGATCTGAATCGCTAATTTTGGGGAGTGACATGGGGAAAAGAGATGAATGCAAAGCCTGTGTAACTGGAGAAATGCCTGGAGATGACTGTAACAGAATTTATTTTAAAAACATCAAGCCTCAACAGTAAGGATCACAGCTCATTATTACAATCCACCTGCCCATGGTGACTGTTTTTAAGGTTTTTTTCTTTTCGTAGACTTTAAGAAGTAAAAATCTCTGACCTTCATATTTACCAAAAAAAATTTTTTAAAGACTGATAATATCCAAGATTGATGAAAGTGTAAAAAAATAAATATTCCCTTTCCTGAGACTACAAATTGGTATTGCCCTTTGGGAGGGTAACTTGCCAGCACTGAATGTTTCAATTTTGATCAGGAATCCCACTTCTAAAATGTATTCTTCAAAATATCTCTATAGGCTGGGCTCAGTGACTCATGCCTGTAATCCTAACACTTTGGGAGGTGGGAGGATTGCTTGATCCTAGGAGTTCGAGACCAGCTTGGGCAGCAAAATAAGAGCCTGTCTTTAAAATTATAAAAAAATTAGCCAAGTGTGGTGGTGTATGCCTGTGACCCCAGCTAGGCTGGAGGCTGAGGCAGGAGGACCGCTTAAGCCCAGGAGGTAGAGGAGGCAGTGAGCTGTGTTTGCACCACTGCACTCCAGTCTGTGTGACAGAGTGAGACCCTGTTTATAAACAAACAAACGAACAAACAAAACTCTATACATAGAAACACATAAAGATGGTCAGGTGCGGTGGCTCACGCCTGTAATCCTATCACTTTAGGAGATGCAGGTTGCAGACAGCAGTGATGGTGCCACTGCACCCCAGCCTGGGCAACAGAGCAAGACTCTGTCTCAAAAACAAAAAAGTATAATCATGTTTTAATAATAAAGGTTAATATATTAGTATGTGATATATTAGGATACTTCCCTTTATGTACAGACAAGATTTTTTCTCCCCGACTGGGTTCATAACATATAATGTATGTGTTGAGCATCAGCACGTCACTGGACTCCTGATACCCATGAGGTGTTCCAGTGTGTGTGTGTGCTATAGTTAGCCAGTTACCTATTGTTGAATATTATAGTTTCCAGTGTCTCCCAGTATCAATAAAGATTTAATAAACATCCTTGTATTTGTATTTATTTCATTTCCTACAATGAAAAATATTTACTCAAAGAGGAGAAACATTTTTTAGGCTTTAGTGTCTTTTGTCATTTCCTTTCTAGAAATGTTATGCAGCATTGTTTTAAGTCCCCTTTCCAACCCTGAATACTACCAAGAGAAAAATTGATAGGTAAAAAGGGCAGTTCATTTTTAAAATTTATGTTTTATTACAACAAAGGCTGGATATATTGTTTATTGGCCAATTACATATATATACATAGGTTCACTGCTGCCTCCTCCTGCTGGGCTTAAGCAATCCTTCCACCTCAGCCTCCCGAGTAGCTGGGATTACAGGTGCGTGTCACCACATATGGCTAATTTTAAAAAAATTTTTGTAGAGACAAGATCTCATTATGTTGCCCAGGCTGGTCATGAACGCTTGAGCTCCAGTCACCCTCCTGCCTCAGCCTCCCAAAGTGCTAAGATTACAGGCATGAACCACTGTGCCTGGTTTTATTATTCATCTATGTAAGTGTATTTCTTTTCTTTTCTTTTTTTTTTTTTTTTTTTTTTTTTT
>NW_026652283.1:18104749-18238181 GCF_009828535.3 Hylobates moloch | reverse complement strand
TTTTTTTTTTTTTTTTTTTTTTGAGACAGAGTCTTGCTCTGTTGCCCAGGCTAGAGTGCAATGGTGCGATCTCAGCTTACTGCAACCTCTGCTTCCCGGGTTCAAGCAATTCCCCAGCCTCAGCCTCCTGAGTAGCTGGGATTACAGGCACCGGCCAGCACGCCCAGTTAATTTTTGTATTTTTAGCAGAGAGGGGGTTTCACCATGTTGGTCAGACTGGTCTCAAACTCCTGACCTCAGGTGATCCACCCGCCTCGGCCTCCCAAAGTGCTGGGATTATAGGCATGAGCCACCGTGCCCGGCCCTATGTAAGTGTATTAATCCTTTTTTTCTGTCATATGTTGCAAACAATATTTGTCTAATTTTTGTTACTTTTATACAGTTTTTTTCTTTTTCTTTTTTGAGACAGGGTCTCGCTCTGTTGACCAGGCTGGAGTTCAGTGACGTGATCGTGGCTCACTGCATTCTCGACTTTCTGGGCTCAAGCAACACCCCCCAAGAACACCCAAGGCAGGGTTTCACCATGTTTGCCAGGCTGGTCTCGAACTCCTGACCTCAGGTGATCCACCTGCCTCAGCCTCCCAAAGTGCTGGAATTACAGGCGTGAGTCAACCACACCCAGCTAGAGATCACTTTTTAGAAGCTACTTAAAGGAAGAAATACTTTATATCTGAGATTGCGATATTTTCTAAAGAGTGAAGGACAAATTGCAAAAATCTCATCAGAAATGGATTCATTTTCCTACTGTCATATCCTGTTATAAATAAACCTTAGCTAAAACACACACTGCTTGATCAATCAATTACAATATCCTTAACAACTGAAAGACTTTTTAACCATCAGAATTATTTGCATTAAAAAGTATAGTAAATGCCCCACACTTTAAGCTTAATAAGCAGAATTACTACCACTACTTTCTACTTTCATCATGCCATATTTGCATAAAGGGTGATCAATTCATTCTTAAAAATAGATATTTTAGAAAGTCTTCACTACATTCACTTAATTTAGTAAAGATCTGCTAAAATACAACATTATAGTAAAGACCAAATAATATAGACAAATTTAACATGGGATACAACAGCTGGTTGTAATAACAGAAAAGTATTTATGATTTTGGCAAGTAGTCTTTTGACTTTGGTGATAATTTTGTGACTGTGCCACTGAAGAACATCCTGGATGAGAGTTTATTAAACTGATGCCAGAGGTAAATAATGCGCAGAGGTAATCACAGCACTAGAAGAAAATCCCCCGTCTTTCCCTTCCCAACCCACTCTTGCTTCCTCCAGTACCTACTACAGTCTAGGTTTTCAGGTTTAAAAACTGGGTCTTCACTCATCATTTATACACACAAGGAAACGGACACTTGAGTGGTTAAGTGACTTGGCCTAAAGTCACAAGGCCACTTGGAATTAGCATTTACAACCATCTTCCTGCTCACTCCCCATCATTCATATTCACTGAAGATTTTACACTTAGCTTCCAAGCTTCATGTGTTGATCTCTACAACTCTTACAATCATTTTTGCTGATTCTGAAGTGCATGTTAAGCGGATTAATGCCACACTCTGACCTCTCAGTTACTCAACTCCCTTAAATCCATTGATCACAGCCTCAGTTCCCCATCATCACCCATTCTCACGGTCATATGTTGGATCTTTGTGCAAGCAATTGATGTATCACGAGCAAAACTTAATTCTAAGCATCTCTGACCAAACTTCTGACTTTCCATTTCGCTTCCTCTAGTAACAGTAAGTCCAGCAGTTCCTCAACCCCATCAGTACCTAAGATCTCTCAATCTTTCAGTCTCACTATCATGACCTCATTTCCTTCCTCATCCAAATTGGTACAAACCACATATTTTCCTAGGACCTCTTTCCCTTCACTCTATCTGCCTAATAAAACCTCAGTTCCAGTTAAACCCAGCTCTCCACCTACTCCATACCTGTACCCACACAGCTCATTATAACTAGGGGAAAAACATACAATGGTATTTGCTGTCACTCTAAATTTGAGAGCAAACCTCATATGTTATTTCAGAACTGTCCAATATTTCAATTAGATTTCCTCATTCCATTCACCCTTCCAGATCATTATTTGTCATACCTTCTCCTCTTTCTCCAAGAGAGACTGGAATACACCCAACTGCATGCTCCCTTTTGTCACTTAGATGCTTAATAGGCATCTCAAACTTAACCAAACTCAGTTTCTCCACCAAAGCTCATTCCGGTAAAGTCTTTTCTAAACTATTAAGATGCTCCATCTTTCACTCAGTTGCACTAATATTAGCATCATATTTAGCTAGCCCATACACACACTTCATCTCGAATGTATCTACTGTTACCCCTTCTTGTCAACTCCATTGCTACTATCGGAGTCCAAGTCACCACGGTCTTTTTCCTAGATTCATATGAAACCCCAAACAGCTTTTCCTTTTTCCATTTGTGTGGAGGATATGTTCTGTTCTCCACAAAGCAACCTGCAATTTTTTTTTTTTTGAGACAGGGTCTCACTCTGTCACCCGGGCTGGAGTCCAGTGGCACAATCATGACCTGCTGCAGTCTCAAACTCCTAGCCTTGGCCGGGCACGGTGGCTCATGTCTGTAATCCCAGCCCTTTGAGAGGCCAAGGCAGGTGGATCACCCGAGATCAGGAGTTCAAGACCAGCCTGGCCAACATGGCAGAACCCTGTATCTACCGAAAAAAAAAAAATAGCCATGCATGGTGGTGTGCACCTGTAATCTCAGCTACTCAGGAGGCTGAGGCAGGAGAATTGTTTCAACCCAGGAGGTGGAGGTTGCAGTGAACTGAGATTGCACCATTGCACTCCAGCCTGAAGGACAGAGTGAGTCTCCATCTCAAAAAACAAACAAACAAAAAACCCTCCTGGCCTCAAGTCATCCTCCTGCCTTGGCCTCCCAAAGTACTGAGATTACAGGTGTGAGCCACTGTGCCTGGCCTGTAATCCTTTTAAAATAAATCCTATCATTTCACTCACTTGTTCATAACCCTCCAAAAACTCTGATCACATTTAGAATAAAATCCAAGGTGATTTCCAATGGCTTATGAGCACCTATATTGGCAAGCAGCTAACCATGGCCAATGTGCCAAATCTGGCTCACTCTCTACTTTTGTAAATATGAGTTTTACTGGAATGCAGCCATGTCCATTTTTCTATATAACATCTATGGCTGCTTTCCCACTACGACAGAGGTGAGTAGTGGAGACAGACCCCTTTTACAACCTACCCACCAGCCATACCTGGCAAAAAATAAAAAAGATACATTTTTACAAAAAAAAGTTTGCAGAGAAGTTTCACCAACCCCTGCCCCTCATGGTGTGCCCCTAGTCGTGCCTCACTGGCTGTGTTCCAGCCACACAACCAGCCACCACCCCTGCCCCCCGCCCCCATGCTTCAGGCCTTTGTGCTCGCACCACCTGCCTGGAACACATTCTGCCACGTAGCCCAGGCCTAGCTCCCTCATGCTCTTCAGGTCCCTGCCCCGACATTACCACCTGATTACCATCTAATTTAGATGAGACTTTGGATTTTAGACTTTAGAATTGATGCTGGAACGAGTTAAGGCATTTGAGTTTGCTGGGTGGAGTTAATGTATTTTGCACCCAAAAACATGAATTGGCGGGGGAGGGGTGGAATGTTATAGACTGTTTGTGTTCCCCAAAAGCCATGTTGAAATCCTAACCCACAATGTAATAGTAATAAGACAGTAAGGCCCTCCTGGGGCCTTTGGGCGGCCTCATGAGGGTAAAGCCATCATGAATGGGATTAGCGTCATGAAAGACACCCCAGAGAGCTCTCCTTCCGTAAGTTTTGTAGAATGTGAGACTACAAGAAGACAGCAGTCTGAAGACAGCCTGAAAGAGGACATTCTCCGCAACCTGGGTATACTGACACCCTGATCTCAGAGTTTCAATCTACAGAACTGAGAAATAAATTTCTGCTGTTTATAAGCCACCCAGTCTATGCTACTTTGTTAGCAGCTCAAACTGCCTGAGATAACTGATTTCTCCTTTTTCCTCATTTGATTCCTCCTTCTTCTTCGAGTTCCTGTATTTTAAACAGAGTGGAAAACAATTAATCATAAAAACAGAAATACTGTACTTTAATGTTGCCTGAGAATGCTTAATCTAAGCTGATATAAATTGCATAACATACAGTCTGAGAATACATCCCTGATCCTCGTATCTGCTTAACTCTCATTCACACTAGTGAAGCCACAGCAATGGATGTTAACAAACTACTGTTTATTTCTAATGGTGTGAACTTCCAGCTCCCAGTCCAGCATGCAAGGAGCTTGGAAGTCATCAATCCATCCCAGCAAGTAAAAAACTGAGCCGAAAATCAATAACTCTTTTTGTGTTTTTTGAGACAAGGCCTGGTTCTATTGCCCAGGCTGGAGTACAGTGGCGCAATATTGGCTTACTGCAACCTCTACCTCCCAGGCTCAAGCCATCCTCCCACCTCAGCCTCCCGAGTAGCTGGGACTACAGGCACATGCCACCACACCTGACTAATTCTTGTATTTTTTTTGTAGACACAGGGTTTTGCCATGTTGCCCAGGCTGCTCTGGAACTCGTGAACTCAAGCAACCCACCCATCTCTGCCTCTCAAAGTGCTGGGATTACAGGCGTGAACCAACACGTCCAGCAACAACTCTTGTTAAAAATCTGTCAAATTGCTAGAGGCTCAATGCGGACAAGTCTAAAAGTTTAAAAATCCAAAGGGCCCAGTCTTAGTGCCTACCATCCCCCTCTGCCCACATACTTTTGTGAGTTCATCTCTAGAAGTTCTACCAGGTTCTCACAGTGATGACAGAAAGAAAAACCCACACATTTTCAGCAGGGGGATGAGAAAACCAGCCATTTGGAATATACCTGGACCATTCTGTTCTTAATAAGGCCTGCCCTCAAAGAAAAAAAATTCTTTAATTTTAAGGGAAACTATTTAACCAGAGCTTAACTTACTAACGTTTTATCAGAGACCAACCAACTTGGGAAAGGTCCTGTAGATAGGAACACTGAAACTCGGCCATCTAAACCACAGCCCCCTCTAGCCATCCTATCCCAATTAAAGAGGGGGAAAAACTGAAAAGCACTTGTAAAGGTCACAGCCCAGGGGCACAAGTTCACTAAAAGACTGAGACATAATTGTAGGACTATAGAATGCTTCCTCACCTCCAACACTTCACCACCACTTTATTAAGGGCCTATTTATGACCACCTTTCAACAAATGTCCACCTTTCAACAAAAAAGTACAAGGCAAATCAAAAGGCAAAAACCAGATTTTTTTTGTTTGCTTTGTTTTTTTGTTTTGTTTTGTTTTTTAAGGCAGAGCGTCGCTCTGTTGCCCAGGCTTGAGTGCAATGGCGGGATCTCGGCTCACTGCAACCTCTGCCTCCTGGGTTCAAACAATTCTCCCACCTCAGTCTCCCAAGTAGCTGGGATTACAGGCACCCACCATCATGCCTAATTTTTGTATTTTTGTAGAAATGGTGTTTCATCATGTTGGTCAGGCTGGTCTTGAACTCCTGACCTCAGGTGATCCACCTGCCTCAGCCTCCCAAAGTGCTGGAATTACAGGTGTGAGCCACCACATCCAGCCAAAAAACCACAGTTTTTTAAGAAACACAACAAGCACCAGAACCAGACTCAGATATAGCAGAGACATTGGAATTATCAGATAAGAATTTAAAATAATTATAATTAATATGCCAAGAGCTCTTATGGAAAAAGTAAACAATGTGCAAGAAGAGATGGGTAATATAAGCAGAAAAATGGAAATTCTAAGAAAGCAAAAAACACTGTAATTGAAATGAAGAATGCTTTTCATGGGCTCATTAGGAGACTGGACACAGGTGAGGAAAAAATCTCTGAACTTGAGGATATGTCAAAAGAAACTTCCAAAACTGAAAAGAAAAAGAAAGCGGGGCGGGGGCGGGGGGAGAATGGAAAAGGGAAAAGGAAAAGGAAACAGAATATCCAAGAAGTGGGACAACTATTGAAAGTAATGGCAAAAACCGCAATTACTTTTGCACCAACCTAATTAAAACTGTGTACAATACATGTAATGGGAATACACGGAGACAGAAGAACAGAGGAAATATATGAAGCAATAATAACTGATAATTTCCTAAAATTAATATCAGACAACAAACCACAATTCTAGGAAGCTCAGAGAACACACCAAGCAGGATAAATGCAAAAAACTTGCAAGTAGGCATTCCACATTCAAACTGCAGAAAATCAAAGATAAAGAAAAATCTCGGAAAAAGCTAGAGGAAAAAACCCACCTTATCTATAGAGTGCCAAGGATAAGAATAACATCATCCTTTTCAGAAAACAGGTAAGCAAGAGAGTGAGATGCTTAAAGTGTTGAGAGAGGGGAAAAAAAACCCACCAATCTAGAATCCCATATCCTGTGAAATTATCCTTCAAAAATTATGGAGAAATAAAGACCTTCTCAAACAAAATTTGAGGGAATGTGTTGCTGGTAGACTTGCCTTGCAACAAATATTAAAAGAAGTTTCTCAGAGAGAAGGATAATGATACAGGTGAGAAACTCAGGTCTATATAAAGGAAAAAAGAGCAGTAGAGAAGGAAATCAGTGAAGGTGAAGTATTTTTAATGATTTTGCAACATATTTATCTTGTTTGTCATCAACTAAAAGTCATTTCGATCCCTAGGCAATCAGTTGCATAACAACTGGAAATAGTTTCAAAGCACGCAGAGAGATGAGCAAAGCTTGGTTAAAATGTGTATGACACTGATTAATGTATTTTCTTTCAAAGATGCTTATTAACACAGCCTTGCAAAACACATTCAAATAATTATTTATCAAAGTGGCACAACAGTAAGATTTCTGGATTTACAGTCAAGCAGAACTGGTTCAAACTCCAGGCTCAGTCACTTGCTGGCTGTATGTCTTGGACAAGTTAACCAAGTATCTCACTTGTAAAACAAAAATAGTAAAACCCACATTTCATATATTAACTGTAAGGACTAAATGTGAAGGCTAAACCAATTCCCCTAGCCCACTGTCCAGCTAATTCTAAATGCTTACTACCCAGTTATAAATGCCATGAATCCTGCAACATCCTCTTGTACTCCTTCATAAATTAGCTCAAAGCTAGCAAGTTTATGGCCAACCTCTGATAAGCATATAAAATTCAAGAGCATGCATTTCATGGAGATCACTCCAGCTGCACCTTACTTTAAAAATTTTCCTCTCTTATTTCTATTCATTTTTTAAATTGTTATCTTGCTGTATCATGAAACCTTTTTGAATCAGGGGTGGGAGAAGATTAAAAGGTAAGATACCAAACTAACAGTTTTATATTGTTTCTAAGAGATGGATGAAACAATCCCAGAAACAGGCTTCTAGAAGTATCTCAACCTTTAATCTTCATAATCAAGGATCCAATGCAGACCTGCTGGTCCATATTCCCAGCCACAGGAAGTGCCTGGTACACACATATTTGTTGTATGATTCATTTCTGTACTTCCACGTTTTCCCTTTTCTGGCAAAAAAAAAAAAAAAAAAATCAATTATTTCCTATTTGTACAATCTGCTTGGAATATATTTCTAATGTTCAAATTTCCTTATAAACAGTAAATATCAACTAACTCTCTATGCCAAATGTCATCCTCTATTTCAGGAAATATCTCCTATGTTGCTAAGTTCCTATACAATCTACACAATGTCACAAAATAAACCATCCATCATGCTGGCGAAAAAAATAATTGTTGGCTCAGTCCCATGTTAATGAGCCTACTTTCCCCCAATTTGGAAATAAGTGTAGGCTGGACTTCTCTACCAGTTTGAATACAACATACCATAATGGCATACCATAATTTTTGTATTTTTTAGCATTTTAAGGGTGTCTTTGGTGTTTTATTACTTCTCACAAAGATAAAACGGGAAATTTATTCTAGTACTGTTATTCTAGTACTTTTACATCCCACATAAGAAGAAAACATGTATGGGTACTACAGGACCAATCCATAGCTAGAAAGGCCACCACCTTCATGAGTAAGTTATGGTACCCCCCACCATACCCAAGAAGTCAGAACTGATTTAATAGGTAACACATTTTATTAAGAAGTTAAAAAAAAAACACACATTAATTCCACCAGCAATGAATTCTAGCATTTTCAAATCTTATGCTTCAGTAAGTCTTGAATGTTTTCAAAAAGTGATTTATGTTATGTTTTTCCCTCACTGGGGAGCAGGGCAGAACAGCAGCCTTTGGGCTAGTTTCCCCATCACCACTCACGCAGGTAACATCGAAACAGTTATCTTACCAGTAAATCGTTCACATAAAGCCCAAGCTCTAGCTTATGGAACACAAGGCCCTCAACAACTGATCCTCTCTACCTCTTCAGACTTAGCTCCCACCACTCCTGGCCGTCACCTGGACACAAAGCTGTTGTTCCACTCTACAGCACACAGAAATCCCCGTCTTAAATGCCTCCGTCTTTCCCTCCATTCTCCATCACTAAGTCCCAGGTATTACTTCAAAGGTAACCTCTGAGGGGAGCCTGCCTGAATGCTCTAGAGGTGGGTCAAGTGCTCTCTGTGCTTCCACATTACTCCAGGCGTACCTCCAACAGGGCATTTCACACTGTATAGAAATTACGCTAATGTCAGTACGCTCTTCCTATGCCCACATCTGGAAAGTGTGAACAAAACACCTTACTCATTTATATCCCAAGTACCAAGTATATGCTGGGTACTAAAAATTCATAAAATTGTAGTAAACTTTTTATATATTTTTACACTTCCTGTTTCCTCTTGCAAATTTCACTTTATTCTTCCTACATCTTTTGAAAAATCACTTCCTGCTAGCCAGGTGCAGTGGCTCACGCCTGTAATCCCAGCACTTTGGGAGGCCAAGGCAGGCCAATCACCTGAGATCGGGAGTAGGAGACCAGCCTGACCAACACGGAGAAACCCCGTCTCTACTAAAAATACAAAATGAGCCCAGCACAGTGGCGCATGCCTGTAATCCCAGCTACTCAGGAGCCTGAGGCAGGAGAACCATTTGAACCCGGGAAGCGGAGGTTGCAGTGAGCCAAAACGCACCACTGCACTCTAGCCTGGGCAAAAGAGTGAGATTCTGTCTCGAAAAAATAATAAAATAAAAATAGAAATACCACCACGCCTGGTGTGGTGGCAGGCACCTGTAAACCACTCAAAGTGCGGATCCCCCCGCCTCAGCCTCTCAAAGTGCTGGGATTATAGGCGTGAGCCACAGTGCCCAGCCTAATTTTTGTATTTTTTAGTAGAGACGCAGTTTCACCATGTTGGCCAGGGTGATCTCAAACTCCTAACCTCAAGTGATCCACCCATCTCAGCCTCCCAAAGTGTTGGGATTACAGGCATGAGCCACTGCGCCTGGCAGGATGGCTGATTTAAATTGGTATTCAGTACACAGGAAATAAAAGCTAAGTAGTTTTCTGTTTCTAATTTTTTTTTTTTCAATCACCAGCAACTTGAACCATGGACCAATCATTCCTGACCACCACTTGGCAGCTGATAAACTTATCAAAAGTATATTTCTACTAGGTCTTAGGTTAAATCCCTACTGCCTGCAACTCAAGTGTCCAGCGTCCTGCTCTTGTTCAAGCTGATCCCAAGCAGTTAAAACTGTTCACTGGAGGTGAAATGATAAACTTACCTTTATGCATGTGTAATGACTTACCACAGATTTCAAAAATATATATAAATTACATGCTCAGCCTTCCTGACATCATTTCCATCATACATCTCTGACTCACGATACCCCCCACTTGGATGTCTAATAAGCATCCCCATCACAAAACATTCAAAGCTTAATTCCAAAACTCATCCCTCCCCAAACCTGCTCCACACTGCAGTCCTTGCCATCACTATCTCACAGCAGTTCCATCCTACCAGTAGTTTAAGCCAAAAACGCTGCAGTCCACCCTGACTCTCTCATACTATAACCACGCTATCAACAAATCCACCTTCAAATGAAAATCCAAATCCCAATCGCTTTTTTTGTTCTTTACAGCAGTTTTAGGTTCACAGCAAAACCAACCACTATTTACCACCATCCATTCTGGTTCAAGCCACTGATTAAAAAATCAGTGACTTAAAAATAAGAGACTTTTTACTGCTTTTCCTGTTTCTGCCTTTGTTCCCATTATTAGTTAACTCTTCAGAGTAATCAGTGATCCTTTTAAGACATAGTTCAGATCATAACCTTTCCCTCCTCAAAACTCTCCTAAGGCTTTCCATCTCCTCAGTCTCCTCACATCAACCTCAGCTTTACAAACACACCAAGCATGATGAAACGTTAAGCTCCAAAAAGATGGAATTGTTTTTTAACGTTTTGTTCACTGCAGCATTCTCCAGCACCTGTAATCATGCTTGGGACAGTATAAAAGAACAGCAAGCATAAACCATTTTAATAAATGCTCTTGCTTCAAGGGGCTTTATAGTTGCTGTTCTCTTAGCTGGGGGTTCTCTACTCTCAGATACCTGCATGTATTCTCACTCGGCTCCTTCAGGGCTTTGCTCAGTAAGGCCTTACCAAGCACCCTACTTAAAATTCTATCACAAATTCACTTCCCCTACCTGTGTCCCATTTTTTCTTCATAGCATTTATACCATACATGTTTCACTCACTTGCATATTGTCTGCCATCTCTCATACACACATTTCTAAGGTCTGTGAGATCAAGAATGTTTATTTTCTCCACTGCTGAATCTGTAGCATCTAGAGCAGTGCCTTGCAATTTGCAGATGCTTGATATTGAATAGGTACATTTTTCTATGTATATTTCAATTTATACCATTTGGGTAGTTTGAGGATTATCTTTCTGGAAAGTCTTTAAATGTATTTCTAAGTCCTGTAAGATTTTGCTTTCTATTAATATGATTTTGATTTTGTAGGCTAAAAGTTGACTTAATAACATTGCTAGTACAACAGTAACAAATTACACTTGTTTTAACATCTCCAGCATATAGAAACATAAAGACCCCCATGATACGCCACATAAATACCTTAAAAACTGATAATAAACTGAAACTGATTAAACAGACAAAAATTCATTTTTTAAGCTGCCTTAATGTCTTTAATGCTGCCCAGCCATACTCCAGAACAGGAAGTCTTCATTTATTTAGTAAATTTTAAAGGGCAATCTGAAGTCAGAAGAGTTCAGATAATTTTTAGTGTCTCCAGTATCTACTTCAAGTATAAATAACTAAAAGCTACAGAAAAAAAATATGTTCAATATCACTGAAATAAAAATGCAAATATTTTTTACAGTATTATTGATGCATTTCAAAATCATTTATGCTGGAAATCATACACAAGAGTATACACTGTATTATTCCATTTATATAAAATTCTAGAAAATGCAACCAATCTATAGTGCCACACAGTAGATCAGTGGTTGCCTGGGGCTGAGGATGGAAGGAAGGAAGCATGGGGGAACCTATGCAAGGTGACGGAAATGTTCTGTATCTTGTTTGGTGATTACATATACATCTGTCAAAACTCATCTAACTGTACAACTTAAATGGACTGAAAGATACTGATGTCATTTGTCCACCTTAGACTGACTAGAGAAATACTAAACAGTGTGAGTAACAATATTTACTCACACTCAGTCGACGGAAGTTTATGTTGGTACCACCTTTTAAGGAAAACATTTTGGCAATGCCAAAACTTACAATGCAACTCACAACTTATCGTGAACAAAACTCTTTAAGTCAGTTAACAGTGTCTTCTAGGAAATTAAACTACACAAATATCATTCAAAGTATATTTTCAGGCCAGGCGTGATGGTTCACCCCTATAATCCCAGCACTTCGGGAGGCCAAGGTGGGCGGATCATCTGAGGTCGGGAGTTCAAGTCCAGCCTGGCAACATGGTGAAACCTCATCTCTACCAAAAATACAAAAACTAGCTGGGCATGGTGACACATGCCTGTAATCCCAGCTAAGGCACAGGAGGCTGAGGCATGAGAATCACTTAAATGAGGGAGGTGGAGGTTGTAACGAGTCATATTCACGCCACTGCACTCCAGCCTGGGTGACAGTATCTTTAAAAAAAAAAAAAAAAAAAAAAGGAAAGGAAAGGAGGGGAGGGGAGGGGAAAAGGAAAGAGGGAAAGGGAAAGGAAAGGAAGAAAGATCTATGCGAATGCCCTGAGTAAGCCGTGCTTGTAGTCCCAGCTACTCGGGAGGCTGAGGTATGAGAATTTTGTGAACCCAGGAGGCGGAGAGTACAGTGAGCCGAGATCGAGCCACAGCCGAGTCAGACTGGGCGACAGAGCAAGACTGTCTCAAAAAAAAAAAAAAAAGAAAAAAAAGGCCAAACCATATAACTGAGTGTTTAACAATTTTAAAAAGCACAAAAGAAAAATATTAATCAGGAGACCAGGAAGGTGTGGTTAACTGAAAGTAAAGACTTCCATTTTGTTTCTACTTTCTATTAAGTCTGATTTCTTCAATTTGGTCATTATAACTTAATACAAAAGTTACTTTAAAAAATACTATTGATCCTTAGGACAAATTCTGAAAAAACTGCTGACTTCTGAAATTACATTTAAAAAGAAATCAGATCTTTCAGATTTGGGAAGGCCACATAGGACGACAAAAGTCTGAAATTTAAATAAGCTAACTTCTACAAAGACCAACATTTACTATGCAGGCATTAAAAAAATAACTAGGCTCTCTTTTATGAAATTCAAGTGGACACAAGCTGGAAACCTTATGACCCATTCTCCTGCAATGCTCGATGATGTCTCTACTAAATTACTTGCACTGAGCCCAGCTCTCAAGAGTAAGCTCTCACAGTTTTACAATCTATTACTATTTCCTAGCTACACACCTTCCTCTAAAAATATTTTCTAACAAAAAAAAGGCCCCCAAGATATAATAATCTTATGTACACACAAGATGCATTAGGCATCCAAATATAAATTCAGTTTTCAACAGAAATATGTAAGTCCATTGCAATTTCATAATAAACTTAAAGACTAGTTAAACACAGGCATTCTTTAGCAGAAGCATCAACACTGAAGAGGAAAAAAGGTCCTCTGAAAGCAGCAACGCTCTGGGATCAAGACAAAACATTCAAATAAAGAAACAAGGCCGGGCACGGTGGCTCACACCTGTAATCCCAGCACTTTGGGAGGTGGAGGGGCGCAAACCACCAGAGGTCAGGAGTTCAAGACCATCCTGGCAAAACCCAGTCTCTACTAAAAATACAAAAATTAGCCGGGCATGGTAGCACATGCCTGTAATCCCAGCTACTCGGAGGCGGAAGCAAGAGAATCACCTGAACCTGGGAAGTGGAGGTTGCAGTGAGCCAAGATTGTGCCACTGCACTCTAGCCTGGTCAAAAGAGTGAAACTCTGTTTAAAAAGAGAGAGAGAGAGAGAAAGGAAGAGAGAAAGGAAGAAAGAAAAAGGAAGGAAGGAAGGAAGGAGAGAAAGACGGAAGGAGGAAGGGAGGGAAGGAGGAAGGGAGGGGAAGGAAGGAATGAAGGAAGGAAGGAATGGAGGGAGGAAAGGAGAAACTGGCCAGGCATGGTGGCTCATGCCTGTAATCCCAGCACTTTGGGAGGCTGAGGTGGATGGATCACAAGGTCAGGAGTTCCAGACCAGCCTGGCCAACACGGTGAAACCCTGTCTCTACTAAAAATACAAAAATTAGCCGGGCGTGGTGGTGTGCATCTGTAATCCCAGCTACTCAGGAGGCTGAGGCAAAAGAATCACTTGAACCCGGGAGGCGGCGGCTGCAGTGAGCAGAGATTGTGCCATTGCACCTCAGCCTGAGCAAGAGAGAGAGACTCCATCTCAAAAAACAGGAAACCAAATACTGGGTAGCTCCTTCAAAATAGTGTTTTTTTAAAAAAATGTTGGGCCAGGTGCAGTGGCTCACACCTGTAATATCATGAGCTGAAGACCAGCCTGGGCAATACATTTAAAAAGCCAGCGTGGTGGCACATGCCTGGAGGCCTAGCTACTCGGGAGGCCAAGGCAACAGGGC
Source organism: Hylobates moloch (assembly GCF_009828535.3). Taxonomy (NCBI): domain Eukaryota; kingdom Metazoa; phylum Chordata; class Mammalia; order Primates; family Hylobatidae; genus Hylobates; species Hylobates moloch. The sequence goes on along the minus strand of NW_026652283.1, from coordinate 18,224,136 downwards.
CACTTGAGCCCAAGGCGTTTGAAGCTGCAGTGAGCTACAATCCCGCCACTGCACTACAGCCTGGGCGACAGAGTAAGAATCTGTCTCAAAAAAAAAAAAAAAAAAGTTATTTATATCATAAAACAGGACTCTGACAAAAAGGAACATTTTTAAATAAAATCAAATAAGCCAAAATATTACATCCAAGTATGTAAAAACATAACATCAATAACCCTTTACACTAAGAACGTTTAAACAAACTGAAGCACAGTTCCTTTTATTAGGATTTTTGTTGTTGTTTAAAGAGGCGGGGGCCAGGCACAGTGGCTCATGCCTGTAATCCCAGCACTCTGGGAGGCAGAGGTGGGAGAATCACCTGCAGTAACGAGTTCGAGCCCAGCCTGGCCAACATGGCAAAACCCCTTCTCTACTACAAAATACAAAAATTAGCTGGGCATGGTGGCACGCACCCGTAGTCCCAGCTACTTGGGACGCTGAGCCACAAGAACCACTTGAACTTGGAAGCAGAGGTTGCAGTGAGCTGAGATCACACCACTGCACTCCAGCCTCAGCAACAGAGCAAGATTCCGTAGTGAAAAATAAAGAGGTGGGGTCTCGCTGTCACCCAGACTGGAGTGCAGTGGTCCAATCACAGCTCACTGTAGCCTGGAACTCCTGGCCTCAAGCAGTCCTCCCTTCTTACCCTCCCAAGTAGTTGGGATTACGGGCATGAGCCACTATATCCGGTATGTAAGGTTCTTACGAAAAGGTATCTGACATCACAGAATGTGGCTTAAGCCAGGTCACTTCAACCCTACTACTGTTTTATCACTGTTAATTCTCCAAAGTATTCTACTATAAAAATTACTCACCTATAATACTCATTTAACAAATTTTACAGCCTATTTTGTGCCATGAATGATCATGCTAGAGACTGGCTGTGGCAGAAACACCAGACACAACTTTATAGTGGAATCACAATGTACATTCATGTTCTCACACTGTGAGCAGCAGTTTCGTGTAGTGAAAAGAATTCTGACCTAGAAAAAAAAAAAATCTGGGTTGCGATTCCTGCTCTAACCTGCTTACAAATCCTTTTTAATTTTCAGATTAACAGAACCATGTGTTAGACCATGTAAACTTGATTCAATAAATTATGCAATGTAAATATTTAGTTTTTTTAAGATAAAAATAATACATTTTACTACTATAAAACATTTTAAGGCTACAAAGCCTCATAACCATTAAATTTTAAACATACTCTAATTTTTTAAAAAAACAGCAAATATATTAAAACTGCAGTGTTACAACTGCAAAATGTCCTACACCAGGTCAAAAGATTCTTTAATTTAAAAACAAACTATGTACACAGGAAATTTTCTAACAATTTCTTCCCTTTTATGAATACATATATTTTTTAGAATAGAGAAATATGTTTTAACCAAAATCCCCAAAATGTCCACTTATCTCAAAAACAAATTTCAAATGACACGATTTAACTCTTTTTTAGAAACAAAGTATCTCCTTGTAGACCTGTAGGCAACAGGCTTTGTTATACAAACATACAGATCAGTTTTCATATAAACTAAGAATTTAAGTTCTTTCAGAGAACTTATGCAGAGGTATTAAAGGTTTCTTTTTTTAAGTTGTGATTAAAGAGAAAACCCTCCATCAAGTATTTTTAATACATATTTTCCCATTTTTATATTTTAATAATCCAGCATCTGTTCACCATGAATTAAGAATTCAAAGAAAAAATAAAAATGCTTTAAACAACTGTGGCAAATTCTACCTTTTTAAGAGTATTACCATATTTAAAACATTTTATTAATGTGTAAAAGGGGAAAAAAGCACTAAGGCCAAAGATTTACTGACATACTGTTTTCAATTAGTAAAACAAATCTTAAAATATTGAGAGATAATTATTGTCCATCTTTAATTTCCTTTCATGTGAAATTCAGAAGTAACGTGTGTCCACTTTAGGTAACATTTATATATAAAAAGTTTATTAGAAATATAAAAAATTTTAAATTTTACACTATTTCCACCTTAAGATTCTTTTAGATAAAGCAGATGTGCCTTATGGTTCAAACACAATCTGATGTACAAAATCTTATTTAGTTCTTAGTAAAATAAATACAGAAACACAAATGATGAAATGATGGACTATTAATAACTTAAAAAACCCAATGTAAAAGTTTCCAAAAACCACCATTTGTTGTAGGTACCTAATATGGCAATATTTACTGTAAAATACATGAAACAGCTTTCACTAAAATTTAATGTACTGGCTTATTACCAAGATCAACACTGTCATATTAAAATGCAAGTTGTGTGGTCTAAGTTTATGTTTCCAAACTTTTTTGTCAACTAGACAAAGGAATCCAAAACTTTTTCTTAAAGGACCAGAGACAGGCTGAGTATCCCTCATCCGAAATGCTTGGGACCAGAAGTATTTCAGATTTTTGATTTTTTCGATTTTTGAGTATCTGCATATACATAATGAGACTCAGAAATGAGATCCAAGACTAAACATAAAGTTCATTTATATCTCACATACACCTTATACACATAGACTGAAGGTAATTTTATACAACAGTTTTAATAATTTTGTGCATGAAACAAAGTCTTAATTATGTTTTGACTATGACCAGTCACATGAGGTCAGGTGTGGAATTTTCCACTTGCGGCATGATGTCAGCACTCAGAAAGTTTTGGACTTTGGAGCATTTTTTATCTCAGATTTTTGGATTAGGGATTGCCAACCTGTAGTAAAAATTGGGGGCTTGCAGGACCCTAAGGTCTCACCACTCAATTCTGCCACTGCAGGAGAAAGCAGGTACAGACAACATATAAATGGGTATGCTTGTGAGCTGTAGTTTGCTTGATGCTAAACAATACATAAATTCTGGACAACAGACTTATTATTTCAGGTGTCACATTACAAATATGTCATATTTGAAGGTAGGAGCAACAATACAGATGGGCAGACATTAATAAATGAAAACCACAAATTAAAATTTTCACACTTATTACCCAGTCATAATTGGATGTTATGTGTATATATGTATACATACAAGTTATAAAGCTAGCTCATTTCAATTCCATATTCTTTTTGGTGTGTTAATCAACAGTATCAAACCAACATCAGATAAGCAGCAAAAGGATTATGACTGATTGAGTACTCAGAAGTTAATCAAAGATCACGAAATCTGGTTTTGACATCTAAGTATTTCTACACAATGAAAAAACTTATTTACTGTGCTCTATATAGAAAATATCAGATGTATCTTTTCAGGTGTCATTTTAAAATTCAATTGAATTGTTACAATTTGAAGCTAAATGTGATTTGCTTTGTTTTATTAGAAAAAATACTCAAGCAAGGTCTACAATCATTGGTCAATTAAGAATGACTTACAAGAACATGAGGCAATAAAATAAAAATACAGGTACAAACTATGTATCTGAAACACTTCTATTTGGCAATTTTATAACAAATCAAATTTTAAAAAGAACAAAAGAGATTGCAGATTACTTCGCAGATACAGAATAAAGCAATTGATGAAGTGCTTAAGCAAAAGAAAACAACAAAAAAAGAAAACACACTGCTTTTCTTTTTAAAAATAAGATCACATTGCTATAGATCAAATGGATAATACCCTTATTAAACAACCACTCCAGAATGTCTTATAGTAGCAGTGCTTTTATTCGCACTTCACTTAATTTTATAAGACTCATTTCATGTATATAGCTCTTTACCCCGTTGTTAACGAATAAAGTCTCTCATAATTTTTACACTTTTAAATTTTTTAAAGCAAATGAGAAATGATTTATGTATCGTGGAACCTTTCCCATTTTGGAACCAAAGGTTTAATTCTATATTTTTGTCTAATATTTCTTTAAAAAATTTAGTGTAAAAACTGCTGGTTTTTATATCACTGTAGTAAAGTGAAAACTCCTCAATCAGGAGTATTTTCTGCAGTTTCACTGCATATAACCACATACTTTACAATGTCCTTCCAACAGTAAGGAAATAACTGATTTCTTGATCACTGTCAGAAATGAGTGCCATAATTCTATTATGGGTATAGGTCCTCCCTCAAAGACTTTCTGGAAGGATGTTCAACGTGTTTTGTTCTTATAGATATTAACAGTAGTACATAGTCCCTTAAGTCTGTGAAAGACATTTATTGTTAAAGAAGGTGCTTTTATTAACAATTCCTCTGGCAGCACTAGTGAATTACAATATCCTTCAATATTATTTCTACCATAATATATACATTTAACTTTCATGCCTCTAGAAAAACATCTACAGTACATTTCAAAATATAAAAATATATTACAAATCTGCTGAATTATTTACAAGCAATGTTCTATTATCTCTATGCAACATTTGTTTAATACAATACTAACAAGTTACACATATTTCCATTTCTGTAAGTTAAAAAAAATCGATATGGCTTCTTGCTTACCAAGCAAGAAAGTGATTTTATTTTCCTTTTCAAGACCAACTTTGGTGCATAAAAGATTCAGTTTGAAGATACTTGTAAAAAAAATACAATTTTTCTTACATTAAGAAAAAACAACTCAAAAACCAAATGATTTCCTCAGAAAAAAAATTAGAGTCATATAGGTTAAATGAAAATATGAAGATTATTCAAATAATTTGAAAGGTTTTTCAAAAACCGTTAACAGATTAGTTATATAGGTAAATATTAACATACTGTACTCCATGAGAAAGCCCTAGTCCTGAAAAGGGAGCCACCAGACATACTGCAACACTCTTTAACAGTAATTTTCAGCCCTAATTCGATAGACGAATTTTTAGTTGATTGCAAACGTCGTTCACTGTTTGCTTAAATACAAATTGAACACTTTTCTTATCAGAGTTCTGCAAAAGAACACAAATGGCAACCAATCACATCTATTTATCATAATTGAAAGGTAAATTATCTCTTGATAATTTTCATTGTCTAAATATTTCCTAATATGACTTCAAATCAATAAACACTGTTAAGACAAATATCCGTACAGTGCTTTTGGTATTTGTAAGGGCACATGTTGTAATTGTTTTTCTTTCCAATATAAACTACTGAAATCACTAAAGGGAAGAAAAGAAAAAAAAAGCAGCTTAAAGCAGCAAGCATGCAAAGCCTTTAAGAAGCTGTTCTACTAAGTTGCCAAAAGAGTGTTTGCTCAGTCTCCCACAGTACCATTCCATGAAAATGTGGATATACAGTAATATATTAATATATTCCACCAAAGAGTCTACTTCATTCACAGAATGTTTACACTAAGCATAAATATTATCCTAAATACTGGATTAAAAAAAAAAAAAAAAAAGGAAGGGGTTGACTCTAATGTGCAACTTTTCCTAAACCCATTGTCAGTGACTAAGACTGCAGGTGTCCCCGCTTGTTTGCTTTTTATGTATTTATTTATTTTTTACCTCTTCAACCTCTTCTGCGGCATTGTTCTAGAAAAAGAGAAAAAGAAATCCTTTTATTCAACTGAATCAAACACATTTGAGTGCTTCAAGAGACATCAAAAATATTAATAAGATACAGGCAATGTGATGATCATAGATTACAATAAAAATGTATTTCCAAAACATTTATACATATGGATCTATACTTAGTTACATAATATAGTTGTTGAATAAAAGTTTTAAATTTAGCCTGCTAGTGCATTTCTAAGAAAGAATTCCATGTGTAATATATATATTTTAGCCAACTAATACTTTAAAACTGATGCTTGGCTGGGTCCCAGAGGCTCATGCCTGTAATCTTCCCAGCACTTTGGGAAGCCAAGGCAGAAAGACTGCTTGAGCCCAGGAGTTCAAGATGAGCCTAGAAACACAGAGAGAAGTGGTCTCAAAAACAACAACAAACTCCAATGCTTAAACCCCAAATAAATACAGTTGTCTCTCGGCATGCACAGTGGGAGTGGGGGGGTTCCCAGAATCCCCTGCAGATTCCAAAATCCAAGGAAATAGCAGTGTTTGCAAATAACCTACATACATCCTTCTGTATACTTTAAATCATCTCTAGATTACTTGTAATAATATAATATAAATGCTATGTAAATCATTGTTACACTATATTGGTCTTATTTGTATTATTTTTTATTGTTGTATTGGTATCTTTTTCCCCCAAATAACTTTGATACGCAGTTGGTTGAATCCATGGATGTGGAAGTTGTGGATACAGAGGACCAACTGTATATTCCTTTTAGACTCATTTTGAAGGAATATATTTATTTTGCAGAAGGTTTGCCATACTTTCATTTTGACATGTGCACAAGCAGGAAGTTATTTCTCCTAAAAACAAGTAAGAATAATTGTTTTTCTTCTTTTAATTAATTTCACAAGTTTTCCCAGTCAAAATCCAGAAATTTAAGAAAAGACTGCTACACTAGGACAAATGTAGGGGCTTCTATGACTGTATACCACATTACAGTACACTCAATTCTGATTTCCAGAATAGTGAAAGAACAGAGGTTTAGAGTCAAAAATAAGTTTTAAGATGGACTTTTTTATTTTTTGGACAGACTCCTGCTCTGTAGCCGAGGCTGGAGTGTAGGACGTGATCTCGGCTCACTGCAACCTCTGCCTCCTGGGTTCAAGTGATTCTCGTGCCTCAGCCGCCCGAGTAGCTGAGATTACAGGCGTGCACCACTACGTCCGACTGATTTTTGCATTTTTAGTTGAAACAGGGTTTCATCATGTTGGCCAGGCTGGTCTCGAACTCCTGGCCTCCAGTGATCCACCCACCTCGGCCTCCCAAAGTGTTGGGATTACGGGCGTGAGCCACCTCACCAGGCCAAGATGGCTTTTTTGATACAGGTAAGGAAAATTAAATCCACAGAAGCACCTAATATATCTTAAGAACATCCTCATTTCCAATAAAATCAGCAAGACTTGTGGAATCATACACATAAATTTGAGAATACGCAACATTGTTCCTATGCACTTCAGAACATCAGTTCTAAGCTTAAATTTTGTTTTAAGTCACTTTCACTAAAATATCTAAATTGCTTCCTATATAGCACAAGAACAGAAAAAAAATAAGCTGGTTTGGTGAGAAAGCAAGACTCTTGGAAAGAAGGAAGCAGGATGCAGGCAGAAACACAGATTAATCTTAATTTAAGATTCATGCCCCTTTGACAACTCTCTAAGAGAGGTTTACAACTAGTTCTAAAAGGCAGAGTGGCTCTCCCAAAATATCACTCTTTCAGGATGCTAATTTTAATTCATCTCTCCAAAGAGTAAACAGAAATAACTCTAAATTAAGTACAAATAAATCAAGAACACTCAATTATTTTTCTTTATAAAGAGAGAGGTAACTCGTAACCTTCCCAAATTTTTGGTAGTAGATTACTCTCAATCTTCTTCTCCTTGATGATCTAGTGCATTCCACAAATAACACGTTTTATTGTATTAATTAGCACTTTCACCAAAAGATGTTTGAGAAGAAAAAAAATTTTTTGAGACAGGTTCTCGCTGTGTCAGCCAGGCTGGAGTGCGGTGGCGCAATCCTGGCTCACTGCAGCCTCAAACTTCCAGGTTCAAGCAATCCTCCTACCTCAGCCTCCTGAGTTGCTGGGACCATAGGCATGTGCCACCATGCCTGGCTAATTTTTGTATTTTTTGTAGAGACAGGGTCTCACTATGTTGCCCAGGCTGGTCTCGAACTCCTAGACTTCAGCAATCTGCCCACCTCAGCTTCCCAAAATGCTGTGATTATAGGCATGAGCCACTGGGCCCAGCCAAAAAAACCTTTAATAAGGAAAACTATGCTTCTACGTGGCAATGCCCATTATGTTAGAATTTCACTCACAGAATAATGTCTCAAATTACAGGAAATCTCCAGGTGAATAGCACTCCAAAAAGGTGCATCGTGGAATGAATATATCCTTCAAAGTATTTAATTAATATAAAATTAGCTATCCTTATGATAGCTAAAATTTACAAAGCTTCACTGAAAAAAGATATAAAGTCCTTTCAGTAAGAGTGCCTTTTAAAAGCTGGTTTTAAGCATTTCCACCACTTTTTTAATCACTCTCGTGTACATCATTTGGATACAGGCACTATGGAGTTCAACCACATTCCTGCAAACTTCGGCAGGTTAATTATTTAACCTCTTGCCTCAGTTTTCCAATCTGTAAAGCAGAGACAGTAAAGCCTACTTCACAGAGCAGCTGTGAGAATGACGTATATGCAAAGCACCTAGCAAAGTGACTCAGCGCATAAAAGAGAAATGTTGGTCTCTTCTCCTTCCCCCACATACCTTCATAAGCACAGCACACTAAAAAACAGCTCAAAACATAAAATTACTAGAAATGTGAACACTCTAAGCTATGTCTTAAAAAACAAATAATATTTGAACTGCTCTTTTGGAAAGTTTGGTGAAAGGGTAAGTTAAAAAAAAATCAAACAGTTTTGGTATTTCAGACTCATGCAACATATTCTTAGGTCCACAAAAGTCTGTTATTGTAAAAAGAATTACCTTGTTAAAGGGTGCTTATTTTCAAATTACTATGCATATTACAATCTAACATACTTAAGATAAATCTGGGATTAAACAAGCATATAAACTTTATTAGCAAAATACTGTTTTTCTGGATTCTACAATTTTTAACTCTGTGAGTCCACATACACAAAAAAAAAAAAAAAAGAAGAAAGAAAAGCCAGAAGTAATGAGATATGCTTGGTATTAAAATTCAGCACTTAAAACTAAGTCCTAATTTATCCAAAATTTGGGGAGAGAAAATTACAAATCAAAAAGTAAAACATAAAGGCAAGAATTAAATTACCTGTATATGTTTGGGTCCAAAAGCAAGGCAGTATCTTTGGGTAGCTTTGATAAATGAACTACTTTAGTTTTTAACTGATGTCGTTCACTTTCATTCACCCACACATCAGGCAGACTATGAATTAAAAAACAAGTCAATAATAAAATAACATTAATTTTAGATTTACACGTCCATGTGCCTTCACATTCTGGCATTTTCTGCTACTCTGATCAGTCCACGTTAAGTGAACAAGTTTCCCAGAAGCCAGGGAAGCTCCACTATCAACCTTAATAGCAGGACTTGGAGTCCCAGATAAGAAATGGCAGTGTTAAACTTTAAACACGAATTCAGCAATAAATTAAACATTTTCAGTGGCAACATCTTATCAAATTAGAAATTTGTCAGAACACACTGGCTAGCTTTTAACTCAATGAGTGAAATTCATACTTGATTTTGACTTGTTGAAAATCTGACAGCAAGTTTCTTTACTAAGAGAGAAATAAAAGGGCCCAGCGCGGTGGCTCCTTCCTCTAATTCCAGCACTTTGGGAGGCCAAGAGGGGAAGATAAATTGAGCCCAGGAGTTTAGGACCACACTGGCCAACATGGTGAAACCCCATCTGTACTAAAAATACAAAAATTAGCTGGGCATGGTGGCGCACACCTGTATTCCCAGCAACTCCAGAGAACGAGGCACAAGAATCGCTTGAACCCAGGAGGCAGAACTTGCAGTGAGCCAAGAGTGCACCACTGCACTGCAGCATGGGCAGCAAAGGGAGACTGTCTCTCCCAAAAAAATAAGAATAAAAATAAAAAACAGAAAAACAAAAAAACCTGTAAGATTAAAGTCCATTTAAATAAATAAATAAATAAATAAATAAATAAATAAATAAATAAATAAATAAATAAATACAAACCCTGTAAGATTAAACTCCATTAAAAAAAAGAAACGCATGTGGCCATACACTGAATTCAAAGAAATTCAACTCTACGAGAAAATTCAAATGAATGTATTTTGATATTTGGATTAATCAATTTCCAAACATTAGGAATATACACATTTGAATTTGATTTTTTTGAACAGGGTCTCACTCTGTCACCCAAGCTTGAGTTGCAGTGGTACAATCACGGCTCACTGCAGCTTCAACCTCCCGGGCTCAATCGATCTTCCCGCCTCAGTCTCCTCAGTATCTGGGACTACAGGCGACACCATCACAACCAGCTAATTTCTTTGTTTTCCTGTAGAGACGAGGATTTACTATGCTGCCCAGGCTGATCTCAAACTCCTGCCCTAAAAGCAATCCTTCTGCCTCAGCCTCACAAAGCACTGGGATTACCAGCATAAACCACTGTGCCCAGCCATTGGCCACATATGTGAATTAGGTACACATAATGAAATCTCTTTCAGTGAAATTTATTCTATTCTTGATGCTTATAAATTTTGTCCAATATGTCTACAATATATCCTCATTTCCTTTTATAAAAAGAAAATTTTAATAAAAAAGATAAAAAGAAAATTACATGAAATATCTGAACTAAGCTCTAAATGGGCACTAAAACTTAAAGAAAAATGTAATCACTTCTAGAAAATTAGTCAATTGCTTTTTCTATAAAATACCATTCACTGTGCACTAGAGAACATTTACAAATTTTTAAAATAAAAGATTCAAACAAAGGCACAGCTATGGCTGCTTGTATACTGCTTGGAGGTCACTAAAAATGCTAAAAATAATTTAAAATTTCTATAACTACTTTTTTTATTTTTGAGACAGAGTCTCACTGATGCACAGGTTGAGACCCTATCTCAAAAACAAAAACAAAAACAAAAAAAAACACCACACAAGATTTAAAAAGCTTAAGATTTTTGTTTTGTTGTTTTTGTTTTTGGGATAGTCTCGCTCTGTTGCCCAAGCTAGAGTGCAGTGGCATGATCTCGGCTCACTGCAACCTTTGCCTCCCGGGTTCAAGTGATTCTCACGCCTCAGCCTCCCAAACAGCTGGGATTACGGGTGCACACCACCACACCCGGCTAATTTTTGTATTTTTAGTAGAGACGGGGTTTCACTATGTTGGCCAGGCTGGTCTCGAACTGACGGCCACCCCAGCCTCCCAAAGTGCTGGGATTACAGGCGTGAGCCACCGCCTCCAGCAAAAAAAAAGAAAAGGTGGGCTTAAGTTTTGAAGCGTAAAACGTGAGCCAGATAGTCTAAGACCTTTCAGATTATCTCTTTAATCCTGACAACCTCAAAACGTTGTAAAATGTAATTTCTTTTTATTTGGATTTGATAAATAATTTTTGTGTGTAAGATTTTAACAAAAATAAAACACGAACTTATTACTTACACATAGTATTTCAAATACTTACATGTCTTCAGGCATCCAATGAAGCAAAAGTTTGATTTTCCCAGAATCTTCTTTTCTCTTAGCTATTACCTGATAATGACATGAAAAGAAATCATAAAAACAATGTGTAAAACATCATTTTCATGTATTGTTAAAAAAAACACTTTTGGGGCTGGGCGCGATGTCTCATGCCTGTAATCCCAACACTTTGGGAGGCCAAGGCGGGTGGATTATAAGGTCAGGAGTTTGAGACTAGCTTGGCCAATATGGTGAAACCCCGTCTCTACTAAAAACACAAAAATCAGCCGGGAGTGGTGGTGGGCTTCTGCAGTCCCAGCTACTAAGGAGGCTGAGGCAGGAGAATCACCTGAACACAGGAGGTAGAAGTTGCAGTGAGCAAAGATCTCGCCACTGCACTCCAGCCTGGGTGATACAGCAAGACTCCATCTCAGAGAAAAAAAAAACTTTCACCCCTAATCAAGAACTTAAGTGTTCAGACCCTGAAGAGATAGTAATCCTGCCTGCTTTGCAGTTCTTCCCTGCCTTGTAGCACTCAAACCTTTGTCTTTCCCACAAGACTGAAAACTCCATGACATAGGAATATTTCTTATCCTATGAATCTTTGTCATACCACCTATAGTAGTGTTTAGTATAAAATGAATTAATTGTTTGGAAATCTATCCTAAAAAAAAAAAAAAAACCTAGATTCAGTAAAAGCTCTGTGGCCAAGGATGTTTGTGTTACAGTGAACACCTTCGAGCACTTCAGGCCCCAAAAGGGGACAGCAAATATTCCAACACTAAGATCTAGGAACTGTACTCATTAATACCCATTCTCTCCATCCAAGCTGCCATAACCCAAGTTCAGGTCTCCATTCTTCTGAACCTCCTCAAGTCATCAAAGCTACCTTCCACTAAGTACCCAGAGGCTTTTTCCAAAGTACAAATTCAGTAGCATCACTTTCCTGACAAACTCTTCAATAGTTCCCCCGAGCACTTAGGAAAGGGTCACTCTTAGTATGGTGCAGAAAACTCTTCAGGATCTGGCTTCTCTAGGCCTCAGCTATTTCATGGTTTTCTGCCTTGAACTCCTTTAGCCTCATACTGAGAACAGTTTCCCAAACTATGGAACATATAATAGAAATATTGTCCTGATCTCTAACTTAATGGAACAACCAACTCTCTGGGGCTTTCTGTGCACCAGCAGCATTAATGTTTTACAGAAAAACAGTTATCATATCCAGATACCATTTTAGAGTGCTGGGCACACAACAGTAAAACAAAACAAATCCCACTCTACTAAAACTAAAGACTTATTTATATGAAAACTGGAGTTCATAGCTTTTGGAAGGCTTACTAAAGGTCATTTCCTCGGTGGCTCACGCCCACAATACCAGTACTTTGGGAGGCCAAAGTGAGGATCACCTGAGCCCAGGAGTTCTAGACCAGCCTAGGCAACATAGGGAGACCCTGTCACAATACAAAAAATTAGCCAGGTATGGTGGTGCTTGCCTGTAGTCCCAGCTACTTGGGAGGCTGAGGTGACAGGATCACTTGCCCAGGAGCTGTGACTGTGCCACTGCACTCCAGGCTGAGCAACAGAGGCCCCATCTCAAAAAAAAAAAAAAAAAAAAAAAAAAGTCACTTCCTTAAAAAGCGATGTACTGCAGAATTACAGTAAAAATTGAGAACAAAAACTGTAACATGTCTCATTAGGGTATCTCTAATAGCTTTTCAATTGTCTACAAGTTCTGGCTCCACTTTAAATAAAAGCTGCAAACCATTAGATTATGTACACATTTAAATGTGTTTTATTCAAGAAATGTGACCAGAAACCCCAATTAATGTATCTAGACTCCAAAGTATGACTTTGGCTCTATATAAAACAAATTACTGAACATTCATTTACATACTCAGCAAAAATGTTTAAGTTATGTAGGCTTCATCTTTTGATTACTCATTTTAAATAACTCAGGCAATTAACCTAGGCAACTATAGGTCTCAGTTTAAGTCAAATAAAATTCATATCAAATTTTTACTCCCACCATCCCAACACTTTCCTGGCCTGGCATATGCCGTGTCTGCCCACGCGCATACACAATTATACATAGGACACATGCGCTATCACCTTTTCCATATTGCCCCTCCCCCACAACTCCAATAACGGGTGAAAAGTCTCTAGTACATGTCTTCAAAATGCTGAGTGCTTACTCTACATTAGCATGTATTACACCATATTGCCATTGCTTTATGTGCCCACCTTCCCTCACCGAATGTGGAATGTAGAATATGGTAGAAAATTCTGTCTCTACCTTAGGTACTAACCCAAACATTTCCAGTAAATGGAGAATGTAATGCAATATAATGGAATACTATGCAGTCATTTAACATTGGGTTTACACACACACTAATAAAAACAAGTGACAGGTGGGCGGAACACTTGAGGTTAGAAGTTTGTGACCAGCCTGGCCAACATGGTGAAACCCAATCTCTACTAAAAATATAAAAATTAGCCAGGCATGATGGTGCACGTCAGTAATCCCAGCTACTCGGGAGGCTGAGGCAGGAGAATTGCTTAAACCTGGGCAGTGGAAGCTGCAGTGAGCCGAGATCATGCCACTGCACTCCAGTCCAAGCAACAGAGTGAGTGAGACTCCGTTTCAAAAAAAAAAAAAAAAAGAGAGAGAGTAGCAATGGTACTAATATTACCGAAGTAAAAGGTTTTTCAACAACCCGAAGTAAAAGGTTTTTCAATTTCACTTTTATATTTCAAGCCAAAGTCTCACTCTGTCACCCAGGCAGCGCAGTGACAATCTCAGCCCATTGCAACCTCTGTCTTCTAGGCTTGAGTATTCTTCTCGTCTTGGCCTCCTGAGTAGCCAGAACCACAGGCGCAGCCACTACGCCTAGGTAAGTCTTTTTTATTTTTTCTAGAGACGGGGTTTCACGATTTTGCCCAGGCTGGTATCAAACTCCTGAGCTCAGGTGATCTGCCCACCTCAGCCTCCCAAGTGCTGAGATTACAGGTGTGAGCCACAGCACCCAGCCTCAACTTCACTTTTAATCATATATTTTCACAAATATATGTGAATTAAAGAAGCTTTAAGTAATCAAGCCAAAGCCATGTTATTATTAATTCAGAGAATGAAAATGCCATTTGTTTTACTATCTATGTGGCTTAGCTTACCCAATCAAAAGCATTCATAGTAGACGAAATTTTTTCAAGTCTTTTCATTTTTATTACTTAAAAAAGTTGTATTTTTTAATTTAGCTGACTCTGTGCTTGTGCCTTCAACACTTACACACCAATTTTCTACTCCTTAATAAGGAAAGCATGTTTGATCCTGTCACAAACACATTTAGCACACATGGAACCACCATAGGCCCTGCCGACATGTTCTTTGTTTTGGACAATCTCATTAAGAACTTTGGGTCTTACAGCACGAACCCCTCCATATCTGCCTGGGCACATGCCACATGCAGATTTTGATGCTTTCCCAACGTTCTTAGTAAAAAGGTAAACAACTCTATTACCAAGGGTCCGGGACAGCCTTGTTTTGTTGGAGGCTGTATTGTAGAAAAGCCTACGACAGTATGTCAAATGCTGGACCATTCTGAGTGCCTGCAGACAGCGTCCCGGAAGAGGAAGAAGAAAGCCTTTGAAATATTTTTAAATGAATAAACAGTAAAGAAAAAATACTAATGAGAAGGAAAAGTCTCTAATTTACAACTTAAAGCACTTGTTATCTCCTGGAGTTTTTTGCTGTAGTTGGTTTTATTCTAAATGAAAGGTAGGCCAATCAGTCTAGGTTTAAGCTTAAGGAATCTATGCAAGTTAACATCAATCTGAACAGAAAGACCTAAAAAAGTATAAGAAAAGCAATATACTTTTATTACCAGATTCTGAAAATTAAGGTAATGCTTAAATAAAATAAAATCAGGCAAAACAATAACGTCAAACTCTTAAAATTTCCATATAAACAAAATTAGAACTTTAGTGTTTTAACAATCTTAATCTCAATTTTTTTAATCAAGTTCCAACCACCCAAACAAAATAATCTTATAATGTAATCCTGAAAACATACTAGGACTGAGTAAAAGCAGAGCTTTAAGCAAAAACAAAACACTGTCTCCACTATATAAAAAACCTATGGTCAGGCCAGGTGCAGTGGCTCACACCTATAATCCCAGCACTTTGGGAGGCTGAGGCAGGAGGACTGCTTGAGCCCAGGAGTTTGAGGCCAGTCTGGACAACATGGTGAATCCCTGTTTCTAGTTTTTATTTTTTTAAATATGTTTAAAAAAAAAAAAAAAAAGTCTGTAGTAACATAAATACTCTGATTCTAGACTTGGCAACAAAATTTAAAAGCCCAAACACAGGTCTGGAGCTGCTAAAACAAAATACCTCTACAATGAAATAATACATAAAAACAATGCAAGCCAACCAAGCACAGCAAGCCAACTGATTGGTAACTAGGATTTTGCTGACCTCTTCTGGAGAAGGCTCGAAAGAAAATATTTCAATTAATGAAATAAGGCAAATTAGGCAAACCAAACAGTATAGTACCTGATATCCTTCTTTTAACCAATTGTTTCATTATTTGTATTATTTTCTATAAAAGTTAATTTGATAACAAAGTAACTTAAATTTGCAGTTAGTACTGAATGTTTTTTTACTACTAACAGAATTGATTCTGTTTAACATGTACTGCCTCCATCAAAACCTTCCCAGTTATAGAACTTTGGAGAATTTGCTCACCTAGCTCCTTTCCTTTCTATTGTGTCCAACGAAGACCTTATCTCATTATGGATGTCTCTTCCTTCCACCTTCCTTCCCCAGGAAAAAAATCATTCTTCAGATTACATTCCACCTGTGTGACTTTTCCTCAGTTAAGGTACCTCTCTGCCTCCTCACTGTGACTTAAGGGTGGACATCACTCATTCCTAGGTTTTTAAGCTTACAATATATGTAAGCGTCAATGTTCTCAAGCCCTCTCAGATGTTTTCTATAGCTCAAAAACTTTTCATGGACTATTTTGACTGTGCAAATTTTTAATTTTCTTTCTAGACTTCTAATATTATTACCACTATTTTTGGTTCCTTCATTTTCCTTTTTTTGGAGCCATCTCTATTCCTCCCATGGTGAAGCTAAGGATTTCATCAAAATGAGCTGCTCTAATGAAAGCATATGCAAGTTAGTGCTTCCCTTTTACATCACTACTCCCTTATCTGTAGAGGCACTAGCTCATTACTAGACCACCATTTCACCAAATCTATTGCCCTTTAAATCTTTAAATGTTTGGTGAGCCCCAAACACTTCAATCCTTATGCTAACTTTCTCTTTATTTACACTTATTTCCTAGGTAATCTCATCCAGTCTGATAGCTATAAATACCACAAATACACTAAAAATTCCCATATTTTCTATCTGTAGCCACACCTCCCTCCTCTGGGCTCTCAACTTATAGCCATCAGCCTAAGTGACAGAGCCACTGAATGCCCTATAGGCCTCTAAATATGTCCAAATTAGACCTCTTGATACTCCCTTCTCCCCAATCTGCTTGCCTGAGAGCCTCCACGGCTCTGCCATGGAGCTGCCCAGGCCAAAAGGCCTTGGAGTTGCTGTTACCTCTTATTCTAAAACCCAGTATCTCATCCATCCATAACTCTTGTCCATAGTAACTCCAAAAGATAACCAGAATCCAACCCTTATCTCCACTGCAAACATTCCAGTCTAAGCCACTATCATTCTGACTTGAAATGCTGAAAAGACAAATTCCCCTTTACTCTCTCACCCCTGACTTTCTACAATTTGTTCTCAACACAGAAACCAAAGCAAACATGTTAAAGCTTGCACGAGGGAAAAGAACAACAGTAGGTTTTCTAGGGCAGGAGGTGGAGGTAGGAATGTACTACAAAGCTACATCAGAAAACTTCAGAGTGCCGGAACTATTCTATCTTAACTGTGGTGCTGCTTGCCTCAGTGAGTACAACTTTCAAAACTCACAGAAATGTATACTTTCAATGGGTATAGTTTATTATATATAAATTATACCTCAATAAAAATTGACAGCAAGTTTCTTTACTAAGAGAGAAATAAAAGGGCCAGGCACGGTGGCTCATGCCTGTAATCCCAGCACTTTGGGAGGCCAAGGTGAGTGGATCACTAGAGGTCAGAAGTTCGAGACCAGCCTGGCCAACATGGCGAAACCCCATCTCTACTAAAAATAGAAAAATTAGCTGGGCATGGGGACGCTAATTTAGTAGTAGTCCCAGCTACTCGGGAAGCTGCAGCACAAGAATCGCTTGAACCTGGGAGGCAGAGGTTGCAGTGAGCCAGTATGGTGTCACTGCACTCCAGCCTGGGTGACACAGCAAGGCTCTGTCCCCAAAAAAATATTATATATATTATTTTAAAAACTAGGCCAGGCATGGTGGCTCACTCCAGCACTCTGGGAGGCAAAGCCAGGAGGATCACCTGAGCCCAGGGGTTTGAGATCAGCCTGGGCAACATAGCAAGATGTCGTCTCTACAAAAAAAAAAAAAAAAAAAAAAACTCAAAAAATTCGCCAGGCATGGCGGTGTGCTCCTACAGACCAAACTACTCGGGAGACTGAGGAGAGAGGACTGCTAGAGCCCATGAGTTTGAGGCAACAGTGAGCCATGATCATACCACATTTCACCCTGGGTGACACAGTGAAACTCTGACTCAAGAAAACAAAACAAACAAACAAAATCAGACCATGCCTATCCAACCCCCTTCAATGGCTTCCCATCTCACACAGAATAAAAGCTAAGGTCTTAGTCCACCAAGGTTCTCCCTATTACCTCTCAAACTTAACTCCTACTCTCTCCTCTTCCCTTGTTCCCTCCAGCTACACTGCCTACTCACTGTTGTCCCACCTCAAGATGTTACACCTCATCTTCCCTCTGGCTAAAATGCTTATCCCCCACTAACAATTGAATGGTTTATGCCCTCATTATAAGTTTTTACAATTTTACTAATTTATCTTGTTTTATCATGTCTCTTCAATTAGAGTAGCTGCATGGTATTTTTTGTTTGGTTGGTTTTAATCTGTTTTGCTCACTGCTATGTCATTACATTAATACCTGGCTCACAGTAGGTGCTCAATATTTAATGATCACCTTAATATTTAAAACACTTAATTTAATAAGTGAATGAACAAACTAGCTCTAATGCCACACTCTGGACATGGTGACAACATCTTACTGACCTGTTAAAAAAAAATCTATATTACAGACCTACCGTATCATAAAACTATGTTCCCAAATTTCAAAGGAGGACTTCAACCAGCCTTGCTGAGCAAGGCTCTAACCTTGCTGAATCCCCACAAAGTCCCCAGAACAGCCATATTCTCTTTCTGGTCTCCAAATCCTGTATTTTACCCCCCAACTCTTTCATCCTTATTTAGATAAATGTATTTCCTATGTTATTTAAAAGAGAATAAGGACACCTTTCCTCTAATTCATGTCTCCTGTGTCTTCCAATCTCAGAAAAAGTCTCCCTTCCTTTGCATCTAATTTTCCACTTTCTTGCCTTTGACTCCAAATTTTGTTCTATCACTCTCTCCTTATATCCTTATCTAATTTCCAAAATATACAATTCTACCCTTAAATATTCTAAAACTTGAGTGGAATGTACTGATACCTAACTATTGCTCCATTTTCCATCTTGCCTTTTTTTTTAATAAAGTTATTTAATAGTGTCCATTTAATTGGTATATTTGCTGTCAATAAATTGGCAACACAAGGAAGAACAAAAGGGTGAGCTCCTAACCAGGCTCTCATGCCAGGCTCAAGCAGGATTTATCTTCCCTGTAGTATCACACATATCAATCTAAATACCACAAGAGTTCTCATCCTGGAATCCATGAATAGGGTGGGGGTAAAGGTCCATAAACCCTATGTAATAACAGTACACAACTAGTCAGGTGCGGTGGCTCATGCCTGTAATCCCAGCACTTTGGGAGGCCGAGGTGGGCAGATCACGAGGTCAGGAGATCGAGACCATCCTGGTCTAGTAGAGATGGCGAAATCCCATCTCTACTAAAAAAATATAAAAAAATTAGCCAGGCATGGTAAGGGGGGCGCCTGTAGTCCCGGCTACTCGGGAGGCTGAGGCAGCAGAATGGCGTGAACCTGGGAGGCGGAGCTTACAGTGAGCCAAGATTGCGCCACTGCACTCCAGCCTAGGCAACAGAGCGACTCCGTCTCAAAAAAACATACACAACTATACTAGATCACAATAGGAAAGATAATACAACCTTTTTAGTCCCCAGTTTCATTATCTGAAAAATTCAAGTTAGGGGACAACATTGGCTATGTGGTAACTAAAAACATAAATTAATTTACATGATACATTTAATAACCTACATTATGTCAAGCATGCCTCCATTTAAATTTAGTCCATAAACAAGACAAGGTTAGCCTGGGCAACATGGTGAGACCTTGCCTCTACCAAAAATAAAAAAAATTAGCCAGGTGTGATAGCTCATGCCTGTGGTCCCAGCTACTCAGAAGACTGAGGTGGGAGGATCTCTTGAACCCAGGAGATTGAGACTACAGTGAGCCATGTTTGTGCCACTGCACTCCAGCCTGGGTGACAGAGTAAGACCCTGTCTTGGAAAGGGAAAGAAAGACAAAGGATATCAGTAGGGCGTGGTGGCTCACCTGTAATCTCGACATTTTGGGAGGCTAGGACAGGAGGACTGCTTGAGGCAAAGAGTTCAAAACCAGCCTCGGCAACACAGCAAGATCCTGTCTCTATAAAAATAAATGTTTAAAAAAAAAAAAAAACCCAAGGATGTCCCCTCTCACCATTCCTATTCAACACAGTACTGGAAGTCCTAGCCAGAGCAATCAATCAGGTAAGATCAATAAAAGGCATCCAAATACGAAAAGGGGAAATCAAATTTACTTTCTTCACTGCCAATATGATTCTACACCTAGAAAAACCTGAAGATCTCACCAAAAAACTCACAAACCTGATAAACAACTTTGGCAAAGTCTCGGGATACAAAAAAAATCAACGTACAAAAATCAGTAGCATTTCTATACCCCAATAACACTCAAGCTGACAACCAAATCAAGAATGCAATTCCATTTACCATAACACACACACATATATCAAGGAATACATCTAACCAAGGAGGTAAACAATCTCTACAAGGAGAACTACAAAAGGCTGCTAAAGAAATCATAGATGACACAAAAAAATAGAAAAATATTCCATGCTCACAGATTGGAAGAATCAGTATAATTAAAATGGTGACAACGCCCAAAGGAATTTACAGATTCAATGCTATTCCTATCAAGCTACCAATATTTTTTCACAGAATTAGAAAAAAGTATTCTAAAACTCACATGGAATGAAAAGGAGCCCGAAGAGCCAAGGCAACCCTAAGCGAAAAGAACAAAGCTGGAGACGCCACCTTACCCAACTTCAAACTACACTACAAGGCTACAGTAACCAAAACAGTGCAGTATTGGTATAAAAATAGACAGCCAAGCGTGGTGGCTCGCGCCTGTTAATCCCAGCACTTTGGGAAGCCGAAGCAGGCGGATCACCTCAAGTCGGGAGTTCGAGACCAGCCTGACCAACATGGAGAAACCCTGTCTCTAATAAAAACACAAAATTAGCCAGGTGTGGTGGTACACGCCTGTAATCCCAGCTACTCGGGAGGCTAAGGCACAAGAATTGCTTGAACCCAGCAAGCAGAAGTTGCAGTGAGCCAAGATCACGCCATTGCACTCCAGCGTGGGCAACAAGAGTGAAATTACGTATCAAAAAAAAAAAAAAAGAATAGACAAACAGACCAATGAAATAGGATAGAAGCCCCTGAAATAAAACTGCACACCTACAACCAACTGATCTTCAAAAAAGTTGACAAAAATAAAAACAGTGAGGAAAGGACTCCCTAATTCAATAAATGGCACTGGAGAAACTGGCTAACCATATGCCAAAGAATGAAACTGGACCTCTACTGAGCTCTCACCATATAAAAAATTAACTCAAGATGGGCCGGGCATGGTGGCTCATGCCTGTAATCCCAGCACACTGGGAGGCCAAGGCAGGCAGATGACTTGAGGTCAGGAGTTCAATACCAGCCTGGCCAACATGGCAAAACCCCATCTCTACTAAAAACACAAAAATTAGCTGGGCTTGGTGGCATGCACCTGTAATCCGGCTACTCGGGAGGCTGAGGGAGGGGGATCGCTTGAACCTAGAGGGTGGAGGTTGCAGTAAGCCTAGATCATGCCACTGCACTCCAACCTGGGCAACAGAGCAAGACTCTGTCTCAAAAGAAAAAAAAGTAGGTACAAATAATAGGAAACTATATATAACTGGGAAGTAAGTAAGGACATCTCCAACTGCCTTGAATAGTGAAATCCAAGGATGCTCTAAAAGGCCTTTAT
Organism: Hylobates moloch; assembly: GCF_009828535.3. Taxonomy (NCBI): domain Eukaryota; kingdom Metazoa; phylum Chordata; class Mammalia; order Primates; family Hylobatidae; genus Hylobates; species Hylobates moloch. The sequence continues at coordinate 18,202,586 of NW_026652283.1, read as the reverse complement.
ATAAAATAACATGGTGTTGCAGATAATCTATGCAAAACCTCCCATATAATTAAGTCGATACTATGTAAATAGTTGGTACACTGTACTTTTTAATTTGTATGATTTTTATTGTGGTTCTTGTCCCCGCAAATATTATCAATCCATGGTTGGTTGTAACCACGGTCACAGAACCTGTGGATACAGAGGGATGACTGCATGTAGAAGAAAACATGAAAATGCAAAAAAAAACTCATTTTTATAGGAGACGACGGAAATAGAGGTTCAAACCAAACAAGATATTGATATCAATAAGGACCTTTTGTATTTCAATTCTCACGCATTTTTCAATTGAAATATAAAAAATAAAAGTAACCCAAATTTAGCGTATTTATAATTTTTTTTTTTTCAGACAGGGTCTCACTTTGTAGCCTAGGCTGCAGTGCAGTGCCATGATCACAGCTCACTGCACCCTTGACCTCCTGGGCTCAGCCAGTCCTCCCACCTCAGCCTCCTGGGTAACTGGGACTACAGGTGCACACCACTATGCCTGGCTAATTTTTTGCATGTTTTTGTAGAGACAGGGATTTGCCATATTATCCAGGCTGGTATTGAATTCCTAGGTTCAAGCAATCTGCCTGCCTTGGCCTCCCAAAGTACTAGGATTATAGGTGTGAGCCACCAAGCCTGGCTGTATTTTCTTTTTTTTTTTTTTTCTTTTTGAGATGGAGTTTTGCTCTTGCTGCCTAGGTCGGAGTGCAGTGGCACGATCTCGGCTCACAGCAGCCTCCACCTCCTGGGCTCAAGCAATTCTCCTGCTGCCTCAACCTCCCGAGTAACTGGGATTACAGGTGCTCACCACCACACCCAGGTAATTTTTTGTATTTTTAGTAGAGACAAGGTTCATGTTGGCCAGGCTGGTCTCGAACTCCTGGCCTCAGGTGATCCGCCTGCCTAGGCCTCCCAAAATGTTGGGATTACAGGCATGAGCCACCACACCCGGCCTGTATTTTGTCAGCCAAAATTAAACACATACTTTTCAGAGATTCGAGTCACCAAAAGTATGATCTACAATGTACATTTATTAACTTAATTACAGCAAACTACACCAATTTAAAAATGACTGAAAAACAAAACGAAAAGGGGCATGGAAGAAAGAACAACTCTCTATTACAACTCCTAATTAACCAAAAAATAAACTATATTTGTTCTTCTTCAAATTTGGTACTTTTCTTCTTCTCTGTTGACAACATAGTCATTCAACAACTATACTGAGTGCCTACCATGTGCCAGGCAAAATTCTAGGCACGTGGGACAGATCAGTGGAACAAAAGAGACTAAAATCCCTTCCTTCATGAAGCTCTGATAGCAAATATAATCTCATATTCTGTTTAACATAAACTTTGGATGGCTGCATGGGGTAAGGGGTGGCTCCATGCAGTACACAGAAATGTGAATGAAACTTTTTAGAGGTAAAAGGAGTCTCATGTTCTAATTTTGCAAATGAGGAAACCAGGTGAGAAAAGACACCTGGTTTACCTAATGTCAGAGCCCAGTAATGCCTAGTAGCACTGTATGATGTGTCATCCCATTATTCCTAAGTAGCTCAAACTAAAGGCTAACATATTCAGTTTAATCACAAACATGTAAAATTATAGGAAACGTGTGCTTTATAACCAATAATACGATATTTTAAATACTGATAAAACAAAAGATTTTGTGATTTCTGTTAAATTGTATTTTCTAATATTTTGAGAGATTTAGAAATGATTGTGGAAATATATTTTTGCAAAGCTTTATATTTAATTTGAAAAAATAAAAGAATACTTACAGTACTATGAAAAACAACACTGTGTCCCTTCCCTAAACTTTCTATATGAGCTGAGAGGTTAAAGCATATGGCTCGATGTCTTATCGCATCCAGTGTTTGTGCATCGAAGAAATCATGTGGCCGTGCTAAATGTCAACATAAAAAGTAAAGAATATTTAGAAAAATGTAACAATAATAATAAAGATTGAAACAATTAACAAACACGTATCTATCAACAGTATTTAAATTCAAGATATTATTTGCTTACAAAACAGGGACTCTAGATGAGACTAATATGCAAAAGCATTATTTCAACAAATGAGTGAATGTGGGTTAATTCTGACCCTTGGTGAGTTAAGTTCTAACCTCAAACCTCATGATTCCACATCTCAGCTACTTCATTTTTCATAAAATATTATCTTTTACTCCAACATCTCTCCTCAGCATAAGGTCTGTATTTTCAGCAATGTGAGGAACATCATCTATATATCAGGATCTCAAACTCACCATTGCCAAACATACAAAATAAATTTCATGAACATTTTGTATTACCATATAATTTCAAATTGTACAAATCTGACAATACAATAATATTATTTTGAGGTTTTTTTTTTTTTTTTTTTTTTTTTTAGAGACACAGTCTCACTCCTTCACCCAGGCTGAAGTGCAGTGGTGCCATCTCAGCTCACTGCAACCTCTGCCTCCCAGGTTCAACACCCAGGCTGAAGTGCAGTGGTGCCATCTCAGCTCACTGCAACCTCTGCCTCCCAGGTTCAAGCAATTCTCATGCCTCAACCTCCTGAGTAGCTGGGACTACAGCGCACACCACCAAGCCCGGCTGATTTTTGTATTTTTAGTAGAGCTGGGGTTTCACCATGTTGGCTGGGCTGGTCTTGAACTCCTGGCCTCATGTGATCTGCCTACCTCGGCCTCTGAAAGTGCTGGGTATACAGGCGTGAGCCCCTGCACCCAGCCTATTTTGAGGTTTTTAACAAGTATTTTCTTGATTATGAACAACTATTTGAACAATGATCTAATAAAATTACAAAGAAATTTTTGGACGCCGATCAGTCCACCAAAGCTGCCAATCAACTCCACCAGTTATCAGCTGTGTGACAGTGGGCAAACTACTTAACCTGCATTACACTGTGATTATTTGTAAAATGTAAATTATCGTAACAATTTTCAATTGTAATTAAATAAAACAAATGCATATAAAAATGCCTTATAAATCATAAGGCCATTTATATTAATAAGCTTGTGTGACTGGTTTTTTTCTTTTTCTTTTAGACACAGTCTCATTCTGCTGCCCAAGGTGCTAGAGTCCAATGGTGTGATCATGGCTCACTGTAACCTCAAACTAACTTCTGAGCTCAAGTGATCCTCCTGTCTCAGCCTCTTGAGTAGCTAGGACTATAGGCATGTTCCACCATGGAATTTTTTTTAAAGGATAAACCGTTTCACAAATATAGAGTAGGCAATATTTTAGCATAATCAAAAAAAATATACACTGAAGACTTAATTTTGTAAGAACATTTTTCAAATTTCAATTCTCATCCCACTAATTATAATAAATTGTTCTATTCTTATTCCTAATAAGAAAGTTGCTCAAAATAAATAAGTTGATTATTTTACATTTGTGGCGCTTACTAATACATGTAATTTTTCAAGATCTGTAATTGAAAATTCAATTTCACTAATAAAAGAGTTGGCCTGATTCCCTGGTACAGCATATTCTGAATTACATATATGCTGATTTCCTACACTATGGCTATTCAAAGAGTTCTCAAAACATCTACACAAATCCACCATAGCTTTTATGGGGGAATATTTTCACCAGTCAGCACATTAAATAGAACATACCTAGACAAACAGCTCTTTTCTCCAGATATTTCCTCAAAAGAAAATAAATAAAACACCAACTAGTAATAAACGAGCAGAACCCAAAAGACTAAGAAGCCAGTGACAATGGGAAATCAGAAAGAAAAAAGTACTTGACATTTGCAGGGGTGAGCAAGGGAGAGTTCTGAGAAATACATCATTCTTCTGTTAGATAGTGGCTACTAAAAAAAAAAAATGTGTACTTTCTCCAAGCTCTCCAAATATATGCTTTTTCCTAAGAAGAATAAACACTTGGAGAAAATAATAACTCATCACTCTAAATCACTCCAATTAACCACTCCTCACTCAAATTTAAACATTGAAGCCATCACTTAAATTCACAATAATGAAAGCAGTCCTCAATCTTCAGCCTATGCATTCAGACCTTAACCACAATATCTCCATTGTATATATCAAGAATACCAATCTAGAACAGTAGTTCCAAAGGAGGTGTGTGTCATGATCCATTAGAGTAAGTAAAGAACAGAATACCCTTGTTAGTTTCTTCATCTCATTCTTTTTCAATATTCCTTCTTGGCAATTTTGTATAATGTGCATTAGTAGTATTACCCATATACAATGTATAAATTACATATGTTAAGACTGTGTGCTCAGTATTTTTTTAACTAATAAGATACATAATCAAAAACCTTTGGTGCTGGACACAGTGGCTCATGCCTGTAATCCCAGCACTTTGGGAGGCCAAGGCAGGTAGATCACTTGATGCCAGGAGTTTGAGACTTGGTGGCCAACATGGTAAAACTCCATCTCTACTAAAAATACAAAAATTAGCCGGGCATGGTAGTGTGTGCCTGTAGTCCCAGCTACTCAAGAAGCTGATGCACGAGAATCGATTGCACCTGGGAGGCACTGGTTGCAGTGAGCTAAGATTGCACCACTGCACTCCAGCCTTGGCAACAAAGTGAGACTCTGTCTCAAAACAAACAAAAACAAAAACAAAAACAAAAACAAAAACAAAACAAAACAAAAAGGTTGAAAGATCACAAACTGACAACCTAACATTACAGGTTGCTGTGAGCCAAGATCGCACCACTGCACTCCAGCCTGGGCAGTAAGTGTGAGAGTCTGTCTCAAAAAAAAAAAAAAAAAAAAAAACTCTGGAAACCACAAAAATAGAAACTCTATTTTCCCATGGTTCAAAATTACATACATTGTATGATTTATCTTCTCCTTAGGTCTAATGATGGTGATGTGGTTATGTAGAAAAATATCTTTATTCTTAGGAGATGCATCTTAAGAATTTTGGGTCCATGACCAAAAAAGTATATAGGTAGGAAGATAAAACAAATGTACCATATTGGTAAATCTCTAAGTGAGGAACAATACAAGTATTTATTATACTATTCTTTCCACTTTAAAGTACATTTAAAAAGCATTAAAAATGTATTTTTATGTTTTAAAAATATATTATTATTTAATAATAAGATTCTTAAAATAATGAAAAAATAAATAAAAATTAAAAAAATATATATATATATATATTAATTTTATCAGGCTGGGTACAGTGACTCACACCTGTAATCCCAGCCCTTTGGGAGGCTGAGACGGGTGGACCATTTGAGCTCAAGAGCTCAAGACCAGCCTGGTCAACAAAACAAAACCCCATTCCTACCAAAAAAAAAAAAAAAAAAATACAAAAATTAGTTGGGTGTGGTGGTGTGTGCCTGTAGCCCAAGCTACCTGGGAGGCTGAGGTAGGAGAATCATCTGAGCCCAGGAGGTTGAGGCTGCAGTGAGTCATGATTGCACCACTGCATTTCAGCCTGGGCGACAGAGTGAGATCCCATCTCAGAAAAAAAAAAAAAAAGGTTAAAAAAAACAAATTTTATCAAACAGAAAATTACATTTGCTGCAGTGCTGCAATTTATAAGGTATATTTTTCACAGTTACATAAAAACTGTCTTCTTGAATTACATGAGAAAGATACTAGGTAAAGTTAACTGCTATAGATATGTATGCTTTTAAAGAAAGAGTGAAATGCAGCAGCTGTAACATGCTAATTCAAATCACAGCACTGTCTTAACAATGGCTCCCCACAGTGAAAAGGCCTTGGATCCTTTTTAAAGTCCATAAAGTAATATATTCAAGACTAACCCCATTCTCCTCAATAAAACAGATGACAAAAAGGTATTTTCATCCACCACCTCTCTCTGCCAACTCTCCCTACGCAGCCTGCCTTATTAGCTAAGTTAATACGAGGAAAAACACCACCGTCAAAAGAAACATATACTTAAGCCGGCACCAGTACTTTGTTTCTAAGCAAGAACTTGGTATTTAACTGAATCTCTCTTCTGTTTACAAGACAGAGTAGCAAATTGCATAGATACTGCCAAGTATATAATGTGAAAAGTCAGAAAATTTAAATGATTACTGTGTATACATTGAGACTAAAATAATAATGAGGATAGGTGAAACTGGTGGAAAAGTCATCTGGTTTTTGAGTACTATAATATATATTTAGCAATTTTCTGTGTGCAACTGCAAGCTACTTGATATTAACACAAGTAAAATGACCACAATGTTAAATTTGTTTTTATAAAGGAGGTCAAAATGAAAATGGTACCATAAATAGCCAACGTTGATTAAAAATAAACATGATTACTTTAACAAAAAGAAACTTAAGGCCAGGTGTGGTGGGTCATGCCTGTAATCCTAGCACTTTGGGAGGCTGAAGTCGGAGGATCACTTGAGCCCAGGAGTTCAAGACCAGCCTAGAGAACACAGAGAGACCCCCATCTCTTCAAAAAATAAAAACTAGCCAGGCATGGTGGCTCAGTAGCTGTAGTCCCAGCTACTTGGGAGGCTGAGGTGGGAGAACTGCTTGAGCCCAGGAGTCTGAAACTGTGGTAAGCCATGATCTCACTACCGCACTTCAGCCTGGGCAAGAGTAAGACCCCGTATCCAAAAAAAAAAAAAAAAAAGCAAGAATGAAACTTAAGAGTTAAACAAAGTTTACTTTTCTCAGTTAATGAAGTAGAAAAAAAATAAAAACAAAATATAAAGTTTTCTGGTTTGTTCATTTGTCCGCTATAAATCTGTAGTAACAAAAAGATTTCAATGTTTTACAGACTAATTTCATAGTCTGGAATTAGTGTCTGGAGTCTTGTCTATACTAATCAATCCCCAGAGAAAAAGGGTATAAAGTACAATCTATTTTTTCTTTCTAATTTACCTTTGGAGTGGACTCCCTTTCAATGACAGCTTTATTCACTCATTCACCCACTGGTATTTCTTCATTGAGGATATATAGTTAAAACTAACCAGCTGGTCGGGCACAGTGGCTTACACCTGTAATCCCAGCACTTTGGGAGGCCAAGGCGGGTGGATCACGAGGTCAGGAGTTCAAGACCAGCCTGGCCACATGGTGAAACCCCGCCTCTACTAAAAATACAATGATTAGCCAGGCATGGTGGCGGGTGCCTGTAATCCCAGCTGTTCGGAAGGCTGAGACAGAGAACTGCTTGAACCCAGGAGGAAGACGCTGCAGTGAGCCGAGATCACACCACTGCACCCCAGCATGGGCGACAGTGTGAGACTCCATCAAAAAAATAATAATAATAATAATAAATAAAGCCACAAACTAACCAGCTGACACAAAGAAGTAGTGACCAGATACACTCTGGGGTTGCAAAGTCTGTTCCTGCTCCCAGCATTTACAAGCCTTATCATCTAATTATTTTCTATCCTAAACATCAAGGATACATTTTGGTAAGTAAGCACATAAACACTGTACATATGTTACAATAGACTAGGTACTATGACACCCATCACATTCAAATTGTTTTGCTATTGGCTGGGTGCGGTGGCTCACACCTGTAATCCCAGCATTTTGGGAGGCTGAGACAGGCAATCACCTGAGGTCAGGAGTTTGAGACCAGCCTGTCCAACACAGTGAAACCCTGTCTCACGCCACTGCACTCCAGCCTGGGTGACAGAGCAAGACTCCATCTCAAAAAAAAAAAAAAAAAAGCAACACTGCTTTGTTATCCACACACATTCCTTTGTGGTGGTTTTTTTTATTGTTGGTTTTCTGAGACAGAGTCTCACTCTGTCTCCCAGGTTCAAGTGTGGTGGCGCGATCACGGCTCACTGCAGCCTCTACCTCCCCACTCAGGTACACACACTACTTTGGAATAGATAGATTACTTAACTTTTACTTGATATTTACTTTTAACATGTTCAGATTTTCTAAAATATTTCTAGAAATACCAATGTTACCATATTTTAAATGTTATTTTAGAAAAGAATCAGAGTAGCCCCCAAATCTAATTTTATACAGTTTATATTTGAAGGCCACATATACTCCCTTAGCTACTACAAACATGTGCCACTGAATTCTCACTCTCACTGACAGACAGGCATCCTACTTGTTTATTACTTTTAATAGAAAAGGAGTTGAAGTTCAAAGTGGATTTGCATAAAAGCCTAAGATATCTTTTAAAACCATCAAATACATCAGATTTTCTCAGTGTAACACTTACGTAATGAGCGTCGTCTTTTGTTCTTTAATTTCCTCCTTTTGTTCATTCCAGCTTTAGAAGGAGATTCTTCTTTGGCCTTTGGCTGGCTAGAAACTTTTGAGGAGTTCTGCTGACTGAAGTGTGTGGGTACATGACGAGCTAGCCCTCCCTGAGAAGCAAAGCTGGCATTGCAGCCACCAACAACACACTAAAAGAAAATAAAACAGAAATAATGTCAGGCATGCTGTGTAGGGCACGAGAAGAATATAAAATGAATGAATATCTAGTATTTTCAGAATAAGCAGTACAATAGAACTAATTCCAGAAAGGAAGCATAAGGGACTAGTAGTCTTTTCACTTTATGAAGTTGCCAAGTAAGATGACATACATTAGACAAAGCTTGAAAATGCAACAAGTTTCACGACCTCCCAGTTTACTGCTATTTCCACTACATGCAATACAAAAATAATGGGATTTTTCTTCCCAGAAAAATCTGGTTTTGAATCAATCATTTTTATAGCAGGAACACTAAGCTGTTTTTGCAATAAAGAATTAGATATCCTGGCAACGACTGGATTCCTGAATTTTATTTTTATTTTTTTGAGACAGAGTCTTGCTGTTGCCTAGGCTGGGGTGCAGTGGTGTGATCTCCACTCACTGCAACCTCTGCTTCCTGGGTTCAAGTGATTCTTGTGCCTCAGCCTCCCGAGTAGCTGGGATTACAGGTGTGTGCTACCATGCCTGGCTAATTTTTGTATTTTTAGTAGAGATATGGTTTCACCACATTGGCCAGGCTGGTCTCGAACTCCTGGCCTCATGTGATCTGCCTGCTTCAGCCTCCCAAAGTGCTGGGATTACAGGTGTGAGCCACCGCACCCAGCTGGATTCCTGGATTTTTAAAGTATTTTTCTTAGAATACGTGCTACTTCAAAATCTTCAGCAGACTTCCTAGTGTTATACACTATTAAAACAGGTAAGAGAAAAGTTCAATATTGACTTTTTAATGTATTTTGTATTTGGGGTTTTGTTTTGTTTTGAGACAGGGTCTCAGTCCGTCACCCAGGCTGAAGTGCAGTGGCATGATCTCGGCTCACTGCAGCCTCGAACTCCCAGGTTCAAGCGAGCCTCCCACCTCAGCCTTCCAGGTAGCAGTACTATAAGCACACGCCACCACGCTCTATTAATATTTTGTTGTTGTTGCATTTTTTGTCAAAAAGGGGGTTTCACCATGTTGGGTAAGCTGGTCCTGAACTCCTGGGCTCAAACCATTCACTTGCCTCGGCCTCCCACAGAGCTAGGAGGTGTGCACCACCACACGTGCCTTGTTTTTGTAAATTACTTTCTTACAAATTTCTTAAACTTCACATGAAAACCCATACGGACTACATTTAATATTTTAAAAATAAATAAAATTAATTTGTTAAACAATTAGATCTAGCCTCTCTCTCAGAAAAGACATGCTCAGTGTTGGTCATATGCAGCCCTCCACAATATCCATTAAATACTGCCTCTTTAGCCTTCTGTACTTGCAATACTAAGAAATCAAAAGGTTAACTACCCAAGTCACCTGACAGATGTGCTATTTTAACAAAGAATGCAGAATGTTCAGGTAGCAACAGAATTAATATATACAAATTAACTACGGTATAAGTGTGTGATTTCTAATTATATCTTGGGGGAAAAAAATTGCAGGTCTTCTAACAAATGAATCGTGGTAATTAAAACAAAACAAAATAGAAATATCCACAGTTGGATGGATAATGACTTTTCTATTAGTCATTTAACCAATTTACTTAGTTTTTGACTTCCAAACTCTAAGCACATAAATGTGTCATGTTAAAAACCAAATATATTCATCATGTTATCCCCAGGGGGTTCATCTTGTAAAAGTTCATCTAGATAATAGCATTAAAAAAATCACATGCCTCAGGCTCTTTCCTTCAATCGAGGTACCTCTACCAATTGTAAGCTACTAAAATCACAACACAGCCCTTTATTTGTAAAAATCATAACTTTCCTCATAAAGTCTCTCTAAATCTGCCCCAAATGGACAAGACCTAATTCTCCATTGAGGCTGTCCTCACACTTCACTGCATATCTATATACTTATCCCAACTAACACTTTCCATTTTGAACACAGAGATGTATATTTATGAATATTTATATTCCCAGAAGCATCTTGCAAATCATAGATATTACTAAGTATATTAGCAGAACTAAACAGCTACATGTTTACTGATGCTGATAAAAAAAAAAAATCACACATTCTTCTTATATGGTATCCATTAATAATTACTCTCTTTACTTTGACATACAAAATATATTTTGGGGGCTCTTTATGGCCCTCAGCTTCTCTATGAAAAATGTTTACTTACTCTGTGGTGCATACTAAGTTAAAAAAGAGGGAGAAATGATTCAAGACTTTAGTTCAAATACTTATCTATGTCCAGTATTACATAATATGCTAGAAGGATAAGGATGAATAAGATATAGATACTACACTAGAAGAGCTTCTATATGTTCAGCAAAACATACATATAAAGCAGTATAATTTCAGAGGAGTACAGTAAGGCCTAATTAAAGCACAGGGCTATGGGAAACCCTGAATAGAGACAATTAGCCATATTCATTGCTCTGAAATTAGTATTTAATTCATACAACAACCCTATGAATGGCATGGTCCTCAAACAGGCTGCATCAAGAATTTTCACCTACAGACTCTGACCATGAGAAGTCAGCATTTAATGATTTCTATATTTAAAATCTAAAATTTTATCATACATATTTTGAGTACCAAGAAATAATAACACTTTTTAAAGATGCCATCTCTTCTGTAGAGTACCATGTTGCCACAGAACTACATGGTCCACTGCCAAGGTCACTGCACACCTACGAACCACTAGCCAAATATTGCTACTCAACACTTTAAATATGGTTATTGTAACTGAGTAAATGAATTTTTAACTTTATTTCATTTAAATTAATATTATTCATTAAAGTGAAATTTATATCACATACAATTAACCATTTGAAAGTGTACAATTCAGTGGAATTTAGTGTATTCACAACGTTGTATAATCACCAGCTCCACATTCTTGCCAACACTATTTCCATTTTTTTATTAAAATCATCCTAGTGAGTATGAAATGGTATCTTGTGGTTTTCAACTGCATTTCCGTAATGACCAATTTAACTTTTAATTTAAAACCTGAGCCGAGCACAGTGGCTCACGCCTGTAATCCCAATACTTTGGGAGGTTGAGGTGGGTGGATCACTTGAATTCAGGAGTTTGAGACCAGCCTGGCCAACATGGTGAAATCCTGTCTCTAATAAAAATACAAAAATTAGCCAGGGAGGTTGCAGTGAGCTGAGATCATGCCACTGCACTCCACCCTGGGCAGAAGAGTGAGACTCTGTCTCAAAAAAAAAAAAAAAAATTAGCCGGGCATGGTGGCACAAGCCTATATACAACCCAGCTACTCAGGAAGCTGAGGCACAAGAATCACTTCAGCCTGGGACGCAGAGCAGTGAGCCAAGATCGTGCCACTGCACTCCAGCCTGGGCAACAGAGTGAGACTCAGTCACAATAAAAAAAAAAAAGGAAAGAAAAAAATAAACATACAAAACCCGATACTCAAAATTGCTTGATACTTGAGAGTGTTTAATTACCCTAATGGGTTAGTTTTGTACCATCCAATACATATATCCATTAGATACATGTAATGTCTAAGCATTTGAAACGTGGCTAGTCTGAATTGAGAAATGTTGTAAGTCTTAAGAGTCATTTTGTCCCAGCATCCTTCCAGACAGCAAAGATAGGCCCTAGTAGCATCTAAAACTCATAATGTTACCATCAAGAGTTTATTTTAGTCCAAGTGCACGCACAATCCCAACATTCTGGGAGGCCAAGGTGGGAAAATCACTTGAGCCCAGGAGTTTGAGAACAGCCTGGGCAAAAAAGGGAGACTCCATCTCTAACCTCCCCCACGCAAAAAAAAAAAAAAAAAAAAGTTTATTTTAATCATCAATGATTCAGTCTCTAGAAATGAAACCAGTAATGAGAATTCTAACAGAAAATTGTTTTATCTTTGATTTTGGTCATTTATCAATCAAAAATCATTAAAAAAAAACGTAAGTAAAATTTAGAACTAAAGAGTGCTTACATTAAAAGAAAAATATAATAGAATCACACATATTTCACTTAAATACAAACTTTTCTCCGCTAAAGGAAAAAATAATTTTAGGCATCAACTAATCAAAATCCTACAGAACATGAGGCAGAGACAAATCTGCTGTTTCTTCAAACAGTCTAGTACCATCCTCTTTACATGAGCATTTCATGTTGCTGAGTATGGTTTTACTTTTCAAATATGTTTTATATTTTCACTCATAAATATATCATCATTGAACTCAAGACCCTACGCATGGTGTTCTGATGAAAAAGAAACCGATTTCAATGATGAGGGAAAAGCTGGTTGTTGAACACTGATATGGTTTGGCTCTGTGTCCCCACCCAAATCTCATCTTGAATTATAATCCCCATGTGTTGGGTGAGAAACCTCCTAGGTGACTGGATCATGGGGGGCGGTTTCCCTGATGCTGTTCTTGTCATAGTGTGGGAGTTCTCACGAGATCTGATGGTTTATAAAAATGGCAGGTTCCCCTGCACTCTCTCTGCCACCACCTTGTGAAGAAGAGGTACTGCTTCCCCTTCACCTTCCCCCATGATTGTAATTTTCCTGAGGTCTCCCCAGCCATGCAGAACTGTGAGTCAATTCAACCTCTTTGGTTTATAAATTACTAAGTCTCAGGTAGTATCTTTATAGCAGTGTGAAAAACAGACTAATACAAACACTGTTTTAAATGTGGTCTCCCACTGAAATACCCTATATATTAATGTATGTTGGCCGGGCATGGTGGCTCACGCCTGTAATCCCAGCACTTTGGCAGGCCGAGGCAGGTGGATCACCTGAGGTCAGGAGTTCGAGACCAGTCTGGCCAACTTGGTGAAACCATGCCTCTACTAAAAATATAAAAATTAGCCGGGCGTGGTGGCAGATGCCTGTAATCCCAGCTACTTGGAGGCTGAAGCAGGAGAATAGCTTGAACCTGGGAGGCAGAGGTTGCGGTGAGCCGAGATCGCACCATTGCTCTGGGTGACAGAGCAAGAGTCCATCTCAAACAACAATAAAAAAAATATGTTGGTGGCCAAGTAGCTTTTCTAAAATTTGAAACACAGAATTACTGAATTGGTTTTTTCTTTTTCCGAACAATTTATTTGGACGAAGCAATACTAAGACCGTCTTTGTTAGTACTGAGATCATCTTATTCATATTCCCAGAAGTCCTATGAAGATCAACAATCAGAACACAAATCAGAAAGCACCAGTCTTACAGATAATGAGGAGGTGATCTAAAGGAAGAAAAATTCCAAACAGAAATGTTGATTTCTTGGTTTCAACAAATACACCAGAGTAACATAATTAACGACCCCGGATTCTTTCTGCCTCTGAAATTCAGAATCTGCCACTGACCATGGCCACAAACAATATTTAATATGGCTAGGAGCAATGACTCATGCCTGTAATTCCAACACTTTGGGAGGCTGAGGTGAGTGGATCAATTAAGCCCAGGAGCTCGAGACCAGCCTAGCCAACATGGCAAAACCCTGTCTCTACCAAAAAAAAATATATATATATATAATATATATATACACACACACACAAAAATTAGCCAGGCGTGTGCCTGTGGTCCCAGCTACTTTGGAGGCTGAGGTGGGAGGATCACCTGAGCCCAGGGCCAGAGGTTGCAGTGAGCTGAGACTACACCACTGCACTCTAGCCTGGGCAACGGAACAAAACTATGCCTCAAAAAAAATAATAATAATAATCTGTTCTTGCCTCAGTTCCTTATCTAAAAAAATGAGGGCAACAACAGTAATTAACTCAAAGAATTATAGTAAGAATTAATTTAGTTAAAATATGTAATAATATACATATGCAATGTGCAAGGCTCTGCAATGCATCAATCAAGTCTGCTATAATTCTTTCTGACCCTTACTTCATCTTGCTCACCACAGAACAAACATGAGAAACTTTTTTCACCAATTGCATTAACATTTAACTTCTAGATAGTCAAAGCTCACTAATCAGAAATATTTGTTTTTAAATATTTTCAAATTGCTACAATAATCACTTACATATATGAAACTACATGCTCTTCCCTAAATAGTTCACTTTTTTAAATGCTCCCTTTTTTCGCTATTTTTTTTTTTTATGTTTTTTGAGGTGGGGTCTCGCTCTCTCACCCAGACGAGTGCAGTGGCATGACCTCGGTTCACTGCAACCTCTGCCTCCCAGCTTCAAGCGATTCTCCTGCCTCAGCCTCCCAAGTACCTGAGATTACAGGTGCATGCCACTACACTCAGCTAATTTTTGTATTTTTAGAAAAGACAGGGTTTCACCATGTTGGTCAGACTGGTCTCGAACTCCTCACCTCAAATGATCCGCCCGCCTTGGCCTCCCAAAGTGCTGGGATTACAGGTGTGAACCACTGCACCCAGCCCCTTTTTTCTCTTTCAAAAGCATACGTACTTTCTGTAACCAGACAGTGGTAATAATTTTACAAAACTGTGAATATACTAAATAATCACTGAACTATAGTACCTTAAAAATGTTAAATTTTATGTATATGAATTATGTACTTAAAAAAAATACCTGAAATGATCCCCCTTTTCACTATAACACAATAGACTCCATTAGAAACAGGGAAAAGGATAACCAAAGACTAGGAGAAGGTTATTTACAATACATGTATCTAACAAGAGACATATTCAAAATTTCTGAAGAATTTCTATTAACCTAATAATAAAAGACAAACCACCCAATTAACACAATTGGCAAAGACTTGAATAGGCACTTCACCCAAAATAGAATATTCAGATACCCATAGCACAAAATGTGGTCAACATCATTGCAAATTGATGAAACAAAAATTAAAGCCACAATGAGATACCACTACTCATCCACTAGAATGGCCAAAATTAAAAGGATCGGTAGATGCCTGTAATCCCAGCACCTTGGAAGGCCGAGGCGGGTAGATCGCTGGAGGCCAGGAGGTGGGGGTTACATGAGCTGAGATTGCGCCACTGCACCCCAGCCTGGGTTACAGAAACTTTATCTCAAAAAAAAAATAAAAGAAAAGAAAACAAAGGACTGGTAGTATTAAGATATTATAGTTAAGAGAAACGAATACGTGTGTGTAATCAGAGGACATGTAAAGGAATGTCCATGGGGCAACTTGGTTAATAGTAACCAAAGATGGTCGAGCATGGTGCCTCATGCCTGTAATCCCAGCATTTTGGGAGGTCACAGGGGGAGGATCGCTTGGGCCTGCGAGTTCGAAACCTGCCTGGGCAACATGGCAAAACCCTGTCTCTACAAAAAATTAGCTGGACATGGTAGCACACGCCTGAATCCCAGCTACTTGGGAGACTGCAGTATGAGTAACACCTGAGCCAGGGAGACTGAGGCTGCAGTGAGTAGAGATCAGGCCACTGTACTCCAACCTTGGTGACAGAGTGAGACCCCGTCTCAAAAAACAAAACAAAACAAAAAAAATAGCAGCCAATGATTGGAAACAATCCAAATGCCCAAAAGGAAGTGAATGGATTTATCCGTACAGTGGAATATTACAGAGCCGTGTTTTTAAATGACCGCTTCATACAATTTGTACAAATCTCGCTGATATTTTGTTGAGTGAACAAAAAGCCAGATACAAGAGTTCACACAACTAAGAGTTCATATAAGAGTTTATAAAGTAAGTATGAAAGAAACTAGAATATAGTCTGGGCAGATGGGTGGAGGGCAGGAGAAGAAACAGACCAGAAAAGGACAGTAGAAATCTTGTCTTACTGAAATATTCTCCATCAGGATGGTAGTTACAAATGTGCATACAAACATAAGAAACAAATCATTAAACTGTTAAACAAGTGTGCATTCGACACAACTATACATCAGAACTTTAAACAAAATGAAAAAAAAAAAAAAAGCAGAGGCTCACCTCAAACATCACCTTATCACTTCCTCTCTCTATAGTCACCTGCCATTCATCTTCTACTATCCTTTCCCAGCCCCTGTTATAATTTAATTCATCCCTAACTCAGAGAACCTCATAGGTCGCTATTGAAGAACTTACATTTCATTATTTAAGTTTCTTTAGATCTATATAAACCCACAGACTACAAGTTCCCTGAGTATAGAGGCCCGCTTTTCTTTTTACTTTTTTTTTTTTTTTTTTTGAGACAGGGTCTCTCTCTCTCTCTCTGTCACCCAGGCCGGAGTGCAGTCTCAGCTCACTGCAGCCCCAAACACCCGGACTCAAGTGATCCTTCCACCTCAGCTTCCTGAGTAGGTGGGTCTCAGCCTCCTGAGTAGGTGGGTCTACAGGTACATGCCAACACGCCTGGCTAATTTTTGTATTTTTTTTGTACAGACAGGGTTTCGTCATGTTGCCCAGGCTGGTCTGAAACTCCTGGGCTTAAGCAATCTGCTTGTGTCAGCCACCCAAAGTACTGGGATTACAGCATGAGCCACAGCACCCTGCCTACTCTGTTTTTCTCATTACCTCGTTTCCATAATGCCCAGCATAGTGCCAGGTACTTTAGACATCAATGTTTTGTTGATTTAAATAATTCCTATGATTCATGTATGGAACAATACCTCACTAAATCATATACCTTAACTTTTTTTCTTTCAAAGACAGTTTCTTTCCCCTCTCCAATAGGAAACGTCTACAGTTTCTAAGAAAAGGATTTGGAAAAAAAAAAAAAAACACAAAACATTTGTATAGGCTTTGAAATTAACCTGCATATACATCATCGTCAACCAGCAGAATGGCTGCCTTAAAATATACTTACACACGCACACACACATGGAAATACAATGAAGATGTAAATGATTTAAGTGATTCTTTTACTTTAATAAATAATCTCTTATATTTATTGTGCACACACTTAACAAGAACTTCATGAGGTAACTAGTACTACCAACTACACATTAGACAGGAAGTTAAGAAAGCAGTTCGCAGTCACATTTCTAGCAAATGTCATGGCCAAGATCTGTGGTATGACTACAGGAAACACTGGGGTGTTAAAGTAATAGGACCTGTGCCCCAGAAAACTAATTAGACCATTTATTTATTTATTCATTCATTTATTCATTTACTACCTCCTTGATTTTTTTCTTCAGAGACCACTTATTTTTAAAAAAATTAAGAAAAAAAATCTGAATGGTTAAACATATGAAAAGATGTTCAACCTAACCCATAATGAAAGAAATACTAATTAAAACTATTAAGATGGGCCAGGCGCAGTGGCTCACACCTGTAATCCCAGCACTTTGGGAGACCAAGGCGGGTGGATCACGAGGTCAAGAGATCGAGACCATCTTGGCCAACATGGTGAAACCCCGTTTCTACTAAAAATACAAAAATCAGCTGGGTGTGGTGGTGGGTACCTGTAGTCCCAGCTACTGGGGAGGCTGAGGCAGGAGAATCACTTGAACCTGGGAAGCGGAGGTTGCAGTGAGCCGAGATCATACCACTGCACTCCAGCCTGGCAACAGAGCAGAGCAAGACTCCGTCTCAAAAAAAAAAAAAAAAAAAACCTATTAAGATGTAACTTCTCTGAGACCAAGCGGGGGCGGATCACCAGAAGTCCAAGACCAGCCTGGCCAATGTAGTGAAACCCCATCTCTACTAAAAATACCAAAAAAAAAACAAAATTAGCTGGGCATTGTGGTGCCTGCCTGTAATCCCAGCTACTCCACAGGCTGAAGCATGAGAATCAATTGAACTGAGGAGGTGGATGTTGCAGTGAGCCGACATCGTGCCACTGCACTCCATCTAGCCTGGACAACAGAGCCAAACTCTGTATCCCAACAAAAAACAAACAAACAAAAAGAAGTAATGTCTCACCTACGAGATTAGCAAAAATCCAAAAGTTTGACAATCCTCTCTCATCAAAGCCTTGGAGACACTCCAACATTAGGCAGACACTCTAAAATTACTGATGATGGCACTATCTCTAGGGAATGACAATTTGGCAAGTTATCAAAATTACCAATGCTTACATTAACCTTTGATCCACCCACTCACATCATTTTAGGGGATTTTTCCTACATACATAATTATACATGTACAAAATGACACATATTCAGGATTCATCACTATAGCACTATTTGTAACAGCAAGACAAGAAGCAACCCAAGTGTATCTACAAAGTTTGGTTAAACTGCTAATATTACACAATGGAAGGCGATGAAGCTGAAAAAATGAGACTACTCACTATGAACTGATATGAAAAGATCCTAGCATAAAGTATATTCAAAAAGCAAGGTACAATCGGGAGGAGGAAGATGGAGATAGGAGAAAGGGCTAACATGCAGCTCCCACTTTGGCAGAGAGAACACCATGGGGAGACTCACACCGTGAACTTTTGCTTCAAGAACCACCCCAGGAATATACCGGGCAAACCGAAAAAATTCACAGGTCCTTTCAAAGAAGCAGTACACTGCTGCAAATTCCGTGAGACAGGTAAAAAACTGTGAGTTCCCAAAGTGTAAGAGCGGGAAAACCTGCCTCTACACACACATCCCCACTGGGGAATCTGAAAATCCAGATCATGGGAGACGAGACGGATTTAACCTTACCTAGGGCTGAAACAGATTTAATGGAACTGTGCAAAATATAAAAGTAGAAGCAGCAGTGGGAAATACCTTGTAAGCATTCCCAGCCTCTAGCTAGAGCCCAGGGAAGCCATCCCCGACTATATCTCACAAGGGTACTAGCGGAAGACAGCCAGTAGAATTAGGGAAGGGTAACAGGGCAAAAGAAGCTTCTAAATGAGATAGTAACAATTTCAGCTGGACATGGATTTTCTTGAGCAGAAAAGGGAGGTGGGGAGGGAACAGGAACTGCTGCAGATACCAGCGCAGACTGCTGAGGGAGTAGGCAGTTGGGGAGGGGCGAGGTCTGAAGGCCTTGCTTTCTCAGCAGGGAAGCCGGGGCAGGGTCTGAGCGGTACGCCAAGGAGCGAGAGTGGCTTCACCCACTGCGTGGGAGCTGAATGAGGTCTCTCGCAACCAGGACTCTCACAACCCCCCACTTCCCTGGTGAACTATATGACACAGCAGAGGCAGCCAAAATCCCCTATGGAACATAACCCCACTGGCCTGAAAACCAAAGCCCTATCTCCCACCCACAGTGGCTGTGGCAAGCCCCGCCCAATGAAAGTGAGTCTGAGCCCAGTTCCGCCTAACCCTCCTCCCACCTGATGGTATTTCTCTACCTGCCCCTTTAGCAGAACAGGAAACATAGCCCCACCCATCTCCCAGGAAACCAAAATACTTGCCCAGGCCAACTTAGGGCAAGCAATCTCCCTACTTACTACTAATGCAGCTGGTGCTCTCTTCAAAGTGTCACCTCCTGGCTGGAGGCCAACCAACTCAGGCCATTAGAGCAACTCAAGACAGAATAACCCGCATCCCAGGAAGGGGAAAACAACAGCTAATTCCACTGCTTGCGACATCCTGGCCAACCAGAGGTCCTGAGTGTGTCCACATTACAAGTTCATTGCTAGCATAACCAGTATTCAAGAAAGCAAGTACACTCAACATATCTACAACCGAAGACCACCAAAGAGTCCACTCCACTCCCCTCCCGCCTCCAGCAGAGCAGGTGCTGGTATCCATAGCTCGGAGACCTGAAGATGAATCACATCACAGGACTCCTTGTAGGCATTCCCCAGCACCATCCCAGAGCCTGGTAGCCCTGCTGCTGGATGGCTACACTCAGAAGAGCAGTAACAATCACTGCAGTCCAGCTCTCAGGAAGCCCCAGAGGAAGTGGGAGACAGCAGGCCCTGAGATCCAGTCTTTTCCACCGAAATTAGTCTAAACAAATTAGAAGGAACCAGAAAAGTAATTCTGGTAGTATGACAAAACAGGGTTCTATAACCCCAGCAATGGATCCAAACCAAGAAGAAATTTCTGAACTTCCAGATAAAGAATTCAGAAGGTTGATTATTAAGATACTCAAGGAGATATCAGAGAAAGGTGAAAACCAAATTAAAGACAACAATACAGGATATGGATGAAAAATTCTCCAGAGAAAAAGATATAAAGAAACAGCAATCACAACTTCTAGAAATAAAAGACACACTTAGAGAAATAGAAAATGCACTAGAGGCTGGGCACCATGGCTTATGCACTGTGGGAGGCTGAGGCGGGCAGATCACCTGAGGATAGGAGTTCAAGGCTAGCCTTGCCACCATGGTGAAACCCCGTCTCTACTAAAAATACAAAAATTAGCCAGGCATGTTGGCATGTGCCTGTAATCCCAGCTACTCAGGAAGATGAGGCATAAGAATCACTTGAACCCAGGAGGTAGACGTTGGAGGTTGCAATAAACCAAGACTGTACCACTACACTCCAGCCTGGGTGACAGAACGAGACTCTGCCTCAAAAAGAAAGAAGGAAAGAAGGAAGGAAGGAAGGAAGGAAGGAAGGAAGGAAGGAAGGAAGGAAGGAAGGAAGGAAGGAAGGAAGGAAAAGAAAGAACAATCACAACTTCTAGAAATAAAAGGCACACTTAGAGAAACAGAAAATGCACTGGAGGCCAGGCATGGTGGCTCACACCTGTAATCCCAGCACTTTGGGAGGCAGAGGTGGGTGGATCACCTGAGGTCAGCAGTTCAAGACAAGCCTGGCCAACATGATGAAACCCTGTCTCTACTAAAAATATACAAAACTTAGCCAGGCGTGGTGGTAGGCACCTGTAATCCCAGTTACTCGGGAGGATGAGGCAAGAGAATCACTGAACCTAGAAGGCAGAGGTTGCAGTGAGTGGAGACAGCACCACTGCACTCCAGCCTGGGCAACAGAGTGAGACTCGGTCTCAAAAAAAAAAAAAAAAAAAAAGATGCACTGGGAAGTTTCAATAACAGGCTACAACAAGTAGAAGAACTTCAGAGCTCAAAGACAAGGCTTTCGAAATAACCCAATCAGACAAAGCCAAAGAAAAGATAATTAAAAAAAAAAAAATTAGCAAAGTCTCCACGAAATGTGGGATTACATCAAACAACCAAACCTAAGAATAACTGGTGTTTCTGAGAAAGATGAGAAATCTACAAGTTTGGAAAACTTACTTGAGGGGAATAACTGAGGAAAACTTCCCTGGCCTTGCTAAAGATGTAGACACCCAAATACAAGAAGCTCAAAGAACAGCTGAGAAATTCAACCCAAAAAGATCACCTAGGCACACAGTCATCAGGTTATCTAAAGCCAAGATGCAGTAAAGAATATTAAGAGCTGTGGGACAAAAGCATCAGATAACCTAAAAAGAAAAACCTATCAGATTAACAGCAGATTTCTCAGCAGAAACCTTACAAGCCAGAAGAGACTGGGGTCCCATCTTCTGCTGCCTGAAACAAAATAATTACCAGCCAAGAATATTGTATCCAGCAAAACTAAGCTTCATAAATGAAGGTGAGATCAAGTCTTTTTCAGACAAAGGCTAAGAGAATTTGCCACTACCAAGCCAGCACTACAAGAAATGCTAAAAGAAGTTCTAAATCTTGAAATAAAACCTCAAAACACACCAAAATAGAACCTCCTTGGCCGGGTGCAGTGGCTCACGCCTGTTAATCCCAGCACTTTGGGAGGCTGAGGTGGGCAGATCACCTGAGGTCAGGAGTTCAAGACCAGCCTGGCCAACACGGAGAAACCCTGTCTCTATTAAAAAATACAAAAATTAGCCAGGCGTGGTGGTGGGCACCTATAATCCCAGCTACTTGGGAGGGTGAGGCAGGGAGAATTGCTTGAACCCAAGAGGCTGAGGTTGCAGTAAGCCAAGATTGTGCCACTGCACTCCAGCCTGGGCAACAGAGTGAGACTCCATGACTAAAACAAGACAAAAAAGAATCTCCTTAAAGCATAAATCTCAAAGGACCTATAAAACAATAACACAATGAAGAAAAAAAACAACAGCTATTAAGGCAACAACAAGCATGATGAATACAACAGTACTTCATATCTCAATACTAACACCGAACGTAAACGGCCTAAATGCTACATTTAAAAGGTACGGAATGGGAGAATGGATAAAATTCCACTAACCAAGTATCTGCTGTCTTCAAGAGACTCACCTAACACATAAGGACTCACATAAACTTAAGGTAAAGGAGTGGAAAAAGATACTCCATGCAAATAGAAACCAAAAGCAAGCAGGCATAGCTATTATTATATCAAATATAACAGACTTTAAAGCAAGAACAGTAAAAAAAAAAAAAAGCAAAACAAAAAAGAAACCCACAAAGAGGGACATTAAATAACGATAAAAGACTTAGTCCAACAGGAAAATAACAATCCTAAATATATATGCACCCAACTGGAGCTCCCAAATTTATAAAACAATTACTAGACCTAAGAAATAGGATAGACAGCAACACAATAAACACAGTAAAATAATAACAATCCTAGCAACATAATAATGTAATAATAATTGTATCTTGACTTTAGATAACCTGATGACTGTGTGCCTAGGTGATGTTCTTTTTGTGATGAATTTCTCAGCTGTTCTTTGAGCTTCTTGTATTTGGATATCTACATCTCTAGCAAGGCCAGGGAAGTCTTCCTCAGTTACTCCCCTCAAGTAGTTTTCCAAATAATAGTGGGGGACTTCAATACTCCACTGACAGCATTAGACAGGTCATCAAGACCGAAAGTCAACAAAGAAATAATGGATTTAAACTACACCCCGTAACAAATGAACTTAACAAGTATTTACAGAACATTCTACCCAAAAACTGTAGAATACACTTTTTTTTTTTTTGAGGCCTGTCACCCAGGTTAAAGTGCAGTGGCACAAACTTGGCTCACGGCAATCTCTGCCTCCCAGGCTCAGGCAATCCTCCTACCTCAGCCTCCCGCGTAGCTGGGACTACAAGTGTGCACCACCATGTTCAGCTAATTCTTTTATTTTTTGTTGAGACAAGGTTTTGCCATGTTGCCCAGGCTGGTCTCGAACTCCTGAGCTAAAGCAATCCACCTGCTTCGGCCTCCCAAAGTGCGAGACCTACCATGCCTGGCCAGGATATACATTATTTTCATCAGGACATGGATAGACCAACATAGACCACATGATAGGTCACAAACAAGTCTCTATAAATTTAAAAAATCTAAATTATGTACCAAGTATCCTATCAGACCACAGTGGAATGAAACTGGAAATTAACTCCAAAAGGAACCCTCAAAACTACACAAACACATGGAAATTAAATAATCTGCTCTTGAATGATCCTTGAGTCAACAATGAAATCAAGGTGGAAATTAAAAAATTATTTGAACAATAATAGTGTCACAACTTATCAAAACCACGGGGATACAGCAAAAGCGGTGCTAAGAGGAAAAGTTCATAGCATTAAATGCCTACATCAAATGCCAGGCAAGGTGGCTGACGCCTATAATCCCAGCACTTTAGGAGGCCTAAGCAGGTGGATCACCTGAGGTCAGGAGTCTGGGACCAGCCTGGGCAACATGGTGAAACCCTGTAAAAACACAAAACTTAGCTGGGTGTGGTGGTCCACACCTATAATCTCAGCTCACTTGGGAGGCTGAGACAGGAGACTCACTTGAACCCAGGAAGCAGAGGTTGCAGTGAGCTGAGATCGTGCCACTGCACTCCAGCCTGGGCGATAGAGTGAGACTCTGTCTCAAAAAAAAGAAAAAAAAGAAACGTCTGAAAGGTCACAAATAGGCAATCTAAGGTCATGCCTCAAGGAACCAGAGAAACAAGAAAGAACAAACAAAACCCAAACCCAGTAGAAGAAAAGAAATAACAAAGACCAGAGTGGTGCTAAATGAAACCAAAAGAACAACAACAATACAAAAGGTAAATGAACAAGCTGGTTCTTTGAAAAGATAAAAGTGATAGACCATTAGTGAAACTAACCAAGAAAAGAAGAACGATATCGAAATAAGCTCAATTAGAAACAAAACAAAAGATATTACAACCAATACCACAGAAATACAAAAGATCATTCAAGGCTACTATGAACACCTTTACATGCACAAACTAGAAAATCTAGAGGAGAGGATAAACTCTGGGAAATACACGACCCTCCTAGATCACATCAGAAGAAATAAAAACTCTGAACAGACCAATAACAAGTAGTGAGATTGAAACAGTAATAAAAAAACTGCCAACAAAAAGTCTGGGACCAGTTGGATTCACAGCTGAACTCTATCAGACATTCAAAGAAGAACTGGTGCCAATCTTAATGAAACTATTCCAAAAGACAGAGAAAGAGGGAATCCTCCCTAAATCATTCTATGAAGCCAGTATCACCCTAATACCAAAATCAGGAAAGGACATAACAAAAAAATAAATCTACAGACCAATATCCCTGATAACATAAGATGCAAAAATCCTCAACAAAATACTAGCTAACCAAATCCAACCGCCTATCAAAAAGATAATCCACCATGATCAAGTGGGTTTCATACCATGGATGCAGGGATGGTTTAACATACACAAGTCAGTAAATGTGATGTATCATATAAAAAGAATTAAAAATCATGTGATCTCAAGAGATGCAGAAAAAGCATATAACAAAAAAATCCAGCATCCCTTTATGATTAAAAACCTCAGCAAAACTGGCACAGAAGTAACATACCTTAACGTAATAAACCCACAGCCCATATTCTACTGAACGGGGAAAAGTTGAAAGCATTCCCCATGACAACTGGAAGAAGACAAGGATGTCCACATTCACCACTTCCATTCAACATAAGTACTAGAAGTCCTAGCCAGAGCACTCAGAGAAAATAAATAAAGGACACCCAAATAGGTGAAGAGGAAGTCAAACTGTCGCTGTTTGCTGACGATATGATCGTGTATCTAGAAAACCCTAAAGACTCATCCAAAAAGCCTGTAATCTGATAAACAAATTTAGTAAACTTTCAGGATACAAAATCAACGTAAATTAATAACACTGCTCTACACCAACAATGACGAAGTTGAGAAACAAATCAAGAACTTAACCCCTATTACAAAAGCTACAAAAAAAAAAAAAATACTTAGGAATATACCTAACCAAGGAGGTGAAAGACCTCTACAAGGAAAACTACAAAACACTGCTGAAAGAAATCATCGACAACACCAACAAATGAAAACACATCCCATGCTCATGGACGGGTAGAATTAATATTGTGACTATGACAGTACTGCCAAAAGCAATCTACAGATTCAACACAATTCCCATCAAAGTACCATCATCAATCTTCACAGAAGTAGAAACACACTATTCTAAAATTCATATGGAACCGAAAGAGAGCCCAGATAGCCAAAGCAAGACTAAGCAAAAAGAACAAATCTGGAGGTATCACATTATCTGACTTTTTATACTGCAAGGCTATGCTTACCAAAACAGCATGGTCCTGGAATAAAATAGACACACAGACCAATGTAATAGAGATCCCAGAAATAAAGCCAAATATTGGTGACTCACGCCTGTAATTCCACCATTTTGGGAGGCTAAGGCGGGCGGATCACTTCAGGTCAGGAGCTCGAGACCAGTCTGACCAACAGGGTAAAACCCTGTCTCTACTAAAAATATAAAAATTAGCTAGACGTAGTGGCAGGCACCTGTAATCCCAGCTACTCAGGAGTCTGAGGCGGGAGAATTGCTTGAACTCGGGAGGCAGAGGTTGCAGTGAGTCAAGATCACGCCACTGCACTCCAGCCTGGGTGACACAGCAAGACTCAGTCTCAAAAAAATAAAAACAAAAAACCATAAAGTGGGGAAAGGACACCCTTTGCAACAAATGCTGCTGGGATAACTGCCAAGCCACATGTAGAAGAATGAAACTGGATCCTCATTTCTCACCTTACACAAAAATCAACTCAAGACGCAGCAAAGACTTAAATCTAAGACCTTAAACCATAAAAATTCTGGAAGATAACATTGGAAAAACTCTTCCAGATATTGGCTTAGGCAAAGAGTTTATGACCAAGAACCCTAAAGCAAATGCAATAAGAACAAAAACAAACAGATGAAACCTAATTAAACTAAAAAGCTTCTGCACATAAAAAGAAATAATCAGCAGATTATCAGCTTCTACACATAAAAGAAATAATCAGCAGAATAAACAGACAACCCACAGAATGGGAGAAAATATTTGCAAACTATGCATCCAACAAAGGACTAATGTCCAGAATTGACAAGGAACTCAAACAAATCAACAAGAAAAAAAAATAATAATAATCCCATCGAAAAGTGGGCAAATGACATGAATAAGCATTTCTCAAAAGAAGATACACAACACAACACCACCTTATTCCTGCAATAATGGCCATAACTTAAACGGCAAAAAACAATAGATGTTGGCATAGATGTGGTGAAAAGGAAACACTTTCACACTGCTGGTTAGAATATAACACAACTGTGTCCAGAATTGGTGAGTTCTTGGTCTCACTGACTTCAAGAATGAAGCCGCGGACCCTCGCGGTGAGTATTACAGCTCTTAAGGTGGCGCGTCTAGAGTTGTTCGTTCCTTCTGATGTTCGGTAGTGTTCGGAGTTTCTTCCTTCTGGTGGGTTCATGGTCTCGCTGGCTCAGGAGTGAAGCTGCAGACTTTTGCGGTGAGTGTTATAGCTCTTAAGGCGGCGTGTCTGGAGTTCTTCATTCCTCCCGGTGGGCTCGTGGTCTCGCTGGCTTCAGGAGTGAAGCTGCAGACCTTCGCAGTGAGTGTTACAGCTCATAAAAGCAGCATGGACCCAAAGAGGGAGCAGTAGCAAGATTTATTGCAAAGAGCAAAAGAACAAGGCTTCCACAGTGTGGAAGGGGACCCGAGCGGGTTGCCGCTCCTGGCTCGGGCAGCCAGCTTTTATTCTCTTATCTGGCCCCACCCACGTCCTGCTGATTGGTAGAGCCGAGTGGTCTGTTCTGACAGGGTGCTGATTGGTGCTTTACCATCCCTGAGCTAGACATAAAAGTCCTCCACATCCCCATCAGATCAGTTAGATACAGAGTATAGACACAAAGGTTCTCCAAGGCCCCACCAGAGCAGCTAGATACAGAGTGTCAATTGGTGCATTCACAGACCCTGAGGTAGACATAGGGTGCTGATTGGTGTATTTACAATCCCTGAGCTAGACATAAAGGTTCCCCACATCTCCACCAGACTCAGGAGCCCAGCTGGCTTCACCCAGTGGATCCCACACCGGGGCTGCAGGTGGAGCTGCCTGCCAGTCCCACGCCGTGCACTCACTCCTCAGCCCTTGGGTGGTGGATGGGACTGGGCGCTGTGGAGCAGGGGGTGGCGCTCGTCGGGGAGGCTCCGGCCGCACAGGAGCCCATGGAGGGGGTGGGAGGCTCAGGCATGGCGGGCTGCAGGTCCCGAGCCCTGCCCTGCGGGAAGGCAGCTAAGACCCGGTGAGAAATCGAGCGCAGCGCCGGTGAGCTGGCACTGCTGGGGGACCCAGTACACCTTCTGCAGCCGCTGGCCCAGGTGCTAAGCCTCTCATTGCCCGGGGCCAGCAGGGCCTGCCGGCTGCTCTGAGTGAGGAGCCCGCCAAGCCCACACCCACCCGGAACTCCAGGTGGCCCGCAAGCACTGCGCGCACCCTGGGTTCCCGCTTGCGCCTCTCCCTCCACATCTCCCTGCAAGCTGAGGGAGCCGGCTCCCGCCTTGGCTAGCCCAGAAAGGGGCTCCCACAGTGCAGTGGTGGGCTGAAGGGCTCCTCAAGTGCCACCAAAGTGGGAGCCCAGGCAGAGGAGGCGCCAAGAGCAAGCGAGGGCTGTGAGGACTGCCAGCACACTGTAACCTCTCACAACCACTATAGAAAATCGTACAGAGATTTCCTAAGAACTAAAAGTAGAACTACCATTTGATCCTGCAATCCCACTACTGGGATTGTCATATGAATGACACTGGGAAAAAGTCATTATATGAAAAACACACTTGCACACACGTTTATAGCAGCACAATTTGCAACTGCAAAATTGGACCCAGCCTAAATGCCCTTCAATCAATAAGTGAATAAAGAAAATGTGGTGTGTGTGTATATATATATATACACACACACACACACACACACACACACATACCATGGAATACTACTCAAGCCATAAAAAGGAACAAAATATGGCTTTCACAGAAACCTGGATGGAGTTGGAGACCACTATTCTAAGTGAAGCAATTCAGGAAAGGAAAACCAAATATTGTTTTGTTCTCACTTATAATTAGGAGCTAAGCTATGAGCAGGCATAAGAATGATATAATAGACTTCAGGGACTAGGAGGGAAGGGTGGGGGTGATTATGTATAAAAGACTACACACTGGGTACAGTGTACAAAGCTCAGGTGACAGGTGCACCAAATCACAGAAGTCACCACTAAGGAATTTATCCAATGTAACCAAAAACCACCTGTTCCCCAAAAACTATTCAAATTAGGGCCAGGTGTGGTTAATCCCAGCACTTTGGGAGGCCAAGGCGGGTGGATCACGAGGTCAAGAGTTCAAGACCAGCCTGGCCAACATGGTGAAACCCCATCTCTACTAAGAGTACAAAAATTTGCTGGGCGTGATGGCGCATGCCTGTAATCCCAGCTACTTGGGAGGCTGAAGCAGGAGAATCGCTGGAACCCGAGGTGGAGGTTGCAGTGAGCCAAGATCATGCCACTGCACTCCAGCCTGGGCAACAGAGCAAGACTCCATCTTGGGGGGCGGGGGGGAACTATTCAAATTAAAACAAAAAAGCAAGGTACACATATACAATATAATATTTCAAGAATGGAAGAAACTTGGTATATAGAAAAAAGTAATCTGTGTATTTAAAGCTGCTCTAAAATTAAGTTTGTTTCTTTTTAAAGCAAGGTACAGACAGTATTTAATTTACTAGACTTTGTGTAAGAAAGAAAGGAGAATGAGACTACATATTTGTCTGCTTGTAGTTGCATAAGTAAATACTAGAAAAAAATCACAAGAAACAAATAATAATTATATATTTGGGAGGAAGGGGGGAAACAGGAACAAGAGAGAGACAAATAATTCTTAGTGTAAACTTTTGTTATAATGTTTTAACTTGTTGATTGCTTTTTCCAAAAAAGTTGTTTTTAAAAGCAACTCCACAAGAACTACCTCACTCTCTACAAAACCCAAGGGAAGTTACTGGCACAGTATTCATTCCAGTAAATGTGGTTTTAACAACTATTAAACTCCTTTAAACATAAACTTTTAATCTCTATGGTATATGCTGCTTTCCATAAATAGAAACCAAAATATTTAATTTTTAATAAAGATAAATGGAAAAGATTTTTACAGAAACTTGCTCTTTATAAAGATTTCCCAGAAGGCTGGGCACGGTGGCTCACACTTGTAATCCCAGCACTTTGGGAGGCCGAGGCGGGCGGATCATGAGGTCAGGCGATCGAGACCATGGTGAAACCCCGTGGCTAATACAAAAAATTAGCCAGGAGCGGTGGCGGGCGCCTGTAGTCCCAGCTACTCGGAGAGGCTGAGGCAGGAGAATGGCGTGAACCCAGGAGGCAGAGCATGCAGTGAGCTGAGATCGCGCCACTGCACTCCAGCCTGGGTGACAGAGCAAGACTCCATCTCAAAAAATAAATAAATAAATCAATAAATAAATAAATCAATAAATAAATAAATAAATAAAGATTTCCCA
Source organism: Hylobates moloch (assembly GCF_009828535.3). Taxonomy (NCBI): domain Eukaryota; kingdom Metazoa; phylum Chordata; class Mammalia; order Primates; family Hylobatidae; genus Hylobates; species Hylobates moloch. Next base: position 18,172,696 of record NW_026652283.1, on the reverse strand, counting down.
GAATACATCTAATTTGACAAAAGTGATTTACAACTAATTACAACTAAGCTCAGTAGTGTGACCTCAAAACTGAGGTCATTAAATCCTTTAATGTCCTACAATTTATTTATTTTATATAATAGTCAATGTTGTTTGCTAATGAAAATGCCGAAACCTTTAACAATAAGAAAACATAATCAGACCACAAGGTATTAAAAAAAACCAACATGGCTTCCAGTCATTAGTCTACTCACTAGCTATTTTTAAGACCCTAATCCAACAGCAACATTTCTCCTGTACTTCAAACAGAAAAAAATGGATCAAATGAGCTTTATCTCCATCAACTTTGGAAATTCAATGCATGTACAAGAATGTTAAAACAAATGGTTGTTTTTAAAAAAATTTAGAGGAGCAAAATTCTGCCTATTAGGAAACATGTCAGCTTAAGCTAACATTTAAAAGAAAAAAACAGCCAGGCGCAGTGGCTCACACCTGTAATCCCAGCACTTTGGGTGGCCGAGGCGGGAGAATCACCTGAGGTCAACAGTTCAAGACCAGCCTGGCCAACATGGTGAAACACCATCTCTACTAAAAGTACAAAAATTAGCCAGGTGTGGTGGCACATGCCTGTAGTCCCAGCTACTCGGGAGGCTGAGGCAGGAAAATCACTTGAACATAGCATGTGGAGGCTGCAGGGAGCCAAAATGGCACCATTACACTCCAGCCTGGGCAACAGAGTGAGACTCTGTGTCATAAATAAACAAATAAATAAATAAATAAATAAATACATCCTTACCTTGAAAGGTTTGTCTCCACTGTGTGTCAACATATGCCTTTGTAACCAACTTTGACTGGTAGATGGAGTGTTATATACTTTACAACCTTTCCATAAGCAAACAAATACCTGTTAAGAAAAACAGAGCCATATTAATTTTCATGACTTATCTCAAGAAGAGTTTGATTCCTCATACATTCAAATTAACATGTTACAAGTCTTCAACTGACAAGAGCTATTGAATGTACAAGCCAATCAAAATGCTTAATATAAACTGTCAAAACATCCTAGTATAAGCCACCCTTAATGCTACTGTCCATACCTTCGATAAGGAATTAACACACCAATCACAGAATACCATTCAGAAGGAAATATATGTAATATTAGCAATATATCCCTCAGAACTGAGACCATGGGCCATTATTTACATTTTTGTATTTACTGCACAAAAGAACAAACATCTATTAATTTTAAATAGCAGGAAAATATAAAGGTATAAAAAAATTAATGAAACGACCAATAAATGTTAATTAGAATATACTGATATTTTCAACTTCAAAGAATGAATGAAAATTATCAAATTACAATTTTTTACTGGTGATATCCTGGTCTCACATGCATACTAACAATATTTGTTCTTATATTGTTCTAATCATGAAGAATTATTTCTATCTCGATTATGACAATAGAGAGATATTTGAGACCCTGTCTGGAATATGAAATTTTGTTATGAAACAAATAGAATACAAAATATTAAGTGAATATAGTAATAAAAACAACAGACACGAGCTACCCTACTTTCATAATAGATCCACATTCTAGGTTCAGGGTACTAAGTATAACTAGCTGGAAAGCACCAAAACTAACAAACTAATCTTTATCATCTTCCTACCAGTGACATGTCAGTTTCCTAACTGATGATACTTCCATCAAACCAAACGCTGAAAACTGCTTCCCAGTGTCAGGAAAAGAAGGGTCTACCACAATCATTATCTTGAAAGAACCACTTAAAGGCTCTGTTCTTTTCTAAGGTAAGAACAATTACAGAGTCACACTTTGAAGACTGTAATATACTACATACATACAGCACACAAGAAAGATATACAAAGAACTGAAGAATCTTTCTTCAGCCAGCCTAAAATAAAATTTTTAGCAGACTAGAAAAACTGACAGTCTATAAACAAATAATTGAGGTCAATTTTTAACTCAAAAACAATACCATCTTACGTCAAATAGCTATAACAAGGCAATACCACCACTGCCATTTGACAAGACTGTTTAGAGAAGTTACTGCATATCCTGACTCCATAACGAATTTGCTAGTTTAAGTATGAGATAAAGGAAGTCATAACGTTTCCTCCTTCATACTCAAAATTCCCAACCCTAGAACACGTTTATAAACTAATGGCCAAGGTTCTCAGAGTTAAAAGTAACTTTTAAAAATAAATCTAGGAACAGAAATAAAATACAAAGCAATACTTATACGCACCCAATGTGGTGGCTCACACCAGCAATTCCAGCACTTCAGGAGGCTGAGGAAGGGGGATGGCTTGAGCTCAGGAGTTCGAGACCAGCCTGGGCAACACAGCGAAACCCTGTCTCTACATAAGTAACAAAAAAATTGGCTAGGCATAATGGCATATGCACCCGTAGTCCCAGCTACTCGGGGATGGCGGGAGGGCGTAGGGCTAGTAGCTGAGGCAGGAGGATTGCTTAAGCCCAAGAGACGGAGGCTGCAGTGAGCCATGATGGCACTACTGCACTCCAGTGTAGGTGACAGAGTGAGACCTTCTCTCCAAAAAAAAAAAACTTAAATGCTACAGAAATTAACTCAATATTGTTTAATAATCACACATGGGTAATTAATGCTATCAATTTTTGAAATCAAGACTACTAGACTCACCAGGCACAGAGGCTCACACCTCTAACCCCAGCACTTTGGAAGGCCAAGGCAGGAGGATTGCTTGAGCCCAGGAATGAGGCCAGCCTGGGCAACATGCCATAACCCTGTCTATACAAAATATACAAAAATTAACCAGGCATGGTGGTGCACGACTGTGGTCCCAGCTACTTAGGAGGCTGAGGTGGGAGAATTGCTTGCACCGGAGAGGGCAAGGCTACAGTGAGCTGCTAGGATCATGCCATTGCACTCCAGCCAGGGCAGTAAGAGACAGATCCTGTCTCAAGAAAAAAAAACACAACTACTACTAGATTCAAAGTCTTATTTTTCAATCCAAGTAACAAAGAGGAGGAATCAGGGGTTGGTTTAAAATTCTCTCAGAAATCATATTATTAGTTTGGTGCACAAGTCATTGCCGTTTTTGCCATTAATTGAAAAAAACGCAATTACTTGTGCACCAACCTAATACGTAAACAGAAATGCCTTAAAGAAAGTATTTGGGAACAATATCAAGATCATTCCTGTAACAACTTTTGTGACAGAAGGATTCTCCTTAATGTTAAAAGGATTCTTAAGTGATCCCCCTTAAAGAAATACTCTTAAGGATAGGATTTAGTTCCTTCGAAATAAACACTGCCTCTACCTAACAATACTCAATCACTAAATTTGGTAGACACAGTAGTATCCGGCTTCTAATTTTTTTTTTCCTATGAGCAAACATGACTATAGAGATAATGGCAGGTCTGAAATTACATCTGATACGGCCTTATTAAGTATGGTTTAGACTCTACATGGAATAATGTCTAGTAACACAATTAAGGCAACAACTTCAGATTCCAAGAAAAACCAAAATCTTCAACCTAGTGTATTTTATACCAAATGAAGTAGGCGTAAAGAGATCAAAGTTAACTGTGTTTAACTATATTGGGGTGAAATGTTTAGAAAGATCCAAAAAAGGCCTCGTGTAATGGCTCATGCCTGTAATCCCAACACTTTAGGAGGCCGAGGTGGGTGGATCACTTGAGGCCAGGAGTTGGAGACTGGCCTGACCAACACGGTGAAACTATGTCTCTACTAAAAATACAAAATTAGCCGAGTGTGGTGGCGCACTCCTGTAACCCCAGCTACTTAGGAGGCTGAGGCAGGTGAATCGCTTGAACCCGGGAGGTGGAGGTTGCAGTGAGCTGAGATTGCACCATTGCACTCAAACCTGGGAAACAAAAGCAAAACTCCGTCTTAAAAAAAAAAAAAAGAAAAAAGAAAAAAGAAAGATCCACAAAAAAACACAAAACTGTTCAAGGCTATATTTCCTTTCCTAGCCTGTATTAGGATGACGTTTTGATAAAAATAATCCCAAATCTGACAAAAGGGTCTTCTTCAAATCTGAGACTTTTTAGATGTATAATATCTGAAAAATATTTTTATACTATTTTTAGAAACTCTCCTACTGTTAAAATTAACCCTGAAAAATCAAATACCATAGGATTCCAATTATATCCAAATTTGGAAGAAGTATGTTTAAGAATATAATTTGCCACGGTTCTTCTATTTTAAAATGAATTAAGGTCTGGCTATTTTAACAGAATAAGACACAGGGGTCCAAAGTCCAGTCTCTCATGATACAGCAAACTGTGTTGTATTAGGTTGTATGAGACATAACGGAAACAGAAAACAACCTGCTGAGCACAGTGACTCGTGCCTAGAATCCCAGCTGCTCTGGAGGCTGAGGCAAGATGCTGGCTAGAAGACAGATTTTCAGACCAGTATGGGCAACACAGCAAGATCCCAACTCTGAAAATGTTTAAATCAGCCAGACGTGGTGACGCATGCCTGTAGTCCCAACTACTAAACTGAGGTAGAAGGATTGCTTGAGTCCAGGAGTTTGAGGCTATGTGAGCTAAGATCATGCCACTGCTAAACTGAATTCAATCCAGTTCTTTCACTTTGCAGCTATGTAATCTTGGAAGAATCATCTACTTCCTTTTTCATCAGAAATACTCTGAGCACAGATGTGGTAAGTCCAAAACACTACGAAAATATAAGATGTTATATTATCTCAGAAAGACCAGTCAATGAAATAACTGGGTTTATATTAGACACCGAAGGTTCCTTCTCAAAATAACTGCCATCAAGTTTTCCTGCCAGCAAGTCCAGGAAAAAAAAATTTTAAACCCACACAGCCATTAAAAGATTATTTTTGGGCCAGGTGCAGTGGCTCACGCCTGTAATCCCAGCACTCCGAGAGGCCGAGGTGAGTGGATCACTTGAGGTCAGGAGTTCAAGACCAGCCTGGCCAACGTGGCGAAACCCCACCTCTACTAAAAATACAAAAACTAAACCAGGTGTGATGACACATGCCTGTAATCCCAGCTACTTGGGAGGCTAAGGCAGGAGGAGCACTTGAACCCGGGAGGCGGAAGTTACAGTGAGCTGAGATCGCGCCACTACACTCCAGCCTGGGTGACAGAGTGAGACTCCATCTCAAAAAACATACATGTATTTTTGGACTGCCAAAGAAATCTTCAAGTTTACAAGGGGCTTTCACGTAAGATGTAGATGTCTAAAATTTCAGTGTTACAGGGAGGTTTCGGCTTTCTGTTGAGAACTCTACAAAGTACTGAGTTTCTGTCAGAATAGGTTTTACCTTCAGGAATCTTCTCCAAAATGCCCAAAGTGAATAAGGATGGTACAAACCTAGGAGCCAAGGGTAGTCTCAGTCTCCTTCACTTTGGTCAATATCCTTGAACCAGTGTATGAACCAGTGTATCCTTGTACCAGTGTATGTATCTGAATGTATTTGAATGGCCTATACTTAAAATGGCTTGTATGATAATATAGATAAATGCACAAACAACCTATGCCCCTGAAGAACACAAATGAATCTATGAAATCTTTCTATATATAAATGAAAAATCCACTGCAAAAAAGTACAATGTTAATCTGTCAGAGTAAGTATGCACAAGAAAATTCAGTTATTACCAGTAAATTAAAATCAGCCAAATATATTCTAAATGCAGAGCAAGTTAACAGAATAATCTACATGCCAAAATAAAGGCCTAATTATACTGAGTAAATGATCTTGTTTTCAGTAAAATTACACAAAAAGAAAAGAGAGACACCATCTAAAGTCAGGCAGGCCAGCTGAGCATGGTATATGCCTGGAATCCCAGGAACTCAAGCTGAGATGGGAGCACTGCTTAAGCCCAGAAGTTGGATAAGATAGTAAGACCAGCTTGGACAACATAGTAAGACTCTGTCTCATTAAACACACACAGACACACACACACACACACACACACACACACACACACACACACACTAAGTCAGGCAGAGGCATTGGATGGATGATTCCATGGCACCATCAAGCCCAATTTTTATTTTCTTTTTCTTAATGAAACAGAGTCTTGCTCTATCAACCAGGCTGGAAGGCAGTGCCACAATTATAGCTCACTGCAACCTTGACCTCCTGAGTGCTATAGTCAACTGGACTCACTCAAGTCTTTCAATAATACCGTACCATATTCCTCCCTTGCCCACAATCTCCTCGCTTTGCCTCTCAACAAAGAAACACACCAAAGAATATATGCAAAAGTAAACCTCAAATGACACAGAAAATAAATCCTATATCAAGAAACCTAAACGGCTTTCTTTCCAGAAATTGTTTTTATGTGAGAAATAGCTGAGAAAGAAAGAACAGTAATATATTTTACACTGAGCCTCTAAAGTCCTACAAGTTCCCCGCTTTCCAAGACTTATATTAAGAGGACACTGGGATTTGAAATTTGATTAGTAAGATAACTCAGAGTCTAATCTTCAGAAACCAGTCACACATAGAAATGCGGACCTAGGCCAGGCACGGTGGCTCAGGCCTGTAATCCCAGCACTTTGGGAGCCAGAGGCAGGTGGATCACCTGAGGTCAGGTGTTCGAGACTAGGCTGGCCAACATGGTGAAACCCCATCTCTACTAAAAATACAAAAGTAAGTCAGGTGTGGTGGTGCACACCTGTAGTCCCAGCTACTTAGGAGGCTGACACAGGAGAATCACTCGAACTTGGGAGATGGAGCTTGCAGTGAGTGGAGATTGCACCACTGCATTTCAGCCTGGGCAACAATAACAAAATTCTACCATACTTAACACTAGAGATAGGTTTGATTCTCTTTTTGCCCATTTTGTTTTTATTTTTGAAACTGTAGAAAGCACTCTCATGATTTTTTTTTTAAAAAAAGGCGTATTGGTCTGGGCATGGTGGCTCACGCCTGTAATCCTAGCACTTTGGGAGGCCAAGGCAAGACCAGCATGGGCAACACAGTGAGACCTCATCTCTATTTAAGAAAAAAAAGGTGTATTCATAATTTGATGTTTAAATGATCAGTTTAATTTTAATGTAGAAATCAGGCCAGGAAAATCTAAACTCCACTTGACTTCAGCCTCCAAAGAAGTCCACACGAACATAGCAACATAAACAGCTTAAAAGGGGGAAAAAAACAATGCTAAGTGGATACATTATATAATGGTTTTGCTTTTCTCCTCAGGGCAAAGATTATAGTGGAATGAGAAAAAGAACAGAAATTAATATAGTTTAGATCTTGCTAACTTACTGCTCCCGTAAAACTGTCATCTTTCAATAATCAGAAGCATAAAATCTTCTAGGGTTACCAATTTTTTTCTCATATGTTTCTGTTCCATGATGACACTTTAACACTTAAGAGAGAAAGAAGAAGTAAGAAATCTAAAAAAATAATTAGGCCAACAAAATCAGGTGTTTTCTACTTATATTAGATACCCACAACAGTCAAACACAGAGATAAAAGTAGAACTGTGGTTACCAGGAGCTAGTGGGAGCAGAGAGTAAGTTTGTTTAATGGGTATAGATTTCAATTTGGGATGATAATTTACATGTTCTGGAGACAGAGTGGGTGGCGATTACACAATAAGGTGAATGTACTTAGAGCCCCTGAACTGTACATTAAAAATGTTTTCTGTTCTTTTTTTTGAGACAGGATCTCACTCTGTCATCCAGGCTGGAGTGCAGTGGCACGATCTCACAGCAGCCTCAACCTCCTGGGCTCAAGCAGTTCTCCCACCTCATCTCCCTGAGTGGCTAAGACCACAGGCGTGTGCCACTACACCCAGCTAATTTTTGTAGACAGGATTTTGTCACGTTGCCCAGGCTGGCCTCAAAACTCCTAAGCTCAAGCACCCACCTCAGCTTTCCAAAGTGCTGGGATTACTGTGCCCAGCCGAAAATGTTTTCATTTTTTTAAAGTTCATTTCAAAGAAAAAAATCTGATGTTCCAACCAACAACTACTCTTCAAAACACAAAACCCTCTAGGCACGGTGGCTCACGCCTGTAATCCCAGCACCTTGGGAGGCTGAGCAGGATGATCAAGTCCTCCTCAGGAACTCCTGAGGTCAGGAGTTCGAGAGCAGTCTGGCCAATATGGTGAAACCCCATCTATACTAAAAATACAAAAATTGGCTGGGTGTGGTGGTGCACACTTGTAATCCCAGCTACTCGAGACGTTGAGGCAGCAGAATTGCTTGAACCCAGGAGACGGAGGTTGTAGTGAGCTGAGGTCGTGCCACTGCACTCCAGCCTGGGCAACAGAGCGAGATTCCATCTCAAAAAAAAAAAAAAGAAAAGAAAAGAAAAAACAAACACAAAAGCCAATCTCAAAGCACAAAATCAGATCGAGTTTTCTTGTCTTTTATAGTAGTACCAAGTTTTCAAACTCTCATTCACATTTTATCATTCAAAACACATAGTCTATTGTAATCTCAGCATTTTCAGAGGCCAAGGCAGGCAGATCGCTTGAGTCGAGGAGTTGGAGATCAGCCTGGGCAACATGGTGAAACCTCATCTCTACAAACAAACCAACCAACCAACCACAGTCTATATTCTAATGACTGGTATGTAGGAAAAAACTGGGATGCATTTTCTACATTATTTGATCCTTTACATTTATAGTTTAGCAAATAATGTCCTTCAAAGATCAGGACTCCTATCTTTGGCCAAAATAGCATTACTCTTTTTAATGTATTTATTTATTTTTTTTTTGAGACACAGTCTCATTCTGTCGCCCAGGCTGGAGTCCAGTGGCACGATCTCAGCTCACTGCAACCTCCGCCTCCCGGGTTCAAGCGGTTCTTCTGCCTCAGTCTCCTGAGTAGCTGGGACTACAGGGGCGCGCAACTATACCCAGCTAATTTTTGTATTTTTTAGTAGAGGCGGGGTTTCACCATATTGGCCAGGCTGGTCTCAAACTCCTGACCTCGTGATCCGCCCGCTTCAGCCTCCCAAAGTGCTGGGATTATAGGCATGAGCCACTGCGCCCAGCCAAATAGCATTACTCTTAAAATCAGCTAGAGAATCTTATTATTGGTAATCAAGTGATATTTTGAGTAAGAGTTCAAGAAATGACATGGGAGATTTTTCATTTCAATATTACACTTACGGGACAAATGCCAACATTTCATGTCTAATTCTGTATCAGTAAGGTACAGGTATATATAGTTACTGTGATTACATGATATATTTAATTATTTTAAAAATCAGTCTTGGCCGGGTACGGTGGCCCACACTTGTAATCCCAGCACTTTGGGAGGCCGAGGCGGGTAGATCACCTGAGAGGTCAGGAGTTCAAGACCAGCCTGGCCAACATGGTGAAACCCCGTCTCTACCAAAAATACAAAAAAATTTAGCAGGGCATGGTGGCTTATGCCTGTAATCCCAGCTACTCGGGAGGGTGAGGCAGGAGAATCACCTGAACCCGGGAGGCAGAGGTTGCAGTGAGCTGAGACCACGCCATTGCACTCCAGCCTGGGCAACAAGAACCAAACTCTGTCTCAAAAAATAATAATAATTAATTCTAAAAAAATAAAAATAAAATAAAAATCAGACTGTAACTGCATTTTTTCTACAAATCTGGGAAGGGCTGAAATTCTCATCAGGTTGTATGCCAACTCAACTTGCGGGATTCCAAGACTCAGAAATGTGAAATTCTCCCGCTCCCACATCTATTAAGAGAAGCCCAGTGATCTTCCAAACAGCTCATGATTCTATACACAGTTGCTAAGTCAAGTGACAAAAAAGCATCATGCCATGATGCTCAAAAATGGTATATACCAAGTGACATCAAGCACTGGCTCACAAAAAGCAGATCTACAAAAGCCAGAAAACCAACTTGCTAAGATACTTCACACTAAGTATCTGACATATGGCTTGGGGGAGAAGACTGGGTTACCAAAGTAGCCTAACCACTGAGCTAGGTTTTACGCTGAAAATACCGTATGATGGACACAGTTAATTAACAGATCATAGGTAAGTATAACATTTTACTGGTTACTCAGACATCACACATACTAACTCTAACAAGAAGACAAATGTACATGTGCTATACTTATCAAGTTTGAGTAATCAAAAGACTGCTGACACATTATAACATACTGTGACAGGGATGAATATGTCTTAAAAGAAATTTCAGCCACACACGGTGACTCACGCCTGTAATCCCAGCACTCTGGGAGGCTGAGGCGGGCGGATCACCTGAGTTCAGGAGTTCGAGATCAGCCTGGCCAACAGGCAAAACTCCACCTCTACTAAAAATACAAAAATTAGCCAGGCATGGTGGCGGGCACCTGTAAACCCAGCTACTTGGGAGGTTGAGGCAGGAGAATCACTTGAACCCAGGAGGCATAGGCTGCGGTGAGCCAAGATCACGCCACTACACTCCAGCCTGGGCAACAGAGTGAGACTCCATCTCTCAGAAAAAAACAAAAAATTCAAGTATGACACCACCGCTTAAAATGTTAGAAACGTTGACCTGGTTGGATGTTTAAAAAAAAAAAGATCAATACTATACTCTAAATATCAACAGAACCTTGGAAACAGTTACCCACTAACTTAAAGCATGATGACTTTTACTGTTAGTTATCTGTTCTTCAATAGTGATGGCAGGCTGATAGGAAATGTGTGGCCTAATATTAATAAATTACCTGCCCTTACACTGTGACATTAATTTCTGAAAAATGCACTCAGTGTGATAACTATTCAACAAAAATCTAGGTAAAGTTGAAACAATGTATAAATTAATATTTTGGCACATTACTTTTGGCTTGCCCAATTTGCTTAACTCTTTATTCAGTACCTAATAGAAGTTACATGAACTGTATAAATTAATATTTTGGCACATTACTTTTGGCTTACCCAATTTGCTTAGCTCTTTTTATTCAGTACCTAATAGAAGTTACATGAACTGACACAATTAAACGTATTCCTGAAAGGACACAGGTCAATACTGACTAATCAGAACTTTCCATCTAAATCAGCTCTGACAAGACCTGGGAAAGATGATCAATTCTCACTCACAAATAATGAGTTCAGGTTGTTATTTAACAGAATTGCATATACTAAGCCTGGTACCAATAGTCTCCTCAGTTAATTTAAGCATCAGGAATAATTTAGGATTCTCTAACAAAGGAAAATCAAGACAGTGCTAATTCTAAATGTTCTCAACTCAAAACATCAGAACCCTGGAATACACTGTATTCATTTATAATACTGTCACCTACTATACTTTTAAAAGTCAAATTTCTTCAAAATAACGTATCTAAAAGCAAACTAAAATCCAGCACATATCCTATTTTTATTTGATTCTATCAAGTATATGGGAAATAATTATTAAAAATTCATTTGAAAAAACTAAGCCTGTGTAAAAATAATCCCAAATTACTTTCAGCAAAAAAGCCTAACTAGCAATTATAAATTAATAAAACTAACGAAAACAGGGAGTGAAAAAAAGAAATGACAAAACCAACCCCTCCTCGCTGACCATCTACATGTATGGAACGGATGTGATCTGCCAGATCTGGGCTAGAGTTGAAGCAAGCCTGGCACTGGTCCCAACAACAATTATAGGCAATATTTTTGCTTGAAGAAGTAGTGCTTCCTTGTCCATTCATCATTGCTGGAGTTGAACGCCCACTGGAAATTGTGCTGTCTACATCCATTATAGTACTGCTTATGCTACAAAAGAAGAAAAAAGGCTGTGTTATTCCTAGAAATTCACTAACATGAATATGATCTTATAAATATTTAATTAAGATTACCACTTGACATTCTGCTCCATGTGAACAAAGCATAGTAACCATATTCTCCATTAGAAAACAGCAATGCTTTTAAATTAATTAGTTGGCAATGAAGTACAAATCAAGACAGAAACACGACAGTACCTCAAAATCAGATATGGAATAATTTAAGCAACTTTTGGCAGGCATGAACTCAATACTATATCTTACAGAAAACAAAACACACCCACACACTCCCACACACACAGCTTATCACATCTCATCCCTTCCACAGTTCAAAGAAGCATGAGAAAGTAAGAGTTTCCAGCTGTAAATAATTCACAATCAAAGCATTATCTTTATGGCTCTGCAAATCACTTGTTGACCTGAAATCTCTTCTATTCATTAATCTGAAAATATAACTGCTGCCACATCCTACTTCTTTTCATGTCAAAGAATTGGGGAAATTTTGCAGTATTTTCCCTGCTAAATAAAAAAGCAGAAGAGAGAAAACTGGTCTCTGATTTTTCTAAAGTCCAAATAAAAAATCTTTTCCTAGCCCTAAAATTTTATTTTATTTTTTTAACTCATCTCTAGCCATAAAAAAAAAAAAAGACTGAAAATGCCAATCAATCCCTTTTACTTTTTATTTACTAAAGTATTACATATGACTGGACGTGGTGGCTCACTCCTGTAATTCCAGCACTTTGGGAGACCGAGGCGGGTGGATTACCTGAGGCCAGGAGTTCGAGACCAGCCTGGCCAACATGGTGAAACCCCATTGCTACTAAAAATACAAAAAATTATCTGAGTGTGGTGGCAGGTGCCTATAATCCCAGCTACTCGGGAGGCTGAGGCAGGAGAATCTCTTGAACCCAGGAGGCGGAGGATGGAGTGAGCTGAGAGCGCACCATTGCACTCCAACCTGGTCAACAAGAGCAAAACTCCGTCTCAAAAAATAAAATAAAGTATTACACAGTAGTAACTCTTTTATTTACTAAAAAAAGTATATACTAGTGGCCAAAATGCTCAAAAATTCACATCTTAATAAAACGTACCACACTTCCGCCTTCATTTTAAAAGCAATTCACTTATTTTCTTTTTTCAAAATCTTCCCAATAAATAAATTACATGAAAGTCACTTCAATCATAAGGGTCAAGGGAAAATGTTCTCAGACTAAATCTATGAAAAGGTGTGTATCTGCTTACAATTTAAGAAACAACACAGGTCAAGTTGTGAAAATTATATTAACTTTAAAGAGGTATGCTTCCCTCCTGCCAAGTTTTTATCACGGAAAATTTCAAAGACACAAAATATAGCTAAATCTGAATTCAATTAACATTTTACCCTATTTGCTATCTGTAATCTGTTTCTCTGAATCATTTCAAAATTGCGGGCATCATGACAGTCAACCACAGCATATACCTTCTTTAAAAAAAGAACATTCAGGCCGGGCACAGTGGCGCATGCCCGTAATCCCAGCACTTTGGGAGGCCACAGCAGGCATATCACAAGGTCAGGATATCGAGACCATCCTGGCTAACATGGTGAAACCCCGTCTCTACTAAAAATACAAAAAATTAGCCAGACATGGTAGTGTGCGCCTGCAGTCCCAGCTACTCGGGAGGCTGAGACAGGAGAATGGTGTGAACCCAAGGAGGCGGAGATTGCAGCGAGCAGAGATCACGGCACTGCACTCCAGCCTGGGCAGAAGAGCTAGACTCCGTCTCAACAACAAAAAAAAAGGAACATTCAGGCCAGGCACAGTGGCTCACCCCTATAATCCCAGCACTCTGGGAGGCTGAGGTGGGTGGATCACAAGGTCAGGAGTTCAAGACCAGCCTGGTCAAGACGGTGAAACCACGTCTCTACTAAAAATACAAAAATTAGCTGGGTATGGTGGTGCATGCCTGTAATCCCAGCTACTCAGGAGGCTGAGACAGAGAATTGCTTGAACTTGGGAGGAGGAGGTTGCAGTGAAACAAGATAAGGCCACTGCACCCCAGCCTGGGCGACAGAGCAAGACTCTGTCTCAAAAAATAAAAAGAACATTCACCTATATACCAATACAACCTATTCACTCACACCTGAGAAAATTTACATGAATTTTGTTAGCTTAAGTAAGCTTTATAATGATCTGTGTCTAACATCAAATGTACCTATTGTCGGGGGGTAGGGGGATGTTAAGACAGGGTCTTCACTCCGTTGCCAAGCCTATAGTGCAGTGGTGCTATCACAGCTCACTGCAGCCTTGACCTACCAGGCTCAAGTGATCCTCCCACCTCAGCTTCCTAAGTAGCCAGGCCTACAAGTGTGCACCACTATGGCCAACTAAATTTTTTAAATTTCTGTAGAGATGAGGTCTCTTTATGTTGCCCAGGCTGGGCTCAAGCAATCCTCCTGCCTTGGCCTCCCAAAGTACTGGGACTACAGGCACGAGCCACTACACCCAGCTAATTTTTCGATTTTTTTGTAGCAGCGGAGTCTTGTTTTGCTGCCCATGCTAGAAACGTATCCATTTTTAAAAGCAAAGATATTTTTGTAGGATGCTTCAGATATGAAAAATGTCTCAAGTTTTCCCTTAAAGGATATTCTAGTATTTAAGCTCATCTACCTACCTACCTAGTTAAATGCAATAAATATATATCTACCTGCTCAGTCAATATAGATTCTAAATTGCAACTCTAAGGCTTCGTCCTAAAACTCTGTAATCTCTGTAAAACTCTCAAATGTGAATCAGCTCTTGAATACCTGAATATGCACATATTGTTTGTTGTTGCAGGACTAACCTTGGGTATGGTGGTTTTTCTATACCGAAATACGTATTTTATTTAAACCCTAGAAATTTCAAGTTTCCCCTGGCCGGGTGCAGTGGCTGACGCCTGTTAATCCCAGCACTTTGGGAGGCCGAGGCAGGCAGATCACGAGGTCAGGAGATCGAGACCATCCTGGCTAACACAATGAAACCCCGTCTCTACTAAAAACACAAAAAATTAGCCAGGCGTAGTGGCAGGCGCCTGTAGTCCCAGCTACTTGGGAGGCTAAGGCAGGAGAATGGCATGAACCCGGGAGGCAGAGCTTATGGTGAGCCCAGATCGCGCCACTGCACTCCAGCCTGGGCAACAGTGCGAGACTCTGTCTCAAAAAAAAAAGAAAGAAATTTCAAGTTTCATGAGGCCCTTAGCCCTGAAGTGGTTACCTATTTTCCCTATCACTTGCTTTATATATTTTAAAACATTCAACTATAAAGCACATACTTACATAAACTATACTAATTTAACTCCAAGGCAAATACTAATAATTCTAAGTGAACAACCAATCATAACCAATTGATAAACAATCTCGGGAAAAGTAATAAAAACTCAATGAACTAACATGGAACAATCTCCAAGATACAGTTAATATATCTTGCACACACAAGTGCAGGGTAGTAATGATCCAATTTGCATACCTAAGTGGGGGAGGGAGACAGAGACATAGTTAGTCTCCAAAGGCACAGAAAGACATATGAAACCTAGTAAATATTTGGGGGAAGGGAAGAGTGGGAGAGAAACTTATCTTTCACTGTATATACCCTTTTATACCATTTTAACCATGATGTACCTACACTGCTTTTGTTAAAAAGTCCAAAATCCATTGAAAACCAAATCAATTTTTTTTAACTGGACAAAGTAAGGTTAAGAGAGATTTATATACCTGCGAAACATCATTATGGAATCTATCTACATAGTACTTCATGTACTTTTGCTTATTATCTTTACCAAAGAAAAGGAACCGTATAAAAAAGTCCAAAATCTGGTAACAGTAAGCCTTGTTGAGTCTATGTGTGATATCACATACTTGAAACAATACTTCATGTGGATATAGCTCCTCATAAAGACAGCATAATGCAAATGTTAAGAGCATGAGCTTTGCCTACCACTGGGGACTAAGCTGTGAATACAATGACAGACAAGGTAAGAGGCAGGTCCTGGGACGCTCAAGACATCCCACACAGAGTTTCCCCCAAGCTGAACAGGGCCAACAGAAGTTCTGCTTCACAACCCCTCTTAGGCTCCTCCAACTTCTAGGAAGTATCCAATCCTAAGCCTCCAGGCTCCCTTTTGGCCCCAGACCCATGCTGCCACCAGTGGTCCTCTCCATTCTCTCGACTGATGAAGGCAACAGACCTGATGCAACAGTAGAGGACAGAAAACAAATGAGAGGTAACTTCTGATTGTGACAGGACCCTGAGCTAGATAGCAATTTCACAGAAAGCAGTGCCCTTCCTCCTATAATATGTTACGTAACGAGAGACAATCCACCTAAACTTACAGTATTTCTAGGACCATACATATGTTAAATTTTTTCACACAGTTAATTCTCCTTTTCAATGAACATCTACTGATTTCATGAAACGTGAAGACTTACACAGCCTGATATTTGGAAGAATACCTAAGCCAGACAATACACTCACACTATGCAGACAGCTTAGATAATCTAAAGCAGTGTTTCTCAAACTTCCATGTGTATACAAATCATGGGCCCTTATTAACTGCAGATTCTGATTCAGTAGGTTTAGGGTAGGTCCTGAGATAAAGCATTTCTAACAAGTGCCCGCTTGATGCTGCTGTGACATTTTGAGTAGTAGGAACCGAAAAGATCTCTCTGACTAGCTTTTCTTTCTTTTCACAATGGGTTTGCCGTCAGAACACAGGTGTCGTGAAAACTACCCCTAAAAGCCAAAATGGGAAAGGAAAAGACTCGTATCAACATTGTCATCACGGGACACATAGATTCGGACAAGTCCACCACTACTGGCCATCTGAACTACAAATGTGGTAGCATCGACAAAGGAACCATTGAAAAATTTGAGAAGGAGGCTGCTGAGATGGGAAAGGGCTCCTTCAAGTAGGCCTGGGTCTTGGATAAACTGAAAGCTGAGCGTGAACATGGTATCGCCATTGATACCTCCTTGTGGAAATTTGAGACCAGCAAGTGCTACGTGACTATCATTGATGCCCCAGGACACAGAGACTTCACCAAAAACATGATTACAGGGACATCTCAGGCTGACTGTCCTGTCCTGACTACTGCTGCCAGTGTTGGTGAATTTGAAGCTGGTATCTCCAAGAATGGACAGACCTAGGAGCATGCCCTTCTGGCTTACACACTGGGTGTGAAACAAATTTTGTCAGTGTTAACAAAATGGATTCCACTCAGCCACCCTACAGCCAGAAGAGATATGAGGAAATTGTTAAGGAAGTCAACACTTAAATTAAGAAAATTGGCTACAACCCCGACACAGAAGCATTTGTGCCAATTTCTGGTTGGAATGGTGACAACATGCTGGAGCCAAGTGCTAACGTGCCTTGGTTGAAGGGATGAAAATCCTCCCGTTAAGGATGGCAATACCAGTGGAACCACGCTGCTTGAGGATCTGGACTGCATCCTACCACCAACTTATCCAACTAACAAGCCCCTTTGCTTGCCTCTCCAGGATGTCTACAAAAATTGTTGGTAGACACTGGCCGAGTGGAGACTGGTGTTCTCAAACCTGGTATGGTGGTCACCTTTGCTCCAGTCAACTTTAAAACTGAAGTAAAATCTGTCAAAATCCACCATGAAGCTTTGAGTGAAGCTCTTCCTGGGGACAATGTGGGCTTCAATGTCAAGAATGTGTCTGTCAAGGATGTTCGTCATGGCAACGATGCTGGTGACAGCAAAGACGGCCAACCAATGGAAGCGGCTGGCTTCATGCTCAGGTGATTATCCTGAACCATCCAGGCCAAATAAGTGCTGGCTATACCCCTGTACTGGATTGCCACACAGCTCACACTGCATGCAAGTTTGCTGAGCTGAAGGAAAAGATGGATCGCCATGTTGGTAAAAAGCTGGAAGATGGCCCTAACTTCTTGAACTCTGGTGATGCTGCCATCGTTGATATGGTTCCTGGCAAGCCCATGTGTGTTGAGTGCTTCTCAAGACTACCCACCTCTGGGTCACGTTGCTGTTCGTGATATGAGACAGTTGCGGTGGATGTCATCAAAGCAGTGAACAAGAAGGCTGCTGGAGCTGGCAAGGTCACCAAATCTGCCCAGAAAGCTCAAAAGGCTAAATGAATATTATCCCTAATACCTGCCACCCCGGTCTTAATCAGTGGTGGAAGAATGGTCTCAGAACTGTTTGTTTCAATTGGCCATTTAGGTTTAGTAGTAGAAGACTGGTTATAACAATGCATTGTAAAACCTTCAGAAGGAAAGGAGAATGTTTTGCGGACCACTTTGGTTTTCTTTTTTGTGTGTGGCAGTTTTAAGTTATTAGTTTTTAAAATCAGTACTTTTTAATGGAAACAACTTGACCAAAAATTTGTCAAAGAATTTTGAGAGCCATTAAAAAAGTTTAATGAGGAAAAAAAAAGATCTCTTTGACTAGTATTGTTACCCAACTGAAACTGATGAGACCATCTAAGAAATTGTTTCATATGGTAAAACGGTAAACCAAATTTTTAAGTTTAAAAAACACCTACACACACGTTGTTAGAGATGTCGATGTAATACTTAGGGAGCAACCTGAGATATTTTCAACATCAACAACATTCTCCTTTTCCGCTTTTCCCTTAGTTTAGAAACTATCTAGCAGACCAGTTTTCCACCCAACAGCTACAGCGACCAACTGTATGATTTTATAAAAATAGTTTCCTTTGGAAATTCGAAGCCTGTCTCACTCATACATCCAGAACAGCCCCAACTTTGAGACTCAAATTACTTCCAGGCAAGTATCTGCTTGGTGGATGTGACCAGGGCTGACGGGGTTGCCAATACTGAGAAAGTTATAAAGATCAGTTTGCTAAATGACAAGGTGCATGAGCATAGGAAGCAATACATGGATGCTTATGTTACCATGACTGAGGACAAAACTATGGTCTTAAAGCAACTGAGAAAAGTTCACTAATATGGTTTCTGATTACACACTGCAAATCACCTTTAAGAAACTACCACTTGCTGGCCAGGCGCGGTGGCTCACGCTTGTAATCCCAGCACTTTGGGAGGCCGAGGCGGGCGGATCACGAGGTCAGGAGATCGAGACCACGGTGAAATAAAAAAAATAGCCGGGGTGGTGGTGGGCACCTGTAGTCCCACTATTGCGGAGAGGCAGAGATGGGTGAAGGGAAGAGTTGCAGTGAGCCGTAGGCCATGATCGAGCTTGATGACCGAGGTCCCCATACTCTCAAACAAGGCGCTCAAAAGAAACTACCACTTGCCAAGTGTTGTCTTATTACCAAATAGCAATACAATTATCTTAAAGGGCTACTGAAATATGACTTCTGCCAGGCTAAGTGGCTCACGCCTACAATCCCAGCAACTTGGGAGGCTGGAGCAGGAGGATTTCTAGAGGCTGGAGGTTCAAGAGCAACCTGGGCAACATAGCAAGACCCTGTCTCTTAAAAAAAAAAATTAGCTGGGCATGTTGGTACGTGCCTGTAATCCCAGCTACACAGGCGGCTAAGGTGGGAGGATTGCTAGAAGTCCAAGGCTGCAGTGAGCTATGATTGTGCCACTGCACTACAGCCTGGATGACAGAGCAAGATTCTATCTCAAAAAAAAAAAAAAAGAAAAAAAATCTGAGAACCACCAAAGCTTGAGCACCTCCCTAAAACAGATCAAAAGAATATGTTTCTAAACGGGAATACTTTTATTTTATTCTGAGGTTAACTGCTGAATTTGAAATTCAGTCTGAGGTCAAATGGATGGGGGCAAGCCTTATCGGCAGTCTTCTTTTCAGTTCTGTGAGCAAATTCATTTGTGTTGTAGATTTTCCTTGGTAACTTTGGGCCGTTCTCCCCCCTCCACCCAGCTGCCGTATCTTTAGTAAGGTCTAGCCTACTGAAATGTCCAACTTTATTTTTTTTTAGTGTATGTGCCACCAAAGCAAGCACTGAAATGTCTAACTTTAAAGGAAGGTAGAGGACAAGGACTTGAAGGATTGAGAGTATATAACCTGAAATCAAGCATAATTTATTGACATTCAAAAAAACTAAAATCTACAAATTTCAGAATTTTCTATAAATACATCACTGAGTAAAAAGGCTAAGGCTCTGCTGCACTGGTGTTTCTACCACCCTAATTTAAGGCTTCACATCTTCATTCACATAAAATCATGCCTGCAAATCATATACCTTATACCTTAACCAATTAAAGGCCTTTCCCCACAATTACTTTGTGAATCCTCCCTTCCCTTAGGGGTCTAGCCAAGTGTGTGTGTGTGGTAACAATTAAAAGTTGACATAAAACAGTATTAAGAATTCAGTGTGAGGTTCTGGTCACTTTTGCATTTGTGACAGGAAGTGAAAACAATTAAAGTCACTAAGCAATGTTGTCTTCCAAATAAAATGTCCTTACTACTAATCCCTGTTCCTAAATCAGTAGAACTAATGTGGTCAGCGCAGTTGCTCGCATCTGTTAATCCCAGCACTTTGAGAAGCAGAGGCGGCGATCAGCTTGAGCTCAGGAATTGGAGATCAGCCTAGCAACATGGCGAGACCCCGTCTCCATTTTTAAAAAAGAACAAACTGAGGTACACATGGAGACATGGAGACTGTCCATATCTCCAAATCAGATTTGCAGAACCAAGCAGCCAAAACAGAATAAAGATATAAATTGGGGGCCAGGCATGGTGGATCAAGCCTGTAATCCCAGCACTTTGGGAGGCCAAGGCGGGGAGAATCACTTGAGCCGTGGAGGTGGAGTTTGCAGTGATCTGTGATCCCGCCTCCACCGCACTCTAGCCCTGGTGACAGAGCAAGACTGTCTAAAAAACAAAGAAAGAAAGAAACTGGATGCTAAAACTGACATAAACATGTATCATCCACAAACACTCACTTCAAATTTAAATTCATTTGTCCGGGTGCAGTGGCTCAGGCCTATAATCCCAGCACTTTGGGAGGCCAAGGCGGGCGGATCACCTGAGGTCAGGAGTTTGAGACCAGCCTAGCCAACATGACAAAACCCCATCTCTACTAAAAACGCAAAAATTAGGGCGTGGTGTTGCATGCCTGTAATCCCAGCTACTCAGGAGGCTGAGGCAGGAGAATCGTTTGAACCCAGGAAGCGGAGGCTGCAGTGAGCTGAGATCAATCGAGCCATTGCACTCCAGCAACACTCCTTCTCAAAAAAAAAAAAAGGATGTAGGTCAGGCACAGTGGTTCATGCCTATAATCCCAACATGTTGGAAGGCCAAAGTGAGAGGACTGCTTGAGGCCAAGAGTTCGAGACCAGCCTGGGCAACATGACAAGACCCCATCTCTACAAAAAAAGGTTTAAGAAAGAATGTAAGTCAGCTGGGCACGGTGGTTCACGCCTGTAATCCCAGCACTTTGGGAGGGTGAGGCAGGTGGATCACGAGGTCAGGAGATTGAGACCATCCTGGCTAACACAGTGAAATCCCATCTCTACTAAAAATACAAAAAAATTAGCTGGGTGTGGTGGCGGGCGCCTATGGTCCCAGCTACTCGGGAGGCTGAGGCAGGAGAATGGCATGAACCTGGGAGGCGGAGCTTGCAGTGAGCCGAGATGGCGCCACTGCACTCCAGCTTGGGAGACAAAGCGAGACTCCGTCTCAAAAAAAAAAAAAAAAGAAACTCTATATAGTTTTTCAAAGCCTATTTATCAAACTAGGTAAACATTACAACGATACAAAGGAAATCCTAATCTAATCATATCAACAGGTAAACTATCATTCAGCTAACAGGTGATATTCCTTTCATCTATAAAACTGCCACTTATACTAGAAAGATTACACAATGTCTCTCCCGCCCTTATAATCAATTTCTTAAAGGGTAAAATTCAAAACATTGCAAAAGCATTTAAGAATCCCCTATATCTTAAGAACTCTGAAGTTGTACAGCTAATGTACAACTCTAAGAGTAAAAATTCTTTACTTGAGTTACCATTTCTCATCTCCATTCATTGAAACAGATTATAATTATTTGCCCTAATATTTATTCTAGCTTTGACAAAGGGATTAAAAGCTAAAACAACCAAATGAAACAGGTACTTCAAGAAAACCATGAACAACAAAAAAAAAAAGAAAAGAAAACCATTAACAATCTTGCCTGTTACAGGTTATGACTGTTAAGGAAAAAAAAAGCAATTATGTAATCTACTATATAAAATAGCAAAAGGCACTCTAAATCTTGTTTCTACTTTTTATATTAACAGCTAACACTGAGCATTTGCTATACATCCTGCTTTGTTCTATGTGCTTGTGTCAGATCGTATTTTTTTAAAGATGGCCACTTTTGGCCAGGAGCAGTGGCTCTTGCCTGTAATCCCAGCACTTTGGGAGGTCGAGGCAGACACATCACTTGAACCCAGGAGTTCAAGACCAGCCTGGGTAATATGGTGAAACTCCATATTAATAAAAATAAAAATCCGAGCACTTCGGGAGGCTAAGGTGGGCGGATCACTTGAGGTCAGGAGTTCGAGACCAGCCTGGCCAACATGGTGAAACCCTACCTCTACTAAAAATACAAAAATTAGCTGGGTGTGGGGGCACATGCCTGTAATCGCAGCTACTTAAGAGGCTGAGGCAGGAGGATCACTTAAACCCGAGAGGTGGAGGTGAAGTGAACCAAGATTGTGCCACTGCACTCCCGTCTGGGTGACACAGCAAGAATCCATCTCAAAAATAAATAAATAGCCGGGCGCGGTGGCTCACGCTTGTAATCCCAGCACTTTGGGAGGCCGAGGCGGGCGGATCACGAGGTCAGGAGATCGAGACCACGGTGAAACCCCGTCTCTACTAAAAATACAAAAAAATTAGCCGGGCGTGGTGGCGGGCGCCTGTAGTCCCAGCTACTTGGAGAGGCTGAGGCAGGAGAATGGCGTGAACCCGGGAGGCGGAGCTTGCAGTGAGCCGAGATTGCGCCACTGCACTCCAGCCTGGGCAATAGAGCAAGACTCCGTCTCTAAATAAATAAATAAAAATAAAAATAAAAGATGGCCACTTTTATGCCAGGTGCAGTGATGCACAACTGTAGGAGGCTAAGGTGGTAGGATGGCTTGAGTATCAGAGCTCAACATTGCAGTATGCCATGACTGTGCCTGTGAATAGCCACTGCACTCCAGCCTGGGCAACCCAGCAAGCGAGACCTTGTCTCTTAAAGAAAAAGAAAAAAAAAAAAATTAAAAGATAGCCACTTTTGAAAGACCCCATCCTTAACTCCTCTTCTTCTTATACAGCACTAATATGTGTGGTCTGTATTACCTCCCCTTGAATTTGATCAGGCCTGAGACTTCTGCAGAAGTGATGTTGCCAGACTTCCAAGGCTAAGTCATAAAAGGGAACACAGTTTCAGCCTGGCTCGCTCTCGGAACACTCAGCTTGGGAGTCCTCAACTACCATTTAAGAAATCTGGCTCCCCTGAAGCCGCAAAGTTGAAGAGATCCCGTGAAGAACATACACAGAGCTAGAGAGGGATGCCTGAGAAGCCCCAGCTGTTCTGACCCCAAGCTGTTATGAGTCTTCCCAGCCCAGGCACCAGACACATGTCAGATACATGACATGAGTCAGAGGGCATTCTGATTCCAGTCCCCAGTCTTTAAGCTGCTTCCACAAGCTGATACCAAGTAGAGCAGAAATGAGCTGACCCTGCAGAACCCGGCCCAAATCATAGATTCATAAATAAAATAAATGCTGTAGTTTTAAACTACTAAATGTTGGAAAAGGGCTGTCATGAAGCCATAATAACTGGAACAATGTTTGATGTGTATTAACTCTGCAATGCTTACAACTCTAATAAACTGTTATTCGTAGCCTTTCTTTCAGATAAACTAAGATTTGCCCATAGTCAAACAAGTGCAAAACAGTAATGCCAAAAAAAAAACTGTCATACTACTATACATTCAAAGGAGAAACTTCAATGAATTACTGATTTAATAACTGAAATACAGCCTATGGTATACACCAAAATGGCACTAATACTCCTTTAGTGCAAGTAAAAAAAATGACCCTTTTTTTTTTTGATACAATGTCTCACTCTTGTCACTCAGGCAGGATTACAGTGGCACAATCATAGTTCACTGCAGCCTCAACTTCCCAGGTTCAAACGATCCTCCCACCTCAGCCTCCTGAGTAGCTGGGACTACAAGTATGCACCACTACATCTGGCTTTTTTTTTTTTTTTTTTTTTTTTTTGGTTGGGTAGAGATTGGGATCTCACTACGTTGCTTAGGCTGGTCTCAAACTCCTGGGTTGAAGCTATCCTCCCTCTTCAGCCTCCCAAAAGTGCTGAGATTACAGGCATGAGTCACCGTGCCAGGCTGACATTTTCATCTAGTATGCAAAACTTTCATCTAATGTAGCACACAAGCAAAAGTTCTTTGGTTTTGTATATTCACAGTGCATAACACAAAAGAGATATTTAACATCTACATAAAATTTGACCGATTCAGGCAGATAGTTTTACTAACAAGATAAACTATTAAATTTGATTCCTACAAGTCAATTAGCTTCATAAAAATTCAAGGTCAGTCACAGAAAGCAACACTGAGGGTAGAAAGCAATTGTCCCAAATTTAGAACTTAGGCCACTGAAACAGATTTGAGCCTAACAATGACAACATCAAATCCAACTCCAAAGTTTCCTTCCCAGGGCAATGGGGTAGTCACTTTTTCTACTTACGAAGGACAAAGAGCAAATTATAAAACTGGTCTTAAACAGGATTAAGAAATTTACAGACACATCAGATTCTGTAAGGCTACCTGATTTTGCTTTCAAAACTGCGGTGGTGCTGTAGGCTTTTTGGTCTATAAACTCAATTAGAAAAAAAAGTAAAGACAAGTGCCCATTTTATTACATGTGTGTGTTATAAGTAAGTCAAATTTCCCTAAGGCCCTTCCTATTCATCTAAGGTGGAAGGAATTCTGTTCCCATATGATCCAGTTAATTTGTTCTGTCACCTATAAACCTCTATTCAGAGTAAACTCCCAAACCTAGCTAGAGCCTTGCACATAGTAAATGCTCATCATTTTTAGCGAGAAACCTAAGTAGTATTTTTTAAGGCAAGTAAAATAAATGGCTTTGTCACACTAAAATAATTTAAAAAAAAAATGAACTGGAAGCACACTAAAAATCATTAGCCAAAACCAAGATATTATCACTATTACTACAAGCTATTATCACTGTAATTTAAAAAGCAATATGAATTTTTATCATCAAGAAAAAGACTACTTTCTATCCCCACAATTATTTCTCTGGTTAAAGACAAACGATTTTCTTTCCCGAAGACCCAGCAGCATTCACTAAATTGGCCAAAAGGGACTTTATGCAACAATGATGAAATATAGTCTATGGAAAACAAGTAGGTTACATTCTTTTACCACCACTATGCACTGAGCACATTACTTTAAATTTCTCATATCAAATCTATCACCCTTTAAGATTACTTCACCCACATTTTTCATCCAGCTTAAAATATCAGCCAGCAATTGATATCTTCACAAACACTAGAAACATTCCACTTCAACACAATTACACTAAGGAAGTTATCTTTACCTTTTTACAAACATTTCCAGAGAAATGTATATACACAAAGATGGTATGTTTAAAAAAAAATCCACTATGAAGAACACCTATTTAATAAAGAAGCAATTACATTTGAAGGTTTAATTAGTATTAAATCACAAAAAGATCTTTCATAAAGAAATTTTGAGGAAAAATATCAGATGATTTCAGTATGCATTTCTGACAAGAATGACTACTGTCATTCTCGACTCAACACCTCAAAACACATGTTGAAATAACAATTTCCAAGATTTATAATTTAAAACACTAAAAAATCTACTGCGAATTCATCTACTCTCTGTACTTTAAAAAATATTTATGAAAAGTAATGATGGCCAGGTGTGGTGGCTCACACCTGTAATCCCTGCACTTTGGGAGGCCAAGGTGGGAGGACTGCTTGAGCTCAGGGGTTTGAGATCAGCCTGGGCAACAAAGGGAGACCCCATCTCCACAAAAAATGAAAAAATTAGCTGGGCATGGCAGTGCATGCCTATAGCTCCAGCTATTTGGAAGGCTGAGGCAGGAGAGTCACTTGGGTCCAGGAGTTTGAGGCTGCAGTGGGCTGTGATGGTACCACTGCACTCCAGCCTGAGTGACAGAGCAAGACCCTGTCTCGAAGTACAAACAAAACAAAAAAAAAACTGTTCTCTTTTTCTTTCATCACCCACACTAATGAAACTGAGAAAGAAATATGCAATCAGGTATCTCCACGTTCAGTTGAATTCAACCAATTACTGAGAATGAATACAGGCAACGACATACTGAGTGCAGAAGGCAAGTTTTGCAAGTATAAATGAGACCTGATCTTTACTTTTTTTTTTTTGAGATGGAGTCTTGCTCTGTTGTCCAGGCTGGGGCACAACGGCACAGTCTCAGATCACTGCAACCTCCACCTCCCAGGTTCAAGCTATTCTCCTGCCTCAGCCTCCCAAGTAGCTGGGATTACAGGCATGCACCTAATTTTTGTATTTTTACTACGGGTGTGAACCACCATGTCCGGCCTGATCTTTACTTTTAAAATGTTATAGCCTAGAGGAAATAAACACAAATGGATATTTCAATACAACACCATAAATATGAAGTAGAAATACGATGACTTCTGGCCAGGCACGGTGGCTCACGGCTGTAATCCCAGCAGTTTGGGAGGCCAAGGAGAGAGAATCACTGGAGCCCAAGAGTTGAAAACCAGTCTCAGCAACATAACAAGACCTAGTCTCTATTTTCAAAAATTAAAAAAAAATTTTAAAAAGAAATATGGTGATTTTTAAACCCAAAAGAACCTACCTAAAATATCCTTGAGATCCTGGATATAACAAAGCCACACAAGGCAACATTCCAACTTTGTCTAAAGAAGATAATACATTATCTATTTAACTGTATTTAAAGTACTTGCCAACTCTACAGCAGTACCCTCTCATTTGAGCTCCAAATTACTTTACACTGTTTAGTCAAAAACCTTCATTTTTAAGAAAAAGAATCAATCTGAGCTTCACAGAAATAAATGATTTGCCACATTTCCTGATGACAATAAAGTCAAGACTACAATACTGATCACTTATCCTCAGCTGGAGTATTCTTTCCACTGCACCATCTCTGCATGAGAAATGGGGACATAAATGACTCTATGAAGTAAATACACAACGCCTTTGCATGTCATCTCACTTAATCCTAACACTGCTCCTATTTTACAGATAAGGAAGCAACTTCTGAGAAGTTAGATTACGTCTATGCTCTTTCACTACTCAATGTTCTTTAGTTATTCTAGTGACGGTTGTGTCTGGAAAAACAATGCAAACTATTGTTCAAATTAAATCCTCAAGAAAACGTATTCAGAAATAAATAACATTTACGTAGCCAGGTGCTACAGATAAAGAAAGTGCCAATCAAGACAGACATGGTTTTTCTTCTCAGGGAGCACACAACCCAGCAGTGGAGATAAATGGTAAACAATTACCCATATTGGGGTGAGGGCAATAAAGAACTCGGAACGCTGACAACATGTCTAACAAGGAACCAGCCTGTTCAAAGTAAGACTTGAATGTGAACTAGGGAATTATACAGCCAGAAAGTGAAGAGAATAAAAAGAATTTGATTCACAAACCTATACTGAGAGACGTACACACTTGCGTTGGCATGAAAGGCCTCACTTGAACCATTAATTCCTACAGGTCCACTGGCGCATCCTTAGATGTTGGCAGGAAGTCTCCTGAACATGCTACGCTCATTCCTGCCTACGTGGTTTCAGTTAGGCTTTCTAGAATTCTCTCTTCATCATTTACCCAAGCCTAAAATCTGTCCCCCTTCCCACACAAAATCTTTAGTCACTGACTATACAACACATTCCAACTCTAATTTGTTTTTGTTTTTTTTTTTTGGTGAGAGTCTTGCTCTGTCACTCAGGTTTGACTACAGTGGCACGATCACAGCTCACTGCAGCCTCAGACTCCTGGACCCAAGTGATCCTCCTGCCTCAGCCTTTCACGTAGCTAGGAATTCAGGCATGTGCCACCACATCTGGCTAATTTTTTCATTTTTTGTAGATGGGATCTTTTTTTTTTTTTTTTTTGAAAAGGAGTCTCACTCTGTCGCCCAGGCTGGAGTGCAGTGGCGCAAACTCTGCTCACTGCAAGCTCCGCCTCCTGGGTTCACGCCATTCTCCTGCCTCAGCCTCCCAAGTAGCTGGGACTACAGGTGCCCGCCACCATGCCCGGCTAATTTTTTTCTGTATTTTTAGTAGAGGCGGGGTTTCACCATGTTAGCCAGGATGGTCTTGATCTCCTGACCTTGTGATCTGCCTGCTTCGGCCTCCAAAAGTGCTGGGATTACAGGCGTGAGCCACCATGCCCGGCCTGTAGATGGGATCTTGTTACATTGTCCTGGCTGGTCTCAAACTCCTAGGCTCAAGGGACCCTCCCACCTTGGCCTTCCAAAGTGCAGGGATGACAGGTGTGAGTAACCATACCTGCCTCCAGCTCTAATTTGAATGCACCATGTCGCAATATACAGAAAAAAAACAGAATACAATAATCTCTTTAGCCTGCTCTTTAAAAACTAAGTATCTTGAGGAGATATCATCGTGTTTCTTATCACTAAATGGGGCGCAATGGGTCTTAGTTTTTAAGATCAATATAATTACTACTTTCACAAATGCAAACTACTCATCACAAAAATAATCATAGCTTAGATCACTGCTATGCACTGCCATTACTAGAAAATTTATTCTAAAACTTTTACCAATAGATAACTGGCATGCTTGCTTCAGCAACATATATGATAAACTTGGAACAATACAGAGAAAATGAGCATGGCCCCTGCACAAGGATGACATGCAAATTCATGAAGCACTCCATTTCTTTTCTAATTGTTTTTAATATGTACGTGCAGCTAGTTATCATCTAAAAAAAAAGCTAGTTATCTTTTTTTATAACTAGCCGCACGTACATATTAAAAAACAATTTAAAATGAAAGGTTTCATATGAAGGCTTTTAGGCCCACCACAGAACAGTCATAGAAAACTGATTAAAATGTACATGCTGTAATCAAATATTTTAGTCTACCATATCCTTTTGCAAATTTCTGCAACACGCATTTGCAGACTCTTGCCATACATCTAACACCTGATTGATATAGTACTTTTGGGCATTCCAGATCGTACAGCACTTCATAATAATAGACATTACTAGCTATTATCAATTCATTTGTGCAGTGATTCTCTCTGCCACTCATGAGGTAAGGGCTGTTTTATACCCTGCTGTATGCCCAGCATTTAGAAGGGTACCTGGCATGAGGCCGGGCACGGTGGCTCATGCCTGTAATCCTGGCACTTTGGGAGGCCAAGGCAAGCAGATTATTTGAGGTCAAGAGTTCGAGACCAGCCTTGGCCAACATGGTGAAACCCTCTCTACTAAAAATACAAAAAAAAAAAAAAAAAAAAAAATGAGCAGGGCATGGTGGCAGGCGCCTGTAATCCCAGGTACTCAGGAGGCTGAGGCAGGAGAATTGCTTGAACCCGGGAGGCAGAGGCTGCAGTGAGCCAAGATCGCACCACTGCACTCCAGTCTGGGTGAC
Organism: Hylobates moloch; assembly: GCF_009828535.3. Classification (NCBI taxonomy): domain Eukaryota; kingdom Metazoa; phylum Chordata; class Mammalia; order Primates; family Hylobatidae; genus Hylobates; species Hylobates moloch. The sequence continues at coordinate 18,143,359 of NW_026652283.1, read as the reverse complement.
AGAGTGAGACCCTATATCAAAAAAAATAAAGCACCTGTCACGTAACAGGGATTCTGTATACATCTGTAGAATATACCCATCACATAGTAAACACTTAATAAACGTGTATCAAATACTCTACAATTCACATAGCAATCTTACAGGATAGGAACCATTATTGTCCCCCTTTCATAGACAAGAGACCTGAAGTAGTAAGACGTTAAATAAATACTACCGTTGGGCCAGGTGCCTGTGGTCCCAGCTACTCGGGAGGCAAAGTCTGCAGTGAGCTGAGATCGCGCCACTGCACTCCAGCCTGGGTGACAGAGCAAGACTCTGTCTCAAAATAAATAAATAAATGCATACATACATACTACTTGTTGGTATTTTCAATTTAATGCTAGTAATTAATGGAGTATTCACCACACCCAAGATATTAGGTACTTACAAAGATCCTGAAAAAGCAAAAACGTCCCTGCCCTCCAATATACCATTCCACAACAGAAAAGATGCACACATTCAAGCAACGTGGATGGATTCCTCAAAACAGTTCACGGCGCTCTTTAACAGAAATTATTTCACTTGAACCACAAAACAACACTTCAGAGTAATACCTGTTTTGTAGTTGAGGAACTAAAGTTCAGAGATACTACTCAAAAATCTAAATATAGGTAGTAATATTAAGATTTAGGCCAGGTGTGGTGGTTCATGCTCAGGCTGGTCTCCTGACCTACGTGATCTGCCCTCCTCGGCCTCCCAAAGTGCTGGGGTCACAGGTGTGGGCCACATGCCTGGCCAAGAGTACTTTCATATATTAACTGATTCAATAGCTAGTACTAATTTGTAAACTAACTCCACGGGCATTTTAAATATTAAAATTCCATTTAAAAGCTAATTTACTACTTGAACTTGAGACTGTCTTCTATTTTCTTGGCATTAACTTTTTTAGCATAAATACACGTTCAGTAACAAGTGCCGACATTTGATCACTTTTTGGATGACTCATTCATTCAACTATATTTTAAACTATTTTTACATGATACTGTGTTGGAAGAATGAAAATAAAATTATGTTTAAAATTTTTTTATTTTTATTTTTTAAAGTTACCATAGCCTCTGAAATTAACCTAGGAGCATAACTTTTTTAAAAAGTACTTCAGCTTCACTGAAGAGAAAAAAAGTTCAAAGTAAAAAAAAGCTAGTTTTTAGTGGTTTCACACAGCTATTTACTTCTCCCTACTATCTTTATAACCAAAATACTTCTCCCTACTATCTTTATAACCAAAGTAAAAATAAAATTACATATAAATTTCAAGATTTTCTAAATTTACTAAAATACACACGGTATAAACTTACACTGGTTTTGAACAACTTTCTTCTGGGGGGAAAAAAATCAACTTTTTGTACCAAGTGGTATTTAATCATTTCATAAATCAGTCACTGTTTACCACAAAACCTTCCAATACCATAAATGACATCTCAGGTCATAACCTCTTAATATCTATGTCTTTATATCTAATTATCTTTTTTTGAGATGGAGTCTTGCTCTGTTGCCCAGGCTGGAGTGCAGTGGTGCACTCTCAGCTCACTGTAACCTCCGCCTCCCAGGTTCAAGCCATTCTCCTGCCCCAGCCTCCTGAGTAGCTGGGATTACATGCCTGCACCACCATGCCTGGCTCATTTTTTCGTATTTTTAGTAGAGATGGGGTTTCACCATGTTGTCCAGGCTGGTCCTGGAATTCCTTGACCTCAAATGATCTGCCTGACTCGGCCTCCCAAAGTGCTGGGATTACAGGGGTGAGCCACCATGCCCAGCCTAATTATCTTTTTAAAAGTAGCACTGAAGATATTTAATATGGCCTGCGGTGATGGCTCACTCCTGTAATCCCGGCACTTTGGAAGACTGAGGTGGGAGGATCATCTGAGGTCAGGAGTTCGAGACCAGCCTGGCCAACATGGTGATATCCCATCTCTACTAAAACAAAAAATTAGCCAGGGGTGGTGGCACTCACCTGTAATCCCAGTTACTTAGGAGGCTGAGGCAGGAGAATCGCTTGAACCCACGAGGCAGAGGTTGCAGTGAGCCGAGATTGCACCACTGCACTCCAGCCTGGGCGACAGAGTGAGACTCGTCTCAAAAAAAAAAAGAAAAAGATATTTAACAAAGATGTTCAACAAATTCTAGAGCATATCAGATAAACTAAAAAGTACAACGTAATCAAAACGATGGGAAAGGTAAATGGGCATTATGATAATAGAATCCTTGTAATAGGAATGCCTAAAAATGTTATAGAGCACTTTAAAACTAAGATTATCCTTCCATTAGTTACAAAAATGAAGTTTTCTTACCATGAAATCAATCTATAAAATCCACAGATTGATGTAATCTACAGTAATTTATAAGAATTACGGATCCTTTCCAAACTCAAAATAACTGGGAGAAAAATCTCAAAGGCAACAAGGAGATGTTTCAGAATTAAGATTATTAAGACCCCAAGCCAGTTTCACTAGTAAGACTTCTTCATACAAGTGACAAATCTATTACCCTGAAATGGTGACATTAAAAACAGCATTTTGTAGTCTCTAAAATTAAGCATTAAGAAAACCAAGTTTGCTTGGTTATCAAGTTTTAACTTTAGTTGGATTTGTGACACCCGTATTTTACTTCTTATTCTGAAATAAGATGTAAAAGTTATATACTCAAGTAAATATCTCATAAATGTAAAAGCCACAACTCCACTTCCTAAATGTACTTAACCAATAATTCGTCTCCTGAAGTGATGTAGTAAATGGACACTAACTAAAAACAAAACTCTGACACATATCACTTGGTTTTTTTGAGACGGAGTCTCGCTCTGTCGCCCAGGCTGGAGTGCAGTGGCACCATCTCAGCTCACTGCAACCTCTGCCTCCCGGGTTCAAGCGATTCTCCTGCCTCAGCCTCCCGAGTAGCTGGGAACACAGGCACGCGCCACCACTCTCGCGTAATTTTTGTATTTTTAATGTAGATAAGGTTTCACTATGTTGGCCAAGCTGATCTCAAACTCCCAACTCAGGTGATCTGCCCACCTCGGCCTCCCAAAGTGCTGGGGTTACAGGCGTGAGCCACCGCGCCCGGCTTCACTTATTTAAGGTGAATTATTCTAACTCTTAAGTGAAATAACAGGGGACTTGAGAACCTTTGCTCACATCCAGCCCACCATTTCCATGCTGTATTTACTGTCCTGAGTAAGATACTCAACTTGCTTCTTCATCTGTTAAACGGAAGTCAAAATAATACCTATCTTGCACCACAGCTGTGGGAATGAAATGGAAGACATCTAATTTGTACAGTGGTAGGCAAGCATAATACGTATACACTGAGTAAATGAAAAACACTGATTTTATAAACTAATGTCAACTTTCAGATATGTAATGGTATTAGGGAAGAATAAAATGGTAAAAACAGCACATGCTTCATTGTGCAGTTTACATCAATTTTTGATTTTCTTGAAGACATTCTCCTTCCTAGCCATGCCTACACAGTTCAACACATTTTTTCTGAGGTCTGTACAGTCTACTTTACCCGAAGATATTTTCTTAACTAGACGTTAATGTCAAACAGAATCTAATGCCAGATTTTCAAAATATCCAGGACGCCGTATTACCTGTAGCATTAAATACTAAGGTGTTCGTTTTTAATCAATTAATCAGAATTCCTAGAACTTTAGAATATTAAACTCTTAAATGAAAATCACTATCGACCACTAAAATTTCCATTGCTATACTTTTCTGGGGAACATGTTTAAAAAAAAAATCTACTGATTGTCAAAACATAGGCAGATGGTCAAAATAAACGCTAATAAACTTTAGAAGTGGCATAATATGGCATGTGATTCTCGTTTTTTTAAAAGTACATTAAAAATCAACTAACTCAAACAGATCAAAAATAATGATAGGACAACTGAAACATACACTATCACACTTTTTAAATGTTCTGAAAAAATGCGCATTTTTGTCACTCTCCAGTTACTTCTAACAAGCTTTAGTAAGAAAAATAATACTCATTCCTTCCGAGACCTCTCCAATGCATGACTTTAAATATTATCATTTAAAATCATGACTCTCACGTTGAAGCATTACTATAAAGCCACAAACTACGTTGTACCTTCAAGACTATTTTGTTACGATTCCAACTCTCTGATTCCGCAAAGTTATCTTAAAAGGCCATCAATTCACTATTCTTTTCCACAACAATTTATGCGTGTTTAAAACTTTTTCCCAGATATGCTCCCAAAACAAATAGAAAAGATTGTTAAAATCACGTTGGAGACAACATGACTGACTACAAATGAGGGATTTGGGAGGCAATGATTTAATATAAAAGAACAGTCCTTTTTTTGTTTAAGTAGAGAAAAGTGATAGCTGGGGTCTCCCCCCTGGACAAGGAAGTTCTGTTAAATCCAGGCGAGACCAGCCATATTGGAAACACTTGTCAATTACAGTTCTGACAAGTGTTCCCGAACACGGTTGGAAGAAGCTAACCTTGAGTACCGACGTGTGTACATCAAGGCCCTCTTCTGCTCCGCCAGAGGATCTGGGCCCGTTTGGGGACTGTTTCCGAGTTAGAGCCGTCCTGAGGTCCGTGAGGAGCGAAGCGCCGAGGGGAAAGAGGGCGGGGAAAGGAGAGTTGGGGGGGAACGGTTTGAGAGTTGGAAGCCGCGATGCGCTGCGAGAGGGGCGCGGCGGCGACGGCGAGAGATTTCCGAGTTGAGTCTGGGGGAGGGGCCGAGGATTCGGGGAGCAGGGGGATCGCGGCAAAAAGTCGCCTTAGTCCCCCTCTGAGGGGCCCGGGAGTTCAAGAGGAGGAAGGGAAGGGGAAACGCTTCAGAGCACTGACCTGTCCTCCGAGTCCATGCGGCTCAGGGGTTCCCCATCCGACGACATCTCCAAGCTGCCTCGCCGGCCCCCGGAGGTCGCGCTGCTTCCGCCTCCCCCAGTCCCGTAGCCCTCGTCGCCGCCGCTGGAGACGACGCTGCTGCTACTGCTGCCGCCCCCGCCGCCGCCCTGGCTGCCCCGCGGTCCCTTGGGCTCCTCCAGGCCCTCCTTGCCGTCCCCATCCCCGCTGCTGCTGCTGGCGGCGCCGGGGCTCAGCGAGCGGGTCTCGTCGCTGCTGCTCCCGCCGCTGCTGCCCACCAGGCTCTCGGCGCTACTCTCCTCCTCACCCCCGCCGCTGCTGCTGCTCTCATCTTCCTCCTCCTCGTCGTCCTCCTCCTCGTCTTCGTCCTCCCCGGCCTGGCTGGCGCTCTCGGGGCTCGGCTCCGACATCGTCTCTGCCTCGCCGCCCCCCACTCCGCCGCCGCCTCCGCCGCCCCCACCGCTGCCGCCGTTCAGCAGCAGCGCCGCCACCGCCTCGGCCTCCGCCTCCTCTTCCTCCTCCTCCTCTTCCTCCTCCTCCTCGGGGGGCTCAGCCCGGCCCCGCGCCGCCGAACCCGGGCTGCCGGGGGGCAGAGGGCTCAGGCGGGAGAGCTCCTCCAGGTCGGCCATGTCGGTGATAGCGGCGGCCATGGCGGCGCCTGCTCCTCCTCCTCCTCCTCCCCGCCGCCGCCGCCGCCTCCCTCTCTCGACTCTCGCTCCCTCGCCCCCCTCCCAAACGCCCAAAACTCCGCCGACGCCGCTGCAGAGCAGGAGGAGGGCCCGCGAGCTGCGTCAGCCTGCACACGCGCTACGGAGCCCGCGCGGGGACAGGCGCGCGACTACGCGCACTCACACGGAGACGGCTGCGCGCCTGCGCGGCGACACGAGGCTGCACCTCCCCCGGCTGCGGGTTCTGCGCCCGCGCCCCCGCCCGGCGCCCGCCCCGCTGCCCCGCGCCCTCCCCCGCCCCGGCCCCGGCAAGTGCTCAGCGTTTCCTCGGGACCTTCCCACGCCCTCCCGGGCTTCGAAGCCCAGGGACACGCGGACTGAAAACTCCAACGCTGGCCGGGGATTTTAGCAGCCTTCCGAGTTGTCACGATAAACTCATTCATTCCGGGGGTGTTCGGGGAGTGTCCCCTCTGTACAGGCGCTGAGCCAGGAATAGAATGAGCCTACAGTCTACGAAGAGAGCCGTTTAAAATGGGCAAAAATTAAAACACTACTGTGTAAGGTACTAAATTTTTATGCGCAACATAGGGCGACAGGTTTTAATACACGCTATGTTTGAATACCCCTGGGGATGTTGACATCCTGAACCCAGAGCAAACATCTTGGTTCAAGGTCCTCAAACTTTTTAGTTCATGAGCCTTCTAAAACAATTTTGTAAAGTTGTGTATGTTCTTATACAGTTTAGAATGACAGCTACATTTCTTCCGGCTTATACATATTTCATCTGTCGCATTTTTTAAATACTGTATAGCCAATGGATTCTAAATACCATAGGGATTTAATACCCACTAATATCCATTTTTAAAAAATACATTTTGGAAAATACAATTTCCAAATACTGTCTTCTGGAACTCATATTGACGTTCCATATCTCCTCTAGAATTTTATCCTAATAATATATTTTATATTTGAACTATTTTGATCGTCTTACCACATTTCCTTGTAATAAAAATGTGAACATAAATTGAAGTATCTGGATTGTTTTTTATATTTTTTGTGATCATAAAGCTCTTACTTCAACCGATAAAAACAAATCTATTTCAAATGTTTTTAAGTACTAAACACAAAAGCAAAATTTTATTGGCAATGCATCTTGCAGAAATGAACTTGGGTGGACTTTTTTCTAATATACATTATGACCTTCAGTGGATGGATTTTTTTGAGAAATAGTTCAGCATCAGTTCTATTCCAAGTTTTCAATTCCATGGATGTAAGTGTTGAGAAAACTTGTTCGCATAAAAAAGCAGATGAGAATGAATGGAGTTTTGTTATAGCAATGCCACACAATTCTTTGAATGCCTTTCGAATTATATGCCCAAAAATCGCATAAAGATCTAACAAAGAAAAAATACTTTTAATGATCTGTCAGCTGACAACTCTGATTAGGTTCTCTTTCAACTTGTTGAAAGCAAGCAACTGAAAACCACCTGTCTTATGAAAGGATGTGTTACCCATTCTTATTCACCAGTCAATTGTGCCTTTCTTTGGTGTCCTGGAGGTTTTTGCATACCCGGGTATTGCACCTTACTAAGATTTAGCATGAGGAAGAATTATGCCTTTCTTTTGTAAAGTAGGGAAGAGGTCAATGGAAGAAAGGAGACTGGAAAAGAGCCCACATTACACCCTGACCCAAGGACACATTTTCAGGCCAATTTTAGGGATGCTTCTACTCAAGGAAAATGAGGATAGAACTGACTGCCTGAAAACAGAGCCTCCATGCTCATTTCCCATTTGGGAAAGTCTTCATATACCATGAGTACCTAGTATTACATCCTCTGCCTTAGGCCTTTGGACAGCTGTTACATAAAATGTTGCCTCTAAGGGAATGCAAAAATAATAAATAACATGGGACATCATTTACAGATACCTTCAGAGGCACATACAATGTACGGTATTAACTTCCAACATTTTAAACCTCAAAGGCAAACTTAGATAAGGAATGTGTTAAAGTGAAATACCTGTAAACTGTAAATTAAAAACTCAGAAGTCCGGCAGGGTCGCTTATACCTGTAATCCCAGCACTTTGGGAGGCCAAAGTAGGAGGCTCACTTGAGCCCAGGAGTTTGAGACCAGCCTAGGTAAAATAGCAAGACCCTGTCTCTACGGTACACCTGTAGTCCCAGCTACTCAGGAGGCTGAAGTGTGAGGTTCACTTGAGCCCTGGAGGTTGAGGCTGCAGTGAGCCATGATCATGCCACTGCACTCCATACATTTCCTCACCCACCATAAGGGTCATGGCCAACACTTCTACAACAAAAGACAGGTTAACAAGAGAAAAGTGTAACAAATTAATTTAATGGAAGTCTTATGTGACACAGGAGCCTTCAGAAATAAAGACCCAAAGAAAGCTGTCCATTTGTATGCTTAGATTCAACAAAGAGTGGACATCCATGTAGAAATGTGATTGTACAAAAAGAGAATGAACTAATAGTAATAGACTGAGTGTAGAAACCCAGCAAGGCCTGTCTGTTCAGATTCTTCTTGACCTCTCTGTGTAGCATTCCTTCCACCCAGGTATAGAGCAGACTTCTCTGGAATGAGAGTCTTCAAACGAGAAGGGAGAGAGTGACCCTTCTTGGTTTCATGGCTTACTTTGTGGGGAAAGGAGTTCTGGTTTATATGACTAGCTTAGGGTGAGTAAGAAGGACAGGAGACAGCCGAACAGAAGTTCAGTGAGAGACTTTGCTTCTCAGGCTTTCCAATCTCCTTTAGTTCAAAGTACTCAGCATGGGGGCCAGGTGCAGTGCCTCACTCCTGTAATCCCAGCACTTTGGGAAACTGAAGCAGGGGGATCACTTGAACCCAGGATTTCGAGACCAGCCTGGGCAATGTGATGAAACCCCATCCCTACAAAACTTTTTTGTTGTTGTTGTTAACTAGCCAGGTTTGGTGGTGTGCACCTGTAGTCCAACTACTTGGGAGACTGAGGTGGGAAGACAGTTTGAGCCAGGAGATTGAGGCTGCAGTGAACCGTGAGTGATCAAGAGCCATTGCACCCCAGTTTGGGCAATAGAGTAAGACCTTATCTCAAAAAAAAGAAAGAAAGAAAATAAAACAAAACACAAAGTGTTACCAGAAAGGGGCCCCAATCTCGACCCCAGGAAAGGGTTCTTGGACCTCACACAACAAAGAATTTGGGGTAAGTCCATACAGTAAAGTGAAAGCAAGTTTATTAAGAAAGTAAAGGAATAAAAGAATGGCTACTCCACAGAGCAGCCCTGAGGGCATCTAGCTGGCCACTTTTATGGTCATCTCCTGATTATATGCTAAACAAGGCGTAGATTATTCATGAGTTTTCCAGGAAAAGGGTGGGCAGTTCCTGAAAATGAGGGTTTCTCCATTTTTTAGATCATAGGGTAACTTCCCAACATTGCCATGGCATTTGTAAACTGTCATGGCACTGGTGGGAGTTGTTGTCTCTTAGCATGCTAATGTATTATAATTAGTGTATAATGAGTAGTGAGGATGACCAGAGGTCACTTTCATCGCATCTTGTTTTTTGTGGGTTTTGGTCAACTTCTTTACCACATCCTTTTACCAGCAAGGTCTTTGTGACCTGTATCTTGTGCTGACCTGCTATCTCATCCTTAGAATGCTTAACCTCCTGGGAATGCAGCCCAGTAGGTTTCAGCCTTATTTTACCCAGCCTGTATTCAAGATGGGAGTCGCTGTGGTTCGAACACCTCTGGCAAAGTACTCAGCATGCCAAAGCACCATACTTTGGGGTATCATTTTCTGAGCCCCAACAAATGTATGTGCCAGACACTGTGTTAAGCCCTGGAGATTACGGTTCACGTTTGACCGAGTTCATCAAGGAAAGCTTCATGAAAAATGTAGGATTTCAACAAAGTGTATGGTAAGATATATAATAACTATATCTGGTTTCATTAATTTGAGCTGGATTTTGAAGAGCGAACAGAATTCTGTGTTGGGGAACTCAAACTGAGAAGCAATACGTGGAAAAGCATCAACATTTATTCATGACAAGGTTAATTAACCATAAGAAATCATGGCAAGAAAGCTAAAAATAATTAAATATTAGATTGAAGAAGGACATGAATAAAAAGTTGATGTTGGGGACCACGCACAGTGGCTCATGCCTGTAATCCCAGCACTGTGGAGGGCTGAGACAGACAAATCACTTGAGGTTACAAGTTCAAGGCCAGCCTGGCCAACAAGGCGAAACCCTATCTCTATAAAAAATAAAAAAATTAGCCAGGCACAGGAGAATCGCTTGACCTCGGGAGGTGGAGGTTGCAGTGAGCCGAAATTGCACCACTGCACTCCAGTCTGGGTGACAGAGTGAGACCTTGTCTCAAAAAAAAAAAAAAAAAAAAAAAAAGTTTTGACAGGTATGTACTGATATTTTAATAAAGGTGTAATATGATTAGATTATATTGTACATCTGTAGAATCTAATGTATAGGAGATAGGTTGAAAAGTGTGAAAGGTTCCAGTGAAGGATTTATTAAGGGAAAAAAAAAAGCGTCAAAAGTGAATGGAGATTAGACACATGGAAATGGCAAGTATCAAAGCCACAAACAAATATTTTAGCTGTGGTATTTATACTCGAAGACTAAAATGAACTGTCTCGGAATTGGCATTTTGGAGAAAATTGTGTTTCCCATCACTGGAGAGTTTCCCTGTCTTCCTCTTGGTTTAGTTGCAGACATCACTGCTCTGCATGCATCTCCTTAGAACAAGGCCATGCTTCTCCATAACCACAGTGACAGGATGTCATTATTTCACTCTCAAAATTTAAATAACTGAAGTGTTGAACTAGAGGCAGAAACTCTGTGTGACAGTTTCTTTTGGCAGCATCAGGTGACAGGTTTGATGATCCTGAGGACCAAAGTCGTTCCCCAGCTCAGTACCCATTCATAAACTGTGCATTCCCGGTTTGTAGCTACATAGGTACTAAAAGTAGCTTTCATAAACTTTTATAACAACTTGACAGAGTAGTTTTATGTCTGTATAAAATTACTAATCTAAGGGCTGTGCACAGTGGCTTACGCCTGTAATCCCAGCACTTTGGGAGGCCAAGGCGAGTGGATCACCTGAGGTCAGGAGTTCAAGACCAGCCTGACCAACATGGAGAAACCCCATTTCTACTAAAAATACAAAATTAGCCAGGTATGGTGGCACATGCCTGTAACCCCAGGAGGCTGAGGCAGGAGAATTGCTTGAACCTGGGAGGTGGAGGTTGTGTTGAGCGAAGAGCACACCATTGCACTCCAGCCTGGGCAACAAGAGCGAAACGCCATCTCAAAAAAAAAAAAAAATTACTAATGTAACAATAAAAAAACTAGAGTTGGCTGGGCGTGGTGGCTCATGCCTATAATCCCGGCACCTTGGGAGGGCAACATGGGTGGATCACAAGGTCCGGAGATCGAGACCATCTTGGCCAATGTGGTAAAACCTCGTCCCTACTAAAATACAAAAAATTAGTGGGGCATAGTGGTATGTGCCTGTAGTCCCAGCTACTAGGGAGGCTGAGGCAGAGGAATCACTTGAACCCAGGAGGCAGAGGTTGCAGTGAGCTGAGATTGCGCCACTGCACTCCAGCGTAAGCGACAGAGCGAGACTCCATCTCAAATAAACAAACAAATAAATAAAAATGTAAAAACTAGAGTTTATACTTTTTTTTTTTTTTGAGACGGAGTTTCACTCTTTCACCCAGGCTAGAGCAAAGTGGCGTGATCTCAGTTCACTGCAACCTCCGCCCGCCACCCTCCCACCCCTTCCCACCCACGGTTCAAGCGATTCTCCTGCCTCAGCCTCCCGAGTAGCTGGGATTACAGGCGCCTGCCATCACGCCCAGCTAATTTATGCATTTTTAGTAGAGACGGGGTTTCATTACGTTGGCCAGGCTGGTCTCAAACTCCTGACCTAACGTGATCCACCTGCCTCAGTCTGCCAAAGTGCTAGGATTACAGGCATGAGCCACCATGCCTGGCCTTAGAGTTTATACTTTCTATGTCATCAGCTATTTTATTTTATTACACTGGGAATTCATTTTTATTGTATTTTACAAAAGTACCAGTCCACTAGAATTTTTTGTTTTTTTGAAGATGGGGTCTCACTCTGTTACCCAGGCTGGCATGCAGTGGTGAGATCCTGGCTCACTGCAACCTCTGCCTCCTGGGTTCAAGCGATTGTCCTGCCTCATCCTCCCAAGTAGCTGGGATTACAGGCATGTGCCACCACACCTGGCTCATTTTTTTGTATTTTTAGTAGAGACAAAGTTTTACCATGTTGGCCAAGATGGTCTTGAACTCCTGAACTCAAATGATCCACCCGCCTCGGCCGCCCAAAGTGCCAAGATTACAGGCGTGAGCCACTGTGCCAGCCCAGAATTTTTTTTTTTTAAGACTGGTCTTTCACAAATTGAGAATCACTGTTCTACAGTTCTTTTTTTCCAGCTTGGTGAGTGTGTGATGCTATAGGTAATTGTAAGTTGCCCAATAACACACTATTGCATAAGGGTTATTTGATTAGGAGTCATATTCAAACTCATCAACCACAGCACTGATGGGGTCAAATTAGCAACAATAATTTGAATTTCATTGGTTCGTCTACCTACCAAGCCTACTAAGGTAGTCAGGACACCTCCAGCCTTCTGGGAGTCCCAGAAGGGCAAGGGTCTCTGACTAACTCAAATCCTCCTCTCCCAGGACCCTTTCCTCTGCTCTGGTATTCTAGGTACTGCAGACACCTACCAGGATTTGGTGTGTGTGTTTACTTTGCCTTCTAGGTTTTCTTGAGACAGAGTCTTGCTCTATTGCCCAGGCTGGAGTGCAGTGACGCGATCATGGTTCACTGTAGACTCAACCTTCTAGATTCAAGCCATCCTCCCACATCAGCCCCTTGAGTAGCTGGTATTACAGGTGCATGCCATCATGCCGGGCTAATTTTTGCATTTTTTGTAGAGATGAGATTTTGCCATGTTGCCCAGGCTGGTTTCTAACTCCCAAGTCCAAGCGATCCGCCCACCTTGGCCTAACAAAGTGCTGGGATTACAAGCATGAGCCACCACGCCCGGCCAAAATTTGGGATACAAACAAAACAGCCAAAGTCATAGTACAGTCAGAAGAAATGGAGATCATTGTGTTAGGGGAACCCCGAAGCAGACTGCTTGTGCCCAATATCATATGGGTTTCAGTGAAACAGCCCTTTATGTTTTTACTCAGAGCTCTGTTTCTTTTAGGGATCCAGACATGCTTTCATGGGCCTAGATTGGCGACAGATTTGAGTAACAGCTACCCCACGCTGCATTTATTACTCTCCATCCAATGACTAAGTCTTTCTTGTAGGGCTTCTCTAATTCTCTCTTCCACTAAAATGAGTTCTGTTCCAGGAAGCAGCTTCAGCCCCCATGGCAGCAGGTTTCTTGTAGTCCTGCCTCGCCAGTTTGCCAGACATGCCCAGACATGCTTGAGCCCAGCAACAGACCCAGCTTAGACTGGAGCTGAGATTCCTACTATACTGCAAATGAGATAATTCTGAAAAGTTCTCTAAAATTGGCATCTGGGTTACATTTTGCACTTTTATTTTAGGCTCCTTTATTTAGGTTCTGTGTGTTGATATTGCCATGGTGAGCAAGATCAATAGCAGCATAATGACCTCATTCTCTGAGTGACTTGGACTTTAAAGAAAGTATGCATAAAAAGAGATAACATCTTACAGGATGATGGAAATGACAGGATCTTAAAGCTGGAAAGAACTAGAAATCTGATGCAAGTTTTCCCCTTCTGTAGATTGTAATCCAACCAAAACATGACCAAATAATGATTATAGTTTTTGACTTAGTCTATCAGTATAGCCATTTTGAAACTTAACTGCTTTGGGTGACACCTGTCCACCATAAGGAGGTCATATGTAGGTGTGGTATTAGTAGTTCTCACTTTGAATTTAGTGAAATGCCTTTTCTGTAAACTTCAGATAAAAAGATAGGCAAAATGTGAAAGGTGAATAGCATAGCTGCCACATTTTTTGTCTTTTTGTGTATTTTATATCTGACTTGCCAAAAAACTTCATTTGATGTTCAAAACTCTCTCAATTATTAAAAAAATTGAAATTGACAAATTGTTTATTGTAACATACAAGTCACAATACCAGTTAGTACTTTATCCATCAAATCCCTGGGAAGGTAGGGAAGAAAAACCTAAACTTCAAATTTAATAAGTGAAATATAAAATAAAAAGTCTATCAGCAGTCTGGATAAATCAACTTGGCCTTCAGCCAAAATAAAGCAACCACCCTCCTTTCTTAAGTATGTATGGCAGCTATTTTCCTTGCTAGCTTTAGTCATACCCTTATTTTTCCTCCTTTTTCACTTTCTCCCTTATTTCTTTACTTGCCTGTATATCTATTTTGTCATGTACATCTTGGTAAACTACCTTAAATAATCCTTAAATAATTTTTTTTTTTTTTTAGACAGGGTCTGGCTCTATTGCCTGGACTGGAGTGCAGTGGCTCACTGCAACCTCAACCTCTGGGGCTCAAGCTATCCCTCCGCCCCAGCCTTCTGAGTAGCTGTAACTACAGGAATGTGCCACCACACCCGGCTAAAAATCTCCTTAAGCTGATAAGCAACTTCAGCAAAGTCTCAGGACACAAAATCAGTGTGTAAAAATCACAAGCATTCTTATACACCAATAACAGACAAACGGAGAGCCAAATCATGAGTGAACTCCCATTCACAATTGCTTCAAAGAGAATAAAATACCTAGGAATCCAACTTACAAGGGATGTGAAGGACCTCTTCAAGGAGAACTACAAACCACTCCTCAATGAAATAAAAGAGGATACAAACAAATGGAAGGACATTCCATGCTCATGGGTGGGAAGAATCAATATCGTGAAAATGGCCATACTGCCCAAGGTAATTTATAGATTCAATGCCATCCCCATCAAGCTACCAGTGACTTTCTTCACAGAATTGGAAAAAACTACTTTAAAGTTCACATGGAACCAAAAAAGAACCCGCATTGCCAAGTCAACCCTAAGCCAAAGGAACAAAGCTGGAGGCATCACACTACCTGACTTCAAACTATACTACAAGGCTACAGTAACCAAAACAGCATGGTACTGGTACCAAAACAGAGATATAGACCAATGGAACAGAACAGAGCCCTCAGAAATAATGCCACTTATCTACAACTATCTGATCTTTGACAAACCTGACAAGAACAAGAAATGGGGAAAGGAATCCCTATTTAATAAATGGTGCTGGGAAAACTGGCTAGCCATATGTAGAAAGCTGAAACTGGATCCCTTCCTTACACCTTATACAAAAATTAATTCAAGATGGATTAAAGACTTACATGTTAGACCTAAAACCATAAAAACCTGAGAAGAAAACCTAGGCAATACCATTCAGGACACAGGCATGGGCAAGGACTTCATGTCTAAAACACCAAAAGCAATGGCAACAAAAGCCAAAATTGATAAATGGGATCTAATTAAACTAAAGAGCTTCTGCACAGCAAAAGAAACTACCATCAGAGTGAACAGGCAACCTACAAAATGGGAGAAAATTTTTGCAATCTACTCATCTGACAAAGGGCTAATATCCAGAATCTACAATGAACTCAAACATATTTACAAGAAAAAAACAACCCCATCAACAAGTGAGCGAAGGATATGAACAGACACTTCTCAAAAGAAGACATCTATGCAGCCAAAAGACACATGAAAAAATGCTCATCATCACTGGCCATCAGAGAAATGCAAATCAAAACCACAATGAGATACCATCTCACACCAGTTAGAAGGGCAATCATTAAAAAGGCAGGAAACGACAGGTGCTGGAGAGGATGTGGAGAAATAGGAACACTCTTACACTGTTGGTGGGACTGTAAACTAGTTCAACCATTGTGGAAGTCAGTGTGGCAATTCCTCAAGGGATCTAGAACTAGAAATACCATTTGACCCAGCCATCCCATTACTGGGTATATACCCAAAGGATTATAAATCATGCTGCTATAAAGACACATGCACACGTATGTTTATTGCAGCACTATTCACAAGAGCAAAGACTTGGAACCAACCCAAATGTCCAACAGTGATAGACTGGATTAAGAAAATGTGGCACATATACACCATGGAATACTATGCAGCCATAAAAAAGGATGAGTTCATGTCCTTTGTAGGGACATGGATGAAGCTGGAAACCATCATTCTCAGCAAACTATCGCTAGGACAAAAAACCAAACACCGCAAATTCTCACTCATAGGTGGGAATTGAACAATGAGAACACATGGACACAGGAAGGGGAACATCACACACCGGGGCCTGTTGTGGGGTGAGAGGAAGGGGGAGGGATAGCATTAGGAGGTATACCTAATGTTAAATGACGAGTTAATAGGTGCAGCACACCTACATGGCACATGTATACATATGTAACAAACCTGCACGTTGTGCACATGTACCCTAAAACTTAAAGTATAATTAAAAAAAAATTTTGTAGAGGTGGGGTTTTGTCATGTTGCCCAGGCTGGGCTCGAACGCCTGGACTCAAGCAGTCCTCTCACTTTGGCCTCCCAAAGTGCTGGAATTACAGGCATGTGCCACCAGGCCCCGCCTAAATGATTTTTTAAAGTAAATTTTCTTTCTTTTTTTTTTTTTTGAGATGGAGTTTCGCTCTTGTAGCCTAGACTGCAGTGCAATGGTGTGATGTCGGCTCACTATAACCTCCGCCTCCCAGGTTCAAGGGATTCTCCTGCCTCACCCTCCCAAGTAGCTGGAACTACGAGTGTGCACCACCACACCCAGCTAATTTGTTGTATGTTTAGTAGAGACAGGGTTTCACCATGTTGGCCAGGCTGGCCTCAAACTCCTGACATCAGGTGATCCGCCCACCTCAGTCTCCCAAAGTGCTGGGATTACAGGCGTTGAGCCACCGCACCCAGCCTTTTGTTTCTGTTTTTGCAGAACCTGCTAATCCTCCTTCCTCCTCCCTAACACCACATGTATTTGATTCCTATCTCCTTCCTGTTCACGGGCTGGGACACAGACATGATGGTGAAGGTGAAGCAGCCTCAGCCAGGCATACCATCACCACATTGGAGAAGGACAGAACCACAAAAGAAATGTGGACCTCTAGATGACCTCATTTTGCAATGCTATCCACCCCGTGGACTGAAAACTCAGACATTTTGTAAGGGAGAAAGAAATCTTTTATCCAGTTTGTCTCTTTTATTTTTTTGAGACAGGGTCTTGGTTTTTCGCCCAGGCTAGATTGCAGTGGTGCAATCTCAGCTCATTGCTGCCTTGACCTCCCAGGACCCAGGTGATCCTCCCGCCTGTCTCCCAAGTAGCAGGGACTACAGGCACATGCCACCGTGCCAGCTAACTTTTGTATTTTTTTGTGGAGACAGAGTTTTGCCATGTTGCCCAGGCTGGTCTCGAACTCCTGAGCTCAAATGATCCACCAGCCTCAGCCTCTAAAATTGCTGAGATTACAGGAGATCACACCATTGCACTCCAGCCTGGGCAACAAGAGAGAAACTTCATCTCAAAAAAAAAGAAAAAAAAATCCTAATTAATGCAGGTAAAATAAACAGACAAATGTGATTTTTTTTAATTCCCAGAAAACGGAGGCTCTCAGGAGTAAAATCCTTCAATTTCCTGTCCTTCCCACCCCACTGTCTATAAACTCATCTCTGTCCTTGCCTATTGTTTCCTTCACTATAAAAGCCAAAGCTTTCTACTATGACAGACTCTTAGGTGTCCTAAAAAAAAATAATAAAAATACTACATATATATGTACGTATGGTTTTTTGCCTCCTTGTGTTGGGGAATTTTAGAGAAACAAGGTCAATAGGAGATGTTACTTATTATGGAAATTCGCTCACAGAAGTCCAACAACCTACTGTCTACAAGCTGGAGAACCAGGAAAGCTGGTTATGTAATTCAGACCAAGTTCAAAGGCTGAGAATTAGATGGGGTCACTGGTATAAGTCCCAAAGTCTAAACCAGAAGTTTCAAACATACAAGAAGATGCAAGTCCCACCTCAAGAACAGAGAGAGTTCACCCTTCCTCTGCGGTTTTTGTTTGTTTGTTTTTCGGTTTGTTTGTTTGTTTGTTTTTTGTTTTTTGTTTTTTTGAGACAGATTCTCTCTGTTGGCCAAACTGGAAAGCAGTGGCGCATTCTCGGCTCACTGCAACCTCTGCCTCCTGGGTTCAAGCTATTCTCCTGCCTCAGCTTCCGGAGTAGCTGGGGCTACAGGCGCATGCCAACACACCCAGCTAATTTTTGTATTTTTAGTAGAGATAGGGTTTCACCATGTTGGCAAGGATGGTTTCAAACTCCTGACCTCATGTGATCCACCCACCTCAGCCTCCCAAAGGGATTACAGGCATAAGCCACCATGCCCGGCCTTCCTCTGCCTTTTTGTTCTATCGAATCCTCAATCAATTGGAGAATGCTTGCTCACATTTATGAGCGTAGATCTTTAGTCAGTTTACAGATTCCAACACTAATCTCTTCTGGAAACGTCCTTACAGTCTCAGAAATAATGCTTTTTGGTTTTTTTTGTTTTTTGAGTCTCACTCTGTTGCCCACGCTGAAGTGCAGTGGCATGATCTCAGCCCACTGCAACCTCCGCTTCTTGGGTTCAAGCGATTCTCCTGCCTCAGCCTCCTGAGTAGCTGGGATTACAGGTGCACACCACAGCCGGCTAATTTTTGTATTTTTAGTAGAGACACGGGGTTTCACCATGTTGGCCAGACTGGTCTTGAACTCCTGACCTCAGGTGACCCTCCCTCCTCGGCCTCCCAAAGTGCTGGGATTACAGGTGTGAGCCACCATGCCTGGCCAGAAATAATGTTTAACCAGCTATCTGGGCACCCCTTAGTCCATTCAAGGTTGACACATAAAATTAACCATCACACCTCTCTTCTTCGGTACATGGCAGCTCAGCTGGAGACCACATCTCCCAGACTCTTTTATGCTGTTTTACACCCAGTTAATTAACCTAAGCATATTTAGTTAATCTAAGTGTTGGAATTTGTTAGGTAGATAACAGTAGTTACCAAAGAATTGTGAATATAACCGATTCCGTAAAGTCAGTGGAATTTCAGCTGTCTCCTCTGTCCTTTTAGGTACTGTTGAATGACAGATGCACTCAAAACAGACAAACACATTTCAGGAGCAGTATCATGTGCCCTCTAGTCACCATCACTGAATTACAAATACCAACATAGGGTCGGCTGTGGTGGCTCACGCCTGTAATCCCAGCACTTTGGGAGGCTGAAGTGGGTGATCACTTGAGCTCAGGAGTTTGAGATCAGCCTGGGCAACATGGTGAAACCCCGTTTCTACAAAAAATATAAAAATTAGCCAGTTGTGGTGGTGCATGCCTGTAGTCCCAGCTACTCGGGAGGCTGAGATGGGAGGATCGCTTGAGCCGGGAGGCAAAGCTTGCAGTGAGCCATGATGGTGCCACTGCATTCCAGCCTGGGAAACAGAGCAAGACCCCATCTCAAAAAGAAAAACAGAAATCCCACCATGGGACAGTTTGGTAATCAAGCATCAGAAAGCATCCTAAGATATCAGATAACAAAATTTGCTGTTCATGCAAACATAAGTCTCCTAACTATTATAGACAATCCTCATACCTTGAATACCTTTAATTCCACTTTTTTTTTTTTTTTTTTTGAGACAGAGTCTCATTCTGTCTCACTCAGGCTGAAGTGCAGTGGCAGGATCTCGGCTTGCTGCAGCCTACACCTCCCAGGTTCAAGCAATTCTCCTATCTCAGCCTTCCAAGCAGCTGGGACTACAGGGGTGTGCCATCACACCTAGCTAATTTTGTATTTTTAGTAGAGACAGGGTTTCACCATGTTGGCCAGCCTGGTCTCGAACTCTCAAACTCCTGACCTCAGGTGATCTACCCAGCTTGCCTTCCCAAAGTGCTGGGATTACAGCATGAGCCGCCATGTCTGGCCTAATTCACCTATTTGATCCACCCAGCTCAGTCTCCCAAAGTGCTGGGATTACAAGCATGAGCCACTGTGCCTGGCCTAATTCCACTATTTCTAATATTCATCATGCTATTTAAGAAATCACTAGCTTCACCAATACAAAACACATTTTTACATTCAAAATACCAGCTAGCATGATGTTATAGAGGTATTGACAGTAGAAGAATTTATTAGCAGTAATCTCTGTGTATGGTCCCTTTCTGATGTAACGCTGGCTTGACTTCCTTTCCCATGTGCTGGAACAGGACTGTGTCATTGACCCACCTTCAACATGTGGAGATGGTAAAGCAACAATATGGAAGGAAGGTGGATCCCTGAGTGACTTGTGGTGCAAAGTTGCATGCCAGTTTAGTGGCTAGACTGTTACATGACAGAGAAAAATAAACCTCTATCTTATTTAAGCTACTATATTTTAGGGTCTTTGTTTGGAGATGGAGTCTCACATTGTCACCCAGGCTGGAGTGCAGTGGCTCAATCTCAGCACACTGCAACCTCCACCTCCTGGTTTCAAGCGATTCTCCCACCTCAGCCTCCTGAGTAGCTGGGACTACAGGTGCACACAACCATGCCTGGCTAATTTTTTGTATTTTTAGTAGAGGTGGGGTTTCACCATGTTGGCCAGGCTGGTCTTGAACTCCTGACCTCAAGTGAGCCACCCACCTCGACTTCCCAAAGTGCTGGGATTGTAGGTGTGAGCCACCGCACCCAGCTAGGGTCCTTTTTTAAAAAATGACATCTTAGCCTTTACTCAACAAACCTTTACTTTGCATCTTGATCCCATCATCTTTCATTTCCTCTACTGTGTGTTCAACACTGTCCTCTGTACTGGCTCCTTCTCTGCTGTTCATGAGCATGATCAAGTCTTTTCTGTGTTGCAAGCTTTGCCACGTTTTCCCCTCTCCTTTTCCCTCCTTGCCACTCTTCTCTTGATTTCTCTGATACCACACTCATTTCAATGATCTATAGCTTTCATGGTTTCTTCTTGATCTCCTTGCTTTTTAAGTATTGATTTCCAAGTCTACCTACTTGGCCCAACTCTCTTCTTATTCTACAAGGTCTTCCCGGTAAATAACATCCATTCTCATGATGCTGATCTCTGCTGAGAGCCTCCAGATTCATCGTCCATGCTGCCGTACAGTATTGATGCCCCCTTGAGCTATGGAACCCTTAATTATACTGGTACCAATATACAAAATTTTATGTGTTTCCATCTCACATAACACGAGGAGGACTGGACACCTCTCATGTATTTTATTTTTTTGTTGTTCATTTATTTATTTGTTTTTGAGACAGAATCTCTCTCTGTGGCCCAGGCTGCAGTGCAGTGGCACGATCTCGGCTCACTGCAGCCTCCGTCTTGGGGGTTCAAGCAATTCTCCTGCTTCAGCCTCCTGAGTAGCTGGGATTACAGGCGTAAGCCACAGTGCCCGGCCCCTCTCATGTATTTTACATTAACCTCAGCCTATGTGGCCCTTCAGCAGGTGTCAGATTATTTTAGTAAAGATCAATAGCATCCACTGATTTATATAAGTGGAAGCTAAACATGCCTGCCCCTGCGACCTTGATATCAGGTAGTAGATTACCATGCAAGTTAGTCTTAGTCCAAATTATTCCAAATGTATAAACTTGTATTAGCAAGTGGGCCCAAAAAAACTCATCTTATCTGCTCATGTAAGCTTGAGGAAATCCTCACTCTGTCTTCAAGCATGCCTAAAGCATCTTGTATGGGAGCTTCACTCTGACGTGGCTGCAGCACTAGCCAAATAGCAGGATCAGCCAGTCTTCTATTCAGATCTGTCAGTAGAGGCTTCCAAAAATTGAATTGAAGGCACTGGGGAGGGATGAACAATATAAAATCAAATAGAACTTAGACCTGGAAAGTAGGAGGTTGCTGGGTTTTCTAGCAGCTTATTCACCATATATTGAGTGTCTACTATGTATGAGGCACTGCTCTTAGCACTGGGCATACAGCTGTGAATAAAGCCAATTAATAACTCTGCTCTCATGAAACTTATACTCTGGTCGGATGTTCTTTTTTTTTTTTTTTTTTTTTTTTTTTTTTTTTTTTTTTTTTTTTTTTTTTTGAGACAGAGTCTCACTCTGTCGCCCAGCCTGGAGTGCAGTGGCACAATCTCGGCTCACTGCAACCGCTGCCTTCGGGGTTCAAGTGATTCTCCTGCCTCAGCCTCCTGAGTAGCTGGGATTACAGGCATGCACCACCATGCCCAGATAATATTTTGTATTTTTAGTAGAGATGGGGTCTCAACAAGTTGGCCAGCCTGGTCTCGAACTCCTGTGATCTGCCCGCCTTGGCCTCCCAAAGTGCTGTGATTACAGGCATGAGCCACTACGCCCGGCCTGGGCAGATGTTCTTACAGCTCTTTCACACAAGAGTTATCAGACTGTGAAATCTTTCTACCCTCCCATATATCTGGAACACCGTACATTTCACCAACGAAAATGGATTTCTACAAAAATTAACCTGGTGTGGTGGCACATGCCCATAATCCCAGCTACTCAGGAGGCTGAGGCAGGAGAATCACTTGAATCCGGGAGGTGGATGTTGCAGTGAGCCAATATTGCACCACTGCACTCCAGCTTGGGCAACAAGAGCGAAACTCTTGTCTCAAAAAAAAAAAAAAAAAAAAAAAAAATGTATTTCTAGCATCCCTTTTGCTAATTACTGAAACTTCCGGTATAAATTTTAATAAAAATCCTTGAAATGCCTAAGTAGCCACCTGGGGAGTATGGATTTCCTGATTAGGGCATTTCAAACTATAACCAACCAGCCCCAGGGTATGAATTCCTAATAGGGTAACTCTAATAATAACTAACCTCCCTTCGAGTGTAGATTAATGTTAATTTACACACCAGTACATTACAGTGTTTGTAAGTAGGTATTTTAAAGTAAATTATAACAAAGGCAGTATAACAACATGACAAGAAGTATGGTTGCCCAGATCTTCCAAGTATGACATACTGGTTTTATAAAGTTTCTTTCCCCCCTCCCTCCACTCAGAGTCTTGCTCTGTCACCCAGGCCGGAGTGCAGTGGCACAATCTCAGCTCACTGAAACCTCTGCCTCCCAGGTTCAAGCGATTCTCCTGCCTCAGCCTCCCGAGTAGCTGGGACCACAGGTGTGAGCCACCACACCCAGCTAATTTTTGTGTTTTTAATAGAGGTGGGGTTTCACCATGTTGGCCAAGCTAGTCTCGAACTCCTGTGATCCACCTGTCTCAGCCTCCCAAAGTGCTGGGATTATAGGCGAGAGCCACCACACCTATCCTTGATATATTGTTTTTTTAAATACTGAAAGATATTTGTGCTGCAGGTAAATTCTACTGTGTGAGTACCTGGGACACCCTCCTCATGCCTAAGTAGCTTCCTTAGCCTCCCCACCATCAAACAACTAACTACAGGAACAACAACATGCACATCAGGGGCCTCCAGGCCCCCCTGCTATGTGACATGGTTTGCATCCATTCTGTATGTTTTGTTTTCTTTTTTGAATGTTTCTTTTTTGTTTTGTTTTTTTGAGACAGAGTCTCACTCTGTAATCCATGTTGGAGTGCAGTAGCATGATTACAGCTTACTGCAGCCTCAACCTCCTGGGCTCAAGTGACTCTCCCACCTCAGCCTCCCAAATAGCTGGGACCACAGGCACATACCACCATGCCCAGCTAATTTTTCTTTTCTTTCTTTATTTTTTTTGTAGAGACAGGGTTTCATTTCACCATGTTTCCCAGACTGGTCTCAAACTCCAGGGTTCAAGCAATCACCCACCTCAGCCTGCCAAAGTACTGGGCCCTCTCATGCCATTCTTTTTTTTTTTTTTTTGAGACAGTCTCGCTCTGTCACCCAGGCAGGAGTACAGTAGTGTAATCTTAGCTCACTGCAACTTCCACTTTCCGGGTTCAAGCAAGTCTTCTGGTTCAGCATCCTGAGTAGCAGGGATTACAGGTGTCCAGCACTATGCCCAGCTAATTTTTGTATTTATAGTAGAGACAGGGTTTCACTATGTGGCCAGGCTGGTCTTGAACTCCTGACCTCAGATGATCCTTCCACCTCGGCCTTCCAAAGTGCTTGGATTACAGGTGTGAGTCACCTCGCCCAACCCCTCTCAAGCCATTCTAATTAGTGAATAGCACTCTTACTCAAATCTTCAGCCATGAAGAAACAAGATTTTCTGAATCTCAACCTTAAATACCTTGGGGAAGAAATTTTCAGAATCCTAGGTTGGGCCTGGGACTTACGCCAAAATTTACTGGGATTGGCTGTGCCACAGGACCTTGACATGGGAGGCTGCTTGTGGGGTAGGGTGATGGAGCTGCTTGCAGACAATCTGCAGGTGTCCATGGCAGGGTTACTGGATTGCCCCAGTGTCAGCATTTTGCCAGGAAGGTAAATCAAGAGGGCAAAGAACCAAAACAGTTAAAGGTGTAAGCAGGATAGTGGACATGGAATGTAAGCTGGATAGAAAGGGAAGTAAAAACAGGACTTTATTAAATTATGTGTAATAGACAATTTTACTTACATAAAAAGAGCTATTGGCCAGGTACAGTAGCTCAAGCCTGTAATCCCAGCACTTTGGGAGGCAGAGGCAGGCGGATCACAGGAGTTCAAGACCAGCCTAGCCAACATAGCAAAACCCTGTCTCTACTAGAAATAGAAAAATTAGCAAGGCATGGTGGTGCACACCTGTAATCCCAGCTACTTGGGCGGCTGAGATAGGAGAATCTCCTGAACCCGGGAGGTGGAGATTGCAGTGAGCCGAGATTGCACCACTGTACTCCAGCCTGCGTGACAAAGCGAGACTGTGTCTCAAAAAAAAAAAAAAAAAAAAAATGGCCAGCATGGTGGCTCATGCCTGTAATCCCAGCACTTTGGGAGGCCAAGGCGGGTGGATCACCTGAGGTCAGGAGTTCGAGACCAGCCTGGCCAAAGTGGTGAAACCCTGTCTCTACTAAAAATACAACAACAACAAAAAAATTAGCCAATCAAAGTGTCAGGTGCCTGTAATCCCAGCTACTGGGGAGACTGAAGCAGGAGAATCCCTTGAACATGGGAGGCGTAAGTTGTGGTGAGTTGAGATCGTGCCATTGCACTCCAGCCTGGGCGACAAAAGCAAAACTCCATCTCGAAAAAACAAACAAAAAAAAACCCAAAAAACTATTAATGCACACTTGAAATTATTGTCCTAGGTTATCGTCAGTTTATATAAGTATATAGATACCGTACCAAGGATAATCTGATGTTTTGGGAGGATGGAGTCTCACTCTGTGGCCCAGGCTGGAGTGCAGTGGTGCGATCTCAGCTCACTGCAACCTCCACCTCCCGGGTTCAAATGATTCTCCTGCCTCAGCCTCATGAGTAGCTGGGCTTACAGACACACACCACCATGCCTGGCTAATTTTTGTATTTTTAGTAGAGACAGGGTTTCGCCATGTTGGCCAGGCTGGTCTCAAACTCCGGAGCTCAGTCTATCTGCCCGCTTTGGCCTCCCAAAGTGCTGGGATTACAGGGGTGAGCTGCCATGCCCGGCCGACTGCTACTTTAACGCAAAGATGTTTTCCCTATCTTTTTTTTATTTTTATTTTTTGAGATGGAGTCTCGCTCTGTCACCCAGGCTGGAGTGCAGTGGCGCGATCTCAGCTCACTGCAACCTCTGCCACCTGGGTTCAAGCGATTCTCCTGCCTCAGCCTCCTGAGTAGCTGGGACTATAGGCGTGTGCCACTGCCTGGCTAATTTTTTGTATTTTTAGTAGAGACGGGGTTTCACCGTTGTAGCCAGGTTGGTCTTGATTTCCTGACCTGGTGATCCGCCAGCCTGGGCCTCCCAATGTGCTGGGATTACAGGCATGAGCCACCGCACCCGGCCTATTTTCCGTATCTTATCATTACAAGGAAACTGAGGCAGGTGGAAGCGGCGGCGCTGGGAGCCTAGGAGGAGGAGGCTCCGGGTGCTGCTCAGGAACTGGGGACCCACGAGTGCCTGCACCCTGAGTGTTCAGCTCCAGAGGCGTGACGGCTGGGTATGGGACCCTCCTCCAGGATCTGACCAACAATATCACCCTTAAAGATCTGAAACAGCACAAGTCAACCTGTAAGAAGGACATCTCCAGTGAAAAGAGTGAGGAGATCACTACTGGCGATGTCTGGTTTAGCTTCCTGAAGAGCCACTAGTCGGACAAAGACAACCTCTCCTACACTAAGCACATCTTTGAGATACTGATGAAAATTGTCTTGTGCTCAATGTAGGAGAGGCTGGCTCAGAGGCTGGCTCAGAGGCTGTCACCCAGGCTAGAGCGCAGTGGCACTATCATGGCTCACTGCAGCCTCAACCTCCTGGGCTCAAGTGATCCTCCCCTGTCAGGATATTTACAAAGGTTTATTATGAGCCAAATACTAGTAACCATGGCCCGAGGTACAGTGCCAAGAGGTCCTGACCAGACATGCCCAAGGTGGTTGGGTTACAGCTTGGGTTATACATTTTAGAGATACATAAGACATCAATCAATACATGTGATGTATACATTGTTTTGGTCTGGAAAGGCAGGACAACTCAAAGTGGGGGGAATTCTTACAGACTCATATGGGGTAGATTCAAATATTTTCTGATTGGCAGTTAGTTGAAAGAGTTAAATTATAAAGATCTGGGGCCAAGTATGGTGGCTCATGCCAGTAATCTCAGCATATTAGGTGGCCAAGGCAAGAAGACTGCTTGAGCCCAGGAGTTCAAGACTAGCCTGGGCAATATGGTGAGACCTCATATCCACACACATAAAAAAAGAAAAACCAGGCATGGTAGCATGTACCTGTAGTCCCAGGTACTCAGGAGGCTGAGGTGGGAGGATCACTTGAGTCCAGGAGGTCAAGGCTGCAGTGAGCCATAATTGTGCCACTGCACTCTAGCCTGGGCTACAAAGTGAGACCCTGTCTCAAAAAATAAATAAAATAAAGACCTGTAAACAATAGAAAGGGGTGTCTCAGTTAAGATAAGGGGTTGTAGAGACCAAGGCTCTTATTATGTAGATGAAGTCTCATAGAGGGTCACCCTTAGAGACAACAGAGGGTAAATGTTTCCTATTTAGACCTTTAAAAAGAAGCTAGACTCTCCGTTCGCTTCAGGATTGGGAGGGCCTGGAAGGGGAAAGATCTAGTTGTGTTAATAGAGATTCTTAGGCCTGGCACAGTGCCTCACAACTATAATCCCAACACTTTGGGAGGCCGAGGCAGGTGGATCAGAGTCAGGAGATCGAGATCATCCTGGCCAACATGGTAAAACCCCATCTCTACTAAAAATACAAAAATTAGCTGGGCATGGTGGCGCATGCCTATAGTCCCAGCTACTCAGGAGGCTGAGGCAGGAGAATCGTTTGAACCCAGGAGGCAGAAATTGCAGTGAACTGAGATCGTGCCACTGCACTCCAGCCTGAGCAACAGAGTGAGACTCCGTCTCAAAAAAAAAAAAAGAGGCTGGGCTCAGTGGCTCACACCTGTTATCCCAGCACTTTGGGAGGCTAAGGCAAGAGGATCACTTGAGGCCAGGAGTTTGAGACCAGCCTGGCCAACATGGAGAAACCCCGTCTCTACTAAATATATAAAAATTGGCCAGGCGTGGTGGTGCGTGCCTATAATCCCAGCTATTCCGGGAGGCTGAGGCAGGAGAATCGGTTGAGCCCAGGAGGCGGAGGTTGCAGCCAAGATAACATTACTGCACTCCAGCCTGGGTGACAGAGTGAGACTCTGTCTCAACAAAAGAAAGAATCATAAGAAAACTGTAACATGTAACCATGACATCAACTTCTAAGAAATATATACAGAATGATTCTTTAAGAACATCACAGTATTTATTGGTGTTTACTTTATGTCTGAGGTTTCAAAGAAAGGAAAGTTGTACGGCGTGTATTTAGAAGGTCTAGGTAGTAGTTTGAATAATCACTTTAGCTGGAGTGTGTAGTAAGTAAAAGGAAATTTTGAGGCATTGTTATCTTGAAAAGATAGGGGCCAGGCATAGTGGTTTACACCTGTAATCCCAGCACTTTGGGAGGCCGAGGTGGGCCGGATCATGAGGTCAGGAGATCGAGACCATCCTGGCTAACATGGTGAAATCCCATCTCTACTAAAAATACAAAAAATTAGTCAGGCATGGTGGCACATGGCTGTAGTCCCAGCTACTCAGGAGGCTGAGGCAGGAGAATCACCTGAACCTGGGAGGCAGAGGTTGCAGGGAGCCAAGATCATGCCACTGCACTCCAGCCTAGGCAACAGAGAGAGACTCCAACTCAAAAAAAAAAAAAAAAAAGAAAAGAAAAGATAGGCCAGGAGTGGTGGCTCACACCTGTAATTCCAACACTTTGGGAGGCTGAGGTGGGCTGATTACCTGAGGTCAGGAGTTCAAGATCAGCCTGGCAAACATGGAGAAATCCTGAATCTGGAGAATCGCTTGAACCCGGGAGGTAGAGGCTGCAGTGAGTTGAGATCATGCCACTGCACTACAGCCCAAGCGACAGAATGAGATTCCGTCTCAAGAAAAAAAAAAAAAAGACCAGCCTGGCCAACATGGTAAAACCCCATCTCTACTAAAAATACAAAATTAGCTGTGTGTGGTGGCGTGTGCCTGTAATCCCAGCTACTAGGGAGGCTGAGGCAGGAGAATTGCTTGAGCCCAGGAGGTGGAGGTTGCAGTGAGCCAAGATGGCGCCATTGCACTCCAGCCTGGGTGACAAGAGTGAAACTCCGTCTCAAAAAGAGAAAAAAAAAAAGAAAAGCTAGTTAAGACCATTTGTATCTCAGATTATTTATAATAGCAAAAAGCTCAAAACTTAGAAATGGGAGTAATGAGCAATATTGAATACCAATTATATGCAAATCCTATTATTCCAAACTAACCTGAACCAATTTGGACATGAATGACTTTTAGATAAATTCTGTTTGGTAGATACAAGTAACCAAAGTTGGGTTTTGTTTTGTTTTCTTTTGTTTTTTAAAGACAAGGTCTCATTCTGTCACTATAGCTGGAGTGCGGCAACACTATCATGAGTCACTGCGGCCTTGACCTCTCAGGCTCAAGTGATTCTTCCACCTCAGCCTCCCAAGTAGTTGAGACCACAGGCACGCACCACCATGCCCAGCTAACTTTTCTATTTTTGTAGAGACCGTGTATCCTTATGTTGCCCAGGCTGGTCTGGAACTCTCAAGTGATCCTCCCTCCTTGGCCTCCCAAAATGCTGGGTTTACAGGCACGAGCCACCACACCTGGCCAGAAATTTCAAGAAAAAGCCAAGATTCCAGAGAGAGTATCAATTGTGTCAGGCATCCAGAATCCTCTAGTGTTCTTGGCCAGAGATCACTTAAGGGATTTAGCCGAAAACATCATTGCCGTGGGTGTGGGCTACAGGCCTCTTGGGATTCCTACACCCTAGTAATGAAAGGGCAAAGAGAGCCTCTGGAGGTATTGTATTGTATTGTATTGTGTTGTATTGTATTGATTTAATCTCTCATCTCTGTAAAACCTCTGGATCTGGAAAAATTTTAGGTAATCAGATATATTGAGTACCCTTCATTTTGACAAAAAAATCTGATTTCTAACATTCATCATGTTGGTCAATATGTCACTTTTTACCAGTAAAAACCCATTTCTCACATTTAGTAGGTGAATTACAAAGTGTTGCTATGATCAAGACACTAGCAACAGAAGTATTTGCAAAAGCGGTCTCTGAATGCCAGAAAATCACCACCCCTAGACTGTGCACTTTTTAAATTTTTCATATATATATATATATATTTTTTTTTGAGACAGGGTCTCATTCCGTCTATCATCCAGGCTGGACTGCAGTGGCACGATCTTGGCTCACTGCAACCTCTGCCTTCCAGCTCAAGCGATTCTCCCACCTCAGCCTCCCAAGTAGCTGGAGTACAGGTGCCTGCCACCACACCAGGCTAATTTTTGTATTTTTTTTAGTAGAGATGGGGTTTCGCCATGTTGTCCAGGTCTGTCTTGAACTCCTGGCCTCAACTGATCCACCCGCCTCAGTCTCCCAAAGTTACAGGCATGAGCCACCACACCTGGCCCATATCCATATAGATAGAAAAGTACAGAGACTAGTATAATGAAACATGCAAACTCTCAGGTATGACTCTGAAGGTTCTCTGGGATTTGGACTCAAACTGTTTGTTTTTTTTTTTTGGAGATAGAGTCTCATTCTGTTGCCCAGGCTAGAGTGCAGTGGCACAATCTTGGCTCACTAAAACCTCTACTTTCCAGGTTCAAGCAATTCTCCTGCCTCAGCCTCCTGAGTAGCTGGGATTACAGGTGCCCACCACCACGCCTGGCTAATTTTTGTATTTTTGGTAGAGATGAGGTTTGACCATGTTGGCCAGGTTGGTCTCGAACTCTTGACCTCAAGTGATCTCAAACCACTTTCCTACATTATCTGTGCTGGTCCCCAAGCTCTTCCATTGTTCAGATAAAGCTGGGACTAGGGTGAGAAGAGTGAGGTGCCTAGAGCACAAAATGGAAAAAGACATCACCCTCCAGTGCTGAGCCCGCACTTGTCCCACGTTGAGAGTGATGCCTCCTTAGCTTTTGCATCCCGGGTGCCTCTCTCACCTCATCCTATTGCCAGGCCTATTCCCTCAAAATCTCAAGCACTTCACATGCACATACAATTTCAGTGCATCCTGAAAGCCCACTGATTTTGAGATGCCCTCTTAAAGTAACTTTGGGAATCGGCCAGGTATGCTGGCTGCCTGTAATGCCAGTGTCAGAGGCATGTGAACCAGAACAACTCCATCTTGAATAGGAGCTGGGTAAAATGAGGCTGAAACCGGCTGCCGGGCGCGGTGGCTCACGCCTGTAATCCCAGCACTTTGGGAGGCCGAGGCAGGCAGATCACGAGGTCAGGAGATTGAGACCATCCTGGTTAACACGGTGAAATCCCGTCTCTACTAAAAAATGAGGCTGAAACCTACTGGACTGTATTCCCAGACAGTTAAGGCATTTTAAATCACAGGATGAGATAGGAGGTCAGCACAAGATACAGGTCATAAAGACCTTGTTGGCCAGGTGCAATGGCTCACACCTGTAATCCCAGCACTTTGGGAGGCCGAGGCGGGAGGATCACGAGGTCAGGAGTTCAAGATCAGCCTGGCAAACATGGTGAAACCACACCTCTACTAAAAATACAAAAATTAGCCAGGCACGATGGCAGGCGCCTGAAATCTCAACTACTCGGGAGGCTAAGGCAGGAGAATCGCTTGAACCTAGGCGGCAGAGGTTGCAGTGAGCTGAGATGGCAGTGCTGCACTCCAGCCTGGGTGACACGTGAGACTCTGTCTCAAAAAAAAAACAAAAACAAACAAACAAAAAAAACCTTGATAAAGCAGGTTGCAGTAAGGAAGCCAGCTAAATCCTACCAAAACCAAGATGGCCACGAGAGCGACCTCTGGTTGTCCTCACTGCTACACTCCCAGCAGCACCATGACAGTTTACAAATGCCACGCCAACATCAGGCAGTTACCCAATATGGTCTAAAAAGGGGAGGCATGAATAATCCACCCCTCATTTAGCATATCATCAATAAATAACCATAAAAATGGACAACCAGCAGCCCTCTGGGCTGCTCTGTCTATGGAATAGCCATTCTCTTTTTTTAATTTTGCATAACAAGTTTTTTTTTTAAAAGGCATATAATAAACAAAGTAAATAGTTAATCAGATCTTAACTTCTGTCCTAGAATTGTTCCATTAAGTTCTAGTCTGTGAGCACTTGTAGTTCAATAATTGTCTTCTTCATCAGAGTCCATTACTTTTCTTCTGTTGAATTTCACTGTTGTTGTCTTTTCTGTGTGTTGGCTTACTGTTTAAAGGATTTCTATTAAACCTTGTTCTGACACCTTCTCAGTTGTCCATATCTTGCAATCTGTATAAGGTAATTCTCTACTGCTTTAGTTTTTTCAGGCTTTACAAGTGCTAAGTTACTTAACCTGGCCCGGACGGCTGATCCAGAACTTGGGTTAAGATACTGTTTCTCATTTCTGCTTCCCTGTGCTTTGCTTCCTGTTGGGCTGCATCGCCAGGATCCTGTCGGCTAAACTTGGGTCGGAACAAATGAATTCTGGAAAAACTGAATTCGGCCTGGCTGCTGCTGGCTCCAAAAGCTGAGACTGTGCTTGGATCCAGGCCCACCAGGACGAGCCCGCTCCAGGCCAGGGGACCCCAAACCCCAATGCCTTGGCAGGTCCCGCATGTGGTGGCCCCTGCTGCGAGCCTCCTGGGCCCCTCGTGACGGGGAAAGCAGCGAGGCCAACTCGGAGCCGGCCATGAGGCCGTCAGGGCAGCGCCAGGGACCAGTCCCCGAGGAGGCACCCAGAGCCTCCCCATTCTTTTATTTCTTTACTGTCTTAATAAACTTGCTTTCACTTTGCACTGCGGACTCTCCCTGAATTCTTTCTTGCACGAGATCCAAGAACCCTTTCTTAGGGTCTGGTTCGGGACCCCTTTTCATAACATATTTCTCTGTCCCGTAACACCAGCACTTTGGGAGGCCGAGGCAGGAGGCTTGTTTGAGGCCAGGAGTTTGAGACTAGCCTGGGCAACATAATGAGATTCTGTCTCCATAAAATTTAAAAAATAATAATAACCTTGGGAGGCCAGGTGCGGTGGCTCAGGCCTGCAATCCCAGCACTTTGGGAGACCAAGGCAGGCGGATCAAGAGGTCAAGACATCGAGACCATCCTGGACAACATGGTGACACTCCGTCTCTACTAAAAATACAAAAAAATTGGCTGGGCGTGGTGGTGCGTGCCTGTAGTCCCAGCTACTCGGGAGGCTGAGGCAGGAGGATCGCTTGAACCCAGGAGGTGGAGGTTGTAGTGAGCCAAGATCACACCACTGCACTCCAGCCTGGCGACAGCACAAGACTCTGTCTCAAAAATAAAAGATAAAAAAAAAATTTTTAAATAAAAAACTTTGGGAATCAAAATATGCAGTCTTCACATCAGCTCTAGTGTTCATATGTGACTTCAATTTTGAATCTGAAGATACAAGATTCCAGGGCCTCTGGGAGTCCACAGAACACCTCTGTGTGACTTGGAAAAGGCACTACCTCCGGACAGATACAGCCCTGCTGAGAACAGCTGCAGAATAAGAAGAACTCAGCTTTGCTGTCTCCACCAGTGCCCTTGTAGTACAGAACCTGCGCAGCACTTATGGACAGGAATCTGGTGATTCGTGCCTTTCACATAGGTGATGTGAATGAGGACCCAGTTTAGAGTCAGACATACCTTTTCAATTCCAAGCCAGCCTTATGCCAGGAAATTCTGAGCTTCACCTTACATGGTCTCACTGAGTCTGTTCTCCCACCTCTAAAATGTGCACAATAATTTTTAGAGTTATTATGAGGAGTAAACGAGTCAATCTATGTCAAATGCTTTCTTTCTGTCGTATAGTTGCTGCTCATTAAATGCTAGTTTCCCTGGAAGAGCTTAATAGAAATTTGAATGAATGTGTTTCCTTCGGGCGATGTTCCAGCACTATAGAGGTCTTAGATGTGCCAGAACCTGAGATAAGAATAATAATAGTAATAATAACAAGTATGTATTATAAGTCTTTACTTGTGCCAGGCACCGTTCTGAGAACTTTACACGGATTAACTTATTTAATCCTCCCAACTCTAAGAAGCAGGAATTTGTAAAATCCCCTTTTAGAGATGCAAAAAGGCCCTGGCCAAAAAGTCCTGGGGCTCCTCTGGCTCAGTAAGAGCTAAGAACCAAAGACAGAAGAGGAAATTCTCTCTGCATTTTCAGTCTGTGTGGCTCTCTGGCAAGGCTGGGTCTCCCCATCAGGGCACCGGATGTGGTAGAGGAGGTTCCCAGGCTGAAACAGTGAGCTACATCCTCCCTCCGGACCAAGCTTCCTTTAATATTGTGAATTAGCAAATCAGCTGGATAGTTGTTCTAACACTCCAGCTAAAAGTGAACACTAAATTCTAAGATTATAGATGAGAATAGGCTAATTTATTTTTTTTACAGAGTTAAATAATTTCAGGAGATCCACTCTCAAATTATAGTCCAAGCTTCCAAGTGACTTTTGCTAATAGCTTTGCCTTTTCTTTAGTTTATGTCAGTAAAATGGGTGTTGTTCCACATCTGTTAACATCCCTATAAGCTTTCAGTGAATGCTTTTTTGCCGTGACCCCCTCACAGCCAGTAAACTTAATCATTGCTGACATCAGCAATTTATCTGCCATTGATATGGAAGTTAAGTTTAGTTTAAGTAAAATTAGTTTGCCCAAAACCAATTACACATTTTAGCACCTGCAATGCAAGTTAAGCCCTCCCTCCTTCCTCAAACACAGCTATTTACATTTATTAGCATTTCACTGACAGGTCTCTTCAAGCTCAAGCATTGAACGGTCTTCCTAATGTTTCCTGCTCCAGAATTCTTAGATACTGAGATCCGCATGGGCTGAAACCATCCTGATTATTTCCAGAAGCCTGGAAAACAGGTCCTAGATAGTCAAAATTTAGTATTTTAATTTACTCAACAAATAATTACTGAACACCTACTATGTACCAGGATTTTGTAGGGTCTCTGGTAAAGAATACAAAAGTCTTTTGGTTGGGGAAGGGGGTAGATGAAGGTCACGAAACAGGAGAGAAGCAGTTCCTAGAGGCACAAGGAAGCTAGGGAGAGCGCAGGGTATTCGAATTGGCTGTCTCAGCTAGAGAAAACATCTATAAAGGGCCAGACACAATGCAGGTTCTGTCTCAAATATTTGAATCTCTTCCATCTACACCATTTGGCAGACAGGAAGTCCCTACTCTCTGTGGATTTACTAATGGGAGAGACAAACCTCTGATGTAATGAAGTGGCAGGAGGTGTGTTTACTCCAGCTTCCCTTGAAGGGAAAGAATAGTGGCAGAAAATTCCTCGGTGAACCCCAGGGTACACATACAAGAGTGGGTGCACGTGCTGGTTTGCAGTTTTTGTTAAACCCAACAGGCTCCAGCTCTGTCAGATAAGAGTAAATTAATTCATTTATACTTTCCAACCATAGTGGGGGATGAGAAAAAGGAGGTTGAGCAGTGAAGGTTAGGGTGCTGGCCCTATCTTAGAGTGAGAGAGGGTCTAATTTCTTGAGAGAGAAGCCCTACATGTTCTGTTTTCTTGCCCTGGTCTGTTCCATTTTTGCACATTTATAACTACTACACAAAAAAGCTACGGGATGAAATCAGGTCCCTGGAGCATTTTTAGCTACCAGTCAATCTAGGGAAACTCTAGCTTTTGGAAGGTTAAATCAGACTATGATTCAGAGAGTTTGCATTTTAAGGAGAAGCAATGTAATTATTGCTCAGAAGAAAGTTTTAATGCAGTCCCAAGGTAATTAAGTACAAAGCCTAAATTAGATGCTGTACTTGCTAAATTGACTTTCTGTAACTTAGAAAAGAAGATTCATAGGCAAATCCCACAACATTATAATGAAAAAAGCCTTCTACTAAGCTGGTCTGATTGACTTGGTCAAATGGTATATAAATTAAATCCATCTGAAGAATCTGATCTCCAAATGGGATTTTCATTTCCATAAGATTGCAGTTTAAAAATGTATGTGAAGTAAGAAAGTAAGACTAAAATCATTTCCCCCCACGGCTGGTGAACTTGGCAGTCCACGTGGAAAATGAGCCAGCTCTTCCCCTGCTGAGCAAATCCATTCAAAGTGATTTCACAGTTTTCCTTCCTTCTCCTGTGGAATGTGGAAGCCATTTTCCAGTGAGTTAAAAAAATTATGATTCTGAGGTTTTAACCCTTTGGGACAAGATATTCATTCTCTCTTTTTTTATTTTTCCAAGGGTATGTAGGATAATGCAATAGGGATTTTTTTTTTTAAGCACAAATGCTGAAGGCAGAAAGTTGATTCAACCTTATTTAATTAGGACCCAAGGGAAATAGTTATGCCTAATATAATGCGAAGTTCTGTAATTGAACTAATATGATTTTGCAGCCACCTCCCAGGGCAACACTAATGCAAGTAGATTAAATGATGCAGGAAAAATTTTTTTGTTTTGGTGTTGCAAAATTAAATAAACTAATTAAAAATCACTAGTTGAAGGCTGCAAGCTTTTGCAGTCAAGTTGGGTTCTTTTGGGGGTACCTGACTTCGAAGCCTTGCCCAATTTTTCCCCAATTCTATGCCAAATTCTATTCCAGGTAAAAAAGATACATATGTGTTTGCTTATATTTAATAAAATACATCTTCCGGAAAAGAAACAAAAAAAATTTTTTTTTTTGCTGTTTTGCTTTATTTATTTATATTTACTTTATTTATTTTTTAATTTTTTTGAGACAGAGTCTCTCTCTGTCACCCAGGCTGGAGTGCAATGGCGCAATCTCAGCTCACTACAACCTCCGCCTCCCGGGTTCAAGTGAATTCTCCTGTCTCAGCCTCCAGAGTAAGCTGGGATTACAGGTGCATGCCACCACGCTCAGCTATTTTCTGTATTTTTAGTAGAGACGGGGTTTCATCATATTGGTCAGGCTGATCTCGAACTCCTGACCTCAGGTAATCCACCCACCTGGGCCTCCCAAAGTGTGCAGCCATTTATCTGAAGATTGTTAGTGCAGTGAAACTATTTTGTATGATAATATAATCATGATGCATGTCATTATACATTTTTGTAAACCCACAGAATGTATGACGCCAAGAGTGAGCCCTAATGTAAACTATGGACTTTGGGTGATAATGATGTATCAATGTAGGCTGGGTGTGGTGGCTCATGCCTATAATCCCAGCACTTTGGGAGGCCTAGGCGGTGGATCACTTGAGGTCAGAAGTTCGAGACCAGCTTGGCCAACATGGTGAAACCCCATCTCTACTAAAAATGCAAAAATTAGCCAGGCGCGGTGGCGGGCTCCTGTAATCCCAGCTACTTGGGAGGCTAAGGCAAGAGAGTCGTTTGACTCAGGAGGCAGAGGTTGCAGTGACCCAAGATTGCACCACTGCACTCCAGCCTGGAGTGAGACTCCGTCTCAAAAAAAAAAAAAAAAAAAAAAACTAGCCAGGCATGGTGGTGCACATCTGTAGTCCCAGCCACTCGGGAGGCTGAT
Organism: Hylobates moloch; assembly: GCF_009828535.3. Taxonomy (NCBI): domain Eukaryota; kingdom Metazoa; phylum Chordata; class Mammalia; order Primates; family Hylobatidae; genus Hylobates; species Hylobates moloch. Next base: position 18,106,660 of record NW_026652283.1, on the reverse strand, counting down.
GCAGAACAATCACTTGAACTCGGGAGGTGGAGGTTGCAGTGAGCTGAGATGGCCCACTGCACTCCAGCCTGGGGACACAGACTCCATCTCAAAAAAATATATAAAGTATCAATGTAGGTTTATAGGTTCATTGATTTTAATAAATGTATCCTCTGGTGAGGTATGTTCATAATGGGGGTGTGAGACGAAGCAGGAACCCCTGTAAGGGGCCTGCCAGTCCTCCTCCCTCTCTGCCATCCTGCCACAAGCATGAAAATGGAGGAAAATCTTGAATTTCTTTAAGAACAATTCCAGCCGGGCGCAGTGGCTCACGCCTGTAATCCTAGGACTTTGGGAGACTGAGGCGGGCGGATCACGAGGTCAAGAGATGGAGACCATCCTGACCAACATGGTGAAACCCCATCTGTACTAAAAATACAAAAATTAGCTGGGCATGGTGTACATGCCTGTAGTCCCAGCTACTCAGGAGGCTGAGGCAGGAGAATTGCTTGAACCCGGCGGCGGAGGTTGCAGTGAGCCGAGATCGCGCCACTGCACTCCAGCCTGGCGACAGAGCAAGACTCCGTCTCAAAGAAAAATAAGTAAATAAAATAAAATAAAAATAACAATTCCAGATACCTAGCTAGTGCTGAGAAGTACATAAGCAATTTGATAAGCAAGAAGGTAATAGTAGCCTAAAACAATAGCCAACTGGGCGAGGTGGCTCACGCCTGTAACCGAGGCATGAGGCCGAGTCGGACAGATCACTTGAGTTCGAGAACAGCCTTGGCAACATGGTGAAACCCCCGTCTCTACTAAAAAGGCAAAAAATTAGCCGGGCGTGGTGGGGCATGCCTGTAGTCTCAGCTACTCAGGAGGCTTGAGGCAGGAGAATCGCTTGAGCCGGGGGAGGCGGAGGTTGCAGTGAGTCCAGATCTCGCCACTGCACTCCAGCCTGGGCAACACAGTGAGACCCTGTCTGAAAAAAAAAAAAAAAAAGTAGCCAAGGAAGTTGGAATCACGAGATGTTTGGTTCCCTACAGAAACTAAAAATAATATCGTAACATATGGCCCTGAGTTTCATAAACCTGGATCCCCAACAAATGGATCCACTGCCACATAGATCTCAGATAAGGGAGAACTGAGAACTCAACTCTCCCTCATTCTTTGTTCTAAATTTCTTCCTGAGGAGCCTGGAGAAAGCCACACCCACGAGCCACACCCAGCGTTCTTTTCTGCTGAACCCAGTCTTGATAAATGCTTCCCTTCCTTAACCCGTTGCAAATCAGAAAATCTTTGAAACCTTGTGTTTCCAATATGGCGGATAGGAGCCCGTGTTAGCATGCCTCTCCCACTTGGAAAGACAAAATGGTGTGTAGAGATTCACACTGTGAACATTTTTCCGAGAAGCAACAGAGGAACTTAACAGAAAACCACAGACCCCTTGACAGAAGCAGTGCTAGGTAGCAGCCTACACTGTGAAGTAGAAAACTGGGAGTTTTCAGAGCCTGAGAGAAAGTGCGACGGCCGCCATGACACACACGCCATAAAGGAGCTGGGCAACCCAGGCCACAGCGGAAGGCCTTAACCTTACCCATCTGTTGCTGATGTAGTGAGTGATGGGGAATGTGTGAGAAAAAGCGGCTCTGGGAAGTGCTCTGCATGCACTCCCAGACTCACGCAGGGACAGAAGGAAGCCATTCCTGATCCTACCTCACAAAGGACCTCTCGGAAGTCTGCCAGCTAACTCAGGCGATGGTCACAGGTTAAGAGAAGCTCCCAGCTGAGATCTGCGATATAATCACCTTGACAGGGGACGATCTCCGTTGTCCGGAACCGAGGGTCGAGCAGGAAGTGCGGCGAAGGAGCCGGTTGCCCTTGCTTTACAGGTGGACGCTGGGAGGGGCGTGGCCTGAAAGCCAGGGTTGCTAT
>NW_026652283.1:17854589-18089749 GCF_009828535.3 Hylobates moloch | reverse complement strand
GGTTCATGCCATTCTCCTGCCTCAGCCTCTCCGAGTAGCTGGGACTACAGGCGCCCGCCACCACGCCCGGCTAATTTTTTTGTATTTTTAGTAGAGACAGGGTTTCACCGTGGTCTCGATCTCCTGACCTCGTGATCCGCCCGCCTCGGCCTCCCAAAGTGCTGGGATTACAAGCGTGAGCCACCGCGCCCAGCAAAAATAGATTTTAAACAATATATTCTTTGGGGGTTTCATCAGACATTTATGAAGATTCTCGGTGAGTTCTATTGCTGGCTGTGACCTTCACAGTTCTCTTCAGTTCAACCTGATGCCTGATGCACCTTCTGATCCTTGCTCCCTTCTGCCTCCAATCCTCAAGCTTGTAGCCTTTTTACTGCTTCCAGATTTCCACTTTCTTTCCTTCCTTTAAATTTTTTTTCTTTTACTTTTGTAAAAGGAGGCAGATGTGTCATGGATTATATGTTGTTTCCACAAAATGTATCTGCTGAGTCTACTTTTGGTCCATCCACAGGAATCTTACGAGAACTGGTTATTGTCTCTCTGAAAGCAATCACAGTCCTTCCTTGAATCTCCCAGAACATTTTAGCCCAGATGGTGCTAAGGCCCAAAGCCTAGTGTTCTCTTCAGATCAAGATAGTAGACAAGATAATAGACTCATGCTATGCTGGTATTATTTTTTTTTAGGGCTAGGTTTGATTTTAAAATGTAACTGTGGCCGGGCGCGGTGGCTCAAGCCTGTAGTCCCAGCACTTTGGGAGACTGAGGCAGGTGGATCATGAGGTCAGGAGATCGAGACCATCCTGGCTAACACGATGAAACCCCGTCTCTACTAAAAATACAAAAATATTAGCCGGGCGTGGTGGCGGACACCTGTAGTCCCAGCTACTCGGGAGGCTGAGGCAGGAGAATGGCGTGAACCTGGGAGGCGGAGCTTGCAGTGAGCTGAGATCGCGCCACTGCACTCCAGAAAAAAAAAAAAAAAAAAAAAAAAAAAAAAGAAAAGAAAAAAAAGTAACTGTGTAAACTGTCTATTACAATGTTTTAAATCAACTATGAGTCATTCCAAAAAACAAGCAAACAAACCAAATCACTGGAAACTCAAAGGATAGCCTGTTTTATGTTGATGTTCCTGAGATTTCCTCAGAGATGATACATTCACACTATCAAATTCTTCCAGACCATTTCACAAATAAGTTTTTACTTAGCATCCTGACCCATGACTTTCTTTTTGGCATGCCCATCAGTCTTCCTTCAAAAACAGCTTCTACATGATTGTGCGCTGAGCCGATTCCTGAAATAATTATCACGTTGTTTTACCAAGTGAGCTTTAGTCAGGCAACTGGGGATGTGCTGGAGTGTGTCCTCTTAGAAATACAAGTGAAATGTAACAGATTGCCAACAGCTATATTTTCCAAAATGGCTTATTTATGGTTTTCCCTTTAAACTTGGCTTTGACTCAACCCAGACAGTTTTACAGCTAAAATTTAGAGGTCACTTGGGGGGCAGAAGGCATCATCAGGTTGATTTTAACTGACTAGTTTATCTCCAGTTTCTGGCCCAATGGGAAACTAAAAATGGAAATTTACTTTCAGCTCTTTATTCTAAAACAAAGACATGATTGCTTGCCAAAAATAAATCATAGAATGTGGAAGTGTTTAAAGAAGATCCAGAATGAACATTATCGTGTATATCCAGGCTTTTCTGTGAATGAATAGTATACACGTCTCTTTAACAAAATGGGATCCTGCAGGACATATTGTTTTATAATCTGCCCTTTTTGCTACATATACAGTGAAGAGCTTTTCATAGATTAACTACACCATACAATAAGGGACAACATGCACTGGATAGTCTGTGGTTTATTTAACCAATTCCCTGCAGGTGACATTTAGTTTGTGAGGTGGATGTTAGTTTGTGGGATATTTTTTTGCAGCTTGGCTCACTCGACACCCATTTCAACCCTTTTCTCCTTGCCTTTCTCTATTCTAAAGTCTGGGAAGAGAAACACTTGTTTTCCCAGACACCCCGACGGCTAGGGTGGCCATGTCATTTGGTTCTGGCCAGTGAGAATGTGAGACTGTGTTGAGACCACTCAATATGACATAGCACACCTGCTCACCAAAATGTGTGTGGATTTCTCCCCACCAGCCCACCAAGCAAACCTCCAGCAGATTCTCCAGCGCATACCAGCTAGGTGTCCTCTAATTCAATTCTGACACCACATACCTGGAGATAGTGTCCGTTCCCACAAGTGGAGGCATCAGCCCCACTAAAACTGCCTCCGCCTTGATGCCAATCACAAGTCCATGCCACCTCAGACTTTCTCACTGGCTACAAATCAGGGTTCCCACGACCCTCTCCTTGGGTTTGATTAATTTGCTAGGAGGGCTCACAGAACTCAGGGAAACACTTACATCGATGGTTTATAGTAAAGGATACAGATGAAGAGATGCAGAGGGTGAGGTGTGGGGTAAGGGGTGCGGAGCTTCCACACCCTCTCCAGGAACCTCCATACATTCAGTCATCTGGAAGTTCATCAGACCGTGTCTTTTATGGAGGCTTCATGGAATAGGCAAGATTGATTCAATCATTGACCATTGCTGATCAACTTAACCTTCAGGCTTTCTCCCTTCCCCACAGGTCTAGGGGTGGGGCTGAGAGGTCCAACCCTTTAGTTATCTAGTTGGTTCCCCTGACAACGAATCCCCAACCAGAGCCTATCTGGGATCCCCAGCTATGAGTCTTCTCATTAGCAGACAAAATACACTCTTTGGCTAAAAGTGGTTGCTCATGCCTGTAATCCAGCACTGTGGGAGGCTGAGGCGGGAAGACTGCTTGAGCCCAGGAGTTCGAGACCAACCTGGGTAACATCACAAGACCTCGTCCCTACAAAACAAACAAACAAACAAAATAAAATCACATGAAGAAGAAGAAGACGGAAAAAGAAGAGAAAAGAAAAAGTAAAAAAAATAAACAACAACAACAACAATAAAAAAACACCAAAAGAAACAAAAACCTAACCAGGTGAGGCAGCGTTCACCTATGGTCCCAGCTACTCAGGAGGCTGAGGTAGGAGGATTGCTTGGACCCAGGAAGTCAGGAAGTCAAGGCTGTAGTCAGCTGTGATTGCTCCACTGCACTCCAGCCTGGGTGATGGAGCAAGATCCTGTCTCAAAAAACACCCATCACTATGGAGATTCCAAGAATTTTAGGAGCAGGAAACCAGAAGAAGACCTAATATATATTTCACCACAGCACAGAGACATAAAAGGATACAGCTGATAGGCCGGGCGCGGTGGCTCATGCTTGTAATCCCAGCACTTTGGGAGGCCGAGGCGGGCGGATCATGAGGTCAGGAGATCGAGACCACGGTGAAACCCCGTCTCTACTAAAAATACAAAAAAAAATTAGCCGGGCGTGGTGGCGGGCGCCTGTAATCCCAGCTACTCGGAGAGGCTGAGGCAGGAGAATGGTGTGAACCCCGGGAGGTGGAGCTTGCAGTGAGCCGAGATTGCGCCACTGCACTCCAGCCTGGGCGACAGAGCGAGACTCCGTCTCAAAAAAAAAAAAAAAAAAAAAAAAAAGGAGACAGCTGATAATGCCTCTTCGGCTTCCCGTTCTGCGCAGGTAGCAATGTCTGAGTTGGAGCAATCACTGCTGATAGAACAGGGAGAGAGGGACTTGGCTTCTTCATAGCATCCTGGAGTCTCCAGCAAGCCCTGCACTCCCTCCCCACGTTGGACTTCTTATGGCATGAGCTAAGTAGGCCCTGTATTTATTTATTTACTTACTTATTTTATTTTATTTTTTTGAGGCAGAGTCTCGCTCTGTCACCCAGGCTGGAGTGCAGTGGTGCAATCTTGGCTCACTGCAACCTCCTGAGTAGCTGGGACTACAGGCGTGTGCCACCATGCCTGGCTAATTTTTGTATTTTTTGATAGAGACGGGGTTTCGCCATGTTGCCTAGGCTGGTCTTGAACTCCTGACCTCAGGTGATCTGCCTGCCTTGGCCTCCCAAAGTGCTGGGATTACTACAAGCGTGAGCCACCGCACCTGCAAGGCCAGAGATAAGTAGACCCTGTATTTAAACCACATCTAAAACAAACTGCAAAATGCCTCTGGGTCCTCACCAGGTGACTTCTTGGAGATCTATTCCCAGAAGTAGAATTGCTGGGTCAAAGAGGATACATTTGTAAGGCTTTGGAAAGGTTTTATCAATTACACTCCCATCATTCCCATGAGTACATCCCTCTCCCTACATCCTGCCAACTCTGTGCATTATCACTCTTCTTCATCTTTTCCAATCTGATGGGTAAAAAAGGATATCTCATCAGTTTAATTTGCATATCTTTGATTACCACAGATACTGAGCATCTGTTCATCTGTTTATCCAATGCTTGTATTTCTTCTTTTGTAAACTTCAAGTTAGGGAATTTGACTTGAAGCAGCTGCTGCCCTCATCTTTGCTTGTGGACAGTTTTCAGGGATATGGCTAGAAGCCAACCGGTTTGAAATGTTAGCAATTCCATTATGTCCCTGCTGTTTTCCAGAGGGTATTACAGGCATTAACTCTGTCCCAGGCCTGCTCTTTGGCCTGCTTTCAGATGCTGTACAACCCCCAAAACACTTGGCAAAAATCTAGGTGAGAAAAAAAAAGCTGGGGTTCCTTCAGCATCTGCTACTTAAGGCATATATGCTGAACAAGTTTCTGGACAGCTTTGGTTGCTACTTCAAACACAGTGTGACAAATCTTTCATTTTCTTATGTTGGGTAGACCCAGATAGCCTAATAAGGCAAAGAACAGTAATTTCTTATAAGCAACACAAATGCCTCCACATAAATCACACATTTCAAGTAATATGATAATTTGGATAGATAACATGGATTTTTTTCGTGGGCGCTACTCCATTTTGACATAGAATAACAAGTCAAGTCTTCATCGATTTTTTTGTTTTGTTTTGTTTTTGTTTTTGTTTGTTTTTTTTTGAGATGGAGTCTCGCTCTGTCGCCCAGGCTGGAGTGCAGTGGCGCAATCTTGTCTCACTGCAAGCTCCGCCTCCCGGGTTCACGCCATTCTCCTGCCTCAGCCTGTAATTCCAGCACTTTGGGAGGCCGAGGCGGGCGGATCACCTGAGGTCACAAATTTGAGACCAGCCTGGCCAACGTGGTGAAACCCCATCTATACTAAAAATACAAAAATTAGCCGGGCATGGTGTCGAGCGCCTGTAATCCTAACTACTCGGGAGGCCGAGGTAGGAGAATCGCTTGAAACCGGGAGGCAGAGGTTGCAGTGAGCTGAGATCATGCCATTGCACTCCAGCCTGGGCGACAAGAGCAAAACTCTGTCGCGCACGCGTGCACACACACACGCACACGCACACGCACACGCACACGCACACGCAGACTACCGCTGATTTGGAAGCGGCAACAGCGATTGGCATCTTCCTTGGGAAGATGGGCTAATATATTATTTTTTTGTCTTTGTTTTTTGAGACAGGGTCTCACTTTGTCACCCAGGCTGGAGTGCAGCGATGCAATCATGGCTCACTGCAACCTTGACCTCTCAAGCCCAAGCAATCCTCCTACCTCAGCCTCCCAAGTAAGTGGGACCACAGGCGTGTCCCACCACACCCGGTTAGGTTTTTTTTTTTTTTATTATTTATGTTGTAGAGACAGAGTCTCTGTATGTTGCCCAGGCTGAGATGAGCTAATATCTTCTATTTGCACCTCCAGATCTCACATTTTTCAGCTGTGCCCTCTCACGGGAGGCCAACCTGTATGGACTATATGGGTGGTTCTCAAACTTTTGGGGTCTCAGGATTCTCACATGCTTAACAACTATTGAGGATCCTAGATAGCTTGTTTGTGTAGGTTACATCTATGTGTATTCACTGCAGTGGAAGTGAAAACTGAGAAATGTTTAAAATATTTACTCGTTCATCTAAAATAACAATAAACCTGCTATAACTTAAAACAAATAACATACTTTTTAATAAAAAAAAAAATCTATGTTCCAAAACAAAACTGAGAAGACAGACACTGTTTTTCACTTTTATAACTTACTTTAATATCTGGGTTAATAGAAGACAGATATTCACGTCTGCTTCTGCATTCAATCTGCTGAGATATCACAGGCCATGCAGCCTTTCGGAAACTCCACTGTTCACTATTGAAAGAATGAGTAAAAAAGGCAAATAACATGTTACCATTACTATGAAAACAGTTGTGACTTCATGGGATTTCCTGAAAAGGTCTTGGAGATCCCCAGCAGTTCCTGGAAGCACCCAACAGAACTCCTGTGACCTGTGAATCCTATTGGGTTCAGCCAGTGGGAGCCCCAGTAAGAAATTGTGACAAGGAAGCATGCCATCCGAATATTTATTCTCTTGGCTCGATCCTTGTAGAGATTGCCCACACGGAGGCTGGCTGTGTCTCTTGAAAAGAGCGTAAGGGCTTCTCTCAAATGACTGTTTCCTATGGATTCCAGTTACTCCTCCCCTCTTCCCTTTGGGCCTAGGAGTGAAAACAGCTCTTGGATTATCAATCTTCAGTCCTTCTATACTCTGTGCATACCTTTGTAAATAAACACTCCTGAATTTATCCCCACAAATAAAACAAAAATCCAATAAACAACACAGAGACTTATTATATGCCAATTCTCAAAGTGACTAGAACTCAGAGTGATGTTGGACTATCAGCATTAGTATTACCTGGGAACTTATTAGAAGGCAAATTCTTGGATCTCCCTCCAGACTGACTGAATAAGGTATTTTAGGGACGAGGCAATAGCAAACTTTTAAAAGGCCCTTCCGGTGAGTCTGATGCATTCTAAATTGTGACCAGTTTTGTTTGTTTGTTTTTTGAGACGGAGTTTTGCTCTTGTTGCCCAGGCTAGTGTGCAATGGCGCGATCTCGGCTCACCGCAACCTCCGCCTTCTGGGTTTAAGCAATTCTCCTGCCTCAGACTCCCAAGTAGCTGGGAATACAGGTGCCCGCCACCATGCCCGGTTACTTTTGTATTTTTAGTAGAGACGGGGTTTTGCCATGTTGGTCAGGCTGGTCTCGAACTCCTGACCTCAGGTGATCTGCCCGCCTTGGCCTCCCAAAGTGCTGCGATTACAGGCATGAGCCACGGCTCCTGGCATGTGACCCAGTTTCAAAATGCTGATTAACAGCTGGGCACGGTGGCTCATGCCTGCAATCCCAGCACTTTGTGAGGCCAAGGCGGGTGGATGGCTAACATAGTGAAATCCCGTCACTACTAAAAATACAAAAAAATTAGCCGGGCATGGTGGCGGGCGCCTGTAGTCCCAGCTACTCAGGAGGCTGAGGCAGAAGAATGGCGTGAACCCGGGTGGCAGAGCTTGCAGTGAGCTGAGATTGCGCCACTGCACTCCAGCCTGGTTGACAGAGCGAGACTCCGTCTCAAATAAGTAAATAAATAAAAATTAAATGCTGATTAAATAAGATGATTAACAGTGCCCTGGTAAACTTAGAAACAATTACAGTTAGATGAGGTTAGCCTTAGTGAATAATGGCTAATGGTAGCAAGTATTTATATGCTGCTAGGCACTATTCTACACCTGATGTGTTAACGTATTTAGCCTTTACAACCATGTATTGTAATAACTCTTTTTTTTTTTTTTTTTTTTTGAGACGGAGTCTCGCTTTTTCACCCAGGCTGGAGTGCAGTGGCTCAATCTCGGCTCACTGCAAGCGCTGCCTCCCGGGTTCACGCCATTCTCCTGCCTCAGCCTCTCCAAGTAGCTGGGACTACAGGCGCCCGCCACCACGCCCGGCTAATTTTTTTGTATTTTTTAGTAGAGACGGGGTTTCACCGTGGTCTCGATCTCCTGACCTCGTGATCCGCCCGCCTCGGCCTCCCAAAGTGCTGGGATTACAAGCGTGAGCCACCGCGCCCGGCCATTGTAATAACTCTTAGTAGACTGTTACGGTTTGAATATTAGTCCACTCCAAAACTCATGTCGAAATTTAATTCTCAATGTGGCAGGGGCGTTTGAGAGAGATGACTGGATCATGAGGCCAGGGATTCATTTATTCGTGGGTTGATGAATGAATGGTTTATCACTGGAGAACTGTCAGCTTCGTAAGTGGAAGACAGACCTGAGCCAGTGTATCAGCATGGTGACATGCTCTGCCTCTCATTGTGTGTGATGCCCTGAGCCTCCCTAGCATACCCACCAGCAACAAAGCCCTCGCCAGACACAGCCTCTTGACCTTGGACTTCTCAGTCTCCAGAACTGTAAGAAATATATTCCTTTTCTTTATAACATACCATTTTAGCTGTTCTGTTATAAGCAACAGAAAACAAACTAAGACACAGACCAATTTTGTGGAAAAACTTAGGTTTTGGAAGGATGAATACCTTGGCCTGAGGACACACAGTAAAAGTGGCAGAGCTCAGTTCCAACTCAGGTAGCCTAGCACCAGCCTCTGTGCTCCTCCCCACTATACAATGAGGCCCCATGGCAGCAACAAGGGTGTTCTGGAAGAACTCAGGCTTCCTGGCAACAGAGTTGGTGGTGGGTGCCTCCTGCCAAGCTAGAATAATCGCCTATACTGTTTCCCACACCGGAAGAATGAAGATGAAGCTCCTTCTAGGGAAGGGCTGGAATGAGTGAGCCTTCACTCAAAGAGATTGGGTAGGCTTTTCTGAATCTAGTTAATAGAGGACTTGAGGGACTTTCCAGTAAGCTGGTGAGTCACTGAGCCCCGGGACATAGCTGGGGGTTCTCTCTCCTGTACTTAAATGTGTTGTCTCAGGCTTGAATTACATAAACTAGTCCTGCCGTATTTTCTCCATGCCTTTCACATGGGCTTTTACTTTGTTTTAGGTTGACTTTTCACTATAAATAATTTTGAAATTAAATAAAAATTTAAATGTTCTGCTTTTAAAATACCAATCATACACTTTAAAGATTTATTTTCAACCTATCCATGAAGGATTTGATCCATTTTTCAGAAACAGTTCTGGGAAAACTCCTTCCAAATGACTTTAGCATAACAAAAAAATCATTTGTTCCTGCATTAAGTGAATCAGTTTATTCCTTACACATTCATACAGTTGCTCAAAAGTGAGTCTCTCTGCCATATGCTAAATCTATATAAAACTGTTTTGGGCCAGGCACAGTGGTTCATGCCTGTAATCCCAGTACTTTGGGAGGTTGAGGTGAGAAGCTTGCCTGAGCCTAGGAGTTTGAGACCAGCCTGGGCAACATGGTGAAACCCATCTCTACAAGAAGTATGAAAATTAGCCGGGTGTGGTGGCGCGTGCCTGTAGTCCCGGCTACTCGGAGGCTGAGGTAAGAGGATCGCTTGGGCCTGGGAGGCAAAGGTTGCAGTGAGCCAATATTGCGCCACTGCACTCCAGCCTGAGCGACAGAGCAAAACTATCTCAAAAAACAAAACAAAACCTTTTTATGGGTAAAGTGAGAAGTATGCACAAATCAAGAAACTTACAAATATTTTAGAGGCCAAATAGTCTGGGACAGCTTTCTTCAAATCAGTACACAGAAACATCTCAAGCGTTTGTGAGCAAGAATAATTTTTTTTTTTTTTTTTTAGACGGAGTCTCGCTCTGTCACCCAGGCTGGAGTGCAGTGGCGCAGTCTCGGCTCACTGCAAGCTCCGCCTCCCAGGTTCATGCCATTCTCCTGCCTCAGCCTCCCAAGTAGAGCGACTACAGGCGCCTGCTACCACGCCCGGCTAATTTTTTGTATTTTTAGTAGAGACGGGGTTTCACCATGTTAGCCAGGATGGTCTCGATCTCCTGACCTCGTGATCTACCCGCCTTGGCCCCCCAAAGTGCTGGGATTACAGGCGTGAGCCACCGTGGCCGGCCGCAAGAATAATTTTCATAATTTTCTTGAACTCAGTATCTACTTACCTTCTCTCTGATTTCCTGCCCCAAGGCTCCAGAGGTCCTGTGATGAGCTTTTTTTTTTTTTTTTTGAGACGGAGCTGAAGTGCAATGGCATTATCTCGGCTCACCGCAAACTCCACCTCCCAGGTTCAAGTGATTCTCCTGCCTCAGCCTCCCGAGTAGCTAGGATTACAGGCATGTGCCACCACGCGCGGCTAATTTTGTATTTTTAGTAGCGGTGGGGTTTAACCATGTTAGTCAGGCTGGTCTCGAACTCCTGACATCAGGTGATCCACCTGCCTCAGCCTCCCAAAGTGCTGGGATTACCAGCATGAACCACCGCATCCGGCCCCACATGAGCTCTTCTTTACACATGAAAAACTTACTTCTCTGAATCATACTTACCTCAGGGTGTAAAATCCTCCAGGGTGGTGAGAAGTGAATAACTGTAATGTCCAAGTAACGAGATTTCACAGAAATGGATGGATGGATGGGATTAGAAATAACTAAAGTCATTAAATTTAACATATCGTAATTTATTGTGACAAAGTATGAGAGAAATAAAGTAAAAATAAAAGTTCAAGAAGAAAAAGGAATGATGTAAAATCCCTATTATAAAAGGTATAGGGCCAGGTGTGGTGGCTTCACGCTTGTAATCCCAGCACTTTGGGAAGCTGAGGCGGGCAGATCACCTGAGGTCAGGAGTTCAAGACCAGCCTGGACAACATGGTGAAAGCCCGTCTCTACTAACACTACAAAAAAATTAGCCAGGAGTGGTGGCAGGTGCCTGTATTCTCAGCTACTCAGGAGGCTGAGGCAGGAGAATCACTTAAACCCAGGAGGCAGAGGTTGCAGTGAGTTGAGACTGCACCATTGCACTCCAGCCTAGGCAACAACAGTGAAACTCTGTCTCAAAATAAAATAAAATAAAATAAAATAAAGACCGATGTAACAATTTATTTAAAAAGTCAGTATTGGGCCAGGCACGGTGGCTGATGCCTGTAATTTCAGCACTTTGGGAGGCCGAGGCGGGCGGGTCACTTGAGGTCAGGAGTTCAAGAACAGCCTGGCTGACATGATGAAACCCCATCTCTACTAAAAATACAAAATTTAGCTGGGCGTGGTGAGCAGGCACCTGTAACCCCAGCTACTCGGGAGGCTGAGACAGGAGAGTCGCTTGAACCCTGGAGGCAGAGGTTGCAGTAAGCTGGGATTTTCCCATTGCACTCCAGCCTGGGCGACAGAGCAAAACTTCATCTCAAAAAAAAAAAAAAAAAAAAAAAGGCAGTATTGACAGTATGTCGGAACTTGCATCCTTTTCTTGTTTTTTTTTTTTTTTTTTTTTGAGGCTGAGTTTTGCTGTATTGCCTAGGCTGGAGTACAGTGATATGATCCTGGCTCACTGCAACCTCCGCCTCCTGGGTTCAAGGAGTTCTCCTGCCGCAGCCTCCCGAGTAGCTGGGATTACAGGCACCCCCAACCATGCCTGCCTAAATTTTGCAGTTTTAGTAGAGACGAGGTTTCATCATGTTGGCCAGGCTGGTCTCGAACTCCTGACTTCAAGTGATCCGCCCACCTTGGCCTGGCGTGAGCCACCGCGCTTGGCCTTTTTCTTCTACTTGAATTTATGAAAAGTTGTAGATGTCAACCTGAAAATGTACAAGGAGGTACAGAATTGGTTTTTGTTATTTGCTTTTTTTAGAGACAGGGCCTTGCTCTGTCACCCAGGCTGGAGTACAGTGGTGCAATCAAAGCTTACTGCAACCTTTATCTCCCAGGCTCAAGTGATCCTCCTGCTTTGGCCTCCTGAGTAGCTAGGACTACAGGCATGCACCACTGTACCCAGCTAATTTTTTAATTATTTTTGTAGAGACGGGTTCTCACTATGTCAGCCAGGCTGGTCTTGAACTCCTGGCCTCAAGTGATCCTCCCATCCCAGCCTCCCAAAGTGCTGGGATTACAGGTGTGAGACACTGCACCCAGCTGAGTTTTTAAAAGCCATTTTGAGGGTATGCCAGCAAAAGAACGCTATGTTTCATTTTAGATCACCGTAGCAGTATGACTGTCATCTTTCTATAAACTGGGGGTAGGTGGGTATGAGGGACTTATAAAGCCATCAACCCAACAGGACACTGAGCACTAAGACAGCCATCAACTCACCAGGATAGTGAGCACTAAGAACTTCAGAGCAAGCTTCCAAGCCTCTGGGAAGTAGCTCCCTCATGCTGATTTCCCCACCTGAAGTAAAGGCCCTGCCAACCCGTCTGCCTTCCTTACCATTAGTCTCCACACTTCCCGGACTGTGTGTGCACCACTCCAGTAAGGGGGAGTTAGATAAGGCGAACTCTAGGTAAGATAGAAGGTACCGATCTAATTAAAAATTTTGAAGAACTAGTATTCCTTTTTGTTATAGCATGTAACAAGCATCTGTGCTGACTTACTGTTTTTGTGTTTTTTTTTGAGACAGAGTTTCGTTGTGTCGCCCAAGCTAGAGTGCAGTGATGCGATCTTGTCTCACCACAACCTCGGGTTCAAGCGATTCTCCTGCCTCAGCCTCCCAAGTAGCTAGGATTACAGGCACGTGCCACCATGCCTGGCTAATTTTTATATTTTTAGTAGAGACAGGATTTCACCATGTTGGCCGGGCTGGTCTCGAATTCCCGACCTCAGGTGATCCACCCGCCTCAGCCTCTCAGAGTGCCGGGATTACAGGCGTAAGCCACCATGCCCGATGGACTTACTGTTTGTGAATAAACGATATTCATCTGGCTTTCTGAAATGTTGACAAGAATCACAACTAGTTCATGCTGCTTTCTCCGTATTTCCTAGGCTTCTAGGGATCCCAGTAAGGAAGATTTTTCCTTCTTAGAATAGTTAAAAAATATCGTGCTTAATAAAACCAAAGAGACACACACACACACACATATACTCCCTTCCCACAAAAACCCAAATAAGGCTGGGCATGGCGGCTCACGCCTGTAATCCTAGCACTTTGGGAGGCCAAGGCAGGTGGATCACAAGGTCAGGAATTTGAGACCAGCCTGGCTAACATGGTGAAACCCCATCTCTATTAAAAATACAAAAATTAGGCCAGGCTCGGTGTAATCCCAGCACTTTGAGAGGCTGCGGTGGGCAGATCACGAGGTCAAGAGATCGAGACCATCCTGGCCAACATGGTGAATCCCCATCCCTACTAAAAATACAAAAACCGGCTGGGCACGGTGGCTCACGCCTGTAATCCCAGCACTTTGGGAGGCCAAGGCGGGTGGATCACGAGGTCAGGAGATTGAGACCATCATGGCTAACATGGTGAAACCCCGTCTCTACTAAAGAATACAAAATATTAGCCGGGCATGGTGGTGGGCACCTGTAGTCCAAGCTATTCAGGAGGCTGAGGCAGGAGAATGGCATGAACCCGGGAGGTGGAGCTTGCAGTGAGCGGAGATCGTGCCACTGCACTCCACCTGGGTGACAGAGTGAGACTCCGTCTCAAAAAAACAAAACAAAAAAATACAAAAATCAGCTGGGCGTGGTGGCGGGCTCCTGTAGTCCCAGCTACTCAGGAGGCTGAGACAGGAGAATCCCTTGAACCCAGGAGGCGGAGGCTGCAGTGAGCTGAGATCAGGCCTCTGCACTCCAGCCTGGCGACAGACCGAGACTCCATCTCAAAAAATCCCCCCAAAAACCCCCAAAATGAGCCTGTAATCCCAGCTACTCAGGAGGCTGAGGCAGGAAAATTGCTTGAACCCCGGAGGCAGAGGTTGCAGTGAGCTGAGATCACGCCACTACACTCCAGCCTGCGTGACAGAGCAAGACTCCATCTCAAAAAAAAATAATAAATAAAAATAAAAAAAAACCCAAACAAAACCCGAATAATAGCAATTGTTCCCCAACACACTGACAAAAGATCTGAAACAATCATTGTATCATGACTAAAGGGAAATAATAATTTGGTGACTATTTCTTTTGAGAAGACTTTTGTGTGACATCTTTAGAGAAAGGTAGTATGTGTAAACATATTACATATATGTACATGGACACAGAGAGATGTCCATTTTTAACTTCTGTTTTCTTTCGCCTCCCAATATACATTGTATCTATTTTCATTTCATTGTGTTTGGAGAAGAATTTTTATACATTTGCATTTTGAATTAAATCTAAATCCTCTTCAACATAGGATGGGGAGGAAAAAAGACTGACTAATGCCAATTTAGTTTCAGCCATTTTATGCAGGAATCCAAAAGCATCACATTTCCGTGTACTCTGGGAACAATATACAGCATGAACAAAAGGTTACAGAGGGAAGAAAATGTAATTGATTCTGAAGAGCGTGAACATCTGCAAAGAATGTATTGTAAGAGAAAATGATCTCTGAGGGTCCTACTTATGATGAAACGGTTTCTAGCTACCCATGTCAGACAAATAGCTGCCTTACACACCTCTTTCAAAGTCCAATCCCTAAACAGAGCAGGACTACTGATGCTTGAAGTTACTCTCTGAAACATGGAAGCAAATAGAAACGTGGTAAAAGACTTCACAAAACTAAACTCCTCTAGTGGTAATGAGCTAATGTAATGTACTAAGAGAACAAGTCAGAAAAAACTATAGTCTGGTCAAAATTCTGTCATTAAATTGTGGCCAAGTCAATTTATCTCTTTGAGCCTCAAGGTCCTCAACTTCGACATGGGAGGGCTGGACCGACAAGGATCTTTTAAGATGTTGTCTAGGATTATAAAATTAACAGAGTACCTTTTCTTCTAGAGGTCTCTTGAGTCTTAAGACTTTCAATTTTGGATGGAAAGAACAAAAATTCTAACAATGATTTAAGAACATCAACATTTATTTAACATGATAAAAAAGAAATGAGATATGAACATTTGCATTTAAACAATAGTAAGTAGCCTTTAATACATTACATGTGCTCATTGTATAATATATACACAATGAACATAATTACATTTGTACACAAACTAAGTACTGGATTTGAAAACCTGCTTATTGCTGTACACATGTATTCCAATGAAATATAAGCCCAGTACTTCAAAATACACATTTTAAAATATATATATAAATTTTTTACAAACAGGATGAATAAACATTGCAACTGAACGGGAAAAATAAAAAAAAAAAAGAAAACTTTAGAAAATGAAAAGCAAAAAAATATATATATATAAATTCGCCTAGACTTAAGAAACATCGAAATCTGGAAATCAGCAACTAAGTAAGCTCTGGCAATAGACTGCACATTAAAAGCACCTTTACTTATGTGCTCTGAAATCATAGCAGCAAGCTGGTGTCAGAATAATAACCTTGAGATTACGAAGTGTACATATGGGCCATTAAAGCTGTTTTGGAATAAACATTTTCCAGAAGTGATAAAATGATGCTCTGTGACCAAAAGCATCAGAACTATGAATTTCATAGATTTAAAATATACTGTACAATATCTTCTTACACTGCTGAAGGTCCATGTCTTTAGCTTTGAATGGTTTCAACAGAAGTCAGTATAGCTGAAAAATAAGAGAGAGGAAATTACTTTGACACCTGCAACGTTAATTAATTACCATTTCCCAAAGTAACTAAGGGTGACATTCTGTAACAACAGAACTGACAAGCATGGCCATGAAAATCCTAAAATACAATACAATCAAAGGATATTTTTCTTCATTTCCATAGCTTAATTCACAAAGCAAAGAAACATAATGCAATTTTTTTTTTTTTTTTTTGAGACAGGGTCTCACTGTCGCCCAGGCTGGGGTGCAGTGCTGCGATCCCGGCTCTCTGCAACCTCTGCGTCCTGGGTTCAAGTGATTCTCCTGCCTCAGTCTCCCAACTAGCTGAGATTACAGGCATATATCACCACGCCTGGCTAATTTTTCTATTTTTAGTAGAGACGGGGTTTCACCATTTTGGCCAGGCTGGTCTCGAACTCCTGGCCTCAAGTGATCTGCCTGCCTTGGCCTCCCAAAGTGCTAGGATTACAGGCATGAGCCACTATACCCAACCCCACAAGGAAGCATAATGTAATGCAATTCTTCTTCCTTCCTCCTCCTCCTCCTTCTCTTCATTATTATTATTATTATTATTATTATCATTTTGGAGATGGAGTCTCGCTCCGTTGCCCAGGGTGGAGTGCAGTGGCACGATCTCGGCTCACTGCAACCTCCGCCTCCCGGGTTCCAGCAATTCTCTTGCCTCAGCCTCCTGAGTAGCTGGGACTACAGGTGCATGTCGCCACACCCAGCTAATTTTTTGTATTTTAGTAGAGACGGGGTTTCACCGTGTTGCCCAGGCTGGTCTCAAACTCCTGAACCCAGGTGATCCGCCCGCCTCAGCCTCCCAAAGTGCTAGGATTACAGGTGTGTGCCACTGCGCCTGGCCTTATTATTTTTGAGACTGAGTCTCGCTCTGTCGCCAGGCTGGAGCGCAGTGGCGCAATCTTGGCTCACTGCAATCTCCGCCTCCCGGGTTCAAGTGATTTTCCTGCCTCAGCCTCTAGAGTAGCTGAGACTACAGGTGCACGCCACCGCGCCCAGCTAATTTTTGTATTTTCGGTAGAGACGGAGTTTCAACCATGTTGGCCACAATGGTCTCAATCTCCTGACCTTGTGTTCCGCCCGCCTCGGCCTCACAAAGTGTTGGGATTACAGCCGTAGGCCACTGTGCCCGGCCAACATAATGCAATTATAAACAGCAATACAGAATAAAAAATGTACCGCCGGCAACGGCAACACCCTTTGGGTCCCTTCCATTTTAAGGGAGCTCTGTTTTCAGTCTATTAAATCTTGCAACTGCAAAAAAAAAAAAGAGTAGCAAACATAGCTGAATCCAAAAGATCAACAAAATGAGCAAACATTTGCATAACTCCACTAAAATATGTAATAATTATTGAGCTGCCTACATAGTAGTGTCATTTGTAAAGGTTTCCTAAATCCTGCCAAAACCACTAGTTCAGAAAGATGGCATATGCATAATAGGAATATATAAAATAATACAAGTTTTCATGCCTTTAGTTATTTGTGGTGGTTGCATACCATGAGACTAGAAAATATCCGACAATAATCATACCTCATTACAGTATGCCACTGCTCTTGGAATAAGAGGAAAACAAAATAAAATCCTATAACAATTTAAGGAACCTGGAAATATACTTGAGTTTTAACTGAATATCCTTTATTATTGGAAGGATATGCATACAGTCATAATCTGTTTATCGAATCAAAATATTATGTGAATGGCTCTTAATGTATATATTTTTCTACTAAGAGGTCATCAACTCTTCACACAGATGAAATCAGATGAGTCCAATGTTTATTTTTCCAATGTTTTGTGTTATTATGTCACCAGTAGCAACAGTCACTATTTTTTTTTTTTTTTTTGAGACAGAGTTTTGTTCTTGTTGCCCAGGCTGGAGTGCAATGGCACGACCTCGGCTCACTGCAACCACTGCCTCCGGGTTCAAGTGATTCTCCTGCCTCAGCCTCCCAAGTAGCTGGGATTACAGGCATGTGCCACCACGCCCAGCTAATTCTGTAATTTTAGTAGAGACTGGGTTTCTCCATGTTGGTCATGCTGGTCTTGAACTCTTGACCTCAGGTCATCTGCCTGCCTTGGCCTCCCAAAGTGCTGGGATTACAGGTGTGAGCCACCACGCCCAGATTTTTTTTTTTTTTTTTGAGACAAAGTCTTGTTCTGTCACCCAGGCTGGAGTGCAATGGTGTGATCTTGGCTCACTGAAACCTCTGCCTCCCAGGTTCAAGCGATTCTCCTGTCTCAGCCTCCCAGGTAGCTGGGATTACAAGCGCCTGACACCATGCCCAGCTAATTTTTGTATTTTTAAGTAGAGATGGGGTTTTACCATGTTGGCCAGGCTGGTCCTGAACTCCTGACCTCAAGTGATTCACCAGCCTTGGCCTCCGAAAGTGCTGGCATTACTGCACCTGTCCTCAACAGTCACTTCTACACATATTAAATTAAAAGTTTAAACACAGCCAGGCGTGGTGGCTCAATTTTGTAATCTCAGCACTTTCGAAGATTGAAGCGGGCAGAGCGCTTGAGCTCAGGAGTTTGAGATCAACCTGGGCAACATGGCGAAACTCCTACTCTACAAAAAATACAAAAAATCAGCCAGGCTTGGTGGCACAGGCCTGTGGTCCCAGCTACTTGGGATGCTGTCGTGGGAGGATCACTTAAGCCCAGGAGGGCAAGGCTCCAAGACCTCACCATGGCACTCCAGTGTGGGTGACACGGTGAGACTTGATCTCAAA
This sequence comes from Hylobates moloch, assembly GCF_009828535.3. NCBI lineage: Eukaryota > Metazoa > Chordata > Mammalia > Primates > Hylobatidae > Hylobates > Hylobates moloch. The sequence goes on along the minus strand of NW_026652283.1, from coordinate 18,071,599 downwards.
AAAAAAAAAAAAAAAAAAAAGGCTTAAATACAAGTGACAAAGGCAAAACACAGGTAAGACTGTAACAATTAGGTTATTTGTAACTCCCAGCAAGCACTTCAATCCTGCACAGATACCAACCGACAAAAACAGAAGCCTCTTTGAGGTTCCAGGTAGACATAATCTCAAATAAAAGTTACAAATATGAAAAGACAACAAAAAACTTTGGGCTGAAAAAAAGGGCACAGATTATAGTTCCTACAAAAAGGTGTGAAAGGAAGTAGATTCCAGAAAACAGGATGGGAGGAAATATTTGCAAACTATGCATACGACAAAGGACTAATATCCAGAATCTGCAAGGAACTCAAAACAAATCAACAAGAAAAAAAACCAAATAATCCCATCAAAAAGTGGGCAAATGACATGAATAGGCATTTCTCAAAAGAAGATACACAAGGAGATGCCTCCTTATTCCTGCAAGAATGGCCATAATTGGCTGGGTGCAGTGGGTCACGCCAGCACTTTGGGAGGCCAAGGCGGGTGGATCATGAGGTCAAGAGATCGAGACCATACTGGCCAACGTGGTGAAACCCCATCTCTACTAAAAATACAAAAATTAGCTGGGTGTGGTGGCACACGCCTGTAGTCCCAGCTACTTGGGAGGCTGAGGCAGGAGAATCGCTTGAACCCTGGAGGAGGAGGTTGCAGTGAGCCAAGATCACGCCACTACACTCCAGCCTGGTGACACAGTGAGACTCCATCTCAAAAAAAAAAAAAAAAGACCATAATTTAAAAGTCAAAAAACAACAGATGTTGGTATGGATGTGGTGTGAAGGAAACACTTTTACACTACTGGCGGAAATGTAAACTAGTACAACCACTATGGAAAGCAGTGTGGAGATTCCTTAAAGAACTAAAAGTAGATCTACCATTTGATCCAGCAATCCCACTACTGGGTATCTACCCAAAAGAAAACAAGTCATTACATGAAAAAGATACATGCACATGCATGTTTATAGCAGCACAATTTGCAACTCCAACGGTATGGAACCAACCTAAGTGTCCACCAACCAAGGAATGGATAAAGAAAATGTGGTTTATATACACCATGGAATACTACTCAGCAATAAAAAGGAACAAAAGAATGTATTTTGCAGCAACTTGGATGGAGCTGGAGGCCATTATTCTAAGTAAAGTAACTCAGGAAAGGAAAACCAAATATCATATGTTCTCACTTATAAGTTGGAGCTACACTATGGGTATGCAAAGGCATACAGTGTGGTATAATGGACTTTGGAGACTCAGAAGGGAGAGGGTGGAAGGTCGGTGAAGGATTGGGTACAACATACACTACTCGGGTAACAGGTGCACTAAAATCTCAGACTTCACCACTATACAATTCTTCCATGTAACCCAAAACCACTTGTATCCAAAGCTAGTGAAATTTAAAAAATACCTGAAAGATAAAAGGCTGGGTGTGGTGGCTCACACCTGTAATCTCAGCACTTTGGGAGGCTGAGGCGGACAGATCACTTGAGCTCAGGAGCTCGAGACCAGCCTGGGCAACATGGTGAAAACTCCATCTCTGCAAAAAAATTAGCCTGGCATGGTGGCACACACCTGTAGTCCCAGCTACTCAGGGGGCTGAGGTGGGAGGATTGCTTGAGCCTGGGAGGTCAGCCTGCAGTGAGCCATTGAGCCATGATCTTGCACCACTGCACTCCAGCCTGGGTGACAGAGTAAGACCTTGTCTCAAAAAAAAAAAAAAAAAAAAAAAAAAGGAAAGAAAATAGAAGAAATATTTTGAGAATGTAAAAATCAAAGAGGCTAGGCACAGTGGCTCATGCAGTGGGAGGGTAGCTTGAGTTCAGGAGTTTGAGACCAGCATGGACAACTTAGTAAGACTGTCTCTACAAGAAAATCAAAATATCAGCCAGGTGTGGTGGCGTGCACTTGTGATCCCAGCTACTTGTAAGGCTGAAGCAGGACGACTGCTTGAGCCCAGGAGGTCAAGGCTGCAGTGAGCTGTGATTATGCCACTACACTCCAGCATGGGTGACATCTCTGAAAAAAGAAATAACATTAAAAAAAAGAAAATAAAAAAATAAAAGAATATGTTAGTACTAATGCTTATAATGTCTCTATATGTTTTTGCTGCTTATAATTGTTCAGCAGAAAATGGTGGTAATCCTAAAGCACCAAACTTTACTAGATATGGTAGATGCTGTGAGAAAGAAAATGCAGAAAAAGGCATAACATTCTTACTCTATACCAGAGCTTTTATAAAAAGTTAAAAAACTTTTAGAGTACGCTATAAGTACTAAATTATAGGTTAAAATTAGCAATTGTCTAGAAAGTTTAAAAGTAAGAATTCAGGAAATTATTCTCAATTATAAATCTGTGCTCTAAGGAACATTGTTCAAGAAAGGATTCCTTCTTCTCCCTGATACCATCCACGGTTTTAGTAACTACCTCCCTGACTTAATAGAATTCAATTACTTAGAAATAATATCAGATAGACATTAAAGATTTTAATATTCCATCAAGTTGGCTGTACCACAAACATTTCATTGTCATTTACAATAATTAGCAAATTCCCAGTGGGCAGACATGTCACCCTAACTGTAAAAAGCATGACATAGTCAACGTGTAACGGCTTAAACAGAATTCTCAGGTCAGGCTATGGAAAGGAACATTAAGTAGAAGCACAGTTGCACAACACTGTAAGTCTTGGCACAGGCCATACCCTACAAATTTTGTTTTTCTGGATGATGAAATAAGAGACAAAGAAAATGCTGTCACACAGCAAATCATCAGAGGAGCCAATGTTAGCAATCTGTTACCGACCCTGGTTCCAAGATATGCCTACTTGTTCTGCCAACTATCCCTATGTACAGTCCAGAACAAATCCCAGTTTTGATTCACTAAACCAACAGATGAGTCATAAAATTCAAGTAAAAAACTAAAGCACAAATGCAAAGGGAAATGACGTACTTCTTCTGAGACTACACACACATGAAATGTGATCCTTCTGTGAGCTGAGGCTGAGTGGATGGAACTGGCGATGCCAAGGACTCAGGAGATGGGGACAGACTTTTCACTGAAACACACAAAGAAAATGGGAGAAGATAAAAATCTTTAAGACACATTTGGAGAAGTAAAACCTGATGCTGTAATCCCACAAAAATTAGAACATGTTTTGAGAAGGAAGTAATAGATACATTTGGTTCTATTGTGATTTTTTCTTTTTAAATAATTAAAAACAAATTTTTATTAATTGAGATGGGGTCTCACCATGTTGACCAGGCTGGTCTTGAACTCCTGGCATCATGCGATCTTCCCACCTCGGTCTCCCAAAGTGTTGGGATTATGTGTCCAGCCTGTTATTTTCTAATCTGCAATCTAATTATTCAGTATAAAATGTTTCCTGATGACTATTTAAATTTTTTTTTTTTTTTTGGCTGGGCGTGGTGGCTCATGTCTGTAATCCCACCACTTTGGGAGGCCGAGGCAGGCGGATCATTTGAGGTCAGGAGTTCGAGACCAGCCAGGCCAACGTGGTGAAACCCTGACTCTACTAAAAATACAAAAATTAGTCAGACATGGTAGCTCGTGCCTGTAGTCCTCGCTACTCAGGAGGCCAGGTTAGAAGAAGTGCTTGAACCCAGGAGCCAGAGGCTGCAGTGAGCTGAGGTTGTACCACTGTACTCTAGCCTGGGCAAGAGAGCAAGACTTCGTCTCAAACAACAACAACAACAACAACAACAACAACAACAACAACAACAACAACAAAAAACAAAAAACAAAAACTTTACAATTTTTTTTTTTGCTCTGAGGTTAATTTTCTGTTGGAACTTTTCTAGTTCTATGCAGCTAAATACTACGGATGATTTAAATGTTGTGGTTTTAATACTATCATAACACTTTGATCCAGACCTGCTGCATAATAACCAAAACTGGCCAGTGACAATTTTTTTTTTTTTAACAAGTGAGACCTCCTGTGCACACTATCTTATTTATTTATTTATTTATTTATTTATTTAGAGACAGAGTTTCGCTCTTTGTTGCCCAGGCTGGAGTGCAGTGGTGTGATCTCGGCTCATCGCAACCTCTGCCTCCTGAGTTCAAGCGATTCTCCTGTCTCAGCCCCCTGAGTAGCTGGGATTACAGGCATGGCCACCATGCCTGGCTAATTTTGTATTTTTAGTAGAGATGGGGTTTCTCCATGTTGGTCAGGCTGGTCTCAAACTCCAAACCTCAGGTGATCCACCTGCCTCAGCCTCCCAAAGTGCTAGGATTATAGGCGTGAGCCACTGTGCCTGGCTATTTGTTTGTTTGTTTATTTATTTATTTATTTATTTATTTATTTGAGACGGAGTCTTGCTCTGTCGCCCAGGCTGGAGTGCAGTGGCGCAATCTCGGCTCACTGCAAGCTCCGCCTCCTGGGTGCACGCCATTCTGCCTCAGCCTCCCGAGTAGCTGGGACTACAGGAGCCCGCCACCACGCCCGGCTAATTTTTTTTTTTTTTGTATTTTTAGTAGAGACGGGGTTTCACCGTGGTCTCGATCTCCTGACCTTGTGATCCACCCACCTCTGCCTCCCAAAGTGCTGGGATTACAGGCGCGAGCCACCGTGCCTGGCCTATTTGTTTATTTTTTGAGACAGGGTCTTGCTCTGTTGCTCAGGCTGGAAAGCAGTAGTGCAATCACACAGCTCATTGTAGCCTCCACCTCCTGGTCTCAGGCGATCCTCCTACCTCAGCCTCCTGAGAAGCTGGGTCTATAGTGCCATCCCATCTGGCTAATTTTTTAAAAGTATTATTTTTAGTAAAAATGTTGTCTTGTTATATTGCCTAGGCTGGTCTTGAACTCATGAGCTCAAGCAATACTCCTGCCTTGGCCTCCCAAAGTGCTGAGATTATAGGCGTGAGCCACTGCACCTGGCTCATATTGCCTTGGAAGTGATAGAGGCAAAGGAAAAGGCAGTGCTTAGTATTTGTTACAAGGGAACATGACTGATAATATAAATTTATAATTTATTTTAAATAAAATTTATTTTATTTAAATTTATAACATATACATGTCATACGGAAGATGTTCTGCCCAGAACCCCATGCTTTTCCTACAAAGAATGGTCCTGAATACTTGAATTTCATTGTTTCTTATTCTTCTGCAAAAGGGCAGCCGAATGGTTTTTTACTTATGGACTACAAGAAGCAAAGCTGGGCCGGGCACAGTGGCTCACGCCTATAATCCCAGCACTTAGGGAGGCCGAGACGGGCGGAAATTAGCCAGGCGTGGTGATGGGCGCCTACAGTCCCAGCTACTCAGGAGGCTGAGGCAGGAGAATGGCATGAACCCAGGAGGTGGAGCTTGCAGTGAGTGGAGATTGTGCCACTGCACTCCAGCCTGGGCAACAGAGCCAGACTCCATCTCAAAAAAAAAAAAAAGAAGCAAAGCTGGCTGGGCATGGTGGCTCATGCCTGTAATCCTAGCACTTTGGGAAGCTGAGGTAGGTGAATCACCTGAGATCAGAAGTTCAAGACCAGCCTGAGGCCGGGTGCGGTGGCTCACGCTTGTAATCCCAGCACTTTGGGAGGCCGAGGCGGGAGGATCACAAGGTCAGGAGATCGAGACCACGGTGAAACCCCGTCTCTACTAAAAATACAAAAAATTAGCCGGGCGTGGTGGCGGGCACCTGTAGTCCCAGCTACTCGGAGAGGCTGAGGCAGGAGAATGGCGTGAACCTGGGAGGCGGAGCTTGCAGTGAGGCGAGATTGCACCACTGCACTCCAGCCTGGGCGACAGAGCGAGACTCTGTCTCAAAAAAAAAAAAAAAAAAAAAAAAAAAAAAAAAAAAAAAAAAAAAAAACTAGCCTGGCCAACATGGCGAGAAACCGCCTCTACAAAAATACAAAAATTAGCTGGGCATGGTGGTGGGCACCTATAATCCCAGCTACTTGGGAGGCTGAGGCAGAAGAATTGCTTGAACCTGGGAGGTGGAGATTGCAGTGAGCTGAGATCACGCCACATCACTCCAGCCTGGGTGAAAGAGAGAAACTGCCTCAAAAAAAAAAGAAGCAAAGCTGATAATATGCACTAATTCCCATCCCTGCCCCATCTGTACTACAAATAAAAAAATTAGCTGGGCATGGTGGCACACACCTGTAATCCCAGCTACTAGGGAGGCAGAGGTTGCAGTGAGCCAAGATAATGCCCCTGCACTCCAGTGCTGGCAACAGAGGGAGACTCTGCCTCCAGCAAAAAAAAAAAGATTTGTGAAGAGTCAAAAAAAATATGAGAGAATAGAGCACAGAACAATTTGTTTTTTTAAAATGCCATGGATAATAATTTTCTACAATTAAAGGAACAGCCAGATATGGATTATAGCAATGATGGAGTAAACAAACCCATTCTATTAGTTTAGGTATTAAATCCTCCACAGTTCCCAATGTGGCAGGCTTGTGAATACTCTGAGAATCTAGCCCTGAGAACAGACAGATTTTCCAAGTACTGAAAGATTGTCTTTTCTTTTCTGAGATGGAGTCTCGCTCTGTCACCCAGGCTGGAGTGCAGTGGCACGATCTCGGCTCACTGCAACCTCCGCCTCCGGGGTTCAAGCAATTCTCTGCCTCAGCCTCCTGAGTAGCTGGGATTGGAGGTGCCTGCCGCCATGCCCAGGTAATTTTTTGTATTTTTAGTAGAGACGGGGTTTCGCCATTTTGGCCAGGCTGGTCTTGAACTCCTGACCTCGTGATCCACCTGCCTCGGCCTCCCAAAATGCTGGATTACAGGTGTGAGCCAGCGCGCCCAGCCAAAAGATTTTATTAGAAAAAGTTTACTCTATGTGTTAAAATCGAAAGGAAAAAGCAAAACCAAAGCCAATGTGTTGATCCCTCTGCCAGGGTAGACTCTGTGGCAGGGGCTGCATCCCTCCTGAAGGTACACTTGGGGAGGCAAACGTTGACTAATCTGTAGTCAAGGTACTTAAGTGATTCCCTTCTTAGAATCTCCCCATGGAAAATAAATTTAGAAGTTCAGAGGAAGCACCAGGTAGAAAATTATGAAGTGTATACAATCTACCTGCCATTGTTTGATTTCCTCTAGAAACCTCAGGAGTTGATTCGTAAGAAGTAACAGTTTCTTCCTGTTCGTCAACACTGTTCTTTGTATTTTCTTCAGGATGGTCTTCTGGTTTATGATTTGTGATCTGTGTTTCATCTTGAGGGCTGATGAAAATAGATTGGTATTTAAAAATTTGTCACTATAGAATACAATTAATTTTTCTTTTTTTTGTTATAAAAGATGCCACCACCTATGTTTAACAACTAACATTTTTTCTTACAATCAATCTTTTCTTTCTTTTGAAAGTTTTAAACAAAAGAATTAGAGCAAATAATAAACCTGTATAGTCATTTCAATAATTACTTGGTTTGCCAATCTTGCTTCATCTAAGCCCTAAAATCCTTGCTCCCTAAACCATTTAAAGCAGATTCTACATATGATATTTAATCTGTAAGTACCTCAGTACATATTTTTAATATGTTAATGCCATCAAATATCCAGTCAGTGCTTACATTTTCCTGGTGCCTCATAATGTCACTTTAGAATTAGAATCAGGATCCAAATAAGGTCCATATATTATTGCCTGATAAATTCCTTAAAGTCTACTTTAATCCAAAACAAACTGCCCCAGATCCCTTTTATTCTTTGCCATTTATATGTAAAAGAACTTGGTCTATCTGTCCTATATAGCTTATCACATTCTGGATTCTGATGATTGTATCCCTCAAGATTTTCTATAAAGTTATATGAATTTTTTTTTTTTTTTTGAGACAGAGTATCACTCTGTCACCCAGGCTGGAGTGCAGTGGCGTGATCTAGGCTCACTGCAAGCTCACCTCCCAGGTTCACGCCATTCTCCTGCCTCAGCCTCCCGAGTAGCAGGGACTACGGGCGCCTGCCACCATGTCCGGCTAACTTTTTGTATTTTTAGTAGAGACGGGGTTTCACTGTGTTAGCCAGGATGGTCTTGATCTCCTGACCTCGTGATCCACCTGCCTGTCTCCCAAAGTGCTGGGATTACAGGCGTGACCCACTGCGCCTGGCCAAAGTTATATGATTTTAAGGCTTATTCAAATTTAGGTTTTAGAGGGGCAAGTAACACTTCATTAGGTGGGTGTCATGAACTATTGCATTAACAGATTGTTTCTTTTTGTGATGTTAAAAATGATCAGTGTGGCTGGGTACGGTGGCTCACGCCTGTAATCCCAGCACTTTGGGAGGCCAAGGAAGGATCATGAGGTCAGGAGTTCAAGACCAGCCTAGCCAAGATGGTGAAACTGTTTCTACTAAAATACAAAAATTAGCCGGGCACAGTGGCAGGCGCCTATAAACCCAGCTACTTGGGAGGCTGAGGCAGGAGAACTGCTTGAGTCGGGGTGGGGGGGTAGAGGTTGCAGTGAGCCAAGACTGCACCACTGCACTCCAGCCTGGGCAACAGAGTGAGACCCCGTCTCAAAAAAAAAACAAATATCAGTGAGTTCAGGGGTTATTGGGTTGACCCATTCATATAAAGCTCCTTGTCAGATTTTCAGCTGATAGCTTTGGCAGCCACTGAGGAATATTGTTCAAATCCATTATTTCATTAGGGTTAGCAAAGCAATGACACATTTTTTTTTTTTTTTTTTTTTTTTGAGGCAGATTCTCACTCTGTCACCCAGGCTGGAGTACAGTGGCAGGATCTCGGCTCACTGCGACCTCCGCCTCCCTGGCTCAAGCAATTCTTGTGCCTTAGCCTCCGAAGCAGGTGGGATTACAGGCATGTGCCACTATGCCCGGATAATTTTTGTATTTTCAGTAGAGACAGTGTTTCACCATATTATTGGCCAGGCTAGTTTCAAACTCCTGACCTCAACTGATCTGCCCGCCTCGGCCTCCCAAAGTGCTGGGATTTCAGGCATGAGCCACTGCGCCCTGCCACAAAACAATGATACTCTGACTCCCACTTGAAATCCTTCTAAAAATGAAAGCTTCCTCAAACTATCTGGTTACAATTTGGGAAAAAAACATGATAAATACTTGATCCTTTCCCTTAATGTACCAAGTTTTGGAATTAAAAGTTGATTCTCTAGTATCCTCTACAATGGCCAACAAGTAATTTTTTTGTTGTTGTATCATTATGAACTCATCAATTTTTAATATACTGTGTTTTAATCTATGCTTCTTTTTTTTTTTTTTTTTTTTTTGAGACGGAGTCTCGCTCTTTCCCCCAGGCTGGAGTGCAGTGGCGCGATCTCGGCTCACTGCAAGCTCCGCCTCCCGGGTTCACGCCATTCTCCTGCCTCAGCCTCCCGAGTAGCTGGGACTACAGGCGCCTGCCGCCGCGCCCGGCTAATTTTTTTTGTATTTTTTTAGTAGAGACGGGGTTTCACCGTGTTAGCCAGGATGGTCTCGATCTCCTGACCTCGTGATCCGCTCGTCTCGGCCTCCCAAAGTGCTGGGATTACAGGCGTGAGCCACAGCGCCCGGCCAATCTATGCTTCTTAATACAAAAATTCAGCAGAGATATTTTTCTTATCAGACATTGCCAAATACTTTTCAAATTCAATCTTGCTATTCATTTAAGAAATAAAGGCACTCCTAATAACATTAAACCATAGCATTTCTGTTTTCTAGTGCCGGTAATATTTTTAATGGAGGGAAAGATTGAAGATATACTCTTAAGAAGGCCAGTTAAGGCTGGGTATGGTGGCTTATGTCTGTAATCACAGCACTTTGGGAGGCTGAGGCGGGTGGATCACCTGAGGTCAGGAATTTGAGGCCAGCCTGGCCAACATGGTGAAACCCTGTCTCTACTAAAAATACAAAAAAAAAAAAAAAATTAGCCATGTGTGGTGGCACGTGCCTGTAGTCCAAGCTACTCGGGAGGCTGAGGCAGGAGAATTGCTTGAACCCAGGAAGCGGAGGTTCCCTCTGGGAACCGAGTGCAGTGGACCGAGATTGCGCCATTGCACTCCAGCCAGGGCGACAGAACGAGACTCTGTCTCAAAAAAAAATATATATATATATCTATATATATACACATATATATATACGTGTGTGTGTGTGTGTGTGTGTGTATATATATATATAGCTAAAAGAAAAAAGAAAATCACCATAATTTCTGGAACTCTTATGAGACAGCTTAGATTTTGACCAATGTCAATCATTACCTGGGAAGACTGATTTCAGGACCCCCCCACAGATAAAATCTGCAGATGCTCCAGTCCCTTATATCAAATGGCATAGTACAGTTGACCCTCCAGATCCATGGGTTCTGAATCCATGGATATGGAGGGCCGACTGTAAAGGCATGAATCCATGAATATGGAGGGCCGACTGTGTAGGCAGTGCTGAATTGCTTACTCTGCTACAGCTTATATGCCTTTTTACTTTTTTTTTTTTAAGGTATTTATCTCTCTTTTTAAAATTTTTTTGAGACAGGGTCTTGCTCTGTTGCCCAGGCTGGAGTGTAGTGACGTGATCATGGCTCACTGCAGCCGTGACCTCCCATGTTCAAGCAATCCTCCCACCTCAGTTTCCTGAGTAGCTGGAACTACAGGCAAGCACCTGGAGTAAGGTATCATTTATTGAATACTTCCTAGGTGCTAAGCACAGTGTAAAGTGCTGTACATGTATTTTCTTTTTTTTTTTCCTTTTCTTTTGAGATGGAGTCTCACTCTGTCACCCAGGCTGGAGTGTAGTGGTGTGACCTTGGCTCACTGCAACTTCTGCCTTCTGGGTTCAAGCATTTCTCCTGCCTCAGCCTCCCAAGTAGCTGGGACCACAGACATGCACCACCATGTCTGGCTAATTTTTGTACTTTTAGTAGACACAGGGTTTTATCATGTTGGCCAGGCTGGTCTCAAACTCCTGACTTCTAGTGATCTGCCCCCGTTGGCCTCCCAAAGTGCTGGGATTACAGGCATAAGCCACTGCTCCCAGCCACATGTGTTTTCATATTAATCTTTACAACACACCTGTCAGATAGATACTGTTATTATGCCTTTTTTTTTTTTTTTTTGAGATAAGAGTCTCACTCTGTTGCCCAGGCTGGAGTGTACTGGCACAATCATGGGTCACTGCATCCTCGAGCTCTTGGGCTCAAGTGATCCTCTCACCTCAGCCTCCAAGTAGCTAGGACTACAGGCACATGCCACCATGCCTGGCTAATCTTTTTTTTTTCAGAGATGAGGTCTCATTATGTTGCCCAGGCTGGTCTTGAATTCCTGGGCTCAGGTGAGCCTCCTGCCTTGGCCTTTCAAAGTGCTGGAATTATAGATGTGCACCAGCACGTCCAGCCCTCTTGCCATTTTTATAAGTGAGGAATGTGTAGTTTAAGAGGTTATATAACTTGCTCAAGATTCTATAGCTCCTAGGTAGCTAAGCTGGGGCTGAAATCCAGTACTTTTGACTCCGAAGTTCACCATTTTTAAGCAGTTACACAGTTTTGTGAATGATTCCTTTGCTTTTCTTAAATATTACCTGAATGTAACATCCTCAGGCATTTTTTCTTTGTTTCTTTCTTTATCCATCATTTCCACAGAATTTACTCCATTTGGCTCAGGTTCAAAAAGCATTTCATATGAAATGTTTTCAGTTTTTTTTAACTGTAGAATAAAAAGAAAAATTTTCAAAGAATTCTTACCATATTAGAGTAGCATATCTAAAATAATTCCAAAATAAAGTTTATTAAACAATCACACTCTATCAAATATTTACTGATAATAAATTTAGGTTCAAGTATATTAAGAATATTAACATTCTTTACTACTAGGATGCAAAAAGTTATTTGTCTAAAGACATGATGCAGGCCGGGCACAGTGGCTCACACCTGTAATCCCAGCACTTTGGGAGGCCGAGGCGGGCAGATCACGAGGTCAGGAGTTCGAGACCAGCCTGGTCAACATGGTGAAACCCCATCTCTACTAAAGATACAAAAAATTAGCTGGGCATGGTGGTACATGCCTGTAATCCTAGCTACTTGGGAGGCTAAGGCAGGAGAATCGCTTGAACCTGGGAGGCAGAGGTTGCAGTGAGCTAAGATCGCGCCACTGTACTGCAGCCTGGGCGACAGTGTGAGATTCTGTCTCAAAAAAAAAGAGATGGTGCATATTGCTAAGACCTAGCTGTTGGGATATAAGATTCCTTAACTTGGATTAATGATAATTTAATCTAGCTGTGACTGATTATGTTTTAAATTTTCAGTTAATGCATTTTTAAAAATTTTTTCTTTTTTTCTCTTTTTTCTTTTTTTTGAGATGGAATCTCACTCTCTCCTCCAGGCTGCAGGGCAGTGGCGCGATCTCAGCTCATTGCAACCTCCGACTCCCGGGTTCAAGCGATTCTCCTGCTTCAGCCTCCTGAGTAGTGATTACAGGCGTGTATCACCATGCCCAGCTAACTTGTATTTTTTATAGAGATGGGGTTTCACTATGTTGGCGAGGCTGATCTTGAACTCCGGGCCTCAAGTGATCCACTCGCCTTGGCCTCCAAAGTGCTGGGATTACAGGCGTGAGCCACTGTGCCTGGCCCCATTTGGCCCATCTCTACTCACTGCAACTTGGGCTGAGGTGATCCTCCTACCTCAGCTTCTCCAGTAGCAGTTGGGACTACAGGTGCATGCCACCACACCTGGCTAATTTTTGTATTCAGTAGAGGCAGGGTTTCACCATGTTGCCCAGGCTGGTCTCAAACTCATGGGCTCAAGTGATCCGCCTGCCTCAGCTTCTCAAAGTGCTGGGATTACACACACGAGCCACCGTGTCCGGTCAATTAATGTATATTTTGATGTGGCTGAATACATCAATCAAACTAAAGAAAGTTTATTTTTTCTTTTTTCTTGAGATGGAGTCTCTCTCTGTCGCCCAGGCTGGAGTGCAGTGGCGCGATCTTGGCTCACTGCAAGCTCCGCCTCCCAGGTTCATGCCCTTCTCCTGCCTCAGCCTCCCCAGTAGCTGGGACTAGAGACGCCTGCCACCAAGCCCGGCTAATTTTTTTTTGCATTTTTAGTAGAGATGGGGTTTCACCATGTTAGCCAGGATGGTCTCGATCTCCTGACCTCATGATCTGCCTGCCTCGGCCTCCCAAAGTGCTGGGATTACAGGCATGAGCCACCACGCCCAGCCAGAAAGCTTATTTTTTCATTTAGCTCTATGGCCTCTGTGACTGAAAGAAATGTACTTTATTTTCAACCTTACTACTTGATTTAATCTTCACAAATCTATTCCTTTGGAATACCTTTCATAAAATAATCTCGCTACCTCTTTGCTGAAGTCCACATTTTGGGGTTCGGTTTCTTTTAGTTGAACAATTTCTGCTGCAGGAGTTTCATGGTCTGGCTTTACATCATTTTCTCTAATGACAGTGTCCAGTTCCTTAACACTATCATCCCTCCTTCGAGTCTGCTCAAAAGACATATAGCATTTTTATACTCATACTGTGCATGCATGTATATTTTATAAATAGTGCCTGTTAATTCTGAAAATAGAACAAAGCTGGATCTCCACTCATGAAGAAGTTTTCCTATGAAAACTAACAAAGAAAATTTATATATATAGCACTATTCCACATATTTTTCTCATCTCTTTTAAAAAAAAAACTATTCATTTTGTAATTTGTAGAATGTGCCACAATTCAAATTGTTGCTTTGTTTAGTCTCCATTAGCAATGCCTGCACTTGATTAGATGGAAAGAGGGGATGTTCATTAGGACAGGAAAGCATGTTCAGCTGATGCATTCAGTTTATGCCATTATAGACAAACTTTTAAGATACTATTGCTAGGTGACAAGTGTCTACAAACAGGGAAAGACCAGACAGAAGCTACTGAACAGGTTGGCTAGGCTGCTGTCTCTAAATTTATAAAGAGGGGCAAAAAACAAAAAGAAAATGGCATCACTTTATAAGCCTGAAGTTGAGAGGTGATGGACAGCGCACTAGGAACTTTATTTAGAAGCTCTCTCCTGTTATAATTTAGGTCATGTTAAATCAGGACACAGAGTAATACACATTTTATTGAGAGGGGAATTGGGGACTATCTTGGTAACCTGCATAGCATTTTACATTTGTTGAAAACCCTTTTATTTTCTTAGTGTCTCTAAGGAGTCTGGGCAGCTGTATCATCACTGTACAGTTGAAGACGTTAAGTCCACAACTGGTCCACGGGCATCCAACATGTAGTTTAGCTCTGGTCTCTTGAACTCAGGGTTATTTACATTTTACTTAGGTGTCTTAGCTTATTATTAGGAGAATTAAATAATATAAAATAACTATCCATACTGCAGACCTTTTAAGACCTATCAATCATGTAACTCTGATTCCAAAATTCAGTGATAGCAGATTTACACAAAAGAATAATCAAATGCAATTCATATACCTGAGTAGTCCTAAATGGATTATCCCTTAAATTTGAAGGGCTTTGTAAGGGTGACTGGTCTGAAGCTCCAATAACATTTAATCCTTTTTTCTTTTCCCTCAGGCACGCTTGTTGATGTCTTCTTATTCTTTCCATTTGCTCTTCCACAGTCATCCTAGGTCGAGTACTTTCAGCCAAACAGAGCTGTTCCACTGCGCTTCTTGGTCTTTCCTTCAATGTAAGAATGAACATATCAATATATAAATGAAAACTTCTGAAAAATGTTGTAAAGTGCATTTATTTATTTTGTATTCAAAATCACAAGAAGAGGTTTTGAATGTCATTTAGATATCACCAGAAAGGCACATGAAATTGTTATTTGATCCTTAACTAGTAATTGGTGATGTATGGTCAATGACACAAAGAAAAAGACAGACGGTATTATAAGGGAGGAGAGAGAAAAGAGGAACAAAAAGTATTTTTTTGGCTTAAAAAAAAAAATATGGGCCAGCAGTGGTGGCTCACACCTATAATCCCAGCACTTCGGGAGCCTGAGGTGGGTGAATTACTTGAGCCCAGGAGTTTGAGACCAGCCTGGGCAACATGGTGAAAATCCGTCTCTACCAAAAATACAAAAATTAGCCACGCAGGTGTGGTGGTATATGCCTATAGTCCCAGCTACTTGGGAGGCTGAGGTAGGAGGATGGTTTGAGCCCAGGAGGTGGGGGTTGCAGTGAGCTGAGATCGCGCTATTGCACTCCAGCATGGGCGACAGAGCCAGACCCGATCTCAAACAAACAAACCAACCAACCAACCCCCATAATTCAGTTCCAGTAAATCTGGGTAAAACAAAAACCACCACCACCACCACCATAAAAGGGCAGGGCAGGCTGGGTGCAGTGGCTCACGCCTATAATCCCAGCACTTTGGGAGGCTGAGGCAGGTGGATCACTTGATGTCAGGAGTTTAAGACCAGCCTGGCCAACATGGCGAAACCCTGTCTCTACGAAAGTACAAAAAAATTAGCCAGGCATGGTGGCTCATGCCAGTAGTCCCAGCTACTCGGGAGGCTGAGGTGGGAGAATTGCTTGAACCCAGGAAGCAGAGGTTGCAGTGAACTGAGACTGTGCCAGCCTGGGCAATGAGTGAGAGTCTGTCTCAAAAAAAAAAAAAAAAAAAAAAAAAAAGAAGAAGAATATAAAGAATATGGCAGCTCTGGAGCAAGCCAGTCCCATGACCCTGAAACAGAAAATTGCATAAAACTTGACCCTGAAACAGAAAACTGAATAAAACTCAAACGAGGAGAAAAGCAGGGGCACAGTGTCTAAATATTAGAGATTTCTTTTATTTTGATGAAAATGTGATGTGTTAAGTTATACATTTACCATGAAAAGACTAATAAAGCAAACACCCCTAGATATTTTCTTTCTCATCAGTAATAAAACTACGAAAACACTTATTTTCTATAAATCAGTCATATATGAAAATGCTAAGGCCGGGCGCGATGGCTCACGCCTGTAATCCCAACACTTTGGGAGGCCGAGGCGGGCAGATCACAAGTTCAGGAGTTAGAGACCAGCCTGGCCAACACAGTGAAACCCTGTGTCTACTAAAAATACAGAAATTAGCTGGACATGATGGCGGGCGCCTGTAGTCCCAGCTACTCGGGAGGCCGAGGCAGGAGAATCGTTTGAACCCGGGAGGTAGAGGTTGCAGTGAGCTGAGATTGCGCCATTGCACCTGGGCGACAGGGAGATACTCTGTCTCAAAAAAAAAAAGAACAACTTCCTCTTCTTCCACCCAGTCAATGTGAAGATGATGAGGATGAAGATCTTTATGATGAACTATTTCCACTTAATAAGTGGTAAAATATATTTTCCCTTATGATTTTAACGAATTTTATTTATTTATGTATTTATTTTTTGAGACAGGCTGTCACTCTGTTGCCCAGGCTGGGGTGCAGTGGGGCAATCACGGCTCACCTCGACCTCCCAGGCTCAAGTGATCCACCCTATCTCAGCCTCTTGAGTAGGTGAGACCATAGGCACAGGTCACCATGCCTGGCTAATTTTTTTTGGTAATTTTTGTAGAGATGGGGTCTCCTTATGTTGCTCAGGCTAGTCTTGAATTCCTGAGCTCAAGCAATTCTCCAGACCTGGCCTCCCAAAGTGCTGGAATTACAGGTATGAGCTACTATGGCTGGCCTAAACCTGCCAGTATCTTTCTGCTTGATTTTATATTTGTGTGTGTGTTGTTTTTGTTTTTTTTTTTTGAGACAGAGTCTCACTCTGTTGCCCAGGCTGGAGTGCAGTGGTACAATCTCGACTCACTGCAACCTCTGCCTCCTGGGTTCAAATGATTCTTATGCCTCAGCCTCCCGAGTAGCTGGGACTACAGGTGCCTGCCACCACGCCCGGCTAATTTTTGGATTTTTAGTAGAGACAGGGTTTCACCATGTCGGCCAGGCTGGTCTCGAGCCCCTGACTTCAAATGATCTGCCTGCCAGCCTCGGCCTCTCAAAGTGCTGGGATGACAGGTATGAGCTACAGCACCTGGCCTCTGCTTGATTTTAACATGCACTTTTTGTAGTCCTTTTTCCGTAGACTTGTTATTTTAGCTTTACCATTTCCAATGAAATCTTCCAATCTGTAAAAAATGCCTAACTCTCTGAACAAACAATGGTATTACAGAATCATGACCATTAATGTTAATGCTGATATATTATCTTTATTCCATGATAATTATCTCTATAGATCTTTATAATTTCGTACTAAATTGAAAACACTACATTTCCTATATATAAATGCAGCCGAGTTTTTTTGGCATATACTTTGTAGTTGCACTTTAATATCTTTGAAGAATAACTAGCCTGGGCAACAGAGAGAGACCCCGTCACTACTAATAAAAAAGAAAAAAAAAATTAGCCAAGTATGGTGGTACATGCTTATTGTCCCAGCTAGCCAGGAGGAGGCTGGGGTGAGAGGATCCCTCGAGTCCAGGAGTTGGAGGCTGCAGTGAGCTATGATCATGCCAATGCACTTCAGCCCAGGCAACAGAGTGAAACCCTATCCATTAAAAAAAAAAAAAAAAGCCGGGCGCGGTGGCTCACGCCTGTAATCCCAGCACTTTGGGAGGCCGAGGCGGGAGGATCACGAGGTCAGGAGATAGAGACCATCCTGGCCAACATGGTGAAACCCCGTCTCTACTAAAAATACAAAAAATTAGCCGGGCGTGGTGGCGGGTGCCTGTAGTCCCAGCTACTCGGAGAGGCTGA
Organism: Hylobates moloch; assembly: GCF_009828535.3. Taxonomy (NCBI): domain Eukaryota; kingdom Metazoa; phylum Chordata; class Mammalia; order Primates; family Hylobatidae; genus Hylobates; species Hylobates moloch. Next base: position 18,053,950 of record NW_026652283.1, on the reverse strand, counting down.
GGCAGGAGAATGGCGTGAACCCGGGAGGCGGAGCTTGCAGTGAGCCGAGATCGCGCCACTGCACTCCAGCCTGGGCGACAGAGCGAGACTCCGTCTCAAAAAAAAAAAAAAAAAAAAAAAAAAAAAAAAAGACTAGCCATATATCTTATATGTAGTACCTTTCAGTGTTGTCTTCAAGCTTAAAATTATCTCATACCAAATAGGTAGAGTATTGATAAAGATAAAAAGTAGAAGCATTTTTGCAGCCCAAATTTCTAGAGAATACTTGAAGAAAGGGAGTTAAGTGTTCTCAGCATTTTCCAAAGAACAAAACTAGACTGGTTTGGAGTTTGAATTAAATGAATCTCAGATGAAAATGTAAAATATAGGATTTATTTTCTAGTTCCAACTCACATTTCTCAGAGTAACCAGAGGATAGGCAAACTCTGAAGCTATTAATACCACAGCTAAAAGGCCCTGCAACCTCATGATAGCTAGAAAATCCATTAACTTTTGGGAGGCCACAGGACACATCTATACCTCTCATCGAGAAAATTCTAAAGAGGCATTAAGGAGTGTAGTACAGTGATTAGAGAATAGATTCCACAAATTGTGGACTACGACTATGACCCCATGTCTAGGCTGATCAAAAGAAACTTAAATTAGGTATTGACTAGGTCTGTCCTCTGATGGCTAATTCTTTAAACAAAATTTTAAGGTCGGGCATGGTGGCTCATGCCTGTAATCCCAGCACTTTGGGAGGCTGAGGTGGGCGGATCACAAGGTCAGATCGAGACCATCCTGGTAACATGCTGAAACCCTGTCTCTAATAAAAATACAAAAAAAATTAGCCGGGTGTGGTGGTGGGCGCCTGTAGTCCCAGCTACTCGGGAGGCTGAGGCAGGAGGATGGTGTGAACCCGGGAGGCAGAGTTTGCAGTGAGCTGAGATCATGCCACTGCACTCCAGCCTGGGCGACAGAGCGAGACTCTGTCTCAAAAAAAAAAAAAAAAAATAACTAAGATTACTAAGTTTTTCTTTGAGTATGCAAAAATAATTTTGATAAGACACTGAAAATGAAAACATGTAAGAAAGCAATAAATAGGTGTGAGAATCTTCCTAGAAGTTAATTTCCAGTTAAATACCGTTCTTAGATCCATCATCTTCTTAGTTTTCCTTAAGGTTACATAGGAAGCTACTGTCGAAGATTCGGGTGTTGGTGATTTTGCTCTTGGAGGGACTACTCCAACAGGAAAGTGGGAACCTAAAAATTAAAACAGCAGTAAGTTTTACAAAACATCTTTTATACAGCATTGCTTTCTTTTAGCTTACTTAATTTCTAACACTTTTTAAAATCAGAAAGCAAATTTATTTAAAAAGAGTTAGGCTGGCCTGGCGCAGTGGCTCACGCCTGCAATCGCAGCACTTTGGGAGGCCGAGGCAGGCGGATGACCTGAGGTCAGGAGTTCGAGACCAGCCTGACCAACATGGAGAAATCCCGTCTCCACTAAAAATACAAAATTAGCCGGGCGTGGTGGCACATGCCTGGAATCCCACCTACTCGGGAGGCTGAGGCAGGAGAATCACTTGAACTCGGCAGTCGGAAGTTGCAGTGAGCCGAGATTGTACCATTGCACTCCAGCCTGGGCAACAAAGAACGAAACACTGTTTAAAAAAAAAAAAAAAAAAGAGTCAGGCTGGGGGTGGTGACTCATGCCTGAAATCCCAGCACTTTGGGAGGCTGAGGCAGGCGAATCATCTGAAGTCAGGAGTTCAAGACCAGCTTAGCCAACATGGTGAAACCTTCTCTCTACTATAAAAAATACAAAAATTAGCCAGGCATGGTGTCAGGTACCTGTAATCCCAGCAACTCAGGAGGCTGAGGCAGGACAATTGCTTGATCCCAGGAGGTGCAGGTTGCAGTGAGCTGAGATCGCGCCACTGCACTCCAGCCTGGGTGACAGAGAAGACTCTGTCTCAAAAATAAATAAATAAATAAAAATAAAAGAGTCAAAGTCAGTCAATGATACCACCAGATAAATTTAGGGTTATATTTAAAAATAGAATTCTGTTCACGCCTGTAATCCTAGCACTTTGGGAGACTGAGGAGGGACGATCACTTGAGCTCAGGATTTTCAGACCAGCTTGGGTAATATAATGAGACCCTGTCTCCACAAAAATTGGAAAAAAAAACACAAAAAACAAAACACAAATTAGCTGGGTGTGGTGGTGCACACCTATAGTACCAGCTACTCAGGAGGCTGAGGTGAGAGGATCACTGCAGAGGTTACAGTGAGCGGAGATCGCACCACCGCACTCCAGCTGGGCAATAGAGCAAGTGAGACTTGTCTCCTTAAAACAAAAAAAAAAAAAAAAAAAAAAAAAGAGAAGAAAAAATTGTACAGATTAACTGATGACATTTTTAAGAACATTAATTATAAAATGCCCTCTTTTGGCCAGGTGCTGTGGCTCATTGCCTATAATCCTAGCACTTTGGGAGGCTGAGATGGGAGGATCGCTTGAGGCCAGGAGTTTGAGACCAGCCTGCTCAACACAGACCCATCTCTATTTAAAAAAAAAAAAAAAAAAAAAAGCCTTCTTTGTCATACTGATACATCTCTATCATCATCCTAACAAGGTAGTTCAACTAAATGTTCTTAATTTCTGCTTGGCTTTAAAAAATCATACAATATTGCCTCAAGGTATCCACTAACAATGTTAACAATAGCTAACTATAGGTACTCATTTTCACTTTACCTTCTGTATTTTTCTTTTTTTTTTTTTTGAGATGGAGTCTTGCTCTGTCACCCAGGCTGGAGTGCAATGGCACGATCTTGGCTCACTGCAACCTCTGCCTACTGGGCTCAAGCGATCCTCCCACCTCAGCCTCCTGAGTAGGTGGGACTACAGGCATGTGCTACCACACCTGGCTAATTTTTTTTTTTTTTTGAGATGGAGTTGCGCTCTGTCACCCAGGCTGGAGTGCTGGAGTGCTGGAGTGCAGTGGCACGATCTCAGCTCACTGCAAGCTCCGCCTCCCGGGTTCACGCCATTCTCCTGCCTCAGCCTCTCCGAGTAGCTGGGATTACAGGCGCCCGCCACCACGCCTGGCTAATTTTTTATATTTTTAGTAGAGATGGGGTTTCACCGTGGTCTCGATCTCCTGACCTCATGATCTGCCCGCCTCGGCCTCCCAAAGTGCTGGGATTACAAGCGTGAGCCACCGCGCCCGGCCTTTATTTTTCTGTAGAGACAGGATCTTGCCATGTTGCCCAGGCTGGTCTTGAACTCCTGGGCTCAAACCACCCTCCCGCCTTAGCTTCTCAAAGTGCTGGGATTACAAGCACGTGCCACTAGCCCCAGTCAGTCTTTTTTTTTTTTTTTTGAGATGGAATTTCCCTCTTGTTGCCCAAGCTGGAGTGCAATGGCGTGATCTTGGCTCACTGTAATCTCTGCTTCCTGCATTCAAGTGATTCTCGTGCCTCAGCCTCCTGAGTAACTGGGATTACAGGCAAACTATGACACCACACCTGGCTAATTTTGTATTTTTAGCAGAGACAGGGTTTCATCATGTTGGTCAGGCTGGTCTGGAACTTCTGACCTCAGGTGATCTGTCTGTCTTGGCCTCCCAAAGTGCTGAGATTACAGGTGTGAGCCACTGTGCCCTGCCTTGGCCAATCTTTTTAAGTGACGCATTCAGTCCAATTATATTTGTTGTAACTGCCGATGTATTTAGATTTGTAACAATGTATTTTTTTGCTTTGCATTTTCTTCAGCTTCTTTTCTTTTTTGGATTATCTTTCTCTCCTTCCAGAGTCCTGCTGTGTTGTTCAGGCTGAAGTTTAAGTGGCATGATCACAGCTCTCTGCAGCCTTGACAATTTCTTTTATCTCATACCCTAGCATGCATACTTAAACTTATGAAAGTCTAAAGTTAGTCAAGATCATCACCATGATTCAGAACAAAACAAAGATGTTAAAGCATATTAATATCAATAAACTTCCTCTTCATTTATATGCTACTGTTGTCAAATAGTTGTATATGCTTTTTTTTTTTGAGATGGAGTCCCGCTCTGTCGCCCAGGCTGGAGTGCAGTGGCGCAATCTCGGCTCACTGCAAGCTCCGCCTCCCAGGTTCACGCCATTCTCCTGCCTCAGCCTCTCCGAGTAGCTGGGACTACAGGCGCCCGCCACCACGCCCGGCTAAATTTTTTGTATTTTTAGTAGAGACGGGGTTTCACCGTGGTCTTGATCTCCTGACCTCGTGATCCGCCCGCTTCGGCCTCCCAAAGTGCTGGGATTACAAGCGTGAGCCACCGTGCCCGGCCAGTTGTATATGCTTAAAAAAAAGCTAAATACATTTTTTACTTTATCAAATAGAGATGAGGTCTGGTTATGTTGCCCAGGCTGGTCTTGAACTCCTGGACTCAAGCAATCCATCTGCTTCGGCCTCCCAAAGTGCTGAGATTACAGGAATGAGCCATCATTCCCAGCCCATTTAAAGTCTTTGTTGTGGCCAGGTGTGGTGGCTCACGCCTGTAATCCCAACACTCCAGGAGGCTGAGGCAGGCAGATTGCTTGAGCCTAGAAGTCTGAGACAAGCCTGGGCAACATGGTGAAATCCTGTCTCTACAATAAATACAAAAATTAGCCAGGTGTGGTGGCACACGTGTGTAGTCTCAGCTACTTGGCGGGGTGGGGGGGAAGGGGGGGACAAAGAGCCCCCAAGCCACCCCCCCCCCCCCCCCCCGGGGGGGGGGGGGGAGATCTCTTAAAAAAAAAAAAAAAAAAAAAAAAAAAGACTTTGAATAAGGAGACAGGATTAGGATGAGAAAGAAAAGGTGTATAAATATAAATATTAAATTTTCAAGATGCCAGTATTTTTAAATTTAAAAAATGACATTAGATAACCTAGAAAAATATTCCAACAATGAAAAAAGCTATGTGAATATTACTACCACTTAGGTGTTTTCTTCTTTGTTTGCTTTTGTTTTTTTTTTTTTGCGATGGAGTCACTGTCTAGGCTGAGGTGCAGTGGCGCAATCTTGGCTCACTGTAACCTCCGCCTCCCAGTTCAAGCAATTCTCCTGCCTCTGCCTCCCGAGTAGCTGGAATTACAGGTGCCTGCCACCACATCTAGCTAATTTTTGTATTTTTAGTAGAGATGGGGCTTCGTCATGTTGGCCAGGCTGGTCTTCAACTCCTGACCTTGTGATCTGCCCACTTCTGCCTTCCAAAATGCTGGGATTATAGGCATGAGCCACCACGCCTGGCCTCACTTAGATGTTTTTCAAACTTTACTTAGTGATCTTTAGCAGATTACAAAAATCAGTCCAGTGGGTTATGATAAGCACTTATTTTTCTAAAAAGTTTTACATTTTGTCACACTTGCATTATCTCTGCATAAATACATACACATTCTTTCTGGCGAATCCTTTAAAAGTGGCAGATGCTTTTGTCCTAAGTGTTTCAGAATTCACATACTACATTCTACTACACAACCACAATATCACAATCACACTGTTAGCTAATATCTAGAACATGTTTAAATTTCCATTAATTGTCCTACTTTAGAGATTCTTCTTTTAAACCATGGTCCAATCAAGTTTCAAACAGTGCGATATATCTATCTGTTATTTTTTTGTGTGTGACGGAGTCTCACTCTGTCACCCAGGCTGGAGTGCAGTGGCTCGATCTTGGCTCACCGCAACCTCCAACTCCCAGGTTCAAGCGATTCTCCTGTCTCAGCCTCCTGAGTAGCTGGGACTACAGGTGTGTGCTACCACGCATGGCTAATTTTTTGTATTTTTAGTAGAGACAGGGTTTCACCACGTTAGCCAGGATGGTCTCGATCTCCTGCCTCCACCTCCCAAAGTGCTGGGATTACAGGTGTGAGCCACCGTGCCCAGCCAAACTTTTGTAATTTTAGTAGAGATGGGGTTTCACCATGTTGGCCAGGCTGGTAGAGTTTCCATTTCCTGGGAGGGTCCTTTTTTTTTTTTTCTGTTTCTGGCTGTTGTTGTTGCTGTTGTTGTTGATCTCCTGACCTCAGGTGATTCGCCCGCCTCGGCCTCCTGAAGTGCTGGAATTACAGGCATTAGCCACCACCCCCAGCCTATCTATCTTTTTAATCTAGGATAGTTCTCTCTCTACTCTTTTCTTTACGCAATTGCCTTCTAGAAAAGTGACCAGCATTAAAAAAAAATCAGAGTATATGTTACAGAAATATTATTTCAGAATTTACTTTGTAGAAATTGTGTGAAAATTTGTTTCAGCCATTAATACCTTATGCATAATTTTAAACACACACACAGAAAAGACCCTGTCCAGGTGTGGTGGCACATGCTTGAAATCTCAACACCTTGGGAGGCTGAGGTGGAAGGACTGCTTGATCCCCAGAGTTCAAGACCAGCTTGGGCAACACAGCAACACCTTGTCTCTACAAATACTTAAAAAATTAGTTTGGTATGGTGGTGTGTGCCTGTAGTCCTAGCTACTTAGAAGGTTGAAGTGGGAGGATCACCGAGTCTGGGAGGTCGAGGCTACAGTGAGCCATGTTTGCTCCAGTACAGCAGCTCAGGTGACAGAGCGAGACCACATCACAAACAACAACAACCACCACCACCACCACCACCACCACCAGAAACAGGAAAAAAAAAAAAAGAAAACTCTCCCAGGAAATGGGAAACTTTAAAGTTTGACATAAACTTATTTCTCAGTAAAACCTAATCTGATGTGATGTCTTTTATTTTTATTTTTATTTATGAGATGAAGTCTTGCTCTGTTGCCCAGGCTGGAGTGCAGTGGTACGATCTCGGCTCACTGCAGCCTCCACCTCCTGGGTTCCAGTGATTCTCCTGCCTCAGCCTCCCGGGTAGCTGGGATTACAGGCACGCGCCACCAAGCCCAGCTAATGTCTTTTATTTTTAGCATTTATTTATGCCACTTGGAATGAATATTGTAGAAATAGTGTTAAAAAAAAAGGGTGCTGCCTCATACTTAGCTGATTTGACATATATCATTTATGGGCCATTTTATCTTTTAATATCTGAAAATTTCTTAATTTAGAAACTCATCAGAGTCCAAAGGTTTCAGATAAAGGGTTGGACTCATATATGAGTTAACATGTAAATGGAATTTACTACTATTTTAGCAGTAAATTGTCTTCAAAAACAAAAAACAAGAGGTAGAACATATTACAAATGCTGACCTTTAACAACTGAAGTTTCTATCTCTGAAACAGGTTCTGATTTTTCTTCTCCATTAGATTCATCAACTTCTGCCACTGTTGTTAACTCTGGTTCACTCTTGTAGAGTCTATAATCTGGACCCTTGAAAGGAAGACATGTAATTACCCTAAAAAAACTGCTAAAAGTTTCTTTCAAAATGTTTACCGCTAAAGACACAAATCAAACTCTAAAAATTAGTAGCCCTAGTGAGCCATCTGGGATATAACACAAATAATATCTATGTCACAACTACATGGAAAGAAGAAATTTGAGAAATTTTTAAGTGGCAAAACTTTGTTTTAATATTAACAATATTTCTGGCCGGGTGCAGTGGCTCACACCTGTAATCTCAGCACTTTGGGAGGCCAAGGTGGGTGTATCACCTGAGGCCAGGAGTTTGAGACCAGCCCAGCCAAAATGGTGAAACCCTGTCTCTACTAAAAATACAAAAATTAGCTGGGCATGGTGGTGTGCGCCTATAATCCCAGCCATTCGGAGGGCTGAGGCAGGAGAATCACTTGAACCTGGGAGGCAGAGCTTGCAGTGAGTTGAGATTGCTCCACTGCACTCTAGCCTGGGAAAGAGTGAGACCCTGTCTCAAAAAAAAAAAAGAATATTTCTGTTCCTCTTAGGAACAAAGTCACATTTTTATGATGGAATAATTGAGGGCTAAAAATAACTACATTAATTCAATAAAATTTCATTCACAAGGTGGTCTAAGTGAGGCCCATCCCAGCACTAAAATTCCTGTCACAGACATTTTGTTGTTCTCAAATTAGCTCAATTCTAATTTCCTTTTTCTCTTTGCTTATTATATCCTACATTATTTGCTTAACCCTGAACGTATTTCCAATTTTCAGGGGTGACATCTCTCCTTAGCAACATCCACATCTTTGAGTAGTTTTCCTAGACCAAAATGCCCACACCCCCAGTCCCTTTACCATCCCTAGTAATGGTCTTTTTCTTTCTCCCTTCTTTCTGATCTGAAGGTACAATTTTGCCTCCAATACCCTAAAATGGTATACCTAAAATATGGCTGCTTCATCATGGGAAAAGTTACCACTTTATGAAAATATGAAAAATGCCATGAAATTATAAAATATTAAAAGTATAAAAATATTAAAAATGAGAATAGCAAAACCAAAACAGGAAAGACACAAATGATAAAGTCATATATAAACCAAAAACTGCTGGCTAAAAGTGAGGTTATAAAGGTTATAATAAAAAAAAAGTTTGAGTGTTAAATAAATTAATTTTCAAAAATGAGAGGACATGTATGATTGATTATTCTGTGGCTATTCCAGCCACTTACACAGTGAGATCCATTTCTTGGATATCCTTGAACTTGATACATCTTCTTTTCTTCAGGCAGATGAACTGGGCCCCTGCTATAACAGAGCAAGGAGCTGCTATCACTGGGCAGAGGGGGGATTATGGGAAGCTGCTCTGTAAAGTCATAGGACCGAGGAAGTGGAGGACGAGGTGGGACTACTTCCTCTTCCTAAAGATTGTAGAACAGTCACCTTATTTAGATAAGCAGATTGAATTAAGCATATCTAAATTCTTTGCAATGGTATATTAACTTAAATTTACTTTAAGATACTAAAAGGGACACTGCCAAGCCAAAAGTCTAACAATGAAAAGTAAAATCAAAAATTTTTATCATAGCCAATAATTGGAATTTAACATATAATTACATCTGATTCTTTCCTGTAACATATAGGTTAGCTTCACACTGAAGCTCAACATTGAAAGAGATTACTATTTAAAACTAATTACTGGGTTTCATTTTAAAACTAGAAAGAAAGAATTGATTTTAAAATCCTATTCTTATATTTACACTATTTATTTATTTATTTGGTAGAGATGGGGTCTCGCTATAGTGCAGTGATTTGATCATACATAGCTCATTGCACCTTTGAACTCCTGGGCTCAAGGGATCCTCCTGGCTCAGCCTCCCAAGTAGCTGGGACCATAGGCACACCATGCCTGTCTAATTCTTTAATGTTTTATAGAGATGGGGGTCTTGCTATGTTTACCAGGCTGGTCTCAAACTCCTGGGCTCAAGACATCCTCCTGCCTTGGCCTCCTAAAGTGCTGGGATTACAGGCATGACCACTGTATCTGGCCCCCCAGTTTTTAAGAGAGGAAAAAAAAAGTTATCTCTTTGACTGGTTTTTATACGAAATTCAAAATAATAGATTCTTTTGGTTAGGTTGACAGTATCTCTTTGTAGTTGTAATTTCTTTATGCTATATATGACACACAGCCAACTGATCTATCGATCATCCTATAAATTTTACACAGTATAAGGAACAATGATAAGTATTCAAACATTACTTAAATTAGAAAAAGTATGACAACATTAGAATTCTAACACAGATAAAAAGCAGAGATTCCATTTTTTTTGCATTAAAAAAGGGAAGAAAAATCACATATTAGAAGCACCAAATTACTGATCCAATAAAATTTCAAGATTAAAACAATATCTGTTCAATATATTTAAAAAGTATTTTGTTATTAAGATTAGAGAAGACAATTACTTCTAGTTCATCTCTTAAGCATTAAAAGTAATTTATAATTAGAAAAACAATCCAAACTTACCTCATTTTTGTACTTAACTGTTGAGAAAGGCTTTGATCCTACCATACCTAGGAATATTAGAAAACGTAACTATATTAAACATATCTTCCTAATACTATAAAAAAAGAACAATTTCTTTTGTTTTTTTGAAGTGAAGTCTTGCTCTGTTTGCCCAAGCTGGAGTGTAGCGGCGTGATCTCAGCTCACTGCAACCTCTGCCTCCTGGGTTCAAGCAATTCTTGTGCCTCAGCCTCTCGTAGCTGGGACTACAGGCGTGTACCAACACGCCCAACTAATTTTTTTATTTTTAGTAGAGATGGGGTTTCACCATGTTGGTCAGGCTGGTCTTGAACTCCTGACCTCAAGTGATCCACCTGCCTTGGCCTCCCAAAGTGCTGGGATTACAGGCGTGAGCCATTGCGCCCAGCCGAAAAAAGAACAATTTCATGTATTTTTTTTAAATTTATTTTTATTTTTATTTATTTATTTATTTATTTTTGAGAAAGAGTTTCGCCTGTCGCCCAGGCTGGAGTGTAGTGGCAAGATCTCGGCTCACTGCAACCTCTGCCTCCCAGGTTCAAGTGATTCTTCTGCCTCAGCCTCCCGAGCAGCTGGGACTATATGTGCACGCCACCATGCCTGGCTAATTTTTGTATTTTTAGTAGAGACTGGGTTTCACCATATTGACCAGGCTGGTCTCGAACTTCTGACCTCATGATCCGCCCGCCTTGGCCTCCCAAAGTGCTTGGATTACAGCCATGAGCCACCACGCCCGGCTTATTTTTATTTTTTTATTGTTTTTCACTCTGTTGCCCAGGTTGGAGTGCAGTGGCGTGATCTCTGCCTCCTGGGTTCAAGCGATTCTCCTGCCTCAGCCTTCCAAGTAGCTGGGACCACAGGTGCGTACCACCACACCCGGCCAATTTTTGTATTTTTTTTTTTTTTTTTAGTAGAGCCGGGGTTTTGTCATGTTGGCCAGGCTGGTCTTGAACTCCTGACCTCAAGTGACCGCCTGCCTTGGCCTCCCAAAGTGCTGGGATTACAGGCGTGAGCCACCGCGCCTGGCCCATTTCACATATTTTAAATGAAGTCTTCAGTTTCTAATCATTCACTTACTGTTTTCAGAATTGGAAAGCAATTACATTAAAAAAGCAACAAATATTTAAACAAGAGTATGGGGAAATAGGTTTTCTCAAACATTACTGGTATTAACATAATTTGAAACAATCCTTCCGGAGGGCAATTTGGCTACAGCTATCAAAATGGAAAATATGTGCTTATTTCTCACCTTTTAAAATCCATTAAGTACTAACATATGTGTTTAGTTGTATGTATTAATAATGTTTATTATGGCATGGCTTATGACAGCAAAAATGAAAAACTCTGGAAACAACATACATTATCCATCAATATGGAAATGGATAAATATATTATAGTTCCCTTTTACAATGGATTCTTATACTGTATTGTTATAGAGAAAAAAGCAAATTACTGAAAAACAGATATAGGATGATCCCAGTTCTTGTTGTGGGGATAAAACTTCTAAAGTGTAAGTAAACATTGTGGGTATTTATAATTATACACACAAGACACTAATTATTTTTGTTTAGGTATGGTTGACAGATCTTTTGCTTTTTACTTTATAAACCTGTGCTCTGATTCAATGTTAAGAGTGCCTGTTCAGAAAAAATGCATTAAAGTAACAAAAGAATCTCAATTATATATGTCATTCCATTTAGACATTCAGTCATGTGCCACATACCAATGTTTTGGTCAGCAACAGACTGCATATACGACAGTGGTCCCATAAGATTATAATGCAGCTGAGAAATTTTTTTTTTTTGAGACAGTCTCCCTCTGTTGCCCATGCTAGAGTACACTGGCATGATCTTGGCTCACTGCAACCTCCACCTCCAGGGTTCAAGCGATTCTCCTGTCTAAGCTTCCTGAGTAGTTGGGACAACAGGCATGTGCCATCATGCCTGGCTTTTTTTGTATTTTTAGTAGAGACAGGGTTTCACCATGTTGGCCAAGCTGGTCTTGAACTCCTGACCTCAGGTGATCTGCCCGCCTCAGCCTCCCAAAATGCTGGGATTACAGGTGTGAGCCACTGTGCCCTGCCAGAGCTGAGAAATATCGATTGCCTAGTTGTTGCCCTCATGTCAAGAGTGTAACACATTATCTTTTCTATGTTTAGATATACAAATAACATTGTGTTACAACTGTCTACAGTAATCAGTACAGTCACATGCTGTGCAGGTTTGCAACCTGGGAGCAATAAGCTATACCACATAGCCTAGGTGTGTAGTAGGCCATACAACTAGATTTGTTTAAGTACACTCTGATTGCACAACACAATCACCTAACAATGCATTTCTCAGAATGTAATCTGTCACCAAGTGACACATGACTGTAATACTGTGGTCAGTCACAAAATAAAATGCAAAGCTAATTTACCTATTTCTGTAGTACCTCTTTGCTGCTTATGTTTACTCAGCCCTTCCATGACATCTTGAATTCGCCAAAGCTCTTTCTGAATCTGTGCACGCTGAATTCCTGCTGATTCCGTCTATCAGTAAAAATGGATAGACCATATGTAAGAAAAAAAATCATTTACCGAAGTTAAATGATTATATATTAATTATATAAATTATATTTAAAAATGTAAATTGCAGTGAATTAAGTGTTATGAATATTTAATATGATTGATGTGACTCTCCCAATTTTGCAATTCCAGTGGCAAATATAAAAGACTGAGCAGAGCAAGAAAAATATTTAATTTTCATACTTAAATATACGATTTTAAATCTTTCCAATAAGCTTTGTCTTGCATTATTTATGATACCAGGAAGGCATATTGATTAAAAGGGACCAAAAATGGAAAATACAAACAGAGAGAATGAAAACAGAGCAGAAACAAACCTCAAAAGAAAAAATAATTTCTGGGAGGGGGAGATGTGGCAGGGCATTGGGGAACAGGTGACAAATGGAAGGTGTACTAACTTCCTAGGTTATAGAACATAAAAACAACAACAAAGGGACAGGCCGGGCGCGGTGGCTCACGCTTGTAATCCCAGCACTTTGGGAGGCTGAGGCGGGCGGATCACGAGGTCAGGAGATCGAGACGACGGTGAAACCCCGTCTCTACTAAAAATACAAAAAATTAGCCGGGCGTGGTGGCGGGCGCCTGTAGTCCCAGCTACTCGGAGAGGCCGAGGCAGGTGAATGGTGTGAACCCGGGAGGTGGAGCTTGCAGTGAGCCGAGATTGCGCCACTGCACTCCAGCCTGGGCGACAGAGTGAGACTCCATCTCAAAAAAAAAAAAAAAAAAAACAACAACAAAGGGACAACTAACAAAATATATCAAGATGAGTTTTGACTGACAGAGTTTAAATATATTTTTTTATTTTTATTTTTTTTTGAGACAGAGTCTTGCTCTGTCGCCCAGGCTGGAGTGCAGTGGCAAGCTCTCAGTTCACTGCAGCCTCTGCCTCCTGGGCGCAAGTGATTCTGCTGCCTCAGCTTCCTGAGTAGCTGGGATTACAGTGCGTGCCATAATTTTGTATTTTGTGCAATGGCACAATCTCAGCTCACTGCAGCCTCCACCTCCCGGGTTCAAGCGATTGCCCTGCCTCAGCCTCCCAAGTAGCTAGGATTACAGGCATGTGCCACCACACCTGGCTAATTTTGTATTTTTAGTAGAGACAGGGTTTCACCATGTTGGCCAGGCTGGTCTCGAACTCCTGACTTCAGGTGATCTGCTCTCCTCGGCCTCCCAAAGTGCTGGGATTACAGGTGTGAGCCACTGCGGCCAGCCAATTTTCTTACTTTTAATATTCCACATCATGCCCTCAGTTTAAATACACTAACTGAAACCAAAATAAGATTACATTGGTTTTCTCTGAGATTCTATTAGAAATCTATGACTCTTATTCATAAATAGGGTAATAATAACACCATTCTGGATAATAATAAACACTATTCTAGGAATGCAACTTTATTTTTAAAAATAGGGAATGACATACAAAAACTGTCACATTGCCTAGAACAGTATTTTCTTTCACTGAGTATCAGTTATTAATGACTAGAGATATTAGAATATAATCAGTATCGCATCAATATGCTAAAAAAGTCCTCTAAGGGGTAGAAATATGTTTTCAGCCAGGCACAGTGGCTCACACCTATAATCCCAGCACTTTGGGAGGCTGAGGTGGGCAGATTGCTTAAGCTCAGGAGTTCAAGACCTGCCTGGGCAACACAGAAAAACCCCACCTCTACCAAAAACACAAAAACTTAGCTGGGCGGGGTGGTGTACGTCTGTGGTCCCAGCTACTTGGGAGGCTGAGGTGAGAGGATCACTTGAGCCTGGGGTAAGAGGTTGCAGTGAGCCAAGATCGTGCCACTGTCCTCCAGCCTAGGTGACAGAGTGAGACTCTGTCACAGGGGAAAAAAAAAAGCAATATGTTTTCAAAGTCTTCCAAGCACTTGGGAGTTGATCAAAAGATTAAAAAAAGAAAAAGAAAATGAAAAAGAAAAAACTCAAGAAAAAAAGTCTATAAGCCTAAAGACTATGAATTAATGCTGCTCCAAAAAGGCACCACATAACCTAAGTTATCTAGTTTTCCAAGCTACAGCCTGGAAGCATCAAAAAGTAAAAAAAAAAAGAAAGTACCCATGCAAGAGCCAAACACAACGACAGCCCAGAGATGTAAATACTGACACAGAGGATGGGAAGATTACTATAAATAACAGATCCTTGCACATCTATATACATGTATTACTTTTATAAAATTTAAATGATATATATATATATATATATATAGACACATTTCTGCCAATCTGAAAGGGTATACAATGCAAATCTAATTTTTGTTTTATTTGCATTTCACTGGTTACTACTGACTTTGAACTATTTTTCCTTTTCTTTCATTTTTTTTGAGACCGAGTCTCACTCGGCCACCCAGGCTGGAGTGCAGCGATGGGATCTTGGGTCACTGCAACCTCTGCCTCCTGGGTTCAAGCAATTCTCCTGCCTCAGCCTCCCAAGTAGCTGGAATTACAGGTGTGTCACACCATGCCCAACTCTCTTTTTTTTTGTATTTTAGTAGAGATGAGGTTTCGCTATGTTGGCCAGGCTGGTCTCGAACTCCTGACCCTCAAGTGATCTGTCTGACTTGGCCTCCCAAAGTGCTGGGATTACAGGCATACGCCACTGTGCCCGGCCAACTTTGAACTATTTTTCAAACACTTGTTAGTAATTTGAGTTTTCCTATGATTAGTTACTCACGTTCTTTGTATGTTTTTCTAATGGACTATTTCTCCAAATCAAAAAGAAAAACTTCCTTGCAAATCTAGATAGTTATCCCTTGTTGAATTTTTGAGGTCAAACATACATCCACCCAGTAGGTCATCTTTTTACTTTGTCTGTGTTGCCTTCATTGAGGGTAAATTAGCCAAATGTTGCTCAACAATTCTCTCTCTCTCTTTCTCTCTCTGCTTTGTGGATATTCATGGTCTGCTGCTAAACTCTCTATTCTGTTCCATTGGTCTATTTTTTCCTGTACCATGTTTAACACCATAGTTTTGCATTATGTTTCCTTGTTTATTTATTTAACAAACACTTATATAGTGTGTTTTATATGCCTGGTTTTATTCTACATGCTGCAAAAATATAAACATATTTATCCTCATAATAACCTAGCAGGAGTAGGTATTATTTTATTTTATAGTTGTGGAAACTGAGACCCAGAGTTGCTATGTAACTGGTCTAAGGCTGTATATGCAATGTTACCATTCATAGAGTACGACTTCTAGTTCTTTTATTTTTTTTTTGAAATGTCTTAACTACTTGTGGTTTTTATACCTTAAAAATATTAGAACCATTTCAGAAATTTCTTTAGAAAATTCTACTGGAAATTTGGTTGTAATAAAATTGCATTTACGCGAAGAATTTTCATTGTGATAATGTTAAATCAGACCATCCATGAATATGGTATACCAATTATACCTCTCCATTAATTCAGGTCTTCTCTTACATCCTGTAATAAGGTTACTAAGTTTTCATAATAAATATATTTTTTGGCAGTTTAAATCTGGGATTGGCAAATTTCTGTGGCCTGCAGCCTCTTTTGGTACGGCCTGTGAGTTAAGAACAAATTTTACAATTTTTAAGAAGTCATAGCCAGGCACAGGTGGCTTATGCCTGTAATCCTTGCACTCTGGGAGGCTGAGGCGGGCAGATCACCTGAGGTCAGGTGTTCAAGACCAGCCTGGCTAACATGGCGAAACCTTGTCTCTACTAAAAATACAAAAGTTAGCCAGGTATGGTGGCATATGCCTGTAATGCCAGCTACTAGGAAGGCTGAGGCAGGAGAATCACTTCAACGTGAGAGGCGGAGGTTGCAGTGAGCAGAGATCACACCACTGCATACCAGCCTGGGCAACAAGACTGAAACTCTCTCTCAAAAAAAAAAGAAGTTATAAAATAACAAAAAAATTAAATAATATGTGACAGATTTGGCCTTTTACAGAAAGTTTGCTGACGTCTAGTTATATCTTAGGTATTTATAGCTATTTTTCTAGTGTATTTAGTATCTCATTTTTGTAGCTGATTTCTTATTTTTTTTTTTTTTTGAGATGGACTTTTGCCCATCACTCAGGCTGGAGTGCAATGGTGTGATCTCGGATCACTGCAACCTCCGCCTCCCAGGTTGAAGTGATTCTCCTGCCACAGCCTCCCGAGTAGCTGGGATTACAGGTGCCTGTAGCTGATTATTGTAGCTGATTACTGACAGTGTAACTTCAGTGTCCAATACAAAAGTCCCAGCCACATGTGGCCATTTAAATTTAGATAAACTGGGCTTGGTGACTCAAGCCTGTAATCCCAGCACTTTGTGTTTTTTTTTTTTGAGACAGAGTCTCCCTTTGTCTCCTAGGCTGGCATACAGTTGCGTGATCTCCACTCCACTGCAATCTCTGCCTCCCAGGCTCAAGCGATTCTCCTGCCTCAGCCTTCCAAGTAGCCGGGACCACAGGTGCTCAACTAATTTTTGTATTTTTGTAGAGGTGGGGTTTCACTGCGCTGGCCAGGCTGGTCTCAAACTTCTGGCCTCAAGTGATCCTCCTGCCACGGCCTCCCAAAGTGCTGGGATTACAGGCATGAGCCACTGTGCCCAGCCAATCCCAGAACTTTGGAAGGCTGAGGGAGGAGGATCGCTTGGGCCCAGGAGTTCAAGGTTTCATCTGGGATCATGCTACTGCACTCCAGCCTGGGTGACAGAACAAAACCCTGATTCAATAAACAAGTAAATAAATTTAGATAGTTAACACGAATACAACTAAAAGTTCAGTTTTAGTTGTATAGTCACAATAGTCACATTTCATATGCCCAACAACACATGTGGCCAGTACTATGCTGGACAGCACAGATAGAGGGCAGCTGAATTTCTGATTCAACCTTACTAATCTTTTTTTTTTTTTTTTTTTTTTTGGATGGAGCTTCGCCCTTGTTGCCCAGGGTGGAGTACAAATGGTGCGACCTCAGCTCCTGGCAACCTCCACCTTCTGGGTTCAAGTGATTCTCCTGCCTCAGCCTCCAGAGTAGCTGGGATTACAGATGCCCACCACTAAGCTCGGCTAATTTTGTATTTTTATTTATATTTTTAAATTTAATTTAATTTTATTTTTTTTGAGACAGAGTCTTGCTGTCGCCCAGGCTGGAGTGCAGTGGCGCGATCTCGGCTCACTGCAGGCTCTGCCCCCTGGGGTTCACGCCATTCTCCTGCCTCAGCCTCCCGAGTAGCTGGGACTACAGGCGCCCGCCACCTCGCCCGGCTAGTTTTTTGTATTTTTAGTAGAGACAGGGTTTCACTGTGTTAGCCAGGATGGTCTTGATCTCCTGACCTCGTGATCTGCTTGTATTTTTATTTATATTTTTAAATTTAATTTAATTTTATTTTTTTTGAGACAGAGTCTTGCTGTCGCCCAGGCTGGAGTGCAGTGGCGCGATCTCGGCTCACTGCAGGCTCTGCCCCCTGGGGTTCACGCCATTCTCCTGCCTCAGCCTCCCGAGTAGCTGGGACTACAGGCGCCCGCCACCTCGCCCGGCTAGTTTTTTGTATTTTTAGTAGAGACAGGGTTTCACTGTGTTAGCCAGGATGGTCTTGATCTCCTGACCTCGTGATCTGCCCGCCTTGGCCTCCCAAAGTGCTGGGATTACAGGCGTGAGCCACCGTGCCCGGCTAATTTTGTATTTTTAGTAGAGATGGGGTTTCACAGTCTTGGCCAGGCTGGTCTTGAGCTCCTGACCTCGTGATCCTGGCTAATTTTGTATTTTTTAGTAGAGATGGGGTTTCTCCATGTTGGTCAGGCTGATTGGTCTCGAACTTAACTAATTTTTCATTCATTGTATTGATTTGTCTGTTAAGTCCAGGCATTTCCAACTAAAATGTTCAAATTTACATTGTGTCATAAGCATGACGTAACTTTTATTATTTTCTTAAACATATATTATCTGCATTCCTCAGAGCAACATTTTAAGACAAGTATTATTATTTCTCTTTTCTTTTTCTTTTTTTGAGATAGAATCTCGCTCTGTCGCCCAGGCTGGAGTACAGTGGTGCGATCTCAGCTCACTGCAACCTCCACCTCGTGGGTTCAAGTGATTCTCCTGCCTCAGCCTCCCAAGTAGCTGGGATTACAGATGCCTGCCACTACACCTAATTTTTGTATTTATAGTAGAGACAGGGTTTCGTCATGTTGGCCAGGCTGGTCTCGAACTCCTGACCTCAGGTGATCTACCCACTTCAGCCTCTGAAAGTGCTGGGACCATAGGCGTGAGCCACTATGCCCGGCCAAGTACTATTATTTCTATTTTACAGATAAGAAAACTAACCCTTGGAACTAGGTCTCAGATGTGTTTGCTTATTAACTGGATTCTTTATAGCAAATGGTGCTGTATCTTCCCCTATTCTAATAATATGTCAGTCAAGTCAACAGGCCAAATGTAACTTCACAAAATGGGAGACATTTAATACAGAAGGATTAGAATAATTTTATTAAGAAGATAAAATATTGGCTGGGAGCAGTGGCTCACGCCTGTAATCCCAGCACTTTGGGAGGCCGAGGCAGGTGGATCACCTGAGGTCAAGAGTTTGAGACCAGCCTGATTAACATGCAGAAACCCAGTCTCTACAAATAAATAAATAAATAAATAAATAAATAAATAAATAAATAAAAATTAGCTGGGCTTGGTGGTGCATGCCTGTGATCCCAGCTACTCAGGAGGCTGAGGCAGGAGAATCGCTTGAACCCGGGAGGCAGAGGTTGCGGTGAGCCAAGATCGTGCCATTGCTCTCCAGCCTGGGCAACAAGAGCAAAACTCTCTCTCAAAAAAAAAAAAAAAAAAAAAAAAAAGATAAAATATTCATTATTTGATAAATCCATATAATTCAACATCTCAACACCAAGTGACACAGATGGACCTGTGAAAGGATATGAAACCATGTTTTTAGGAAACTGTAGAGCTGAGACCGAAAGGAGCACAGAACACTCCGGGGCTCACCATATGCCCAACAGAACAAAGAACTCTTAAACTTAAGAGGGGATAGTCTACTTTGTGAGTAGTAAGATTCCTGTCAGGCCGGGCGCGGTGGCTCACGCTTGTAATCCCAGCACTTTGGGAGGCCGAGGGGGGCGGATCATGAGGTCAGGAGATCGAGACCACAGTGAAACCCCGTCTCTACTAAAAATACAAAAAAATTAGCCGGGCTCCAGTATCGAGAGGTGAGGCAGAGAATGGGTGAACCGGAGGAGTTGCAGTGAGCCTGGCCATGCATCCAGCCTGGCAAAAGATTCCTGTCATTAAAAGTATTCAAATCCAGGTCTCAGATAGGCAATAATGTAAAAACTGTTATGGGTATGCGTAAATCTAACAAGGTGGATTGTACAGTACCAGTAAAAACAGTTAAAACAATATAAAGAATTTTATACTTTTGTACCTGAACTTCACCAAGGTGATCCAGCTGCTCTTGCATCTGGTTCCTGGTAACAGTTACATCGTATTCTAACTTATCATATTCCCTCCATGCTCGTTCCAATTCCTAAAACCAAAAAGTGTTAATTACTTTATGGGAAAAAATGTGCTTTTATGGTGTTATCACTCCAACTGTAACTTTCTAGATTTTAGAAAGTCGTATAGTTTATAGTTACCAAAACAGGAATTTTTATAACCATTTTTGTTCCTTTTTAAAACTCAATTCAACAAAAATTTACTAAGCAACCTAAGTATTACTGTGCTGCTGTTTATTTCCTAAAATGTAGAAGAGGCATAAATAAAGCATTTTCTTTTTTTTTTTTTTTTTGAGACGGATCTTTCCCAGGCTGGAGATTTCGGTCACTGCAACCCCCTCCGACCCACCACGCCCGGCTAATTTTTTGTATTTTTAGTAGAGACGGGGTTTCACCGTGGTCTCGATCTCCTGACCTCGTGATCCGCCCGCCTCGGCCTCCCAAAGTGCTGGGATTACAAGCGTGAGCCACCGCGCCCGGCCTATAAAGCATTTTCTTATCTGTCTTCATTAAAAGTTCTCCATGAATGAAAATACTTTGTATTTTAGCATATTGGAATTTCAATAACATCGGAGGCTTGACAAGACTTTACTTACAATAAGCTTATAGTAATACAACAAAACAAATGAATTTAGCTAGCTATGTAAACAATTCAGTGAATTCTGTTTGTGAAGACTCAGTATAGACACTATTACCCATCTGTACTTTTCTCCTTTGGAAAAAAAATCACCCCCAAACCAATAATATCACAGAGAAGATTTTGATGTTTGGTCTTTAACAGCTTGTCATTTGTTGAATATAGAATAATTCTAGAGGTGCTTAAAAATACATCATCTGCCAGACTCAGTGGCTCACATCTGTAATCTCAGCACTTTGGGAGGCTGACAGGGGCAGATCACTTGAGCTCAGCAGTTTGAGACCACCCTGGCCAACATGGTGAAACCCTGTCTCTAATGAAAACACAAAAATTAGCTGGGCCCGATGACTTGTGCCTGTGGTCCTAGCTACTTGGGAGCCTGAGGAGGGAGAATCGCTTGAACCTAGGAAGCAGAGGTTGCAGTGAGCTGAGATTGCGCCTCAGGAGGCTGAGGCAGGCAGATCATGAGGTCAGGAGTTTGAAACTACCTGACCAACATAACGAAACCCTGTCTCTATTAAAAATACAAAAAAAAAAAAAAAAAAGCCAGGCGCAGTGGCAGGCGCCTGTAATCCCAGCTGCTTGGGAGGCTGACGCAGGATAATCGCTTGAACCTGGGAGGCGGAGGTTGCAGTGAGCCGAGATTGCGCCATTGCACTCCACCCTGGGTGACACTGAGAGACTCTGACTCAAAAAAAAAAAAAAATAAAGTAAAAGAAAAAAAATGAAGAGCTATCTTATTTTGTATATTCTGTAACTTAACTTAAAATAACTTTAGAAAATTTAGGTGATTGGCTGGGTGTGGTGGTTCTTGCCTGTAATCCTAGCACTTTGGGAGGCTGAGGCAGGTGGATCACTTGAGCCCAGGAGCTCGAGACCAGCCTGGGCAACATAGAGAGACCCCATCTCTACGAAAAAATACAAAAATTATCCGGGTGTGGTGGCGCTTGCCTGTGGTCCCAGCTACTTGGGGCAGGGCTGAGGTGGGAGGATTGCTTGATCCCAGAGGCAGAGGTTGCAGTGAGCCAAAATTGTGCCAGTGCACTCCAGTGTGGGTGACAGATGAAGACCATGTCTCCAAAAAGAAAAAAAAAAAAAAAAATTGAAGCTATCTTGCCAGTCTTTTTTCTTTTTAAATAAAAAAAAATCTTAGGTGAAGAAAAATTATTCAAAATGTACTGGGAAAACAGATGTGTGCCATCACCCCTATGCCTGGCTAATATGTTGTGTGTGTGTGTGTGTGTGTGTGTGTGTGTGTGTGTGTGTGTGTGTATATATATATATATATTTATTTATTTATTTTTGGTAGAGACAGGATTTTGCCATGTTGCCCAGGTTGGTCTCTAACTGCTGGTCACAAGTGATTCCACCAGCCTTGGCCTCTCAAAGTGCTGAGATTACAGGTGTGAGCCACCACACCTGGTCAGCAAATTCTTTTTACATGAATAAATATGAAAATTAATTTCCTT
Source organism: Hylobates moloch (assembly GCF_009828535.3). NCBI lineage: Eukaryota > Metazoa > Chordata > Mammalia > Primates > Hylobatidae > Hylobates > Hylobates moloch. The sequence goes on along the minus strand of NW_026652283.1, from coordinate 18,031,987 downwards.
TAACAAAAATTAATTCTAGCCATGGTTTAATTTGTGTGCACCACAAAAACTGCAAATTTAAATAGTGAGTCTTTGATGGCTTTAGGGAGGGTAAATGAAGACAACAGATCCAATGACAGCCCAGTGGCTAAGAGGATATTACAGGCTAACACCTAAGCTCCCTTGTGGAAATGCCAGGGTTCAGGGTAGGCTTAACTGCACTGCAGAGGCATTTAAGTATAAGAACATTTCAGGATGGTAGGAATCCTTCTCTTTCTTAAAGAAACATTAAAAATACAGATTGGGAGCTAGACATTCCTTTATCAATATTTTGGAAGTGAAGACGCACAGTATACTTTCAATTTTCCTAACGTGGAGAGTCCTGCCACTGAACTGGCCCAAGTCCTGTAATCCTGCTAGGCCTACCTGTTTCTGTCTTTACCTCAGCTCCTCAAACATGATTACCAGATGGGTAGGAACACAAGACAACAGAGGACAGCGAGGAAAGGGCAGCAATGGCACAACACATTTCCTCCCAACATCTGGCTGGGTATTTCATTAAAGAATCTACTAGATTATATGAGTACCATGCTAATAATCTTTAAATATGACCTTACTTATTTGTGGTCAAGAAGCAAATATAGCAAGATAATTTAAAAGGGCTAATACTTTTCAAATATACAATTACCTTAAAATCTCAAGTACTTGCCACAAGATAGTGCTTTCAATAAAAAGTAGAGAATGACAAGCTATACAGTTAAGAGAATAAATGAAGGCCAGGTGCAGTGGCTCACGCCTGTAATCTCAGCACTCTGGGAGGCTGAGGCAGGGGGATCACGAGGTCAGGAGTTTAAGACCAGCCTGGTCAACATAATGAAACCCTGTCTCTACTAAAAATACAAAAAAATTATCTGGGCATGGTGGTGGGTGCCTGTAGTCCCAGCTACTTGGGAGGCTGAGGCAGGAGAATCGCTTGAACCTGGGAGATGGAGGTTGCAGTGAGCCGAGATGGTGTCACTGCACTCCAGCTCCAGCGACAGTGCGAGACTCCGTCTCAAAAAAAAAAGAGAGAGAATGAATGAACTCTTTTTTGAGATGGAGTCTTGTGATGTCGCCTAGGCTGGAGTGCAGTGGCACGATCTCAGCTCACTGCAACCTCTGCCTCCTGGGTTCAAGTGATTCTTCTGCATCAACCTCCAGAGTAGCTGGGATACTTGGGACTACAGGTGCGCACCACCACACCTGGATAATTTTTTTTTATTTTTAGTAGAGATGTGGTTTCACCGTGTTAGCCAGGATGGTCTCAATCTCCTGACCTCATGATCTGCCCGCCTCAGCCTCCCAAAGTGCTAGGATTACAGCCATGAGCCACCTGTGGCCAGCCTTCTTTTTTTTTTAGATGGAGTTTCACTCTTGTTGCCCAGGCTGGACTGTAATGGTGTGATCTCGGCTCACCGCAACCTCTGCCTCCAGGGTTCAAGCGGTTCTCCTGCCTCAGGCTCCTGAGTAGATGGGATTACAGGCATGCACCACCATATCCGGCTAATTTTTGTATTTTTAGTAGAGATGGGGTTTCTCCATGTTGGTCAGGCTGGTCTTGAACTCCTGACCTCAAGTGATCTGCCCGCCTCAGCCTCCCAAAGTGCTGGGATTACAGGCCTGAGCCACCGTGCCCGGCCTGAATGAATTCTTTCAATCTGGAACTATATGGATGAACCTCGTAAGTTAAAGGAAGCCAGGCAAAGAGTATATGTTTACACTTCACATAAAGTTCAAGCCTGAGTGCAGTGGCTCATGCCTGTAATCCCAGCAGTTTAGGAGGCTGAGATGGATGGATCGCTTGAGCCCAGGAATCTGAGACCAGCCTAGGCAACATGGTGAAATCCCATCTCTGCAAAGTATACAGAAATTAGGTATGGTGGCGCATGTCTGTAGTCCCAGCTACTTGGGAGGCTGAGGTGAGAGGATTGCTTGAGTGAGGTGGAGGTTGCAGTGAGCCTAGATTGTGCCATTGTACTCCAGCCTGCGTAAGAGACTTTGTCTCCAAAAAACAAGTTCAAAAATAGGCAAAACTCATCTATAGTTTAAATGTCAGGTGCTAGGCTATAGCTACTCAGGAGACTGGGCAGGGGGAGGATCACTTGAGGCTAAGAGTTGGAGGCTGTGGTGTGCTACAACTGCACCTGTGAATAGCCACTGCACTCCCATCTGGGCAATATAGCAATACCCTGTCTCTAAAACAATTTAAAAAAATTAAAGGAAAAGAAAAAAGTCTGGTAGTGTTCCTTTTGGGAGAGGAGCCTCTGGCATGCTAGTAAAATTCAATGTCTCGATATAGATATTGGCTAAACTCCTAAACTGTGTGCTTTCCTGAGAACATGTTATATTCCAAGAAAAGAAAAAAATAGTGTACGTGTTGGGCAGGAGGAGGGACTGCTGCAGAGTCTTCTAGAGATAGGGTTTTGCTCTGCTGCCCAGGCTAGAGTGCAGTGGCATGATCATAATTCACTGCAGCCTTGAACTCCTGGGCTCAAGCGATCCTCCTGCCTCAGTCTCCCAAGTAGCTAGGACTACAGGTTTGCACCACCATGCCCAGATAATTTTTTAATTTGGGGTTTCACCATGTTGCTCAGGCTGGTCTTGAACTCCTGGGCTCAAGCAATCTTTCCAAAGAACTGGGATTACAGGTGTGAGCCTCTGTGCCAGGCCAGACTTTTTTCTTACTCTGTCACCTGGGCTGGAGTGCAGTGGTGTGATCTCAGCTCACTGCAGCCTCAACTCCCCAGGCTCAAGCAATCCTCCCACCTTGGTCTCCTGAGTAGTACAGGTGCACATCACCATGCTGGGCTATTGTTTTTTAATCTTTTGTAAACTTGAGGTCTCACTATGTTGTCCAGGCTGGTCTTGAACTCCTAGGCTAAAGCAATTCTCCTGCCTCAGCCTCTCAAAGTGCTGGGATTACATGTAGGAGCCAGCAGGCCTGGCCAAGATTTAAAAAAAAAAAAATTGTCTAAGTTTAGGGTATGGAACAAGTAAATTTTAATAGTGCTTACTTCTATATAGTCTGTACTGAGACAAGACTTGGCTATTGTGTAGGGGAGAAAGTGAAGTAGGTCTAAATACTTAAATGTAATGAAATTCCAGATTTCCAAAAAAATCAGTTAAAGATTTTAATATTTAGCTAGACAGCTATACAGCAGATATATACTATGTCCTTTATTAAGAAAGGATTAATGGCCAGGCATGGTGGCTTATGCCTGTAATCCCAGCAGTTTGGGAGGCTGAGGTGGGAGAATCTCCTGAGCTCAGGAATTCAAGACCAGCCTGGGCAACATAGGGAGATCTCATCTCTACAAAAAAATTCTATTAAAAAAAAAAATCAAAACTAATGATGCATTTCCAAGTTTTTAATATAAGGAAAACTTTCCTTTTCTTATCTAAAATCAATGGCAATTTACAACAAAATCTACTCAAGGGAATGGTTACACAATACACTAGACACAAATCTCAAATTCTTTCCTCTGTATTTTACTGTCACATTGCCTCTTTTTTTAATTATCAAGTAAATATTGTAAGACTATAGGTGGCTATAGTAAAAAAAGGTAAATAATTACTATTATTCTTAGAGCTAATAAACTGTTTTACTTCTGGTTTGCTTCTCAATTATGGTTTCTAAGTTTTAATTTAAGAAATGTCAATTCATTTTTCTGCTTTTCATTAAAAAATAAAACCTGTAACTTTGGAAAAGTATTGACATAGGTTTTTAATATCAAAATGAGGGAGAGGCAATAGATGTAGCATAATTACTCATTAACTTCCTAATTTAAACTCAAACATCTCTTTCCAACTTTAATTAATATTACAAATTAATGCCCACCACTATATCTTGGAAAATTAAAGCCTTATGATATTTAAATTAATTTTACTGGTATATTTCGAGGATCAGGCAAAAAAATTAAAATGTTAATTTTTTGGTCACTAATACCCCACCATAACAGTCCTGCCAACTGGTATTAGAAGCAGTTGATTTTTCAGGTCAATCAAAAGAAAGTTATGTCTGATTTATTCATTTTTTTCATTTTACCTTCAGGATGTAGAGATTTCCTGGCTCACATTTGAAGAACGTGCTTAATTATTTGAGGAGTTTTTAAAAAAATAATTTTTTTTTAACGAATTTATACTTGTCATGTAACTGCTTCTCAAATAAAATCACTACTTATTAAGCACATGGCATGCCTCTTATTATACTATCTAATGACTACACTGGCTTTTTTTAACCTAAAAAGGTGTTTACGTTTTTTAATTATTTTTTCACTTAGCCTTGGACTTGAAACACACTAAAAAGATGTTTAAAAGGGCACCAACTCAAACTATAAAGTGAGGCTCAACTATCAGCCACAATTATAAAGCTATTCATATTTTAAATTTCTAGTTTATGACCACAATTGTAGTCATTCTATGTTTTAGCTATTTGTAATCTTTAACTCTCGTGTTTAGTTTCTTCTCTAATGTTTTCTATGAAACAAAACTTGCTTTTTATTGTTAAAAATTCTAGATATAATAAAAATAGAAAGGCTAGCACACAGGGGAAGATTTAAATAAATAACTATTACTGTGCCACACTTCTGTTGGCTTTTTTGTGGATTTTCTTCTGTTTTGTTTTTTGAGACGGGGTGTCACTTTGTTGTCCGGGACCTCTCTGGGCTCAGGTCACCCTGCTGCCTCAGCCTCCGGAGTAGTTGGCACTCCAGGCACACGCCACTGTGCTCGGCTAGTTTTTTTTTTTTTTTTTTTTTGTAGAGATGGAGTTTCACCATATTGCTTAGGATGGTCCCAAACTCCTGGGCTCAAGTAATCTGCCTACCTCAGCCTCCCAAAGTGCTAGGGTTACAAGCGTGAGCCACCACACCAGCCTGGGGGAAACCAAAAGTTGGTTCTCTGAAAACAAAAACAAGATTGACAGACTGTTAGCTAGAATAATAAAGAAAAAAAGAAGATCCAAATAAGCACAATGAGAAGCAACAAAGGTGACATTACAATGGATCCCACAGACATACAAAGGATTCTTAGAGATGATTACGAACACCACTATGCACACAAACTAGAAAATCTAGATGAAATAGATAAATTCCTGGAAATATACAATCTCCCAAGATTGAATCAGGAAGAAACTGAAACACTTAACAGATCAATATTGAGTTTTGAAATTGAATCTGTAATAAAAGACCTGCCAAACAAAAAAAGGCACGGATCAGATGGATTCACAGCCGATTTCTACCAGATGTACAAAGAGCTGGTATTAATTCTACTGAAACTATTCCAAAAAAATAAGAAGGAGGGTCTCTTTTTTAACTCATTCTATGAAGCCAACATCACCCTGATACCAAAACTTGGTAAAGACACAAAGGAGAAAGAAAACAAAGGCTGATATCCCTGATGAACATACATGCAAAAATCCTCAACAAGATACCAGCAAGCCAAATTCAGCGGCATATCAAAAAGTTAATTCACCATGATAAAGTAGGCTTCATTTCTAAGATGCAAGATTGGTTCAACATATGCAAATCATAAATGTGAGTCAACAAGTAAACAGAATAAAAAGCAAAAAACATATGATCATCTCAGTAGACATGGAAAAGGATTTTGATAAAACCCAGCATCTCTTCATGATAAAAACCCTTAAGAAATAAATCCATATTGAAGGAATATGCCCTAAAATAGTAAAGGCCATCTATGACAAATACACAGCCAACATCACACTGAGATGGACAAAAACTGGAAGCATTTCTCTTGAGAACTGGAAAAAGACAAGGATGCCCACTCTCACCACTCCTACTCAACATAGTACTGGAAGTCCTAGTCAGAGCAATCAGGCAAGAGGAAGAAATAAAATGCATCCAAATAGGAAAAGAAGTCAAATTACCTCTCTTCACGGACAATGTGATCTACACCTAGAAAACTCTAAAGACCCTATCAAAAGGCTCCTACAACTGATAAATGACTTCAGGAAAGTTTCAGGACACAAAATCAACGTATAAAAACCACTGGCATTTCTATACACCAATAATGTTCAAGCTGAGAGCCAAATCAATAATGCAATCCCATTTATAATACACACGCGCGCACACACACACACACACACACACACACACACACACTCCTAGGAATGCATCTAACCAAGTAGGTGCAAGATGTCTGTAAGAAGAACTACAAAACACTGTTGAAAGAAATCATAGATGATGCAAACCAATGGAAAAACATTCCATGCTCACGGATTAGAAGAATCAATATTGTTAAAATGGTCATACTGCCCAAAGCAATCTACAGATTCAATGTCATTCCTATCAAACTACCATCATTTTTCACAGAACTAGAAAAAAATTCTTAAATTCATATCGAACCAAGAGTCCAAACAGATAAAGCAATCCTAAACAAAAACAAAGCCAGAGGCATTATACTACCTGACTTCAAACTATACTATAAGGCTACAGACTAAAACTTCATGGTACTGGTACAAAAACAGACGCAGACCAAGGGAACAGAATATAAAACCCAGAAGTTAAGCCACACACCTATGGCCATCTGATATTTGATCAAATTGACAAAAATAAGCAATGGGGAAAGAGCTTCTTATTCAATAAATGGTGCTGGAATAGCTGGCTAGCCATATGCAGAAGAATGAAACTGACCCGTTACTTTCACCATATACAAAAATTAACTCAAGATGGATTAAAGATTTAAGTGTCAGGCCTCAAACTATAAGAATCCTTTAGCCAGGCATGGTGGCTCACACCTATAATTCCAGTACTATGGGAGGCCGAAGTGGGCAGATCACATGAGGCTTGGAGTTTGAGACCAGCCTGGCCAACATGGTGAAACCCTGTCTCTACCGAAAATACAAAAAGTAGCCAGGCTTGGTAGTGGGCATTTATAATCCCAGCTACTTGGGAGGCTGAGGCACGAGAATTGCTTGAACTTGGGAGGTGGAGGTTGCAGTGAGCAAAGATCGTGCCACTGCACTCTAGCCTGGGCAACAGAGTGAGTCTCTGTCTCAAAAAAAAAAAAAAAAAAAAAACCAAAAAACAAAAAACAAAAAAGAAGAAAAAAGAAAAAAGTAATAGCAACAAAAACAAAAAGTGACAAGTGGGAGCTAATTAAAGAGCTTCTGTAAAGCAAAAGAAACTATCAATGGAGTAAACAGCCTACAGAATGAGAGAAAATACTCACAAACTATGCATCCGACAAAGATTGAATATCCAGAATCTATAAGGAGCTTAAGCAATTGAACAAGGAAAAAACAAAACAACTCTTTTAAAAAATGGGCAAAAGACATGAACAGACACTTAAAGGAAGACATACAAGTGGATAATAAGCATATAAAAATGCTCCATATCACTAATCATCAGAGAAATACAAATTAAAATCACAATGAGATACCACCTCACATTCATCAGAATGGCTACTATTAAAATGTAAAAAAAAAACAAACAAACAGATGCTGGCAAGACTGCAGAGAAAAGGAAATGCTTTTAACAGTGAGTGGAGATATAAATTAGTTTGGCCACTATGGACAGCAGTTTGGAGATTTCTCAAAGAACTCAAATCAGAAGTACCACCTGACCCAGTAATTGCATTGACTGGTATATATCCAAAAGTATATCCAAAAGAAAGCAAATCTTTCTACCAAACATACACATGCACTTGCATGTTCACCACAGAACTATTTACAATAGCAAAGACATGGAACCAACCTAGATGCCCATCAATGGTGGACTGGATAAAGAAAATGTGGTACATGTATACCATGGTACTACACAACTATAACAAAGAATGAAATCATGTCCTTTGCACCATCATGGATGCAGCCAGAGGCCATTATCCTAAGTAAATTAATGCAGGAAAAGAAAACCAAATACCTTATGTTCTCACTTACAGGTGGAAGCTAAACACTGGTACTCATGGACATAAAGATGGTAACAGTAAAACTGGGGACTACTGAGGGTGGGGAAAGAATGGGGTATAAAGGTTGAAATCGGGTACTATGCTAGGTACCTGGGTGATGGGCTCATTCATACTCCAAACCTCAGCATCACACAACAGACAAAGTTAACAAACCTACACATGTACCCCCAAACCTAAAATAAAATAAAAATAAATAAAAAGTATAGGGAACACTGCTTTACATGTTTCCCTTGCGCTAATCCTAGTTTTGTGTACTTTTGTGGCCTACCAGGTAAGGAGAAGATGTTTTCAGAACCACAGCTTTGATCTACAAAGGTGCTAATGTTATACCCCTTATGCTTGGGGCTTAGATTTGAACTAGTACTATGAATTGACTGAAAGATTCAGTGAAATCCTTTGAGATTCTGCCAGCAAAAATGTAATTCAAATTTAAATCTAATCAACATTCACTGAGTGCCAGCCATATGCCCAGTATGATGTTATGCACATGCTAACATTTGCAGCCTTAAGCTACAAATATAAATAAGTTTACATAAAGGCACAAATAACATAGTTTGTATTCTATGCAATAAGACTTGTCTTAGAAGAATATATTCTGAGGGTTTGTCATAACCACTGATTATTGTTGAAGGCAAGGAAAAAGAAACCAGGAAAGTGATTACATAAGATGAAAACCAGAAAAACGGATACTCAAACAAGATCAAATTTTATTTTATTCTATTTCATTTATTTTATTTTATTTTTTTGAGACGGAGTTTCACTCTTGTTGCCTAGGCCAGAGTGCAATGGCGCGATCTCGGCTCACCGCAACCTCAGCCTCCCGGGTTCAGGCGATTCTCCTGCCTCAGCCTCCTGAGTAGCTGGGATTACAGACATGAGTCACCATGCCTGGCTAATTTTGTATTTTTAGTAGAGGTGGGGTTTCTCCATGTTGGTCAGGCTGGTTTGAACTCTTGGCCTCAGGTGATCTGCCCACCTAGGCCTCCCAAAGTGCTAGGATTACAGGCTTGAGCCACTGCACCTGCCTGGCCTATTTTCTATTTATTATTACCATTTTTTTTTTTTTTTTTTTTTTTGAGCCGGAGTCTCGCTCTGTCGCCCAGGCTGGAGTGCAATGGCACAATCTTGGCTCACTGCAACCACCGCCTCCCGGGTTCAAGCAATTCTCCTGCCTCAGCCTCCCGAGTAGCTGGGATAACAGGCGTCTGCCACCATGCCTGGCTAATTTTTGTATTTTTATTAGAGGCGGGGTTGCAATGTGTCAGCCAGGCTGGTCTCGAACTCCTGACCTTGTGATCTACCCGCCTCGGCCTCCCAAAGCGCTGGGACTACAGGCGTGAGCCACCATGCCTGGCCTTCTATTATTAATGATTTTGTTTTAGAGACAGTGTATCACTCTATCACCCAGGCTGGAATGCAGTGGCACAATCACGCAGCCTTGACCTCCTGGGCTCAGAGATCCTCCCACCTCAGTCTCCTAAGTAGCTAGGATCACAGGTGTACACCACCATGCCCGGCTACTTTTTTGTTTCTTGTAGAGACAGGGTCTCCCTAAATTGCCCAGTTTGGTCTCAAACTCCTGGGCCCAAGCAATCCTCCTGCCTCAGCCTTCCAAAGTACAGAGATTACAGGTGGCAGCCAGCACTCCTGGCAAAATTCATTTCTATTAACATATTTTTAACAAATTTCCCATCTGGGCTAAAGTTAACCTTGAGATGGAGCAAATTCTAAGCCTACTGATGAGATTTATTAATCCCAGTTGATAAGGAAAGGGATTCCCTAAAATTCGAATTTCAAGAGCAGACACCAAATCATTAAATAGTTTCCAACTGTCTGTAGAGCCTACCATTTTGATTTGACCCAAGTTGTCACAGAGACCCTAAGCTTCTCATTAGCTTGGCATTGACAGTTTAACCCCATTTTCCCTTTCTAAGCTCACATTTTCTATCCTCTCACAGGAATCCTCTATCCCAGTCAGGCAGTTAGTTCTATTTCCTCCTTTTCCAAACATGTCTCCTATGTTCTCATCTTTGCCGTGGCTTAAGGTGTTTTGTATTATTTGAATAAACCACTCTTCACTTCTCGTTGTATCCAAATCCTACCTATCCTTGATTAGCTCAGTACTACTTCCTTGTAGACAGTATTTCAGGTGCTTATATTTTCTTTATGACTATATTACAGAAATCCATGTAGATCTAAGTCTTCAGAACTGTGGTAAGAAGATCTGGATTTGAGTTTTAGGTATATTGTTTATTAGCTTTGTAACCTTGGGTAAGTCATTCAGCTCAATCATTCATCCAATGTGAATGACACATAGTTTCTTATTTCAAGATACTCACAATGGAAAGGATATTAAATTTTAAAAAAGTCTATAAACATGACAATATAATTAAGACTCAAATGAGACAACAGAAATAACAGTATTTTAAAAATGGAAATAGAAATATAAGGTATTTAAGAATTCCTCAAACTAAGTTTTCAATGATTTCAAAATCATGGTATATTCCTTTAAAAATAGCTCACGTTTGGAATTCAGGGTTCAGAATAGAAGCCAAGTTGAGATTCTGGGATCTTGCCAGCCTGGAAAGACTCCTCTAAATTAAGCTATACTGTCTGTGGCCTTTCTTAAAAGATAGCTGCTCCCTAGCCCATTGAAGGTACAGACAAGGGTTTGGGAGCAGTTTTATATAACATGGCAGTTTTTCCTAAGATTTCTCTTTCAAAAGAGCTGCTTGGACTGGTGCTGTTACTATGTTTATAGAGATGACCACATCATAGGATCTAAAGCCAGCTGTTTAAACTCATAAAACACTCAATTTATAAGCTGCAAGTTAAGACTTTTAGATTTGTTAATTCCAAGAGACTCACAGTCATAGTCATATGGCCATGAGTTACAGGGTTCTGTTATGTGTATTTCTTTTTTTTTTGAAATAAGAGTCTCACTCTGTTGCCCAGGCTGGAGTGCAGTGGCATGATCTTGGCTCACTGCAACCTCTGCCTCCTGGGTTCAAGCAATTCTTGTGCCTCAGCCTCCCAAGTAGCTAGGATTACAGGCACCTGCCACCATGACCAGCTAATTTTTGCATTTTGGTAGAGACGAGGTTTCACCATGTTGGCCAGGCTAGTCTAGAACTCCTGACCTCAAGTGATCCACCTGCCTCGGCCTCCCAAAGTCCTGGGATTACAGGTGTAAGCCACCACACCCAGCCTTGCCATTTATATTTCTATTGATTGATTGATTGATTGAGACAGAGTTTCAGTCTTGTTGCCCAGGCTGGGGTGTAATGGCGTGATCTCAGCTCACTGCAACCTCTGCCTCCCGGGCTCAGATGATTCTCCTGCCTCATTACAGGTGCGTGCCACCACACCTGGCTAATTTTATATTTTTAGTAGAGATGGGGTTTCACCATGTTGGTCAGGCTAGTCTTGAACTCCCGACTTCAGGTGATCCACCCACGTTGGCCTCCCAAACTGCTAGGATTACAGGAGGGAGCCACCGCGTCCAGACTACTTATTTTCTTAATGCAATAAACAGGAGTACTTATCTGCCCTGTAAAACACTCATTTCACAAAGGACAAAATGTTTGGCTGGGTGTGGTGGCTTACACCTGTAATCACAGCACTTTGGGAGGCCAAGCCAGGAGAATCACTTGAGACCAGGAGTTTGAGACCAGCCTGGGCAACATAGTGAGGCCCCATTTCCATGAAAAAAAAAAAATCTAGCTAGGTGTAGTAGTGCCAGCCTGTAGTCCAGCTACTTGGGAGGCTGAAGCACTCACTTGAGTCCAACAGATTCAGGCTATAAGTGAGTTATAGTCAAACTACCGTACTCCAGCCTGGGTGACAGAGTGAGACCTTGTCTCATAAGTAAATAAATAAATAACAGAATCCCCACTAATTAAATAATCTTTTAATTTTATGTTCCTAAACAGAAGCACACTAATAACAAATTAATATTTTTTGCTATAATAATAAAGAAGAATCCTAAAGAGAGCCCAGTATTAAAAAAAGAGAAGAAAATAGAACTACATATTTAAGCCACTTTTATTAGGGGAAAAAAAAATCTACTTACGGCAGTGGCTCGAGAAAGTTCTCGACACGTACTAAGCAGTCCATTTTGTAAATCATCCCTTTGTAACACCACTGTCTGAATGGCTGCTGGGTTATCTGCATGCATTTCTATCTCTTGGCTGGCTGATAGCAAAGCTTGTTCAAGCGTGTACTATTATAATAAAAAGAATTACACTTAATGTTCTGCATCATTGTATTAATTCTTTTTACTTATCAGTGTCCTGATAATAATCATATTAAGTAACATCAATTGTAGATAATAAACATAATTGTCCTACTTTCTCCTTGTGGAGTTGCTGAAGTTTCTCTTCCAGAGCATGCACCACTTTATCTTGTTCACATAATCGGCTTAACTTGGCCTAGGTTATAAGAGAAGATGTCTTGTTAGCAATTTTTTATTTTTTCTGTAATTGGAGGTAGGCAGTCATTATAAGACCAAAAATCTTTATTTCAATCAATAAAATAAAAGTTAAAATATAGCTTATAAAGATAGAATGCTTAAAAAATAGGCATGCAAGCATTTTGCCTCTACAATCTGCTAAATAGGTTAAGTGATATATGAAGTCCTTAATTAAAATGCTTACTGGATTCTATTGTTATATATTTAAAAAATCATGCTCTTAGATTCTTAGAAAATAATATAAACAACAGATCACTTCTAATTGAAATACAAATAAAAATATTATTAATGGAGAAAAATAACTTTCATCAGGGTTTTAGTGTTTAAATTCTTAATATTACCCTAATTTCTTAATTATGAAAGTACAAGATAGTATTCTAATAAAATTTCAATAGTACAATAAACCAGTTTTAATGTTTCAAAATGAAAACATTGGACAAATTGGAAATATGTCCCCAACTTTATGGCATAATGACACATAAGCAAGAAATTTGAGACTTTACCTTCTTTGCCATTTATCTATTAAAATAACTACCTTATCTTTGTCAGACAACAAGACTCAGGCTACACAAAATGAAAGGTGTTAAAAAGAAAAAGTGGGCGGCTGGGCTCGGTGGCTCACCCCCGTAATCTCTGCACTTTGGGAGGCCAAGGTGGGTGGATGACCTGAGGTCAGGAGGTCGAGACCAGCCTGGCTAACATGGCAAAACCCTGTCTCTACTTAAAAAAAAAAATACAAAAAGTTAGCTGGGCATGGTGGTGTGCTCCCATAATCCCAGCTATTTGGGTATCTGAGGCAGAAGAATCACTTGAACCTGGGAGGAGGAGGTTGCAGTGAGCTGAGATCATGACACTACACTCCAACCTGGGTGACAGAGGCCCTGACTCAAAAAAAAAAGAAAAAAGAAAAGAGTATAACAAGGGAAGAATGTATGGCAAATCAGCAATCTAAAATATGATTTAAAAGAAACTAAATTTAAAAAGTAGTGATAAAATTTCTAAAGGCCAAACTTTATCTGAAAAACATAGCAATTCTTTGTCTCCAGTCTCCAGTCTTCCATAGCTTTTTTTTTTTTTTGAGGCAGGGTCTCACTCCATAACCCAGGCTAGAGTGCAGTGGCGTGATCTTGGCTCACTGCACTCTCCCTCCTGGGTTCAAGAGATTCTCATGCCTCAGCCTCCCGAGTAGCTGGGATTACAAGCGTGTACCACCATGCCCAGCTAATTTTTGTATTTTTAGTAGAGACAGGGTCTTGCTATGTTGCCCAGGCTGGTCTCAAACTCCTGGCCTCAAGTGATCCGCCCGCCTCGGCTTACCAAAGTGCTGGGACTACAGGTGTGAGCCACCGTGTCCAGCCAATCTGTAACTTCTAAAAATCAGAAACAGTTTTTGCTTTCATTTAAGTGATGCTTAATATGTTGGACTGCTAACAATAGGGAGCAGTGGGACGTAGAGGGCAGGGAATAATAATTTAGAGCACACACATAAAATATGAATTTATCTGATGTCATTTTGGAGGACTTGGGAGAAAGAAGTTTTTTGGTCATGCTTATTTCCAGTGTTTTTGGCAGAGAATATGACAGAGTACTGACAATATATATCATACTAGTACTTACATCAATATCTACTTCTTCAGGTCTGTATTTGTATAATGTGCCTCTACCTTCATCTTGTGACAGCTATAAGAAAAAAAAATCATATAGCAACTTAAAAAATCTTATTTAAAAATATATTTAGCCTATAATACATACTTTGGATTTATATTAAATATATATAACATAACAAAAATGGATTTTAATGATTCTTATTACTTTTAGAAGTTTAATTCAAACACTGATCAACAAAGTAGAAAAATACTTGACAGTGATATAATATGCAAGATACATACGAACAATGTATGTAACAAGCTTGTTAAACATAATAATATGCTGGTCAAACAAAACTAATATAGTATCTTACATTATTTCTTTTAAAGACACACATTATTTTAATAAAAAAATTGACAAATACAATCGTAGCAACTTTATCAAATCAAATACTTAAATTAAGCATAGTTCAACAGTCAAAACCATCCTTCACGGTATACACATAATCACACACTGTATATGTGTACACTCAAATGTCAACACATCTTAACAAAACCTGTAACATATTGTCTACATATATATAATATATAAACACACATACACAATATAGACTTATCTTGTTCTTCTGTCTTAAGAACTAAAAGATAATGAAGGAAAAGGATGGGTTTAATTGAAAAGAGGAAAACCATTCGAAACCTCATAAAACTGAAAGCCTACGTTATAAACTATGGATAGTCATATTTCATAAAAAGTTTATGTGTGTTAGTTGACTCCATTTATGTTACTATATTGTAAGGAATTATTCAGTGTACTTAAATATCCTTTCTTCAGCTTCTTCCCAGTATATTTTGGTTAAAAGATATTTTGGTTACTTCTGATTGTGCTTACCAAGATTTCAATAGCCATCCCAGTCAGTTATACCACAGATAACATCATAGCCTCTGCAGGCAATACTTCACTATTTTTCTTGTCTTTTGATTTTTTTTTTTTTTTTTTTTTTTTTGAGACGGAGTCCCGCTCTGTCTCCCAGGCTGGAGCGCAGTAGCGCGATCTCGGCTCACTGCAAGCTCCGCCTCCTGGGTTCACAACATTCTCCTGCCTCAGCCTCTCAAGTAGCTGGGACTACAGGCACCCGCCACCACGCCTGGCTAATTTCTTGTATTTTTAGTAGAGACGGGGTTTCATGGTGTTAGCCAGGATGGTCTCGATCTCCTGACCTCGTGATCCACCCACCTCGGCCTCCCAAAGTGCTGGGATTACAGGTGTGAGCCACCGCGCCTGGCCTGTCTTTTGATTTTTATATTGACTGTGAGAAAATAACAAAAACACAGTAGAAAAAATTTAAATGGGGCTCATTGCATGTTTACTAAATGGCACAATTTTTTCAAGGTGGGGTTAGAAGTAATGTGTCCCAATTATATTCCAGTTTAGAAAATTAAATTTCAGATATGCATAATACATAAGAATGTATAAATGACAATTCTATATGTTTTCTCTATGAAAGAAACTGCTTGACAGTTACAGCTTTAAAAGGAAGCATTATTTAAACAGGAGATAACTTTGAATTGATCTAGAAATGTGGGAATCAGAAGGTTAAAAATATAAGCATTCCAAACATACAATAAATCCTGGATTTATATTTCATTTCAAGACATGACTTTCACATACCTCATGCAAATGAATCTGTGACTATTTAAGGGTATGCATAGTGATTGTTAAACCACAAAACTTTCACAGAAATGAATATTACATGAAAAATGAATTTAATGACAAAAGTTAGAATACTCTTACACTATTCAAAATAAGTATCCTCAGGTGTGTCCTGAGAAGTGTCAACTGTCATTGTAAATTAAAGCACCTAGATCCAAGAAAGTAATTTATATTCCTATCTGGAAAAAAAGTAATATGAAGTAAGTTTTAAATAGGTAGATCTATGATAAAAAATGTAAGACAATGCCAAAATTCCATTTTCATATTTATCACAAATTAAAGAAAGGTCATAAGCTACTAAGATGTTCAAATATAGTTTGCTTAATATTTATTTATTTATTTTTTTTTGAGATGGAGTCTCGCTATTGCTCAGCCTGGAGTGCAGTGGTGCGATCTCGGCTCATTGCAAACTCTGCCTCCAGGGTTCAAGTGCTTCTTCTGCCTCAGCCTCCAGAGTAGCTGGGATTATATGTGCACCACCATGCCTGGCTAATTTTTGTATTTTTAGTAGAGACGGGGTTTCACCATGTTGGCCAGGCTGGTCTTGAACTCCTGACCTCAAGTGATCCTCCCATCTTGGCCTCCCAAAGTGCTGGGATTATAGGCGTGAGCCACCACGCCCAGGTGTTGTTTGCTTAATATTTAAAGTTAAATGCAAAACAGCTTTACTAGACTACAGAATCTGAATATAACTAGCGGACAGTGTTTCACCTAGATTAAAATATCAAATGTACCCTATATCTCAGAGACAACAGAAAAAAACATTAGTATATTAAAGTGAAAACTTAGTAATTTATAGTAAATCTTTAGGATATTGATATACTATTTTTATTTGGGGAATCTTATTGCAGATTTATTTTTACATCAGTTAGCATATCATGATAGAGAAAAATGTCTACTGTAGTTACAACTTTAGAGTGATATATCCTTTATAACCATATACATATATTATACATATCAATCAGATTTTTGTGGTATTTCTACTTTTAGTACCACCGAAATTTTTCTTTAAATCTTTTTATCAAGTTATTCAATAAAGATATTCATTAGACATCAACTAACCAAATCCTTAAACCTCTCCCCACACATTGCTTTTACGACAGAAGAAAAGCATAAGTAAACAAAATTTTTCCTTAAACAAACAAAACACGCCTTCATAGAATTGACAAGGTTGCTATTTTGTCCTCAATATGAAAATCCTGACCCCTCATCCCAACCTCCAGCCCTACCCAAAAAAAAAAAAAGTAAATTTCATGAGCATTCTGGTTAATTCAAGTTTTGCATATTTAAGTTCATGGTAACACTGTTTATCATTTTTTTCAAATACACCTTTAGCCAAAAAAAAAAAAAAAAAAAAAAAGGTTTGGTTTGAATACTTCATTCGAAGTACCTTAGCAACACTAGAAAAGCAAATGAAAAAATGGGATGTGTAGTAATTACATAACCTTGTGCAGTGCTCCAAGTTCAGGTTGAGGAGTGTATTATATAGATTTTATTAACTACATAAGGATATGTGTTATATTTTATTTAGGATGTCGGAACCTTTTAAAGTATCTGATAGTTTCTTTTTTTATAAAGCTGTCTTGGCATTAAAACAAAGTTACTTATGTTAATTAAAATTCAACTTCAATATCCCTTAGGTATGTGGACTATATATATTTTAGAGTATATGAACATAATACATAAACTTCAAAAAGGAGTTTTGGGGAAATATTTTAAAATTTGATAAAATTAGACATTATATCCATAGATGGCAAAAAATGCTTATAGGACTATAGGCATTTGTTGATATTGCATCTTTTAGGACAAATTACTTATCAGGTGATTAATTTCACCGGTATTAAATCATGTTATAAAAACTATGGTCCTAAAATGTAACTGTGAAAGGTGGTGTAGAATACAGAATGCTTTAAAAAAAAAAAAAAAAAAAGAAAAGAGATAGTATCTCATTCTGTCACCCGCCAGGCTAGAGTACAGTGATGTAATCGTAATCACAGTTCATTGTAGCTTTGGATTCCTGTCTCAGCCTCCTGAGTGGCTAGGACTATAGGTGTGTGCCACCATGCCTGGCCAATTTTTTTATATTTTGCAGAGACAGGGTCTTGCTTTGTTGCCCAGGCTAGTCTCAAATTCCTGGGCTCAAGCGATCCTTCAGCTTTGGCCTCACAAATTGTTGGGATTACAGACATAAGCCACCTCGCCAAGCCTGGATTCAGTTTCAAGTCTTTTTTATTTGACCAATTTTAAGAAAATTACTGCCTAGGTAATTTCTTGAGTGTTCTCCGAGGATGAAAAATGCAAACATTTCCAAAAACTGAGTGGCTATGATTCAGAATAAAATAGGTTATAAAACATTTTGCCGGCCGGGCGCGGTGGCTCACGCTTGTAATCCCAGCACTTTGGGAGGCCGAGGCGGGCGGATCACGAGGTCAGGAGATCGAGACCACGGTGAAACCCCGTCTCTACTAAAAATACAAAAAAAAATTAGCCGGGCGTGGTGGCAGGCGCCTGTAGTCCCAGCTACTCGGAGAGGCTGAGGCAGGAGAATGGCGTGAACCCGGGAGGCGGAGCTTGCAGTGAGCCGAGATTGCGCCACTGCACTCCAGCCTGGGCGACAGAACGAGACTCTGTCTCAAAAAAAAAAAAAAAAAAAAACCAACATTTTGCCATTGTATTTCTAGCTAAGTATCAATAACTTATTAATACAACATTGTCATTTAACTTCAGAAAAGCAAACTGTAGCAGTACATTTTCCCTGGATAATAACATGATGAGGGAAACCTGGAGAAAAATAAAATACAATTTCAGTTTGTGCAAATTTATAAACACAGTTTAAAAAATGTGTCAGGCTGTCACTTTAATCTATTAAGGATGCCCTGCATAATAATTAAGTCCTTTACTAGTGGCTGAATAAAAATAAGACAGTCTGAAGACTCCCTAGCCTTAACAGCACTGAGAGTTAACACTGATTTCCTGGTAACTGGTGACTCAGCCATGCCCAGGCAAGGCTGCTGACATTAGACATTCAGATCTTTCTGTTCTGTACAATTTTAGTTTTCTTTCACATATTAATATAAATAAATATTTATATAAATCTATTGCTCTTTCAGTATTCAAGGTCAGTGATGCTATAATGTGCCAGTCTCAGACATCTTCACTTCCGCCCCCCCGCCAGCCCTTCCCACTTCAGATCTCCACATTTTGGAAAAACCCCAATTAGAACTTTTAATGCAACTGAATAATTTAAACTATCAGACTTTCGCATCATGAACCATGAATGTTGAGCATTATTAAAAAAAAAAACAACAACCAAACCAAACAGGAAATCCAGGCTACCATTCTCATCTAAAATATGCAAAATATGATAAAAACATAAACTATTATAACAAAATCCCTTTGATCTCATGTCAATTTAGCATTATATAGATGACATATTTTACTGACAGCTTCAGACACTGCAGAAAGTATCAGTTTTGGAATAAGTATTAAGACTCTCGGTGTGGTACTTTGGAATACAGTACCAAGGTCTATAATCTGGTGACTTTAAGAATTGAAAGATTCCATTTTCTTTTGATAAGTAAAGCTGTTTAACTTTAAATATTTAATAGTTTGTTAATCTCTTTATTGCAAATTTGAGACTATTTTCAGTCATCTAATAATATACTTTAAATATTTTGAAAACTGTGCTGAAATATAAGTCATCCTCTGATCAACTGTATCCATTCCTCAGTTACATGGCCCTGTGATGCAGATCCCACGGCAACTGAACGAAATAGAGGCCTTAAAAGCCAGTGTGAGCTCAAAGTCGTTCTTTTTACTAGGTGCCTTATATATTTTAATCAAAATATATATTCATTTTTCATGTTAGTTAATTTTCTTCTTCTGCATGATTTTTAAAGATTGTAAAGGTCATATGCCAGAGTAATTTGAGGGTGTTGAAGTGGAAGAAGCTGATGTTGAGAAACACATAGCTAGAAACATTTAGACCATGAGATACACAAAAATTTGATAGAAACATATAATGACTTCTTTTGCAGATCTGCAGATTACTAAGGTTCCTAAGTTAAAGCCAGCCAACTTCATGACACACATTTTGAATAAGGAAAAAGAATAGGGTAACTTATGACAGTCTTGACGACTGCTTGAGAATGGTAAGAATACAGTGAGAAAATACCCCCAGTATGTTAAAAAGCAGCTATCTTTAAGTTTTACCATGCCATAGTACAGAAACTAGATTTAAATAACGCCCATACAAATATAATCTTTCTTAAAACACTAGGTTGGGGGACGTTATAGAGGGCTACCCCTGAAAGTAAATATTTTTACAAAGCCTTTTCCCTAAAAAATAGGTATAATGCTTTTAAAGTTAATAAAACCATATGAAAATCTAGTAATTTTGCAAATGTACTGCAGACCTCCAAGTACATATCAATCAAATACTCTGCACAAAAACTTTAGGAAAATGGCACATTTAATATTCAACAGCAAAATGTTCAGCGAAGCCATGCTAAGAATACTGCAGCATCTTGAAAAGCATGGATGAATTGTGGTTTTCCAAATAAATATAAACAAAAAATAAAATAAACACTGATGTCATGAGTAAATCTGAGAATAAATCAAAACTGTCACTGAGGGATTTTGCAGATGATAAAGCAGTATCATTCACTGTCCAAGACCTTACTTGCTGGTACAGTTGGGGTCTTAGCGCCGAGTTCTCAATCATTGTGTGAACCATGGTGATAATAGGTTCATTTTCTTTCATCTATTTCAAATCAGGAGGAGCATACAGCAAACATCAGTTTACAGCATAGCTAGATTTGAAAGACGACACTGTAAATATAGCCTCTACTTTAATATCTTCCTAATAGTGCAGTTGTTTACATTTTACCCCATGGTTTTACAGATTTAATTCATATAAACCATTTCAAACAAGTATTAAACGCTGTGAAATACTTCCAAGAAAAAACTACTAATTGCAACACTGCCACAACTAGTTTTACTTCATACATATAATCACGATATAGTCAATTAATATTTCTACATATACTAAAATAGATGATAAATCATAATTCAAAGGGTAAACGAAAGGGCGAGAACCTACACAATCAGGAGAAAAATGGTATAATTTAATTGATTATGAATTCAGTAATAAAGCTGAAAATGATAATTCAGTTCTGTGTAAGGTTATAAAAAATTAGTTCTCTACAAATATTAAAATATAATATATTGAATGTGTCACTTAATCACATATTTTATTAAAGGTAATCTTGACATTTATAGACACTCTATTTTGGATTTTCTCACAGTATAATACCACGTGTAGAATTACACAAGGATATCCAAACTAAGACTTAATTCAGCAAAGACTTGGTATGTCTCCTCAGCTTCTAAAAGGGTAGTCTGAAACCAAGCTTAACATTTCCAGCTATGTTGTACTTAATTACTGCCTCTAGAAAAATATTTGTTTTAGCAGGCTCTGTACTTGAGTTAAAGCACTCCAAAGACCATTATGATGTATATAGTAAAAGGCCAAGAAAGCTTTACCATTTGTAAGTAGACAGGTCTGTTTATAATGGTAATTTGTAATGTTTACTTTATGTAATTTTCATCTTTCATATATAGAAAATAAGTATTTCTATCATGGTTGACAAATGCTACCTTACTGCTTCAGCTAAGTCTACAACAAAAGTTCATTAATCTCAAAATTAGCAATTTATTAATATAATGTAAGAAAAAACTAAATCTTAAAACTCTTTTTCTAGACAATTATATTTTCAGTCTAATTGCCAATAAAATTTGTTTAGTTATCAAAGTTAGAAACCTCCTGTGACTGGTTTAATCTACTTTTTAGTCAGTTAAGTGATAATGAAACACATGCTTGTCTTTTAACAATATCCCAATTAAAAGTTTCATTCAGACTAGACCATTTATTTTTAAATCTCTGTGCCTACAACTGCTTTTTGGAAGTGAGGACATTAAAAAAAAAAAAAAAAAAACTTCCATGAAGAATAGATTGACAAATTTTAGTCGTACATCAATGACTTTTGACAAAAGTATTCACATATGTAACAATCAAAACATACAGAATGTTTCCATCTACCCAGGTAGTTCCCTCATGTTACTTTACCACCAACCTGATTAATAAATTAATTTTGTCACTTATTAATTAAATGTAAAGGTATTTGGAATAACACATCAGCTAAACAAAAAATTCTTACTGTTATGGTGATCTGCTGCCCAGATTGGAATGCAGTGGCCCTATCATGGCTCACTGCGGCCTCAAACTCCTAGGCTTAGGCGATCCTCCCACATCAGCCTCTCGCACAGTTAGGACTACAGGCACATGCCACATGCCAGCTAATTTTTTATTTTTTGTAGAGACAGGGTCCTCATTTTGTTGCCCAGGCTGGTCTTGAACTCCTGGGCTCAAGCAATCCTCCTGGCTCATCTTTTATAATTGTTTTGGGGGAGCCAGGAACCTCGCTCATAAGAGATGGTGAAATTGATAAAGGTTGTGTGTTCTGTTTCACTGACCGGCGGTTATCCCATCTCTCTTCCTTTCCTTGGGCCTGCCTATTCCTCGAGACACAACAATATTGAAATTAGGCCAATTAATAACCCTACAATGGCTTCTAACAGTGCAAGTGAAAGGAAGACTTGCATGCTTATCACTTTAAATCAAAAGCTAGAAATGATTAAGGTTAGTGAGGAAGGCATGTCGAAAAGCTGAGACAGGCCGAAAACTAGACCTCTTGTGGTAAACATTTACCCAAGTTGAGAAGGCAAAGAAATAAGTTGTTGAAAGAAATTATAAGTGCTATTCCAGTCAACATACAAATGATAAGAAAGCAAAACAGCCTTGTTGCTAATAGGGAGAAAGTTTTAGTGGTCTGAAGAGAAGATCAAACAGCCACAACATTCCCTTAAGCCAAAGCCTATTCCAGAGCAAGGCCCTTCAATCCTATGAAGGTTGACAGAGGTAAGGAAGCTGCAGAAGGAAAGTTGGAAGCTGGCAGTTTGGCTTATGGAAAGAAGCCATCTCCATAACATATAAGTGCAAAGTGAAGCAGCAGGTGCTGATGGAGAAGCTGCAGCAAGTTATTCAGAAGATCTAGCTAAGATAACTGAAGAAGGTGGCTGCATTCAATGATAGATTTTCAATGTAGACGAAATAGCCTTGTATGGGAATCAGATGCCACCTAGGACTTTCATAACTAGAGAGGGAAAGCCAATGCCTGGCTCCAAAGCTTCAAATAGGATGACGCTCTTGTTTGGGGCTAATGCAGCTGGTAATTCAAGCTGAAGCCGATGCTCATTTACTATTATGATAATCCTGATGTTAAATCTACTTTGCTTATGCTCCAAAAACGGAACAACAAAGCCTGGATGATAGCACATCTGTTTACAGCATGGTTTACTGAATATTTTAAACCCACTGTTGAGAACTACTGCTCAGAAAGATTTCTTTCAAAATATGAGTGCCCACTGACAATAAACCTAGTTACCCAAGAGCTCTGATGGAAACACATAAGGAGATTAATGTGGTTTTCACGACTGTTAACACAACATCCATTCTGCAGCCCATGGATCAAGGAATCACTTCAACTTGCAATTATTATTATTTAGGGAATGTATTTCATAAGGCTCTAGCTGGTACAGATAGTGATTCTTCTGATGGATATGGGTGAATTCAAGAAGAAACTTCTGGAAAGAATTCACCATTCTGGATACTAGATATTTGTGATTTAAGAGAGGAGGTCAAAATAGCAACATTAACAGAAGTTTGAAAACACTGGTTCCAACTCTCATGAATGAGTTTGAGGGGTTTAGAACTTCAGTGGAGGAAAGAACTGCAGATGTGGTGGAAATAAAAAGAATAAGAAGTGAAGCCTGAAGATGTGAGTGAATTGCTTCAATCTCATACTAAAACTTGAGTGGACGAGGAACTGCATCTTATGGATGAGCAAAGAAAGTAGTTTCTCGAGATAAAATCTACTTCTGGTGAAGATACTGTGAACATTGTTGAAATGACAACAAAGCATTTAGAATATATAAACTTGGTTGATAAAGCAGCAGCAGAGTTTGAGAGGACCAGTTCAATTTTACTTTTTTTTTTTAAATTTTTTGAGACAGAGTTTTGCTCTGTTGCCCAGACTGGAGTGCAGTGGAGTAATCACAGTTCACTGCAGCCTTGACCTCCCGTCCTGGGCTCAAACGATCCTGCTGCTTCAGCCTCCCAAGTAGCTGGGACTACAGGCATATACATTTTTAATCCTGGCTGATTAAAATTTTTTTTTTTTTTTGCAGAGACAGGGTCTTGGTATGTTGCCAAGGCTGGTCTCAAACTCCTGGCCTCATGCAATCCTCCCACCTTGTCCTTCCAAAGTGATAGGCATGAGCCACCATGCCCGACCCCACTCCAATTCTGAAAGAAGTTCTACGATGGGCAATATGTTCTCAAACACCATTGCATGCTACAGAGAAATGTTTTCGTGAAAAGAAGAGTCAACTGATGTAGCAAACTTCATTGTTGTCTTATTTTAAGGAACTGCCACAGCCATCCCAACCTTCAGCAACCACCACCCTGATCAGTTAGCAAACGTCAACATCAAGGCAAGACCTTCCACTAGCAAAAAGATTAGGACTTGCTGAAGGCTCAGATGATCATTAGTGTTTTTTAGCAATACAGGTTTTTTTTTTCTTAGACATAATGCTATTGCACATTTAACAGAATACAGTATAGAG
The DNA here is from genome assembly GCF_009828535.3 of Hylobates moloch. NCBI lineage: Eukaryota > Metazoa > Chordata > Mammalia > Primates > Hylobatidae > Hylobates > Hylobates moloch. Next base: position 18,007,533 of record NW_026652283.1, on the reverse strand, counting down.
TAAGCATAACTTTTACAGGCACTGGGAAACCAAATAAAACAAAAAAAAAAACACGCCCAGCTAATTTTTGCAGAGATGGGGTTTTGTCATGTTTCCCAGGCTGGTCTTGAACTCCTGAGCTCAAAGCGATCCACCAGCCTTGGCTTCCCAAAGTGCTGGGATTACAGGTGAGAGCTACTGTGCCTAGCCTGCATTCTTTTTTTTTTTTTTTTGAGAGGGAGCCTCGCTCTGTCACCCAGGCTGGAGTGCAATGGCGCCATTTTGGCTCACTTCAACCTCCGCCTCCCGGGTTCAAGCAACTCTCCTGCCTCAGCCTTCTGAGTAGCTGGGATTACAGGTGCCCACCACCACACTCAGCTAATTTTTGTATTTTTAATAGAGACGGGGTTTCACCATGTTGGTCAGACTGGTCTCTAACTCCTGACCTAAGATGATTCACCTGCCTCGGCCTTCCCAAAATGCTGGGATTACAGGCATGAGCCTGGCCTTCAAGTTCTTAAAAAAAAAAAAAAAAAAAAAATACACATAATTCACTTCTGGTTTGAATATGAGAATCCTAGAAACCATTTTAAGAGTGGTGTTAACAGTCTACATATTGTGTTGTAAGGAATCAGAGGAAAGACTACATAGTACACGTAGGATGTTTAAGGATTCACTTGAAATGAGTTAAATGCTTTGCTTCTTGCTTTAATTCCTTCTTTGAAGCAACAGGTAATACAGATTTACATTTAAGTTAATTGCTAAATTATAAAGCTATTATAAAAGGCAGATTATTTCATAATAATAGGAATGAAAATGTATGATTCAGGCATTATACAATTTTTTTAAGTTTAAGGGTTTTATTATCAAAGTCTTGTAAAATAATTTCAGAAATTGTACATCAACATGGCACAGACTGTAGCCTACTTTTGTTTTTACTGCACAAAGTGGAGCTTGAAATGTAACAAAGAAAGCAGTTGCTTAACTACTTTGCATATATAACATGAAATCACTGTGTGCCTAAGAATACTACTGCAGTAACACAAATTTATCGGTTTTATACAACTTGAGATTTTATTTTTTTTTTAGACAGAGTCTCACTGTCGCCCAGGCTGGAGTGCAGTGGCACGATCGAGGCTCACTGCAACCTCCACCTCCCGGGTTCAAGCGTTCTCCTGCCTCAGACTCCCGAGTAGCTGGGATTACAGGTGTCTACCACTAATTTTTCTATTTTTAGTAAAGACGGGGTTTCACCATGTTGGCCAGGCTGATCTCGATCTCCTGACCTCAAGTGATCTGCCCGCCTTGGCCTCCCAAAGTGTTGGGATTACAGGTGTGAGCCACTACAGCCAGTCAGATTTGTCTTATTTTAAAAGCATATGAAGGTCAATTTCCAACACTGAGTTTAAAACAAATAAATTAATGAAAGAGTGGAAAATTCAAAATAAGGGCAAGAGATGAGTTTTTTTTTTCTTTAAGGTGGACTCAGGATAGATAGCTTTCACTGATGTAGATGTGGAATAAATTATTTCAGGAAAAAAAAATCCCAAACATGAAAAACTATACAACTGTACTTCAAAATATACTATTTACTCACTGCCAAAGACAGTTTTACTTGAAATCTTGTTTCTGTAATTAAACCTTAATTAGCCATCAAAAAAGGTTAGTGCATAATAACCACTCAAAGTTAAACCAAAATCACAAAAATTTTGCTACAAGGCTTAAAGGATTATCTATTTCTTTTCTCTTTTTTTTTTGAGATGGAGTCTCGCTCTGTCGCCTAGGCTGGAGTGCAGTAGCACAATCTCGGCTCACTGCAATCTCCGCCTCCTGGGTTCAAGTGATTCTCCTGCCTCAGACTCCGGAGTAGCTGGGATTACAGGCATGCACCACCATGCCTGGCTAATTGTGTGTGTGTGTGTTTTTTTTTACTAGAGACAAGGTTTCGCCATGTTAGCCAGGCTGGTCTGGAACTCCTCACCTCAGGTGATCTGCCCCCGTCGGCCTCCCAAAGCGCTAAAATTACAGGCGTGAGCCACAGTGCCCAGCCGGATTATCATTTCAAATGCTCATTTCCAGATGGAACTATGTTAATTTGTCATGTCAACAAACAAGACCATAAGTAGATCCATCATGTTGGAGGATTTTAATGACATTTAGGATATTCTTGCCACAATAACATGCAATCAGTGCATTTCCTACATGGCTCTATTATGGCAATGAATAAAATTCCATAAGTACTATAAGTGAACTTAATAAAGGAAATTATATGACATAAACAATCCATTCTTGCTGTAGATGCATGTAGCTTTTCATTTTTGTTATGAAGCAGCACCAATAGTAAAACGGGTTACACCATCAGATTTCACCATGACAAGAATTGCTTACGTCATACCATTTTCTAAAAGCTTTTTGATGTAAATAAGTAATATTAGTAACAAGAGCTTTATAACCATTAATAACTCAGAGCTATATACATCTAGGGTTGAGATGAACAAATACAACATTGAGAAATCACACAAAGGAATGACACTGATGCATGTATACAGCTGGATTCCCATAGAGGCAATATTCAGTCACTCATATCCATGTCTTCTTCATGATGATCATTCCCATTCACTTTGTGTTCTCCTAGTGAGTCACCAGTTCCCTTTTCCACAGAACGTTTCTTTGTTTTAGGGGAACCTGCTTCTATTGCTTTCTTCTCTTTTTTTTCTCTCTCCCACTGTCATACCCTTGTTCCTCTTCATCATAAACCCGTGTAACTTTTACATCTGTATCACTCTGATTTTCTTTCCCGGTCCTTTTCCTTATCTTTACTCTTCTTCTTGCTTGTTGATCGTTCTCTTTCATTCCGATTTCTTTCTTTATCTTTCTTCTTCTTTTTATGTTTCCCAGGGGATGGTGAGAGAGACAATTTTCTTTTAGGAGACTGAGACTTTTTAGAAGATCTTGTTCCACTCCTGCTTCTTTGTTGTCGTCTCTCTGTACTTCTATAATGTCTAGCTGTGCTGTAACTTTCTGGGGGTGTTTTCGAACGTTTCTTCTGTCTTCTTTCTTTTTGTCCTTCGTTTTTGATGTGCTCCTTGACCTTCCACCTCTCTCTCTGGAATGAGATCTTCTCTGTCTTGAGCTTTTGGATAATCAATGACTCCTAGACTTACAATGTAATCACTCTCTTGATCTGCTTCTTGACTGTGTCTAGAAGATGAGAGTCCTCCTCCTAGAATGTGATCTTGAATGCCTTCTCTCTTCTTTATCTGGTTCTATAGCAGCCGAAATTATGGAGTGTGCTTCTTGTACTCTTTTCATAGCTTCCTCTATTTTTTTTTTTGAGACAAGAGTTTTGTGCTCGTTGCCCAGGCTGGAGTGCAATGGCACGATCTTGGCTCACTGCAACCTCCACCTCCAGGGTTCAAGCGATTCTCCTGCCTCAGCCTCCTAAGTATTTGGGATTACAGGCATGCGCCACCATGCCTGGCTAATTTTGAATTTTTAGTATAGACGAGGTTTCACTATGTTGGTCGGGTTGGTCTCGAACTCCTGACCTCAAGTGATCTACCCGCCTCAGCCTCCCAAAGTTCTGGGATTACTGGCATGAGCCACCATGTGGGACCCCTTTCTCTATTTCTTTACTAGAGGTATCCGATTTCAGACTTGGTGAAACAAGACCAGCAGCTACATGCTTCGATCAACAGTACTCATAAGCTTCAGCAACTGATCTGTGGCAGCAGACTGAGTTCCAGTTTGCTCCAGGAAGCCCAAGTGCGGCAAGGGCAGGAACAAGAGTAGGAGGAGCCCCCAAAGCAGCAGGTGGAACAGCGCCAGCCTGAGTAAGTGGGTTAGGAGTAGGCAGGAGCCCAACACCAGGCAGAAGACCTGCCATTGCATTAGCTGGTGCCAACAGAGACAAGCCTCAGCCTTATCAGGAATAACTCCTTCTGCATATGGTACGTTATCAAAGCTCTGTCAAGGAATACAGTGTTTGTCAGACATGGTGCGACAACTGCTGAGTCTGGATCACGGAACTTAACGAGATTGAGATTGGCAAAGGTGAATTATCCGGCGGGAAGAGGTGTGGTTCGTCGATCTTGCCTAGGAAACCGAAGAGAGTCCGCATCTGCTCAGAGCTAGCGCTCGGGGAGATTAGTCACCTATTACCTCGATGCCGCCGCCACCACCTCCTCTGCTACTGGGCCTGCCGCTGCGGCCCGGATCCGCAGTGCTGGGGACGATGGTAGTGTTGCTCATGGCGCTGCTCGCGTTCTCGCTCCTGCTTTAACACATCAAACACACAGTGAGGAGGGGGAAGAGGAACCGGTTCGTGGGAGGAGGGTGTCCGATGCTACAGCCTCTGCTGCTCCAGCCACTGTTGCCACCTTTTCTCCACCCTGCTGCACGCCGCGGGGGCGGGGATGAGAACACGCTAGTTGAAGACCACGAGAAAACAAACGGCCACCCCCACCTCGCCTCCAACCGCACAATTTTCATAATTAACTCTAGCTGTAAATAAGAAAACATACGTGACAACATCTTGGAAATACACTTAGGTAATAATGCCGGTGTATTTCTGTTCGCAACAAAACACATTTTTACTTGAAATTTCTAAGTCCAAGTGTTTAGAAAAACTATCTAGAAAATCTGATACTTAATCCTGGCCTCTTTAGCAGTTTTGAGGTCTGTTGGGCAAATATGAATAACTTGATCTACTTCTTTAGATGGAGTATCGGACTGTCGCCTGGGCTGGAGTGCAATGGGGCGATCTCAGCCCACTGCAACCTCTGCCTCCCGGGTTCAAGTGGTTCTCCTGCTTCAGCCTCCGGAGTAGCTGGGATTACAGGCGTGCGCCACCAAGTCCAGCCAATTTTTTGTATTTTTAGTAGAGCCACTGCGCCTAGTCTTCAAATAGGTTTTTTTTTTAAGACGGAGTTTTGCTGTTGTTGCCCAGGCTGGAGGGCAATGGCGCAATCTCGGCTCACTGCAACCTGACTCCCAGGGTGAAGCGATTCTCCTGCCTCAGACTCCCAAGTAGCTGGGATTACAGGCATGTGCCACAACGCCCAGCTAATTTTTTGTATTTTTAGTAGAGACGGGGTTTCTCCACGGTAGTCAGGCTGGTCTCAAACTCCTGACCTCAGGTGATTCGTCTGCCTTGGCCTCCCAAAGTGCTGGAATTACAGGCCTCAGCCATCGTGCTGGGTCTTTTTTTTTTTTTTGAGACAGTCTCGCTGTCACCCAGGCTGGAGTGCAGCCGTGCCATCTTGGCTCACTGCAACCTCTGCCTCCCAGGTTCAAGTGATTCTCCTGCCTCAGCCTCCTGAGTAGCTGGGATTACAGGCGCTCATCACCCCCTCAGGCTAATTTTTGTATTTTTAGTAGAGACGGAGTTTCACCATGTTGGTCAGGCTGGTCTTGAACTCCTGACCTCATGATCTGCCCTCCTCGGCCTCCCAAAGTGCTGGAATTACAGGCGTGAGTCACTGCACCCCACCTATTGAATAACTTCGTTTTAAAACCCCATCATCAAAAACCATTGAATTATATGTAATTACATCTGCTAGGATCTTGTGCAGAATTTCCCAACTGACACCCATGGGCTGGAAATGGGTTACAAGGTTGTGGGGACAAGGACCACCTCAGCTTCAGAAGGCCTAGTCTGCTCCCTGCAGGGCTAAGGCTCATGACATCACCTCCTGCTTATTTGTTTCAAGGTGCTGTACAAATATCCTCACTTTCTATGTGTCCACACATGAAAAAAGGTAGCACCAAGACAGTGCTTGTTTCAGAAAACCTAGACTTCTTTTTTTCATTTCTAACTAAAAAATTAAAAAAAAAGAAAGAGACAAGGGGTTTCGCCATGTTGGCCAGGCTAGTCTCGAACTCCTGGGCTCAAGGCATCCACCCGTCTTGGCCTCCCAAAGTGCTAGGATTACAGGCATGAGGCATCACACCCAGCTGACTTTTCTCCTTTCTTTGGTGTAGTTCTCGTACCTGGCAAAAGAAAAAAAAAAAAAGCCACCCCACAAAACTACCTATGGAGATTTAAAACCTTTACAGGTATGGGCCCTGGCAATTCTTATTGGGGACTGGGGGAAAGACAGCCTTGAGTATTGTACTTTGTTTTTGTCTTTCTGAAGATTTACTGTCAGTTCTGAGAAGTCAGGCTTGTGAACCATGGTCCTATCCTGGCACCAATTCAAGTAAACATGACTGCCAAAGAATTTTTCAAGGTCCAGATGAGTTGATAACAGATACTGATCAAGGTAATTGCACAACTATCAAAGATAAAAAACTTCAAACTAAGTAAACACAAGTATTGGATCTAGATTAAAATATTTTCTTGTTGTCTAAGTATAAGATATAGCATTAAGAGATTTTAACCCCCTTTTAAAAGCTGATGTGCAATGGCGCAATCTCAGCTCACTGCAAGCTCCACCTCCCTGGTTCAAGCGATTCTCTTGCCTCAGCCTTGTGAGTAGCTGGGATTACAGGTGCCCACTACTACGCCCAGCTAATTTTTGAGTTTTTAGTAGAGACGGGGTTTCACCATGTTGGCCAGGCTGGTCTTGAACGCCTGACCTCAGGCTTCCCAAAGTGTTGGGATTACAGGCGTGACCCACCGTGCCCGGCCAGTTACTCTTTTTCTTAAGAGATGGGGTCTTGGCCATGCGCGGTGGCTCACGCCTATAGTACCAGCACTTTGGGAGGCCAAGGCAGGTGGATCAGTTGAGGCCAGGAGTTCAAGACCAGCATGGGTAACATGGTGAAACCCCCCTGTCTACAAAAAATTAGCTGGGCATGGTGGTGCAGGCCTGTGGTCCCAGTTACTTGAGAGGCTGAGGCAGAAGGATCACTTCAGCCTAGGTGGTTGAAGCTGCAGTGGGCCATGACTGCCACTGTACTCCAGCCTGGGTGACAAAGCCAGATCATGTCTCAAAAAAAAAAAAAAAAAAAAGCTCAAAGAAAAGATATCTTAAAAAAAAAAACAACAGGGTCTGACTACGTTGCCCAGGCTTGAGTGCAGTGCTTATTCACAGATGTGATCCCACTACCAATCAGCATGGAAGTCTTGACGTGCTGCATTTCCCACTGGGCTGGCTCACCCCTCCTTAGGCAGCCCAGTGGTCCTCCATTCCCAGGAGGTTGCCATATTGATGCTGAACTTAGTGTGGACACCTGATCAGCATAGTGCACAAAAGCCCACAACTCCTAGACTCAAGTGTTCTTTCTGCTTCAGTCTACTTGGTAGCTGGGACTATATAGCCTTGTGCCACTGTGCCAGCTACTTTAGTAGCTTTTAAATGTCTGTTTCAAACCTATCGCTGGAGAAATTAGACCAGCTCTGAACTCAGAAAAAATAGGATATTCTAACTCATGAGGTAAAATGCTCCTGAATCATTTGGGGAGGGGGAAAAGAGATGAGTAGTGAGCAGAGCCAAGATAGTCATTCATACAATTCATCCTTAGAAAAAATTAATTCTCCACACTCCCTTTAAATATAACAAGTGATTAAGCAGTGGCTTAATTGCTCTCTTAAAAGTTTATGTAATAAATAGTCTAGAGGCAGGGTGCAGTGGCTCACACCTGTAATTCCAGCACTTTGGGAGGCTGAAGTGGGTGGATCACCTGAGTTCAGGAGTTCGAGACCAGCCTGGCCAACATGGTGAAACCCCATCTGTACTAAAAACACAAAAATTAGCTGGGTGCGGTGGCGTGCGCCTGTAGTCTCAGTTACTCAGGGGGCTGAGACAGGAGAATCAGTTGAACCTGGGAAATGGAGGTTGCAGTGAGCTGAGATGGCACTGCTGCACTCCAGTCTGGGCAACAGAGCAAAACTCCGTCTCAAAAAAAAAAAAAAAAAAAAAAAAAAATTCATATAGAACAGTGCTGTCCAACAGAACTTTCTGTGATGATGGAAATGTTCCACATCTGTGTAGTTCAATATTGACTACTTGAAATGGGGCTAGCGTGACTGAGGAAATGTTTTTACTTATATATATATGTAACTACAAATTTAAATAGCCACATGTGGCTAGTGGCTATTATATTAGATACCAAGTCTAAAAATTCTACACCAGTAGGCTGGGGGTGGTGGCTCACATCTGTAACGGCAGCACTTTGGGAGGCCAAGGTGGGAGGATCACTTGAGGTCAGGAGTTCGAGACCAGCCTGGCTAACATGGTGAAACCCCGTCTCTGAAAAAAAAAATACCAAAATCAGCTGGGTGTGGTGGTGGGCGCCTGTAATCCTACCTACTCAGGAGGCTGAGTCAGGAGAATCACTTGGACCTGGGAGGTAGAGGTTGCAGTGAGCCAAAATCGTGCCACTGCACTCCAGCCTGGGCGACAGAGGACCAGTAAAGCAAGTATGATTTTCCCCATGATCTGCAACTGATTTGCAGAGGGGGAAACCTTTGCTCAAGCTGTCTTGTAACTTAGTTTACTTGAGTCTGAATTCTGTGCTAATAGTTCCTTTTTTTTAACAGTCTGGGTAGATACAGAGCAGTGCTTCTGTTCTTCACTGTTAACTAAGAAGAAGACCCATCTCTTGCTGTCATTTTCCATTTCAGTGGAAAAGGGACTTTTTCCTGAGTTCTTAATGACTTCTTCAGAAAAGATTTTTTAAGTTGGGAATCTGTCTTAACAAAAGCAAAAAACCCCATAGCATAATCACAGAATACTCCATTTTCTCAAGAATGTCCTCCTGTGTCTACATGAATAAGCTCTTAAGATGTGCAGCAAAACTAAAAAGCTAAAGAATTTGACATGCCCAGGGTGAGGCTTTAGGGAATGTGCGGGTCTTTATAAATAGGTCATTTAGATAATAACAATGTAAATTTGCCTTCCACTCTCTCTAGGCACATCTGAAAGTCCAAGAACCTGAGATTGAAGGGTATGCTACCTATTGAAACCACTCCTCAACAGGAAGCAGGGAAATTTGAAGTGACTTCAGTAATAGAAGAATGTAAATAAGTCTCTTTATAACTGAAGGGGTTATTGAGATTATTTCAGAAGTTTTAAAGTAATTTGAATAAATTATCTCATGTTTTTCCTATAAGTAAAACCTACAAACGTTATTATTGTTACATAGTCATAAGAATCAACAATATTTTTAAAGATATAGCTAGACTTTATAATATTTCCCCTTTTCTTCAAGGAAGATAGATTATGTACTTGTGGTATATTTGAAAGCAAACTTTGAAGGCCTGGGCTAGTGCCATTCCAAATAACTTACTTACATTTAACTATGGATAAATTTTACAGATCTGATTTTTTTTTTTACTTCAGTAGCTTAACATATTTTCCTTGTTTAATGGCCTTTTCCTAATCACTATTCCTTTAATTTCAAGCAAGGCTACTACTATGTTTATTCCTGGCATCCACAGGAAACAGGAAATATTAAAAGAACTCAAGATCAATTAAAAAAATCTTTTACTGTGAACATAAGGTTTGAAATTGTCACATTTTCTTCTTTGCAAATATTTTAAGGATACACTAAAATCTACCATTTTTAAGTGAAAAAACATTCCTGAAGCGAAAATCTTAACATCTCTGTTAGTAAAAAAGGTACTTGTTCTTGCCATGGATAAATCTATTCTAAAATATACTTGAATTTTATTTTATTTTTGAGACGGAGTTTCGCTCTTGTTGCCCAGGCTGGAGTGCAATGGCACGATCTTGGCTCACCAAAACCTCTGCCTCCTGGGTTCAAGAGATTCTCCTGCCTCAGGATCCTGAGTAGCTGGGATTACAGGTATGTGCCAACACGCCAGGCTAATTTTGTATTTTTTTTTTTTTTTTTAGTAGAGATGGGGTTTCTCCATGTTGGTCAGGCTGGTCTTGAACTCCCAACCTCAGGTGATCCGCCCGCCTCGGCCTCCCAAAGTGCTAGGATTACAGGTGTGAGCCACCGCACCCGTCCAAATTTTAAATCAAAATTAAAATAACTGCTAGATAGAAGGATCTGGATTTTATCAATGGTTAACTGTGTTCTTAAAAAGATACAAATGGCACTGAGTAGCTGAATTCCTACCATTAATTCAAAGATTTATCAGCTTATGTTTCAACAACATAATGACACCTTTAGGTCAATTTTAGAAATGTTTTTGGCATTTATACTCAACCTTATTTCTTTCCAAGTTTTGAACAAGAATTCTACACTGTGGGCATTAGCATCATGCCTTATCTTTGCATCCTGAGTTCCATAAATCTTTGCAGAATGAATAAACTTGCTGAAAAATGTACATAAAATTAAGACAGGGGCAAAACCTACTGTAAAATTAAGACAGAAGCGAAGCCTGGTATAATGAGCTACTTTTACAATTTTTTAAGTGTAAAATAGTATTTATAATATTTTGTAAATAAAAATAGAACTGTATAACTATTATGCATTTTATAATAGGTAGGGACATTTTGTTTTCACTTTGCTGTCTTGTTAGAGCCATAGCTAGAAGCTGATATTCCTCAGGTAACAAAGACAGCAGCCTGAAACTCTAAGAACAGAATGACCCATTAATTTTGAAGGAAGTTAAAATTGAATTTTTAAAAGACGAAAGAAAATCCATTAATAGAAGGCTTTCACCCCAGCTTATGATTTGGGGAAAGTCATGGAATCTGATTTAATGGGGATAAAGGTAATTGGTCCGTATGCTGCAGAGCCTGTGTATGTGAAACAAGTGGGATGTGGTATAGGATGGTGCTTTTTGAACTGTAAAGTGATACTTACACAGTAAGGTTGAACAGGCACTACACAGGTACACCATGCAGAGAACGGAGTGTTTTGGAAGTATCTGAGAAATGGTGAGTCACTGGCTGGAGAAACGGGTTTATGGGGGAGGAATTATTTCACAAGTTGTGGCGTGGTGGTGGAAGACTGAAGGCTTAAATGACAAAAAGAGACTTTTTTTGTAAGGCAAAAGGAGTCTGTGAAATTTCCTGAGTTGGCTAAAAGACATAATGTGGCAGGAGCTTCAGGAAGATTAAATGAGCAACTGGACCTAATTTCAATTTCAGCAGTCATAGACTTCCCATTTACTGAGGGCTTACTAGTTCCTTTTACTGTGTTAAGAAGTTTATAGATATTACCTCAATTAATCCCTAACAACCCTTAAAGGTTCACACTACTACTCTGTTACAAATGTGAGTGGAGGCTTACAGTTAACGAACTTACTATCCAAAGCCAGGGAAATTAAGATGAGGAATATCCAAGACTATTATACAATAAAACGGGATACACGACGAAATCCAGATGTGACCAGGAATATTGCTATGTGCATGCAGAGATTCAGGAGAAGCATTACAGAGATTTGCTGACTCAATGATTTGCTGACTAAAGATTCAGGAGAAGCATTGCCAAGATTTGCTGACTAAATGGTAACGAGGGATCTCACATACATAAGGTGTTATGGTAGCCTTTGTTCTCCTGAGCAAACACCATGCCAACATGTAATCAGCTAAAAAAATCTGTTCAGATAGTTCTATAGAATCTCATGATTTTTCCATTTTCAGTGAAACTGTTTTCAAAGTACATTTAATTCCAGTTTAAAGTTATCAGTTTAACCTTAATACATGCTGATGTTGGGCAGACAAGATTTTAGGAGAACATAATACAACTCCAGGCACTTGTCTGACTTAATTCTGCCATTTTCACAAATTTGGAAAATCTCCATCCTTACAGTGATGGAGCGGCAGGCAGGATGCCAAGGAGGCTTGTCATACCTTAGGTCCTTCCAGGTAGTCTGCCAATTGTTTTTCTTCTTCTTCATCAGTCAGACTGTGAAAGACTGGTGTCAGGCTGTCCCAGCCATAGCCTGTAGAGGAGACTCGGCCTCTCTTTATGTGTTATCCTCTTTTCCGCTGGGGGTTTTAAGGTGCCAGCCTTAAAGTTCCTGGTCTAAGCAAATAGTAAAACAAGAGTGCTGATGGCTCTCAAAGCCCACTGAGTTCCTTCTGAAGGAAGATGTATTCAATAAATGTTTGTGACATGACCAAACTTAATAGCAACTGATATTCTGAACCATTTTTTCTATTATTTTATTTTTTTGCTTTAGCTTTTTGGTCAGGGACTTGAGGGATAAAGATGACAAGCTTTGGGCCAGGCATGGTGGCTTACACCTGTAATCCCAGCACTTTGGGAGGCCGAGGCAGGTGGATCACCTGACGGCAGGAGTTCCAGACCAGCCTGGCCAACATGGTGAAACCCTATCTCTACTAAAAATACAAAAATTCACCAGGCGTGGTGGTGGGTACCTGTAATCACAGCTACTCGGGAGGCTGAGGTAGGAGAATCACTTGAACCCGGGAGGTGGAGCTTGCAGTGAGCCGAGATTGTACCACTACACTCCAGCCTGGGCAACAGAGTGAGACTGTCTCAAAAAAAAAAAAAAAAAAAAAAAAAGACAAGCTTTGTTTTGGGTACACTGAGGATGTACTGAAGGCAGAAATTTCAAATGGAGATCTCCACAGGCAACTAGAGATACATAACTGAAACTGTGGAGAGGTGTTTTGGATAGCTTTTTTGCCCCTCTCCACATTTTTTTGTTTCAGCTATTGCTGAGTCAACCTTTGTGTATGGGAAATCCACGTAGGCATAAACTCAATGTGGTGGTGAGTTAGTCTCACAGGGCAACCCTTAATCAATGGAGGATGGGAGCCAGTACAAATGCTTCCCACTTCTATTGTTCACTTGGGTAATTCTGCAGTGTTTCTACTCATTTGTCAACAGGCATCAATCAGTCCCATAAGGCCCAAGTTGCCCACGGCAGTTGATAATATATCCCTTCCTTCCTTGTTTACTCTCTTCTCTCACACCTTGATATCACTTCCCAAAGGAAACTCCCTGCAAATGAGCCCACATTAAGAAAGCCCACACTACAGACTCTGCTTTCTGGGAGAAACCCAGCAGGGCTAGAGATGAAGACTCACACAGTGACAGCTAGTAAAATGAAGAATAGATGAAAACGAATTCTCAGTTGAGAGGACACCAAGAGACGGAGATCTTCCCCAGTTAGCACTGAGATAGGTTAAAAAAAAAAAAAAAAAGGCTAAAAAAATGGGACAGATTACTGCTAAGAGCAGACCCATGATAATAATATAAGAGCACTACATAGGCCAATTTAAGAGACACATATTAAATTCTAATCTAATCCATTATCCATTTAGTCTTACAGTTCTGCCATTATTATTATTTCATATCCTGCTCAAGAATTTTCTGAGTTTTATCTCTGTCCCTCCTACTCCTCTTCTTTTTTTGGAGATGGCGTCTCCCTCTGCTGCCTAGGCAGGAGTGCAGTGGTGCGATCTTGGTTCACTGCAACCTCCGCCTCCTGGGTTCAAGGAATTCTCCTGCCTCAGCCTGCCGAGTAGCGGGTGGTACGCACTACTACGCCTGGCTAATTTTTTGTTATTTTTAGTAGAGATGGGGTTTCACCATGTTGGTCAGGCTGTCTAAAACTCCTGACCTCAGGTGATCCACCCACCTTGGCCTCCCAAAGTGCTGGGATTACAGGCGTGAGCCACCATGCCCAGCTCAAAAATGATTTTCTTACCCTCCTCACAAGAAGTTGATAATTGTTTTTTAAAAAATATACCGATAAAAGGACACATACGTAGGTGCTGACTCTGTTGACAATCTATCCCCAGTCTACTGGATCGCCAAATAAACATGAAATGTTTTTCATTCTCAAACAAAAAAAACCAAAAATGTACTGGTAAATTATGAAGAAGGATTCAGCTATTGACTCTGGCAAACCTTAAACATTTTCATGCAAAAAAGAACACATAGGTATGCTTGAATTGTATTTTTTTTTTTAACTGTACTATGGCAAACTGATTTGTCATGAAAAACTTCCTGCTTTTCCATGACTTTGAGGATAAGGTCCTTTAGCTATATGATGTTAAAAGAAGAGGCTAGTTACTGCAGTAGAATATCATAATTCTGGGGGGGTTGGTACATGTTTGGTTTACCCATAGTAGGGAGCATGCTTACCAAAAGCATGTGAAGCATTGCTCTAAGTCTCTGGATCCTTCTGCACATCTCCACCTACATACTTCGTAGTCACAGTTGCTAATATCTCACCTTCTGTTATCATTGCCTACTTGAAAACCTGGCATGAAGGTTATTAGGGAAAAGGAAAAGGGGAATATCATTTAAGTTCCCTCACAACTGCTCTTCAAACACTAGTAGGGAATGTTAGAAAGAAAAAGAGTAAGAAACAAATGGAAGGAAAAGCTAAAATAGAGGTGAGGAAAATGGAGGGAAACACGTTCCAACTTCCCCATTCCTATTAATACTCCTTTCATGCCTGCATCGAAAAAGTGCTACCTCTTCATTCATGGAGAGTTTTTGACTGCTTCCTCTCTTCAGCTCCTGGTCTAGTTTCTAAATGCCTAATTTCATTCTTTTGCTCAACCCAACCAGTCCTGGTCCAGGCTACAGGAGCCAAGAACTAGAAACTAGCATAGATCTAGTAAGTGACAAGACTGAGAAACTTCAAGTCCCTACTCCCAATGTTAGATCTGCTGAAGAAGGCATACATGTTCCTAAGATCTGAGGTTCGCACACTGAATACTTTTTTTTTTTTTTTTTTTTTGAGATAGAGTCTTGCTCTCTTACCCAGGCTGGAGCGCAGGGCATGATCTTGGCTCACTGCAACCTCTGCCTCCCGGGTTCAAGTGATTCTTGTTTCTCAGCCTACCAAGTAGCTGGGATTACAGGCACACACCACCAGGCCCGGCTAATTTTTGTATTTTTAGTAGAGATGGGGTTTCACCATGTTGTCCCAGGCTGGTCTCAGAATCCTGACCTCAGGTGATCCACCCACCTTGGCCTCCCAAAGTCTTGGGATTACAGGCATGAGTCATGGTGCCTGGCCACAGTGAGAATTTTTTTTTTTTTTTTTTGAGACAGAGTCTCACTCTGTCGCCCAGGCTGTAGCGCAGTGATGCGATCTTGGCTCACTGCAACCTCTGCCTCCACCTCCTGGATTCAAGTGATTCACCTGTCTCAGCCTCCCAAGTAGCTGAGATTACAGGTGCCCACCACCATGCCTGGCTAATTTTTGTGTTTTTAGTAGAAACGAGGTTTCACTATATGTTGGCCAGGCTGGTCTCGAACTCCTACCCTCAGGTGATGCACCTGCCTTAGCCTCCCCCAAAGTGTT
Source organism: Hylobates moloch (assembly GCF_009828535.3). NCBI lineage: Eukaryota > Metazoa > Chordata > Mammalia > Primates > Hylobatidae > Hylobates > Hylobates moloch. The sequence continues at coordinate 17,992,394 of NW_026652283.1, read as the reverse complement.
GGGATTACAGGCATGAGCCACTGTGCCCAGCCACTGAATACATTTTTAAGAGAGATGTTTTCTTCAGTGTGGTTAGGGTGTGTGATACTGTTAGTCTGGTCTTCAGATATAGCACACGGTAAAATACTATCTTTCATGGCCTGGCTTGGGAATCTAACCACCAGGGACACTATTAAAAATCCTTAATAACCAGTAGGGTACAGGAGCCAAAACAACCAGTGTGCTCCTTCTTCTCTATCTTACAACCAAATATCATCAAATGGTTTGGCTACAATCAGCTCCTATGGAAACCTGTTACTCCAGTTTCAAACAAATGACTTATCGTTGGCTCTGTGGAACCTTTTAGGGACTCCTAATCATAAAATGATTGCTCAGCAGGGTGGCTTATGCTTGATCAGCCCTGTTAAGAAAAAAATTCTTTTTTCAAAATTTTCTCTTTCCTTCATAAAATAAACACCAGCCACTATGGCACTTTCAAAGAACTACAACAGGATATTTCATTCTTCAGGGGAGGAGACCCCACTTTAACTGCTGATAATCTGAAATTTACTTCCAACCTCCTGGCAAGTACACAGCAAGGGCAACACTTTACTTATGGCTTCCCTCCATCCCTATTATATTCTGTTAGGCAGAAAAATAAACATGGAAAAAGCTAATAAATGTTAAATCCATTCAGTAGATGCATTTTAGGATGAAGCTGGCAAGTGTCACTTAAACTGTAACCAAAAGTGTCTTCAATATTCAGCAACAACTAAGCTGGGTGAGAAGAAAATGAGTTACTGATATATTATGTATTTATTTATTCTCTACATAAAGCATGGATGAGGTACATAAAATATTTAGTTGGGATTACTGTATGTATACAGGTTCTACTTTGGGCCTATGCTATCTTAAAATTCACAAAAATGACAAATAAACCAGGGCTAGTCTTACATAAATGTGGACTTTGACTAATACACTAACCGGGCTATGGAAACGTAAACAAACTGTAATAGTGTACTTCATAATGAAACAAAGAACCGAAGAAAATTCTACCACGCAATTAGTATAGCTACTGTTATTTTTAAACCACTTTAATACATGATTCATCCTCATAAACCGTGATAGTGAGAATCAGATTTTATTGCTGAAGTTATAGGCACCAGAAGTCAAGATTTTTGGATTGCCTGTTTAATATGTAAATCTGTAGACTTTCAGATAAGGCAATTTTATTTTTTATTTGTAATTAAACATTCCAGTAGCATCAGAAATGAGTTGACCTCTGAAGCACCTATGAGAATACTCTTTGGGTCTATTTTTTTTTTTTGAATAGTGACAGCGATTAACAGAATTTAAAGAAGTCACAGTTTTGCTTTTGATTATTATAATACCTCACAAGGGGCAGGAGGAAAACTACATTTTGTTGCTGGTCTTGGGTTATTCTGATGATTTATTAGGGGAGGCAGAATAAGTGTTAGAGTGAAAATAGATTAGTACATGTTCATTTGTTATGATATATAGTATAAAATGTGACCAGAGCCTTTTCCTCTTTCAGATTTTATAATTTACTCTCAAATTTGTGGTTATATAAAACTGATGAATCAATTCATAAATCCAGGGAACCAATAATCCCTACAAAAACAACAGACCTGGTACTCTAAAATGTTACGTTACTGGCAGTAACAAGATTAAAAGCTGGAAATGTTTGAGCTGAATGAAAAATTTTATTAAAATTCAAAGTCATCTAAATAATAAATTTTTAATAAAATTATTTAAAGAGAGATTTTCTTTAGGAAACCTTAAGGATATATACATTTAAGTATATCTGAGTTTTTGGGCAAAGTCTCCATCATGTTTTCATATGCTGTCTAATTATTACCTAAAAATGGCCCAATTTTTGCTATCAAAATATTCTTACTTCAAACACAAAGTATCATTCAAACAATTCTGTAATTCTTCTCATTATCACAAACTTTAAAAATTGAATAGCTTTACTTCAGATAAATTACTAGAAAAGCTTTGGTGACATGTTGAGAGAATAGAGAAGATCAATAACACACTGGGATGTTTAGAAGTCACCGGTAGGACCACAAGCATGGAGCAGTAGAAAAGGTTAAACAAAGCTTCCTTCGAGAGAAGTGATGGGAATGTGAACCTCAACGAGATCTAGGTCATTTAGGCAAAGGGATAAAACACAATCTCGACCTGGGAAAGTGATTGAGGAAGGGCATCTTAGCATATGGTGGTGGTTTGATACATTTACCTGTCCTTTTCTAAAATTTTCTGAAGTTCTATGTCTCTGCAAGCTTTGATTCAATGAGGTCAGTAATAAATTACAGTAAACCACAAGGTTTACTTTCAGAGATGCTGGGTAACTTCAGATTCATGTTTATATCATTGTTTTTTAAACCTATTTTTTTGGACTATTTGCAGCTCTAAATACGAAGGAGTTTTTTATTTCCCATGCATCTTAGCAGCTTTCTGGCAGTGTGGAATTTTGAAGGAAGATGCATTTTTCTAGTGCATAATATACAAAGTGCATAATATACACTGTGGTTAAATTTCAATAGCCTCAATCTCTGGATTGAAGATCTGGATACATGAAATGCTGATTTTTAAAGCATTCCAATGGCCAAAATGCTGATGAAAATGTTTTGTGGAAAATATATAAATTTTATATTAACAAAAGTGTGTTACTTTTAAAAATTAAAATAAGGAAAATGATTTAACACCTTTCAAAGGGCTATCCTAATGCAAAATCCCTCTTTAAATACAACTAATTTAAAGTAGCACATTACTGTTTTGTTTCAAGCAGGCAAATATAAATATGAAAGCATTTGTCTTATTTTCCACAGTAATCTCTTTATTTGATAAAATAGTCAAGTTTGGACATTTTGAAACAAGCTAGAATAAGTTTTAGCTTGACTTATATAAAAAATGCATTCAATGAAAGAAATTATGTCTAATAACAAAAAAATTCCCAACAAATTAAAATTAAATATTAAAACTGAGTCACTCCTTGTTCAATGCCACTTTCTTGTTCTTTTTTTTTTGAGATAGAGTCTTGCTCTGTTACCCAAGCTGGAGTGCAGTGGTTGATCTTGGTTCACTGCACCCTCTGCCTCCAGGGCTCAAGTGATTCTCCTGCCTCAGCCTCCCAAGTAGTAGGGATTACAGGTGCGCACCACCACGCCCGGCTAATTTTTGTATTTTTAGTAGAGATGGTGTTTCACCATGTTGGCTGGGCTCGTGTCAAATTCCTGACCTTAGGTGATCCACCCGCCTCAGCCTCCCAAAGTGCTGGGATTACAGGTGGGAGCCACCACACCCGGGCCATTGCCATTTTCACTTTTGAACATTCACCTCAACCAGGTACACCTGGTGCCACCACTGAGGTAATGCTAGGAATGTGAGCCTCCTATAAAACTGGCTCTACACACGTTGGCAAAGACCAAACACTGGAAGTAATCAGCAAACGGGGAATAAGGACAGGCAACTGAAAATCACCTCCACTACACACCTCACCCATCTTCCTTCCTCCTTTACTCTCTCCGTCTCTCTCTGTTTCTTTATTTTTAAGACAGAGTCTTGCGCTGTAGCCCAGGCTGGAGTGCAGTGGTGCATGATCTTGGCTCACTGCAACCTCCACCTCCCGGGTTCAAGCAATTCTCGTGCCTCAGCCTCCCGAGTAGCTGGGATTATAGACGTTCACTGTGACGTCCGGCTCATTTTTCTATTTTTAGCAGAGGCAGAGTCTCTCCATGTTGGCCAGGCTGGTCTCGAACTCCTGGCCTCCAGTGAGCCGCCTGCCTCGGCCTCCCAAAGTGCTGGGATTACAGGCATGAGACATTGCATCCAGCCAACATCACCCACCTTTAAACTCCCCTTTGGGAGTACAGAGCACACTACATTCACCCTCCTTCTTGCCTTCCAACAAGACAATTCACAGCTTGGTGTCTGTTCCTTTAATTAGGTCAGCTCCAAGCTGAGATAAGCCTCAAGGAGTAGGTGTTTTAACGGGATAAGAAGAAAGAAGTCTAGAGAATTTAGGCTCTCAATTTCCGGTGACCCAGCATTTGTATCCCTCTTTACCTGCACATCTGTCCTTTCTCCCTGTTTATTATGGAATTCCTGAATCCACCTGGTCAGAGATTTCATATTCTATCACTTGTAAAAGTCATACTATTAATTCAAAGTGACTGAAACAGCTGAGAAGCCTGAAAAACTGTATTATATTTAAGAAGTTCTATTAAGTATTAAAAGTAAGAAAATCTCTATGAATCCCACCTGATGATCCAAATATATGGTGTTCCTTTGGAGATGATGTGAAAGAATTTCATTCTAGTAGGCACCAATTAAGAAAAAAGGGACAGAGAAAGAGGATGTGGAATTCAAGAAAAGGTCAATTTTGGAATAAGAAAAACAGGTAATTTACTACAACCTATTATATTACAGTACATGACAACTTTCACGCACATGCTCCCCTGTAAATGGTACCACTGACATATTAAATTATAAAATTATATTTTTGTTTTGTAAGAAATTAAGTAGACATGCATATGAACAATGAACTATTAAGCAGAAAAATTCCTTAAAATAGCTTTAGCAAACTGACTGTTAGAACTTTTACATCTCAATTATTTCCTCTAATATAGTACTACTTCTTTCAATAAGATGTTTCTTATATAACCAGAGCTATAAACCCTTTGAGAAACAGTTATGTGTTCGTTCTTTTCATTCAAAATAAGACATTTTAAAATTAATTTTTAACATTTAAAAGGCAGTATTATTAAAGTTATAATGAATTTTTAATTTATTGTTTTACTGGAAATTATAGGACTTCTCAATACTTGTTTTACCAGATGTGGAAGTCACAGTATTCAGTGAATAACATGAAGTTAATGCATACATGAAGTGTTGTACCCATTGCCTTCCTCAAAACCAAAAGCCAGTGGGTGGGCGGGTGGGTAGAAGGCTAAGAAGAAATGCACCCTACCTGTATTTTCTTTCCGTAATGTATAAATAAGTTGAATTCTCAAAGGGTTAATAGGAGATTCTAATGTTGTCACTATAATGATGGTACGGGCTCATGCTCAACACTAATGACGCTGATCATATTGACTAATGAGTGGTTCAAAATAAGAGATGACGGCAGACGACACAAACAAATCTCTCCATAGCTGACCTTTGGGCTGTGGGCCTCAAGCTTTAGCTGCATGAGCTGTGCTAACGTATGCTCCCGGATACTACTCAGTTCGGCTTGCTGCCGTCTCAGCTTTATTAGCAGCAGCGTAAGCTCCTCTGGCTGAAGGAGTACAATTTAAGAATCCAAACAGTGGAAAACAGATTAATTGTTGTCTTAAGTGACAGATATTAAACCAAGATTTCTTGGCAAGTTTCCTCTTATGGTTGACATCAAACATAGTGCCTAGGCACTATGATGATAGGTCCTACATAAATGCATAGATATCTAGAGAAATAGAAGGAACAGTGTTACTTTAAAAGATACAGCAAAACAACAGTAAATTAAGGCATTTTCTCAAAACTCATGAGAATATTTAAATGTTAAGTACAAAAAAGCACAATGCCAAAAAAACATTATAAAGGTTTGTACATAAGCGCTACTAAAAAATTATTAAAAGAGATTTTACTAAGATATCTAAAAAATTACACCTTTCCCCAGCAATAGTACAAATACCTGCATGTCCAACTTTCTAACAGAACATACATAAAATAATTAAAATAAATGTAGGCCGGGCACAGTGGCTCACGCCTGTAATCCCAGCACTTTGGGGGGCCGAGGGAGGCAGATCACAAGGTCAGGAGTTCGAGACCAGCCTGAGCCCCACCTCTACTAAAGATAAAAAAAATTAGCCAGGCGTGGTGGCATGCAACTGTAATCCCAGCTACTCAGGAGGCTGAGGCAGGAGAATCGCTTGAAACCAGCAGGCGGAGTTTGCAGTGAGCCGAGATCATGCCACTGCATTCCAACCTGGGTGACAGGGCGAGACTCCATCTCAAAATAAATAAATAAAATTAAATAAAATAAAAGTAAAACTTGGATATCTTCTCATTATTAAACTTGGGATCTGGGTTCTATTAATTACTTCCCAGTTATATTCTGAAATGTCACTGTTGCTGCTTTCATATAGCATTTTTTATGACCAAAAGATCAGTTTTATTTTTTAAGAAAAAGAGTTTCCATGGGCACATAAACCCCCCTTCTTCACTCTGGGAAAAGAAGAGAAACTTTTTTTGGTTCCTGATTGGTGACTGTGATCCAAAGGAAAACAAATTTTCAACGGTGGATGAAATTCCTTAATGGGCCAATTTAATATACTTTTCTTAGAAATACAGTAAAGTATAGTCATTGGCAGTCTTATAGCCCATAAAATATTACTTGGTATTTCTCTGAGCTTTGTTATGATTAACAACTGAAAGCAGGCTACAGGCTCTCCTCACTTGAGTGCTGCAATGTACTCTTAAAAATTCCAGGCTAAAAAGTATTCCCGAGATTGGTTTGTTTTGCCTACACAACAGCATTGCACTAGCTCTCTTCTGTTCTGTTTATTTGCTATTGCTCTTTATTTTCCTACAATTCTTTTCAAAAACAGAAATCATTTTTAACCATTATCCAAAATCATATTAAAAATTATTGCCTTCACACAGAAAAAGTGTTAGCAGAAGTAAACTACAGTTACTATTGGATTCCTTAGATAAAACTGGGTATCCACAGGTGAGACAACAGTTTTTTACTATATATTAAATGGTCAAAGAATGTTTGGTGTGTGAGATTTAAATAAACCACCTAAGGAAAAAAGAACAGTTGCTTCTGCTCTGATGCCAGTCCTATCTTGTGACCTCATGATGCTAGGATAGTCCTTATTTTATGCTCATCATCTCCAACACTCGAGGTCTTGCCAAGGAGAAGGTGGGGAAAGGGATTTAGATATTCTAAGAACCCAGAGTGATACCGCAAGAAATACTGAAACTCTAGTTTATTGTTTATGGAGCCAAACAGATTAAGAGATTTTCAAAAGGATGAAAGATACCAATAACTTTATTTAGATTTTGAGGCCAAATAAAGAGGCACATTTGACCAAAGAAAGTAGGAGGTGGTAAATAAATTTTGTGCTAAATATCCACTAGAGGGAGCAAGGCAGAAGAGAAACATTGGTGGTATGTTATTTAGCATTTACTCTATGATTAATGACTATTTCTCAGGCCAACAATCTAATGTTTTAAAATTCCCACATTTAAAAGTTCTTAGTCTTAATCAAATAATGTTTGGCAAATAAACTGCAGGAAGTTTAAAGCAAGGAAATATTTCATTTTATCTAAACGTGTAAAGATAAAATAAAACAATGTTTTTAGAAAACACGAAAGATGAATTTGATTACTGCAGGAAAAGAATTTTAAATAATGAACAACTATATACACAGGTGCTAAAATCACATCTTTACAGAAACTGAGGTTATCTACGACAATAAAGCCAGTGCCCCTGATAAAAGAATACCATTAAAATAAACCGAAGTGACGAAAAGTCATCTTTTCTCTTTAACTAGAAGAAGTGTCCTGCTAATATCTCCTTTCCAATTAACATAACACTGACAATGAAATGATAATGGTAAATACTTGCTTTGATCGAACGCTTGTTACAGTCTTTCTTTTTCTGCTGCTATGTACATCACTTTCTTTTATTAACAGCTCTAAAGAAGTTAATCTAAAAATTCACACGAAAAACTTAATACGCTGGTAGTTTGACTACAAATAACTGCTTGCTGGATTTGTTCACTAATTAATTACTGCAACTTCTGTTTTAAGGATAAGGGAATGAAAGTAAAGAAACCCACCTAGTTTATACAATAAAGTTTCTTTTTTTTTTTTGAGACAGAGTCTTGCTCTGTTGCCTAGGCTGGAGTGCCATGGCAGGATCTCGGCTCACTGCAAACCCCGCCTCCTGGGTTCAAGCGATTCTCCTGCCTCAGCCTCCCAAGTAGCTGGGATTACAGGCACGCACCACCATGCCCGGCTAATTTTGTATTTTTAGTAGAGACGGGGTTTCAACATTTTGGCCAGGCTGGTCTTGAACTCCTGACCTCAAGCGATCCGCCTGCCTTGGCCTCCCAAAGTGCTGGGATTACAGGCATGAGCCACCGCGCCCGGCCGTAAAGTTTCAAAATATAATCTTTTATTTGGCCAGTCAGACACTTAGGAAAAGGTATCCACTAAAACACTGAAATGGCTACATGATTCCAAATTCTTCTGATGAGCATCTCTTGCACAAAAGCAGTAATGTTTTTTCTTTGGGAGAACCTCTGAAAATTCAAACTTAAGAACTATTTTAGATATGTACCTTCCTGTGTAGCACATAAATAAAACATGGTATGGTAAATAAAGATATTACTCACCGTTTTTCCTTGGAGGCTCTGGGGACTAACAGACTGTAAAGTCAGGCCAGCTGGCACTGACCTTCTGTCAGGCACATAGACATGCTAGGAAAGTAAAGGCATAATGTAATTCTGTGGTAAAGTTTTTTTTTCTTATCAATGTCAGCAAGGAGAAATCTTAAATTCCTCTTATGAAATACCATTTAAAATTGCTATTAGTGCTTATGAAAGATGATAGAGACTAAAATTTCTTGACATAAAATACTGATGTGGGGTTGGGTGCAGTGGCTCACGCCTGTAATCCCAACACTTTGAAAGGCCAGGGTGGACAGATCATTTGAGGTCAGGAGTTCGAGACCAGCCTAGCCAACATGGTGAAACCCTGTCCTGTCTCTACTAAAAATACAAAAAATAAGCGAGGTGTGGTGGCGTGGGCCTGTAATCCTAGCTACTCGGAAGGCTGACGTGGGACAACTGCTTGAACCCGGGAGGCAGAGGTTGCAGTGAGCTGAGACAGCACCACTGCACTCCAGCATGGGCAACAGAGCAAGGCTCCATCTAAAAAACTAATGATGTGGATGAGCAGAGTAATTCTTTTTTTTTTTTTTTTTTTTTTTTTTGAGGCAGAGTCTCACTCTGTTGCCAAGCCTGGAGTGTATGGCAAGATCTCAGCTCACCACAACCTCCACCTCCTGGGTTCAAGAGATGCTCCTACCGCAGCCTCTCAAGTAGCTGGGATTATGGGCACATGCCACCACGCCTGACTAATTTTTGTATTTTTAGTAGAGACGGGGTTTCACCATGTTGGCCAGGCTGGTCTCGAACTCCTGGCCTCAAGCAATCCACCTACCTCGGCCTCCCAAAGTGCTAGGATTACAGGCGTGAGCCACTTGCCCGGCCTGAATAGAGTAATTCTAAAATCTGGTTTAGAGGTTTTCAAAAACTCTTTGACCTCAGGATCCCTTTATATTTTTAAAAAGAAAATTTAGTGGCAAGAGTGGCATTGTTTTACAGTTTTGCAAATCTTTAATGTCTGGCTGGATTCTTGTATCTGTTTCTGTATTTAATCTGTTGTGATAATCTCTTTTAGTGGAAGTATGTGAAGAAAATCTACCCTCAATATATACAGTTGGAAAAATGGAAGAGAATTTTAATAGTTTTTCTTGATAATTATAGATGTTCATCTTTGACACTGTGCTATAGCTCAAAAAAGTGATTTTTTTTAAAGGTTAGTTACAAAGTGATATCTGAAACCTTATCAATGAACTTTTGATACTCTATTACATTAATATCCACTGGTCTATTTGTACTTTATATGAATCTTATGATATCAAACACTGGTCATCTGGAAAATATTGGTTCAGTGAGTTATGCAATGTTCTAAATGTTGACATATGTCAGTATACAATATAAAAACATCACAACTGTTAATATCACCACCAATCTTTAAGCACCGGAAAGCTGTCAAGTTCAGGGTGGCAGATACATGATTTCCAAAATTCTATTTTTTGCTTGAAAACTCAAACGTTGTCATCAGTGACAAATACTGTCAGTTGTTTTCCTTGAAGTGACAGGATAGCATTCACTTTGAGAAAGTGTGTCTATCAAATATCACGTCTGAATATTGATAGTTGTCTTTTGTTCAAGTAAAAATGTGTTTCACAATAAAAGGAACTAATTCAGCTTGCAACTCTGTCATGTGTTTTACTGTGAGACAACCATTAGCACTTTGGTATGCCATAGAAATGCTTTATGCATTTACCATTTCATCACAAGTAATAGTAAAAGAATATGTAACAAAATTTTAAGGTTCAATAAAATTATTTTCTACTGTTTCATGAATGAGGTTTATAAGTGAACCTGCTACTTTATTTTTTACTTCAAGTGTGTGGCAGTGAAGGCTACAATGACCACTAGTATAGTCTGGAGCTACGGCCTTGGTTTATGCTAAGGTGCCAGAAATTTTACCCACCATCACTTCTGCACTACTAGAGCAAATAGGAACACAATGAATAATGCCTTATTATGATTATAAAAACAGTTTTGACTCCCTGAAAAGGTCATGGGGAGGGAACCCCCACAGGGGTCCATGAACTACACTTTAAGAACCACTGATCTAGATCAAGGAAGACGATAGGATAGTTTGAAGGAAAAATTTGGCAATTTTGGAGAAGTCTTTCAGGAGTAGCAGTAGTAGACAGTCGGGAATTGGATACAGAATATAGATTCACCTCATATTTGCTGTCGAAACAGATGATATATTCTGGCCAAGAACATGAAAAATACTATTAACCACGAGAGCATGTAATTTAGAGCCAATTGTTACACCATATACATTAAGTTGTATTAGATCAGATTTTTCTTATATATTGTTACTATTTTTATCAATCATGATTCAGTCTTTGGACAAAGTGAGGAAACACTGAACTTTGTTACAACGGAGTTCAAAGTGAGCCTTTTTTTGTGAGGCAAATTAAAACTTTCTTCAAAGGAAAATTCCTGATTAATTTATTAATTTTAACAAATGCTTATTTACGGAAATATCAAGCAAATGCTTAGGTAATAATGCAGCTGAAGGATTCAGCCTGTCACAAGGATAAGAAAAGAGCATTTTAAAACAGTATAAAGCCATAACTTATTATTACTATTTTTTGAGTCAGAGTCCTGCTCTGTCACCCAGGCTGGGGTGCAGTGGTGCAATGAAGCTTACTACAGCCTCAACCTCCCAGGTTCAAGTGATCCTATGGCCTTGGCTCCCCAAAGTGTTGGGAATACAGGTGCGAGCCACTATGTCTGGCCAAAGAATTCTTTAGTATGGAAAAAAAAAGCACTTTAGGATAGACATTAGGGAACTGGTTGTGTACTAGCTGACTAATCAAAGCCACTGCTTTAGCATTATGAAAAGCTGATCCATACGAAGCACTTTGAATTCACTTCAAATAATCTATACTAAGCAATGCTTACACCAACTTAATACACAAAGTAAAACATGATCTCCATTTTTTAAATGTATACATACCATTAAGCTCTAATATTAAATCGAGTGTTTAAGGAGTTATCTCAATATGCCATATATTCATTGGTTAGAAGATAAAGTTAACACTTTTATCTTCATGAACAACAGGATGAGCTTGATACAAAATATCAGCTATGCCAGAAGACAGTAGGTGTAGAATTTCTAAGTGTGTAAAAAGCCAATGAAAATGAATGTGGTCTAGGCCAGGCACAGTGGCTCACACCTGCAATCTCAGCACTTTGGGAGGCTGAGGCCAGTGGATCACTTGAGATCAGGAGTTCAAGACCAGCCTGGGCATCATGGTGAAACCACATCTCTACTAAAAATACAAAAATTAGCCAGGTGTGGCAGTGCATGTCTGTAATCCCAGCTGCTCGGGAGGCTGAGGCAGGAGAATCGCTTGAGCCCGGGAGGCAGAGGTTGCAGTGAGCTGAGATTATGCCTTTGCATTCCAGCCTGGGCAACAGAGTGAGACACCGTCTCAAAACAAAACAACAACAACAAAAACAAAAACAAAAACAACAAAAAAATGCATATGGTGTTAACCTACATGGAGAACTGATGAGATATGGTATCGAGCAGAGAATACAGAATGCATCTGCTCAAAAGAACTGCTCTCCTGTGTTCCTGAGAGATGAAGTGTTGCAATTAGGTATTTTTTATACATGAGATCTTAATGTTGAAAAATATTTTTATTTATTTTTTAAAACAAAAAAGAGCTGCCTTGCTTACTTTCTCCCCATTCTTTTGTCTCTCACATTTAAAATAGTATACTAGAAAGAAAACAAAGCATTTATAAGGTAGTGAGTTAACACAAAATCAGCAGCTATTTTACCTTAGGGTGATGGGCCCTGTGTCTGCGGTCTATTGTCACATCTCCTCTCTGAATTGGTGAAGACACTTCCGATCTGTAAGTTCGTTGAGGGGAGTATCCCTGATAAGCAGCTATTGACCCGTGGGAAGGTGATGTGGGAATAGAGTGCATTGTCTGGTCAGAAATATTTACCATGGTTTTGGGACTACTCAAAGTACTTTGTCGAGGGAGGGTGCTCTGTTTGTTATAAAACTGACGCTGCTGCCATTCGTAGAGCTGCCACATTGTGTCATCTCTCATGGACCTCCGTTTCTCCTCTGCTCCAGGTCCTAATGTCTTGTCATGAGTGGAAGGGGTTACACTGCAGATACTTTCAGGCCTTGTCTTGCTGTTTCTTGGGAGTGTTCTATAACCTTCAGGGTAGCGGGCCATAATCTGGGCTCTGTGACTTGGCATATTTCTTGGTAATGTTTGGTAAGAAATTACTCTAAAATAAAAAAATAATTAAAACGTAAATATGAAGGAGAGTTATTTTCCAAATTCTAAATTAGAGTACATTTTTTTTTTGTTCCAGTAAGTAAAATATACACTAGAATGTATTTTTTTTTTTTTTTGGAGACAAGAGTCTTGCTCTGTCACCCAGGCTGGAATGCAGTGCTGTGATCTCCGCTCACTGCAACCTCTGCCTCCCGGGCTCAAGTGATTCTCCTGCCTCAGCCTCCCGAGTAGCTGGGATTACAGGCGTCCACCACCATGCCCTGCTGATCTTGAATTCCTGACCTCAGGTAATCCACCCACCTCAGCCTCCCAAAGTGCTGGGATTACAGGCATGAGCCACCATGCCCGGCTTGGAATGTATTTTTTTAAAGATCAAAATATTATACAAGGTATAAACTATTAACAGATTTTAATCTTTTTATGAAATTCAATTTAACACACTTAATACAAGATAAACAGCATCTATATCAATTACACAAAAGACTATTAGTTCCACATGTAGTTTGATTTAAAGATGAAAGAGTATTATACTTCATTTGAGAAATAAGAATGTTTAAAATCTAATCTCAATTCTGTCACTATATTTTATGTTTTTCTATAAATAAACTCTTATTTTTATAAATCTCATCAGAGGACTAGGATTTCTATGTATGGATGAAATATGAAGTGAATTATACCCATAGAACATAAAGACAGGAAATAAATTACTGCAAGTATATGTTGACTATTCTGTTGTATGCTTTCTTTCAGGAAGTATGGTTATTTATGGGAGTAAATACATCAGTACATTCGGTTTGAAGGAATAACTTCCTTTCATAGCTTTTCTTAACTTGAAATATAAAAGTGACTTGGAGCTGACACTCAGAATTCTATTAAGGATAAAATACTTAAATATCACAATATTTCAGATATAAAACTGCAATCTCAGCAATTTTGCAATGTTTCCTGCACAGTAATTAATATTCCACTTCATAGATGGTAGAACATTTTTCAGGAGGCTTTTCAAAAGCAATCTAAAAATGCTTCATGTACATTATGCATGCAAAGTATAATTCTTTTAAAATGCTAATTTTGGAAATTGGATATGTAATACTACCATTTCCAAAAATGAAAGAATACAATTTCAGTTTACTATTTTTAAAAAAACCACTTTGGGCCGGGGGCGGTGGCTCACGCCTGTAATCCCAGTACTTTGGGAGGCCGAGGCAGGCGGATCAAGAGGTCAGGAGATCGAGAACATCCTGGCTAACATGGTGAAACCCCGTCTCTTCTAAAAATACAAAAAAATTAGCCGGGCGTGGTGGCAGGCGCCTGTAGTCCCAGCTACTCGGGAGGCTGAGGCAGGAGAATGGCGTGAACCCAGGAGGCCAAGCTTGCAGTGAGCCGAGATCACGCCAGTGCACTCCAGCCTGGGCGACAGAGCAAGACTCCATCTCAGAACAAAACAAAACAAAACAAAACACTTTGATAAATACACTCTTTTGAGTTTATACAACTATCACAGTGCCAACTTCATACTAAGTGAAATTCATGATATAAAACAGATTTTTAAAAGTTAGGGGAGAAGTGAGCCAGAAAAAAAAGAATCAATTAAAAACTCTACGTAAAGTTAGCATTTGTGTTTCCCTATTATCTTTTTTTTTTTGGAGACAGTGTTTTGCTCTGTTGCCCAGGCTGAACCTGTGCAACCTCCACCTCCCAGGTTCAAGTGATTGTCCTGCCTCAGCCCCCTGAATAGCTGGGACTACAGGCAACCAGCCACCATGCCCAGCTAATTTTTTGTACTTTTTTAGAGACAGGGTTTTGCCATGTTGCCCAGGGTAATCTCAAACTCCTGAGCTCAGGCAATCTGCCTGCCTCAGCCTCCCAAAGTGCCAGGATTACAGGAGTGAGCGCCTGGCCTCCACTTCCTTTAGATACAGAGGTATAGGTATAATTCAAATTCTAAATACAAACATACTTTTTTTTTTTTTTTTTTTTTTTAAGATGGGTTCTCACTCTGTCACCCAGGCTAGAGTGCAATGGAGTACACTGTAGCCTGGTCCTCCTGGGCTCAAGTGATCTTCCTGCCTCAGCCTCCTAAGTAGCTAGGACTACAGGTATATGCCACCGTGTGGCTAATTTTTTATTTTTCCCAAACGTAACTTTTTAACCACCACTAGCACAAGAAATATCTAGATTAGAAAAAGTAAGATTAGGCTAGGCGTGGTGGCTTGCGCCTGTAATCCCAGTACTTTGGGAGGCTGAGGCAGGCAGATTGCTTGAGGCCAGGAGTTCAAGACCAGCTTGGTCAACATGGTGAAACCCTGTCTCTACTACAAATACAAAAATCAGCCAGGTGTGGTGATGCACGCCTGTAGTTCCAGCTACTCGGGAGGCTGAGGCAGGAGAATTGCTTAAACCTGGGAGGTGGAGGTTGCAGTGAGCTGAGATCGTGCCACTGCACTCTAGCCTGGGTGACAGACACTCTGTCTCCAAAAAAAAAAAAGAAAAAGAAAAAGAAAAATTAAATTACAAGTATTCATCTTATACTATCATCTCCATGGGCATACATTTATATCCTAATATCAAAATCAACATAATTCAATGAACCAAGTATGTGGAAGGGTTGGGACTCCACAAACTCAGGTTTCCTGGTCTCTTCTTTCAATGTTTAGTTAGTAACTTTTTCCTAATATTACATGGGCTCCTACTGGTTGTGAAAATGTCAGAGATATTGGTAATTACATGGACCAGAAGGGATTAAATATTTGATGGGAAAATTATTTGACCATACTCTTAATAATCTGGGAATCCTTCACTGATAATCTGGATATAAGAGCTCTCTTTTGACCCAAAGACCTGTCAGTAACAATGCACAAATACTGATATAGTTACAAAAAGATTTCAGGCTGGGTGCAGTGGCTTATCCCTGTAATCCCAACACTTTGGGAGGCCAAGGCGGGTGGATCACTTGAGGTCTGGAGTTCAACATAGCAAAATCCCGTCTCTACAAAAACTAGAAAATATTCGTCGGGCGTGGTAGCATGCTCCTGCACTCCCAGCTACTCGGAGGTTGAGGCAGGAGAATTGCTTGAACCCGGGAGGCAGAGGTTGCAGTGAGCTGAGGTTGTGCCACTGTACTCCACCCTGGCCAACAGAGGGAGGG
This sequence comes from Hylobates moloch, assembly GCF_009828535.3. Lineage (NCBI taxonomy): Eukaryota > Metazoa > Chordata > Mammalia > Primates > Hylobatidae > Hylobates > Hylobates moloch. The sequence continues at coordinate 17,976,549 of NW_026652283.1, read as the reverse complement.
CCCTGTCTCCAAAAAAAAAAAAAAAGAGAGATTTCATTGTGATGAGGTGTGATGAATTGAGTGCATTCTGGACTATGAGGCACCCAATTAATAAACTGCCTGCATAATTTGTGTCTACTGGGGTAGTAAAATTATGTTACCTTTATACTAAGAGAAAATCTCATGTTAAATATACCTTCCCTTTGTGGGTTAAAGCATCCAGAGGGAATATAGTGGGAAAACAGTAAAACAGGAAAAGTGGTTGATCAAAAATCAAGAGAGCCAAATTTTGATTCTTGCTTTCCTATTAAGTACTTAGACCTTAGATGAGTTACATATTCTGGAGCTTTCAGAATATTGGGGGCAGGGTAGGGAAGTAGGGGAGAAAAGACCAAGAGATTTTATATATATATGTATATATATATATATATATATATATATATATACACATATATATATATATTTTTGAGATGGAGTCTCGCTCTGTCGTCCAGGCTGGAGTGCAGTGGCATGACCTCCACTCACTGGAACTGTCTCCCAGGTTCAACAATTCTCCTGCCTCAGCCTCCCGAGTAGCTATGATTACAGGTGCCTGCTGCCATGCGCAGCTAATTTTTGTATTTTTAGTAGAGACGAGGTTTCACCATGTTGGCCAGGCTGGTCTTGAACTCCGGACCTCAGGTGATCCACCCACCTTGGCCTCCCAAAGTGCTAGGATTACAGGTGTGAGTAACCACACCTGGTCCAAGAGATCATACTTGGTGTTACAGAAAGAACTTGTGGGCTAAATAGAACTAAAATGCAGGTCTCCTACTTTCTAAAGCAGCACTCTTTTAACTATGCCAGTGATCCCTAAACTTTTTGAGTTTTTTTTTAATCCCTCTATTTTTAAATTTTGCCAAAGATATGAATATTATTTTTAAAAAGCCATATTCATCTATCACAATGACTTAGTTAAAAATAAAAAGGTATTAAAAATTAGGAAGGATATAAGCTTATCATACCAGAGAGCCCTTTATATGCTATTAAAATCTAGCCAATGGCCAACTGAAACTGGGATCCTCTTTTCTCATCTAGAAGATGATTTCATCATAAACGTATTCTAGAGCTCTAAAATTCTATGCCTTATTTTGTATTTTAAATATTTCTAATTCTTTCAACTATTTCTCCTAAACTAAATTTCCTTCATCATGGTGGTTGTTCTTTTTTTTTTTTTTTTTTTTTTTGTGAGACAGAGTCTCGCTCTGTCACCCAGGCTGGAGTGCAGTGGCGCGATCTTGGCTCACTGCAAGCTCCGCCTCCCGGGTTCACGCCATTCTCCTGCCTCGGCCTCTCCGAGTAGCTAGGACTACAGGCGCCCGCCACCACGCCCGGCTAATTTTTTGTATTTTTAGTAGAGACGGGGTTTCACCATGTTAGCCAGGATGGTCTCGATCTCCTGACCTCGTGATCTGCCCGCCTCGGCCTCCCAAAGTGCTGGGATTACAAGCGTGAGCCACCGCGCCCGGCCTGGTGGTTGTTCTTCAGTATTTCAATGTCTCTACTCAAAAAGAGGTTGTTCAAAATTGAACAAAATGTCTCCAGACAAGAACCGCTGCATTCAGGCCAACCATCCGATGCCTTTGGGGTGGAGAGAGGGAGAAAAGTACCCAATTGCTCTTATATAACCAGTATAAAGAGTTCAATTCCTTGAGGCTTTCCCTCCACGGGTATTTCCTATTTTGTTTCTGCTTGGTCTTCCTCCCCATCTTCACCATCTCCTATCATACGAAAGCCAGAAACTGGAAAACATCCAGAGCTGGCAATCCCACGACTATGTGCAAATATGTCAGCGAGGGAAAGCTGACTCCATCCAAGAGAGACTTTGCATGGAGGTAAAGCAAAGAGGTAAAGCAGTTTACCTGACACACCTTGGTTTATTTGGTCATTCATAAATTCAAGAAATACTACAGGAGGCTTAATATGCAAAAAGCTAGAGATGAAGCACTGAGCTGTATCATAGAAACATGCAAGGAAGGGGACATACATTATCAATCTAAAACACAACCAAAATTGCTTATAAACTAATATCTAAATTATAGTTCAAAAGTATAATTACATTAAAACACTTTTGTCAAGCGCTCTGAAGTATTCATAATGTTTGGGTTGGACCCTGTTGTAGAGATGTATATTGAACCTGAACTGTCAACTATCATATGATCATTAATAGCAGGATATATATATTTTTAGTAAGCTTGGCTAATTAATGACATTAAAAGGCTCTTCTGTTATCTTTGGAACCACATTTGGGGAATTTTAATTAAAAATTAAATTATTATTAAGCAAATTTATTTTTATCCCATATATTTCTAGCACTTTGAGACCTGTTTTTCAAAACTACAATTCCCTTTAGTGACTTTTTTCCCCAAAGAAATTCAAATTAAGTAAAGTGTGATCTACTTTTAACTGAAAGCTTAAGAAATGAACACTCTAAGCTCCTACATCAGATTTAGCACCCCATTGACCAGCAGCTGCCTGTCAAGCACCATAAAAGCGCTTTCCCTGTGATTCTGCCATGCAGAACAATGGCTTAAGGACCATGCATCTTAACAGTGCCCGCCACTCAGAATGAAACTTTAAAGCTTTGTTCACAGATGCAGGGATCTACTATTTGACTAAATATTAAACCTTTTTCTTCGTATCAGAACTTTAATAATAAAAGGCTTTCATAAAGCTTTTTAAAAAATGATTTATATATTGAATTGCAATTGTTTCATTCCACCAATAAAAAATCACTTCATTACAGAACACTACAACTATTTTTATGATGAAGTTTATATCATAATGTAGATGATATTTTCTTATGATCCAAAGTGGACTCAAGCCATTTCAAAAGAACACGTAAATAACAGTATTTATAAAAACTGGCATAACAGTTAACTCAAAAATGTAGGAGGAACACAGAGAAAATCTTAGCTCAAAATAACCTAAAACCAGCCTTCAGAAGCTGCTGGTCTATGTCCAAAAGAAAGAAGTCACTGAAAGACTTTGCTGATATTAATTACACTCATAAAGGAACCTAAAACTAGTATTTATACTTAACAATTTTTAAGAATCCTCTAATTTCCAGGTATCTGTTGACTCTCTCTATACACTTTTAAACTTAAAGTATGATTTTTGGGGAAAAGTGATTCTTCTTTGAAGTAAGATTCAACTTGGTGAGTGGAGACTCAGCAATCTTCTGATTTGGATTTCTATCATTTTCCTGAAAGTGATTACTTTCCCAAATACTTCTAAACATCCTTTCATTTTTTTCTCCCCAGATCTGCTTCCTGCTTCTTTTCTGTCTAATCAAATTGTATTATTTTCCTGCTAGTAATATATGAGCTTATTCATGTTTGTCATTCCATCCAACATTAAGTAATCTAATTTTTATTCATCTGTGCCTTAATTAATGCTTTTATTTATGATTTTGGTCAATCTGGTAAGTGAAAAATAATGCCTAATTGTTTCTTTAATGTGCAATTCCCTGATTACTGGTAAATTTGAGCATTTGCCAGTTTCCTTTTTAAAGAAAATTGACAAATAAGATTATATATATTTATGGTGAACAACATGATGTTTTGAAATATGTATATTGTGGAATGGCTAAACCAAGCTAATTAACATATGCATTACCTCACATAACCCATCCAACCACTACCTTCTCTTTTCCCAAATCTTTTCTTTGCAGTAAAAGGCACCAAATCACCCTAGTTGCCCAGGCCAAAAAGGCAGGGTGTCATCCTTGATTTCCTTCAAGAAACTTCCAGATTGGAGTGCAGTGGCGCGATCCTGGCTCACTGCAACCTCTGCCTCCCAGGTTCAAGAGATTCTCCTGCCTCAGCCTCCCAAGTAGCTGAGATTACAGGTGAGCACTAAAATGTCTGGCTAATCTTTGTATTTTTAGTAGACATGGGGTTTCACCATGTTGGCCAGGCTGGTCTCGAACTCCTGGCCTCAACTGATCCGCCTGCCTTGGCCTCCCGAAGTGCTGGGATTACAGACGAAAGCCACCTTGCCCAGCACCAAACTTAATCTTGAGCAAGACGAGTTTGCAATCAAGCACATCAAAGCAATCAACTAGACTTGTCAATTATATCCTGAATACATCCTCTTCCTCTTCTCACTTCAATCACTTAAGTAACTTTTGAACTTTCTCCAATTTATTATCCAGATTTCTGAGACATCAATCTGAGTATCTCTCTCCTAGCTTATGTCTCTAGCCTTGTTCTTCACTCATTGTTTCCCCAGTAACAACCAAGTCATACTGGATTTCTTTTGATTCTTCTGTTCTCTACCAAGCCTGGAGCTTTGCATATCTAAGCCATAATATGCATGTCATTCTTCATATCACTGGCTTGTGTTTTGCTTCCTCTACGAAGGTTTTCCTGGACTCTGAATCCTTAAGATTGTGCTAGTTGTCCCAAGATGTGTTCCTACAGCACCCTGGTCTGCCTTCATTGTATTTGTCACACTAAATTGCATCTACTTATTCAACTGTCTCCTCTACTAGAGAATTATCTTTGTGAGTACCTGGACTGTATCTTTTCATTATTTTACTTTGCAGTCCCACAATTAGCATATAGTAGTTGCACAATAAATATATTAAGAAAAAGTACATGCAAAAACGAATAAACGCTCGTAGAAATACATTTACTTTTTATTTTTTTAAGAGTTGGGTTCTCACTGTGCTGCCAGGCTGGAGTGCACTGGCACAGTCATAGCTCACTGCAGCTCCCAACTCCTGGGCTCAAGCAATCCTCCCACTTCAACTTCCCCTAAGTAGTTGGTACTACAGGCATGCACCACTGTGCTTGGCTAATTTTTAAAAATTTTTTACAGAGATGGGGTCTTGCTAGGTTGCCCAGGCTGGTCTCAAACTCCTGGCATCAAATGATTCTCTTGCTTTGGCCTCCCAAAGTGCTGGGATTACAAGCACGAAAAACAGCACCTGGCCTTGAATTTAATAGTTATGCGCATTCTGATTTAAAGAAAGCCCAAGAATAAGACTGGGAATTAGAGAGCAGCAGGCCTTTGCGGCCTCCATATTACTTGTCTCAGGAGATCCTTGCATTGTACCAACCTGCAGAAAGTGGTAATGGAGGGCAGTCAGAGAAGAGGTGATAACGGCAGGGGACAAGACAGGGGTGGGTTGGGAGGACAGGGCTTGCTCCCTCCCTCTCCCAAATAAACTCTATCTCTACCTGTAACCCAAGCCTTTCCTTGTGCTTGGCCAGGTAGGATGACTCCTTGCCACTAGCAAAGGAGTGGGTGACAAAGGGTGACAGAACATAAGAGACAGAGAATAAATACTTATATCTGATCATCATAAACAAAAGATGTAGTAATGAAGCTATAACAGCTAAAACACAATTTAAACCAATATTTTAATCAGTAGCTCAGAAACCAATCTCCACCAACACGGCATCAAAGAAACCTAGGTTCATAATGACAAGATAGACACTTACCCCCTGGTTTCTTCTTCATGACCCCTCCCCTTCTGGATTTTAATCCACTGTTCCAACTGCTGCATTGAATTTGTTCTCTGTATGACTCGATCAGCCTCTGCGTATAAGGGCCCTGTATTGGGGCGATTTCCACCTCTAAGATCTGCCAGGCTAACATTGACTATTTTGTTCTCTGAACTACTCAAGTTGATTGGTCTGTAGTGTGCAGTCTGAGCAGGGCATGCTGACCCACTCTCATATTCAGATGGCAGAGAATTCAGCTTTACACTATTAATTTTTGTTAAGGGTCTATCTTGACCATCCTTCTGAAATCCATATTTTTCAGCTTCTAATGCCTTTTTTTCTTCAATTTTGCTCATTTCCTTGTTTTTTTGATTGTTTTGGATCTCTGGTTTAATTAGCACTCTATGGTTGGGAATGTTATTGGTTTCTTTAGTTGGTGCATTTTCAGATGTAATCTTGTCCACTCTGAAATCAGAGAAGAAAATCATAATAAATCAGATGAAATAATGCACATGTTACTTCTGGGATTCAATCTAGGAAAAATTATACTTTACGGGGGTGGAAGCAAGGGGACTGCAAAGGGTCACAGTGGACAAGTCTACACAAATACCCAATGCTGTGATATTAACATTCAAGCACAACACCAGAAGGTATAAACAGAAACGGGGAAAAAGAAAACATAAAGAACTAGAGGGTAAAAAGTGATGTGTGCTCCCACCATTAGGAATCTGAAAATAAAGCAAATTAAGATTGCCTTATGACAGTTAAACCACAAAATCTACACTTAAAGGACCACAGTAGACAGTCCCTTGAAAGAAGCAACATGGCTCCCAGCCAAGGTTAGCTCCTTGTTGACTCATGAGACAAACATGAATCTGGTTGTGGAAACGGCTGCAACAGGAAATTATAGTCTGATGCTATCAAAGATCTGAACCATATGATTAACTCCTTTTGTTTGTATTCAAGAGGAACTCAGTATGATTTTAGAGCTCTTGGAGTCTGACTGCACATGCCCAGCTTGCAATTCTGTTCTTACTGGCTGTGTCTTCAGGCAAAGTACAGAACACTTAAAGTGCCTATGCTTCCTCTTTGGTAAATGGGTATGATTGTGCCACCAAGATCAGAGGGTTCTTGTGAGAATCAGAAGAGTTAATGAGTGGCTGGCCCTGACCTTATTACCATTATAATTCCATCACATCAAGCAATCTTGGGTTAGAATCTGGCATCCCATGTCCACCTGGCCACTGAAAGAATGAGCTAGTTAACAGCATGTGTCTAGGTCACTTGACAGTTGTACTGCTCACTATTCTAGTTGCCATATCTAGGTCTTTCCCTGAGCCTAATCACTTCCAGACTCTGAAAAGATCAAGCTGAGTGTCTGAACCTGCACGAAACTGCCAAGATCATGCCACTCTAGGAGGCCTCTCAGGAGCCAGCCAACCCTCCATATTCCAATAAATAAAAATGCTTCTATCAGAAACTAGGTGTGGTAATGCTGCCAATGTTTATGATGTGTGGAAAAGATGTAGATCTATATACATATATCTGTAATCAACTATAAATGAAGATATCTAGAAGGTTTGGAATATGGTCACCGAGGAAAAAAAATTTAAAAAAAAAAAGGTGACTATTTTTCTTGGAGTAAAGTTATGAACCATCCATATATTTAGGTTAGATATAAACCATAGCTTCTAGCTTGGAAGCAATATTAGACATTGGGAAAATTTACTAAGATAAGACTATGTGCTACTTTCTCTTGAAAAATAAAAGTTGGCCAGGTGTGGCCGCTCATGCCTGTAACCCCAGCACTTTGGGAGGCCAAAGTGGGTGGATCACCTGAGATCAGGTGTTTGAGACCAGCCAGGCCAAAATGTTGAGACACCGTCTCTACGAAAAAATTAAAAAAAAAATTAGCCAGGCGTGGTGGTGGGCATCTGTAATCCCACCTACTCGGGAGGCTGAGGCAGGAGAATTGCTTGAACCTGGGAGGCAGAGGTTGGAGTGAGCTGAGATCGTGCCACTGCACTCCAGCCTGGGCGACAGAGTGAGACTCCATCTCAAAACAAGAACAACAACAAAGAAGGCATAGAACATTTACACTAAAAGCACATGTATCCCTTGCTATTTGGGAGGGTAGGAATTTTAACATTAAACATAAAATAACTGAAAAGATTTTTAAAACATATTTACTGTAGTCTATCTAAAGCTATTATTACTGTCGTCATGATTATTATCATTATTATTTGAGATAAGGTCTCTTGCTCTATAACCCAGGGGGGAGTGCAGTGACGTGATCTTGGCTCACTGCAACCTCAACTTCCTGGGCTCAAGTGATCCTTCCCTGTCAGCCTCCCAAGCAGCCGGGACTATAGGTACACGCCACCACACCTAGCTAATTTTTAAATTTTTTTAGAGACGGGGTCTCACTGGTCACCTAGGTTGGTCTTGAACTCCTGGGCTCAAGCAATCCTCCCACCTTGGCCTCCTAAATTGTTGGGGTTACAAGCGTGAGCCACCGTGCTCGGCCTAAAGCTATTATTTTAAATTAAAACCGTGGCAGATTTTTTTTCATTTTCCCCAAGATTTATCATTGAAAAAGTAGTCAAAAAGACACATATGATGACTTTTCTCTAAATGGAACAAAGCTGACTCAGAAAAGTATGCTAAGGTACCATAAATAATATAAAACTTGTGATCTAATTTTAAAAAGTGACATTTAAGTTATTGCAGAAAATACACTGAGATATATAAAATGAAAATAATGGGCTTAGAGATGAAAATTATTCAGAGAATCCACATTATACTTAGATTTTTTTTTCTTTTGGCCATCAATGATTTGCACACTAGGAGACTATGACATTATAGAGAACAGGTGAAATACTTTATATAAAGTAAAAATGAACTCTCAAGTTAAAAACTGGATGTTGTATTAGAGTGATATGCTCTAATAAATATTTTAAGTATTTGAGCCGTACAGCAAAATGAGTGCATTAGCTTAAAACCAAGCAAACAAAATCTCTCTATACTTACTTTCACTTTGAATGACTAAATCTAATAGGGTGGGATAAAAATGCCAACAACTAGGAGTAGAAGAAAACACGTAATTTCTACAGGATAACGGACGCTGAGCTGGGCACACAGGTGGTATTAATAAATCTTGTCTGAGTAGATTACACTAACAAAGATGGCTGAAAATTGTATAAGCACATAACTAGTGAACTATTAGGTTGCCAAAAGCCAAGCCAAATAATTGTCATCTTTATCATCCCAAACTATGAGTAATTATTAGTTTTCAGAGTGGTAAATTTAATAAAATAAAGTAGAAACATGCTGAAATTCTGAGAAAAGTATAATATACAATATTGAAACTATTTAGACATAAATATTTTAATTATTATACAGATTTTTGTATTCTAAACAATTTCCTAAAAATTTTGCTTTGAAGTTAAAAGTATTGAAGTTTTTTTTTTTTTTTGACAGGGTCTCACTCTGTTGTCTAGGCTGGAGTGCAGTGGCACAGTCACAGCTCACAGCAGCCTCAACCTCCTGATTCAAGTGATCCTCATGCTTCAGCCTCCTAAGTAGCAGGGACTACAAGAGTGTGGTACTACACCCAGCTAACTTTTGTATTTTTTTGTACAGATGGTGTTTCATCATGTTGCCCAGGCTGATCTCAAAATCCTGAACTCAAGTGATCCCTCAACCTCCCAAAGTGCTAGAATTACAGGCGTGAGCCACCATGCCCAGCCTGAAGATTTTAAATGAATTCTCTTCACCTACACATTTTCTCTCGTTATCAGTGCTAACTACCTCATCTTTATGCTACTCAGGTAATTTTTACACATGTAATTCCAAAAACAGATTTTCCTTCTATCTGCTGTCATCCTGGAATACGCATGTGGCAAAAGTGGTTTTTCTTAAAAATAGATGTCCTAGAGCTATATCCTACACCCTCTTTTCTTTTCAGTTTTTCCCCAGCTCTAATTACTAGTGACTGGGTAACTTGATTTAGACTTGATATTTACAAAAATAGCACAAATACACAGCATCAACCTAAGTCTTTTAGCCAAAAAGCCAAGACTTATTAAAATGCACACTAGAATAAGAAAAACAAAGGACTAGATGTATACTGTAACAATCCCTAATTTCCTGAGAAGAGGGAAAAAAGGCTAAACTTGCACATTAGCATCTTTCTTACAAAAATATGTGCTCAGCTGTCACTGACTGGAAGAAAAATTAACTTGCATCATAATTTTTTCTTCCAATTACAGGAATATATATATTTTTAAAAAGCACATTATACTACTTGTATTTATGTAGTCTGAGAATCAGATTTCCTCTAACTAGATATACTGAAGAATATTAAAATGATTCGTATCTTCAAGCAGGGAAAAACACATGGATCAATTTTAACAGCACTTATCTATATTATGAAGGAATCTGAGTAGTGGAGTTTCAATATAAAGAAGGTACAATTCACCAAGAAGTGGATTTATGTGGAAACAATCTAAATGCTTGACGAACTATTTTCTGGAGACATTCATTACAAAACAATAAAAATTAATCAGAAATGTTGAAAAAGTGAAACTACCAAAGTTTCTTACTGTAATTCATTACACTTTAGAAACATCAACACACTATTATAGAAAAACACAAATTAACTTCATAAAAATAAACTCTTCTAAGATTTAGAATCTTAAAAACACTATCTCGAAGGATAAAAATCTCTGTAGCTTTAAGGTAACAATTAAAAACGTACTCACCGGAAATTAAAGGTAATTCTGTAAGAAGAAAGAACATTCAGTTTGAATGTTAGGATTCTGGATTCACCCCAGTACACTGATAGGTGAAAATGAATAAAGAAGAAAAAGAAGAAAAGTGGAATAAAAATGTAGGTGGTATCGCAAACTAACAAAATGTGTATTAATTTAATTCAGAACAGGAATTGATCCTTGCTTTCTGAGGAAAAAATGATTTCATACCATGACTATTAAAATGATATGTACTATGACAGTGAAATACTTGCAAGGCATGGAATAAAATGGAAGTGGAAATCACCATCATTTTTTCTACAAGCCTTTACCTTTTCACAGGTTCTGTCTGTACTAGGGCAGCATCTAACATGGCTTTCATCCACAACTCCATTTCCTTTCCTGTATCAGTGCAGAAATAATAGGTCCGCATGTTTGGATGGGCTGCCTGATTGAAAATGACACGATCATTTTAAATAAAAATATACGATTCTGTAAAAGAAAAAGAAAAAAAGATAAGTGATTCCTGACATAGAGCACTGCTATCAAATTTCAGAGAAAGTAGACTTATCTTTTATATGAGATATGGAAATGAATAAAAAAAAAATATGACTATTAACTTGAAAAATATATATTAATTTTTTTCCCCCTAACTTTACCCTCTTTCTTTTAGTTGTGTGCACACTCTAAAATTAAAAATTTTTTAAAAAACTGCATGGAAAGGAAAGGAGGTGAGAAATGAAGCACTTAGTGGTGCCTCTTCCATCTCCACATTTCTAGCAATTTCCATTTACTGCAATTCACACCTTTATTTTTTTTTTTTTGACACAGAGTCTCACTCTATTGCCCAGGCTGGAGTGCAGTGGAGCGATCTTGGCTCACTGCAACATCTGCCTCCCTGGTTCAGGCGATTCTCCTGCCTCAGCATCCCGACTAGCTGGGATTACAGGCATGTGCCACCATGCCCAACTAATTTTTGTATTTTAGTAGAGATGGGGTTTTGCCATGTTGGCCAGGCTGGTCTCGAACTTCTGACCTGAAGTGATCTGCCTGCCTCAGCCTCCCAAAGTGCTGGGATTACAGGTGTGAGCCACCATGCCCAGAATAAGAATATTTATTCTTGAATAAATATTCCTTATTCAAGAATATTCCCAGCAACCAGCAACCAAATTAATAGAAATGTACATGTTATGGCATTTCCCTCCTGAGTTAGCAATTTCTTTAGGCCTCAAAAGGCACTGCTGTATTTTATAGAATCCTTTATAGATATCTACACCCAAACACAAAAGATTTATAAATGATCCGAAATGGTGTTTTCTTTTTGAGCTGTTCCTTAATAAACTACTCAAGTTCTATGTTAAGATAATTAAAACCACCTACAAAGTGTTACTGGACTCTCTGAGCGGGGTTTTGGAAAAATAAAGACCACTGCCCATATTTGTGATCAATGGAAGGAACACTGGGCTGGTGTCAAGACAATCCAGTTCTAGCCATGACTCAAGACACTAAGAATCCCCACTCACGCTTGCCATCAGTCAAATGGAAATATTTACTAGATGATGTCAAAGTACCCAGTCTAGCTTTAAGTTCCATGCTTGTGTTCAATAATTGTCTATAAAGTTTCTACTTACCATTCTGATAAGCATTTGCATCAATGTCAGCAAACTTAGGAGTAAAGCAGCTCATACATTCAGGGGAAACAATATCACAGAAGAGAGAAAGTGAAACAATTACTATTATTGTTACAGATAAAATTAAAACTGAATCAAATAATTGCAGAGAAAATATACTTAACATGCATGGTCACTTTTATTGCTATTTTAACATTGTAGTATTTTTTAAGAGTCTAAAAACGCAGAAGAAAGTCCTACAAACAGCATAAATTGATAAACATTAGCTAAATTGATAAGCAACAAAAAAATTTAAATTCATGGCCTAATAATAGTGCTAATATCACGCACCTCTACATGTGTACTTCATAAAGTTATAATTTTAAATTTTCAAAGTGTTAACTTTTGTTATAACATCATAAAATATTTAATTATGTTTCTCTGGTTTATACTGTTGATAAAGTTTATTTTGATAAAGTTAATTTAAATATGAAGATACTCCCCTCTTATCCTTAGGTCTTCCCTCAAGTTACATTACCTTCTCATTGAGGCCATCCACCACCCAACCCCTTAACCTCACCACTATACCTTTCCTGTTCTTTTTCTCCATAGCTCATGCAACAATTTTTTTTTTTTTTTGAGCCAGAGTTTGGCTCTTGTTGCCCAGGCTGGAGTGCAATGGTGCGATCTCGGCTCACTGCAACTTCCGCCTCCCAGGTTCAAGTGATTTTCCTGCCTCAGCCTCCCAAGTAGCTGGGGTTACAGGCATGCGCCACCCTACCTGGCTAATTTTGTATTTTTAGTAGAGATGGGGTTTTTCCATGTTGGTCAAGCTGGTCTTGAACTCCTGACCTCAGGTGATCTGCCCGCCTCAGCCTCCCAAAGTGCTGGGATTACAGGCATGAGCCACCGTGCCTGGCTATTTTTGGGGGGGGGGGGGGAGGGAGCCTTGCTCTGTCGCCCAGGCTGGAGTGCAGTGGGACAACCTCAGCTTACTGCAACCTCCGCCTCCTAGGTTCAAGTGATTCTCCCACCTCAGCCTCCCCAGTAGCAAGGACTATAGGCAAGCGCCACAATGTCCAGTTAATTTTTGTATTTTTAGTAGAGACGAGGTTTCACCATGTTGGCCAGGCTCGTCTCAAACTCCTGACCTCAGTTGATCCTGACCTGCCTCGGCCTCCCAAAGTGCTGGGATTACAGGCGTGAGCCACTGTGCCCGGCCTGCTCATATAACATATTGATTAGCAAAAGTTGTAAATCAGCTGCAGTCCTCAGTATTCTTTAAAAGTGGTGGGAATTTAAAATTGAATCAATTTTATAATGGTACAAACATTTTCATTGTTAACCAGCAGCATTTCCCCCCTCTTTTCTCTTAAAATGAAATTTCTGCAAGAACCTTATAGTTCTTACTCTAAAACAGACTGAAAAACTAGGTGACCTCTGAAATTTATTTTAGCCATAATCATAAAGCAAAGAATGCAGAATGATTTTTGAAAACAAAAATCTCCAAAAAGCACTGAAGACCTCTTACTTGAGAGCGATCCACAAACCAGTAATACCATAAAGATTGGTAGGTACTATTAATCAGGGAAGGGGATCTCAGGTCTGCTTGGATTTAATAACAGCAGATTTCACATCTCAACTTCAGTGTTCTCTGTAAAGTACCTGATGATCATGATGTACTTAGACCCAAGAACATCTTTGCAATTATTCTCTAAGTTTTTCAGTAAATGTACATATATGTACCTTTATTAAAAAACATTGTCTCTTATAGTACTCTTCCTCCAAATTTATTATTAATAATTATTAATACAGACTCTCACTCTGTCACCTAGGCTGGAGTACAGTGGTGCAATCTTGGCTCACTGCAACCTCTGCCTCCAGGACTCAAGCGATCCTCCCACCTGGGCCTTTTGTGTAGCTGGGACTACAGGCACACACCACCACACCTGGCTAATTTTTGTAATTTTAGTAGAGTCGGGGTTTTACCATGTTGGGTTCAAGCTCTCTGTCCGACTCGGCCTCCTAAAGTGCTAAGATAACAGGCATGAGCCAATGTGCCCATCCTATTAATAATTTTTTTTTGAGACGGGGTCTTACTGTGTTGCCTAGGCTGGACTGCAGTGGTGTGATCATGTCTCACTACAGCCTTGACCTCCCAGGCCCAAGTGATCCTTTCACCTCGGCCTCCCAAGTATCTGGGACTAGCCACCATGCCCAGCTAGTATGTTTTTTTTTGTTTGGTTTGGTTTGGTTTTGTTTTAGAGACAGGGTCTCACTATATTCCCCAGGCTCAACTCCTGGACTCAAGTGATCCTTCCACCTTGGTCTCCGAAAGTGCTGGAATTACAGCCACTGTGCCTAGACCCCAAATTTATTATTAAAAAATTCAGACGTACAGTAACCTTGAAAAAATATATAATAATCACCAGGATATCCATAATTATATTCATCGATTATTAGCATTCTGACATGTTCATTTTATCTAGAATCATCTGAAAGCACAGACATGAAGACACTTGACCCCTAAATATTTTAGCATGTGCTTCCTAATTAGAGGGACATTCTTCTATACAACCATAAGACCATTAATTAATATATTTTAAATATAAAAATCGCTATAAGATAGCTTTTTTGTAATAATCTATGGCTCAATATCCATTTTTAACCAACGCAAGTTTTGAACACAGAATTAAAAACTGTATTTTTCCTTACCTTAAAAGCATATTTGCGATTAATGTGATCTTCAGAGGTAAGCAAAGCTATCTGAAAACTAGGTAACAGTATGCTTCCCAGGATACCCTCTTCTTTCTCATCTAAGAGATAATTTAACATCTGATTAGAATTTTAAATGTTCTCATGAAGCAAAGTTTTTCAAGATCTATTTTTGCCAAATCAAAAGGTTCTTGTATATAAGTGAACTATATTCGTGTTTAGGCAGGCCTTTATAAGGTTTTAAATGAAAATATCAAACAGCACAAGAATTTATACTTTGGTATATATACTGCATTCTACAAAGCCCCTTTACATGTCATTCACTTAAAAATATACTGGCATGTAAGTAATGGCATTAATCCACCCACATCTCTGATAGGATTTAAATGCCCAACCATTCTATCCCCAGACAAATACATGGCTTTCTTGGTTACATCCTTCAGGCTTTGCTCAAAGGTCTCATCAATGAGGCCTTCCTTGACTACTGTATTTTAAAATGCTATTTATTTAATGTTTTCTCTGTTCTCCTTTGGGAATGTTACCACTGCCTACTCTCAATACCTCCGGCATACTATATGTTTTAGCTATTTATTTGTTTATTACCTTTTTCTCCATGCTAGAATGAAAGTTCTACAAAGACACTTAGAATGACAGTGGTAGATGCTCAAAAAAATTTGTTGAATAAATGAAGACACATGTGAATACATATTTGAACTATGCTATATAAATTATATGCTTTTTAAAACATTTAACTTTGAAGGTTTGCTTTTACTAATCATTCTGATATACAATAGTGTGACTAAATTACAGGCCTACAAGGCAAGCACATAAAATATACTAGGAAAATGATAAACATTAATCTTGACACAGTATAGATTCACACTATTAACTTGCTGCTTGGGGGCAGAGATATTTATGAAACTTGAAATATGTACTTCATTGTTATAGACCTATAAGACAAGTTAATAAAGCAGTGTCATCAGGCTAATAAACTCACCAATGAGAAATCATAAAAGGGAAATAATTCTTTTTATTATGCTTGCTGTATGTGATTTCTTTTTTTTCCCCTAATTATCAAAAACTTAACAAGGGATTTTATTTATTTCGCCCTCATTTCCAGAGTATCTGGTGAAACATCCAGAAGGGAAAAAGTTACATTAAATGGTGGCTTTTTTCGATAGCTTTTCTCATAGCAACGGAACAAAATTTTGTTTTTACTATTCTGTGCTCATTCAGGTACGATTCACTAATGCGTAAAGGGATGAACGGAAGTACAGATTTAGTCCAAAAGGTTAAAAAGAGTTGGAAAGCAGTCATGAATTACAGAGAATGTGACAATTTAAAAGAATAAGTCAAACCCTAATTTTGAATCCAATTTTATGTTTTATGTTTATGTAAAGGGTATAGTCAGAAACAGCACATGAAGTCATCTTTATTAAAAAATCATTTTAACCAAATAATACATCCTGCTATGTCCCATAATAAAATAATCTTTCCTAAAGTTGCTTCAGAATAGACAGAGGCACTAAAGCACAGGGTGATTTCCCTAGATTACGTGAGGTTGTTTTCCTGCCTAACACTAACTAGCTGTGAAATCCTAGCCAAGTTATTGATGCTTAGTATCTGTTTTATCATCTATAAAATTGAGGACAATAGGACTTACCTCAAAAGATTGTTATGAGTGTTAAATGAGTTAATACACATAAAAAACTCAGCACGGAGAGTGAAGCATTAAATAAATATTGCCATTATTATATAAAATCAAAGACAGTGCGTGTAAAAAATCTTCATCTTCTATCAAATGACTATCCTGAGTTCTTCAGCTTCTTAAACTGCTTCTAATCATGACATTCTTCTGTTTAGTTCTATATCAAGCCTGACCGAAGGACTGTCCTAGTTTCTATTACCTAGAGAGACTCATAGACTGACAAAGAGTAAGTACTCAGTAATGTTTGCAGAATGAAAGAACTCTCCACGGGGTCAGCTGTGGCCTTTCTGAGACTGCATGGCAGCCCATTTTCTTTTGTCTCTGCCATTTCCTTCCTTCACTTTGACATGGCTGATGGTTCCAAGAACAACACTCTCCAAAAAGCTTTCTACATATTAATCTCCATCATATAATTTGCTTCCTAGGGAACATGACCTGGGACAAGAGCCATAAGAATCTTAACATTTTACTGGATTCAAGTGACATTTTAGATTCCCCATTTCTACTTAGTTTTAAAGATATTAGGGAATATCTTTAGCAAATCAGTTATTTTCTGTCTTAATTTCCATTATCTGTAAAACATGGACTGATCTCCAAAAAATTCTGACAACACACTTTGTATGTCAGTAGACTAGATGCTTTGAGAAATGGAGAAGAAATGAATGGGGCCACTGCCCTCAGCATTTAGGAGAAGAGGATATCTGAGTGGGGGCCAAAACTCGTGATTAAGAGACTAGAAACTAACGGTGTCAGCTCTGGAGTCAGAGTGCCTGAGTTCAAATCCTGACTGTGCCACTTGCAAATTGTGAGACCTGAGGTAAGCACTTTGTACATCAGTTTCCCCTTGCGTGCAATGAACATAAGATTCCCCACATTATCAGGTAGCTGTGAGGGTTAGATGAAATAGATCATCTATATAACTTGCTCAGCACAGTACTCGACAAATAGTAAATATGCAAAAAAAAATATATAGGCTATTATGATCTCACTGAAATCTGATTATTTTAATTTAAAACCTAACATTTCTTATTGATAAAATAGTAAAAATGTGTAATATCATATACTTCTTTCCAACAATCTGCAGAACAGTCATCTGAAATGAGTTAAATGATATTTCTCTTGTTTTTACAGTTTCTTCTTTTTTATATTCCTCCTATCTGGGAAACTACTAAAGTTAATAAATACATTGCATATAAAATGCAGGTGTTTAATAATAAGGAATCTCAGACTCAGCATGGCTTTTTTTTTTTTTTCAACTTCTATTATAGGTTCAGGGGTACACATGTGGACTTGTTACAAAGGTAAATTGCGTGATGCTGAGGTCTGCAGTACAAATGAATCAGTCTCCCAGACAGCACAACACCCAGCTGGTACTATGTTCAGCCTTCCCCTCTCTTGTGCTCCCCAGTATCTACTGTTCTCATCTTTATATCCATCAGCATGGCTTCTGATTCACTTTTACATTTTTCAAATATGATCAAAAGCTTTCCTATTATAGTAAAAGTGATGAGTCCCACCTTTCCCTGAGCAACAACAATAGCAAATTACAAGGAATTCAGTGGTTTTTGTTGCAAATTAACATCAATAAATTCTTGGCTGGGCATGGTGGCTCACACCTGTAATCCCAGCACTTTGGGAGGCTGAGGCGGGTGGATCATTTAAGGTCAGGAGTTTGAGACCAGCCTGGACAACATGGTGAAACCCCGTCTCTACCAAAAATACACACAAAAAATTAGCCGAGTGCGGTGGCGTGTGCCTGTAATCCCAGCTACTTGGGAGGATGAGGCACAAGAATAACTTGAACCTGGGAGGCGGAGGTTGCAGTGAGCCAAGATTGCACCACTGCACTCCAGCCTGGGCAACAGAGCAAGACTCTGTCTCAAAAACAAAACAAAACAAAACAAAACGAACTCCAACAAATTCTTGTATTAGAAATTAAAAATATTAGAAATAATAAACATTTCTTGTTATAAGTAGTCCATAAATATACTGAAAAAGAGACGAAAAGAGAAATTATAAGCTTAAGGATAATGGCTGAAATACAACTCCTAACTTTCTGAAAGAGTAAGAAAACCCCTAAGGAAAATTGTAGAGTAAGCTTAGCATTTAACTAAAGACAATACCACAATTGCAGCCTAAGGAACATCTCTATGACAAAATGCAGTTTTATAGGGTTGGTTAATTCTGACTCAGCAGTAACTCTCAACTACCGTTTGCAGATGAAAACAATTCTAGTAATTCCAAATTTTGAAGGTTAATACGTATTATAATGCTTCAATACACAACTATAAATTTTGCTACCGGTTTTTTGTGCAGTCAAAAATTGTAAAAACTACTAATCAGTTCTAAAATTCTGTTATATCTTATAAGTTATACTTCTCGAGAAAAGTCATAAATTACTAATTATGGGTAGACAATCTAATTCTTTCATGATGGTTTACAACCAAAGTTTAAAGTAGAGATGAAGGAGGGATTATCCAGATTCATGATTTTATACTACAGCTGAGGCAGATTTTTCTGGAGAGTGCCACCTAGGTATGCCTTTCATTGGCAGGTAACAACTTTGTAGTATCTTGTAGTATCTAAGAGATCCATGTGGCATATGAAACATCTCTGGATTTTTATTTAAAACTGAATTAATAATTTACTAACCAGAGAAAGGCTATCAGTGTTTGGTCAAAAAAAGAGTTCAAAATGAAAGTATTTCTTTGTATTTCATTTTTTTCATTTGCCATTACATATTAGTAGTCCCTAATATTCTAATATCATTTGCTGGGGAGCAGAATTGGGTGCTTGAAGGACCCATAAGCTAGATCTGACAAAACTGACATGTGAAAAGAACCTCCTCAAACTAAGGATTGTAGCTATTAAGCACCGAATTCAAGAGTAGCATTATAGAGCAAAGATTAGGGAAGCTGAACCAAAACTCAGACCAAACATGGTCTGAAGCACCATATTTATTCTGTCATAACCCCAAAACTCAGAATGATATGTCAAAGAAGAAAAAATCTGTTTGATACTATTTGTTGATAATAAAATAGCACACAGAGTTACAATACTTTTTTTTAAAATATCTGATACTTACATTACATATCAATTACAAAATAATACACTAAGACAGTAGGGTAAACTTACCTCTATAATAAAAGAGGCAAAGGTCAGAAAGCACAAACCAGCGTTTCTTCCACAATTTCATGCCAGTACTGTCCTGGATTAAATCACATATTTAAGGATTATTTCTCAAACAATAAAAACTCACATGTGCATTTATTTATTTATTTTTATTTTTTTGAGATGGAGTTTCGCTCTTGTTGCCCAGGCTGGAGTGCAATGGCACAACCTCAGCTCACTGCAACCTCTGCCTCCTGGGTTCAAGCAATTCTCCTGTCTCAGCCTCCAGAGTAGCTGGGGTTACATGCACCTGTCACCATGCCAGGTTAATTTTTTGTATTTTTAGTAGAGACAGGGTTTTACCATGTTGGTCAGGCTGGTCTCTAACTCCTGAATCAGGTGATCCACCCGCTTTGGCCTCCCAAAGTGCTGAGATTACAGGCTTGAGTCACTGTTCCTGGCCTTGTGCATTTATTTAAACTTTTAAAACAAGGAATGTTTGATACATGTGTAATATAACCTAACTAAAAGGCCAATTAAAAATTTGGAGGTAGTTTTCTAGGGCCTTAAGATATTCCCAACTAGACTGGTCTCCGAAAATACCATCATGCAAAAGGAATATATTAAGGCAATTTGATTTGGCTTCGTATTTGTAAGCAATTTGGAATTCACTCTTCTCAACACAAACATCTGCTAGGATGAGAATAATGTAACCATGCAGCAATGCGTGCATTCTGGTAAACCAGATTTAATAAATATGTTAATCTTTAACAAGAAGAAAAATATGTGAATTGAAATTATTCCAAAGGTAATGTGATTTAAAATGTGAATAAAGAAACCTTAATATACAAATACGTTTCACAAACATATTTTTCTTACATCTATAGTTTGGGATTTGCTCATCATGCAAAAAAGAGAGACTATTTGGCAGCTAGTTCTAAGTAATTTAGTTCATTAAAATATCAGGCTCAAACAAAATTAGAATTTTAATAAAAATTACTTTCCCATATGCAATGTAGCAAAATTGGAAGTAAAAATTAAACAGATACCAAAAAAAAAAAGGAAAAAAGAAAAAAAGAGAGGCCAGTTTGGATGTGCATTGATTATTTCTAAATTTATTTCTAGCTGTGAGTAATGACTTTAGAATTATAGAAATTAACATGGGTAAAATCTTTCAAACTAAATGATTTGGCCTTACAATTGACAGCTATACCAAAAAAGAGACAAAAAAAAAAAAAAAGAAAAAATTAAATGGCAAATGATATCTTCAATTTTTTTTTTCCGAGACAGTCTCACACTGTCACCCAGGATGGCATGCAGTGCTACAGTCTCAGCTCACTGCAACCTCCGCTTCCTGGGTTCAAGTGATTCTCGTGCCTCAGCCTCCTGAGTAGCTAGGATTACAATCGTACACCACCACAGCTGGCTAATTTTTGTATTTTTGGTAGAGACAGGGTTTCTCCATGTTGGCCAGGCTGGTCTTGGACTCCTGTCCTAAGGTGATCCACCCACCTTGGCCTCCCAAAGTGTTGGAATAACAGGTGTGAGCCACCATACCCAGCCATCTTCAATTACTTATTCTTTCTTCAGTATGGATAAGGGACACTGTAAACAAATATGTGTCACACACATATTACAAAATAAACACTTTTTTTTTTGAGACAAGGTCTTGCCCTGTCACCCAGGCTGAAGTGCAGTGGCATGATCATACCTCACTGCAAGCTCAAATCCTGGGCTCAAGCGATCCTCCCACCTCAGCCTCCGGAGTAGCTGGGACTACAGGTGCACACCACCACACCAGGTTAACCTTTGTTTTTTGTTTTTTTTTTAAAGTAGACATGAGGTCTCACTATGTTGCCCAAGCTGGTCTTGAACTCCTGGGTTCAAGTGATTCTCCTGCCTCGACCTCCCAAAGTGCTGGGATTACAGGCGCGAACCACTGTACTCGGCCCAAAATAAACACTTGCTAGAGAAGCTACTTGGTAATACTTTTGCAATGCTAAATTAACCAATGAATCAAGAAATAGGAACAAGACCTATTTTAAATAAGGAATGCCATTAGGCTATTAGGCTCAGTTTTGCACTGAAATAGTTGATCATAATTTGGACTTATTAGAAAGACTAGCTGGAAAATATGGAGAAAATTTTCTATTAGAAACTGGGCTGGGTGTGGTGGCTCACGCCTGTAATCCCAGCACTTTGAGAGGCCAAGGTGGGTGGATCACTTGAGGAAAGGAATTCAAGGCCAGCCTGGCCAAGGTGGTGAAAACCCGTCTCTACTAAAAATACAAAAATTAGCTGGGTGGTAGTGGCACACGCCTGTAATCCCAGCTACTTGTGAAGCTGAGGCAGGAGAATTGCTTGAGCCTGGGAGGTGGAGGTTGCGGTGAGCTGAGATCACACTGCTGCCCTCCAGTCTAGGCAGGTGACAGAGTGAGACCGTCTCACAAAAAAAAAAAAAAAAAAAAAAAAAGAAACTAAATGTGCAAAAACCTTTTAGCCTGGAAAGCTTAAAATATAGTCAATGATCTTTCAATAAAAATTATGACTCTCAATAAATAAAAATCATTAGGTCACCTGAAAGCAATTAGCAATATTTAACAGAATAAACTGACAGCAATGAACTAATATTTAACTTGCTTTGTATCATCTGTACGTATGTAGAATCAGAGAGAAAAGAAAAAATCCTTGAAGATTGAGGATGTCACCTCAGTTATCTACCAGTCACTTATCTGAAACCTAGCTGCAAACTAGGAAGTAAATAGCCTCTATGTAATCGAAATGATGTCAAAATCCAAGGAAGTAATGTACATACATCTTTACTAATTCCAAAACTAATAAGGTTCCAAAAGAGCTTAGCAAGTTCCCCAGTCAGTGCAACAATATAAACCCCAACTCATTAGGACGCCTGAGAGTAAACCCTGTATGAGCAAATTAAAAAGAAAAGAAAAGAAAAGAAAAGAAAATAACCAAAAAACATAAGAAGAAGAAAGAATAACCTCATATTATAGAATCAAAAATCTCAAAAAGCTCAGAAAACTCTGAAATTATTATAAAATTTCTGTATAAATAAAGGTGGGAAACATACAACTGTATATTTCTCTAACAATTTTTATATCAATAGAAAAATGAATACCCTTGTATTAATATTTAGTTGTTTATTTCAATTTTGACATTTCTGGATACTTTTACCATGCTATTTCTAACATTTTCATATAGCATATATTTAATTTAAAATCTAGAAATACCCGTAACACACAATCTCTGTTGTAAGTAATGTCCACTCCTTTTTCTGTCTTCACTGTTCCCTTGATATTCTTCAAGGGTAACAAGTAGTCAAATAACCTGGGTGGCTTCTCCATAGTTCCTTCTTAATTTTATGATTTTATAGAATTGTCTTAGGTACATTCAGTTTAAAAGGTTCCTTCTAATTCTGTCTTTTGTTTCATATCAAATAGAAAAAAAAAGTACCTGTTTATAAAGCCAACCTCGTCTGACAACCGGTGCATTAGGATTCCTTTTAATTGAATTTGACCTCTTTCCAAAATTATGAACCTTTTTTGAAGCTCGTGAAGTCTAAATAGAAAAAGAGCATGACAGAAAATGTGGTATTAATGCCTAGAGATTTGAGCTTATTTTCCTCTTAAAATTTAATCTCTTTTCAGATTTTCCCAAGACTCGCAGGACTTAAATCTTTTCAGAAAAATTATTAAAATTCTACTTTTGCTGGGTTAGTTTTCTGAAGTGTAAGAATTCCGCACCAAAAATTTTTCCCCCAGGGTATCACAAGTTTTACAACCTTTCCTTTAAAATCTGGATAGGATATACAATTTTTAGAAACACAGAGTATGTGGCAGTATTTTGTCCTACCTGCTATATAAAACGAATAGATCTTGAGTAAAAACTGTTAACAAATCTTTAAGAATAAACCAAATGACAGAACTTTTCCTTTTATATCTGCATTTAATAGGGCAGGTTCAATTAAAGAAAGTTAATATCACTCAGTCTGAGGAGAAATATACAGGTATTAAATATAAACAAATATATCACATCAAGTCAAAACAAGACGGGAAGGATCTGTGTAATGTGATGTAGTGTTTTCTTTTTTATGGACAACTCTGAACTTAAACTAGACAGATGGGGTTTACTGGATTCTTCAAAATACACATAAGGATATACAGTTTTTAAAAATACTGCTATGGTTACCATGAAGATTTATTTTGGCAGGAATCATAGTGGTTACCAACAAACCTGAAAACAATGAAGCTATAAAGTAACATAAAATTACCTCTTACTTTTCTACTTATTCAGAATCTTTGGAAATCTAGCATACTTCATTAGAATTTTGTTTTGGGAAGCTTTTATTAGTATGTAAGAAAATTTTAAGGCCCAATATCAACAAAATTTTTCCTAAAGCATGTTTTCTTGATAGATTTTAATTTACTTTCAAACAGGTAATGCTTAAAAACAGTATAAAACTTAAATGACACAAAAAGATACACAAAGATCAATCTACTCACTCTTGGGCTCCAGCACCCAGCTAGCCCCACTCGCAACTGTGTGGCAACCAATATCACTGTATGTGTGTGTCTATCTATCTAAAATAATTGTTCTCATGATTAATGAGTATTTTTCTGAAATGACTACATATTTTAATATCCACTCTTCTGTTCCATTATTTCTTGGAGCTCACTATATAAACCGAATGCCTATTTACCCATACTGTCGTTAATGTGCTGTGTTATGAAACTTTCTGACTGTTGGAAATCTGTAGGTGAAAATGGTGTCTTTTTCTGGTTTTAATTAGTATTTTTCATATTATGGATGAGGCTGAGCATCTTTTTTCATATATTTAAGAGTAAATTCCATTTTCTTTCCTGAAAACTGATTTCATATAATTTTTCCATTTCCAAACTGGCTCATAAGCCCTTTTCTTATTGATTCACAGCACTTCTTTAATGATAAGGAAATTATAAATTATTATAAATTTCTTTAATTGTTATATGAATTACAGACACTGCATGGATAATAATTACATGTGGTTGAATTTCTCATTCTTTTATATTGTTACTTCTGAGTTTTATGTCATATTTAGAAAGCCCATCTGCATTCTGAGCTTTTTTTTTTTTTTTTCAAATCTTCCATTGTTTTTTTCTAGTGCTTTTATAGTTTTGTTTTTAACATTTCAACAACTGAACCATCTAGAACATTTTTGGTGTAAAGTATGAGGAACAGATTCAACTTTCTTTCAAGACAATGACCTAGTGGCTCTCAATCCACTCATCAATTTCTCCAGATTTTAATTAAAATATACTCATAAAGCATTATGCTCAGCCTGTTGGATTTATGTTACTTAATAATCAGAAATTATTTATATTATTTGAAAATTTACATTCATTTATAATCTCCTAACAAAATTTTATTTCAAAAACCTTAACTGGCATTTAAAATACTATTATTATACTTATAATTATCTATTTCCTTACAATAAACATAATTTACTATTACAATAGTTTTGTTGGAAAATGTTTTCTCAATCTAAGCATTCTTATAGTCAGATCATTTGATTTCTAGGCTATTACATTAATAATCACCTTTAAAACTTAAGTGTGTCCATTCTCTCTCACAAATATCAATATATTTCTTTCTTTCTTTTTTTTTTTTTGAGATGGCGTCTCACTCTGTCGCCCAGGCTGGAGTGCAGTGGCACAATCTCAGCTCACTGCAAGCTCTGCCTCCTGGGTTCACAACATTCTCCTGCCTCAGTCTCCCAAGTAGCTGGGACTACAGGCGCCCGCTACCACACCCGGCTAATTTTTTGTATTTTTAGTAGAGACGGGGTTTCACCGTGTTAGCCACGATAGTCTCGATCTCCTGACCTCATGATCCACCCACCTCGGCCTCCCAAAGTGCTGGGATTACAGGCGTGAGCCACCACGCCCTGCCATATCAATATATTTCTAAAATTATTCCAAAGTAAAAAATTTAAGTCATTGAATTACAATCTTATTACTTTGTATTTCAGGCTATTGCTTCTTGTATCAATTACCTCCAAATTCATGTAATAATAAAAATGTAATTATTATTCTATACTTTTAAGTCCATTATGGGTAACGGTATAGATACTGTTTACTCCTTATCAATAATTAATATAAAGCAAAATAACTTACTCTGCCTACAGGGCTCATTGGATGCACTGCATAATCTGAAGTCACGTTATAGTTAGAAGCTTCATTTATCATACTTATTGGTCGTTCCTTCTTTTCTTCAGATGTCATGGTTGCGACAGTCCTGAAAATACATGTCAAAATGCTAGAACTGGCTGTGTATGTAACCCGCTTTATAATTACACTTCTCTACAGTTAACAACGCGAGTGTCCTACTTTTTCACAGTACTTGGATCCTAGTTACTCTAGAGTCAGGCCTTAATACTTACAACAACTTTAAATACAGCTAACACTTTTCCTAAGCCAAAAATACATTATTATCATGTTTATTTATTATTATTTTTTAAGACAAGAGTTTCACTCTGTTGGTCAGGCTGCAGTGCAGTGGCGCAATCTTGGTTCACTGCAGAATCTGCCTCCCAGGTTCAAGTGATTTTCCTGCCTCAGACTCCTCGGTAGCTGGGACTACCGGCACGCGCCACCACGCCCGGCTAATTTTTCTATTTTTTTAGTACAGTCAAGGTTTCACCATGTTGGCCAGGCTGGTCTTGAATGCCTGACCTCAAGTGATTCGCCCACCTTGGCCTCCCAAGGTGCTAGGATTAAAGGTGTGAGCCACTGCACCCGGCCTATCATGTTTATTTATAATAGGCATTATTGCAGATATTCTACTTGGTCATCTAGCTGAAAAATTAAAAATGAATTATAAGATTATTCTAATTTTAAAAACAATAACAATTTCAGTAACTAACTCTGTGAATAGCTTTATAGTATAATACATTCTTCGATGCTTATAAAACTCTTGTGAAATAGTAATTACCACTATCTGATTTAAGGATGAGAAAACTGAGCTCAAATTAGTTTAATAATCTAACCATTTACACAGTTTCTCTAAGCTTGCATCCCCGGTTCTTGAGCTTACTGCGTTTGAGGTACTATAAAAACAGCTTCTGCAATTACATTCTTCATGAAAAAAGTGTTTAAGTCAGGTTTCTATATGACACATTGTGAACAGCTGGCATTCTGTTATTATACTTGACTACAAATGTCCAGATAAGAAAGCTGTTAAATTGAAATATAAATAACAGCAATTTCAGTGCTAACCCAATTTTGAATGCAGGCATTCCATGAAACTCTTTACTTACTGTTCATTCACTACAAAAATACAATTGTCCTGTGATGGTTGTCCTGTGACTGGATGTTTGCAGGTCACTTTCCTTTCATTATGGCTGAAAAAAGAATAAAAGAAAAACAGAACATGTAGGTATTTAAAATGCCCATTTATTTATTGTAACATTAAAGTTAGTCTACAAAGGAAATGAAATTCAAACTCCCAGCCTTTTCTTGTTTTTGTTTTTGTTTTTGAGACGGAGTTTTATTCTTGTCGCCCAGGTTGGAGTGCAATGGCACGATCTCGGCTCACTACAACCTCCGCCTTCTGGGTTCAAGCAATTCTCCTGCCTCAGCCTGCCGAGTAGCTCGGATTATAGACGCCCACCATCATGCCCAGCTAATTTCTTGTATTTTTAGTAGAGACGGGGTTTCACCATGTTGGTCAGGGTGATCCTGAACTCCTGACCTCAGGTGATCCACCCGCCTTGGCCTCCCCCAAAGTGCTGGGATTACAGGCGTGAGACACAATGCCTGACCACCAGCCTTTTGAGATTCCTAAATATATCTTCCCTACTATCTATTGGGAGTGTGTATGTGTGTAAATGTTACTTATATTTTTACAAAAAAGTTAAATGCATCCCTTCTCAGTCTGGCCTCAATCCTTTTTCATTATTTCATAAACAAAGGTAAGTTGTAGGCCAGGTGCCGTGGCTCATGCCTATAATCCCAGCACTTTGGAGCGCCAAGGAAGGTGGATCACTTGAGGTCAGGCATTCAAGACCAGCCTGACCAACATGGTGAAACCCCATCTCTACTAAAAATACAAAAATTAGCCAGGTGTGGTGGTGTGTGCCTGTAATCCCAGCTACTCGGGAGGCTGAGGCAGGAGAATTGCTTGAACCTGGGTGATGGAGGTTGCAGTGAGCTGAGATTGTGCCATTGCACTCCAGTCTCAGCAACAGAGCAAGACTCTGTCTCAAAAAAAAAAAAAAAAAAAGGCAAGTTGATTTGGCTGTTTGGCTCTTTACACTGTATTGTAAAATATAATGATTACTGTATTTTATACTTCATAGGTGGGTCATGAAAAGTAAGTATGAGTGTCTACCTACCTCTACTGTTTTATGGTCCAACATGGGTGCATTACAGAGTACTAATGCCAAATTCATAAATGGAAAGAAAACCTAACAGTACTACTGTATGGGCACCAGTACCTTAAAAAAATAGAAGGCTCTGAAACAGGAATAATTTACAGTGTTTCTGTTTTACAAAATAACCTTTATATAGATAATGTAATGAGATTAATTTTTTGACACTTGAGGAAGGTATGTTGTAGAAAAAAAATGAAATCTGAAGGAGAAGCAAAAATCTTAAGTAAATGAAATGTGGAAACGACAACAAAAACAGAAAAATCTGTTATGTTTACTGAAAAAAATTGCTTTGAATTAAGTAATGACTATTTTTGGAGAAAAAGATGTTTGCCTAAGAAATAGTATTCTTTCTAGGTTGAGTGAAAAGATTAGGTCTTCAACTGTTTTCTTGAATGAAAGAAGGAAAAAAACCCTATTTATTTAAGCCAAAAATATTAGATGCTCAAAATAACATGCAATATATACTGATATATTAAATAGTCTATAATAATTTTCATTAGGTCATATACAATAAAGTAATCTGTAACAGAGACTTATCATTGACATGCCTGACATTAGAAAATTTACCTTGTAAGGTCTGTATTGAATATTAGTTTTCTTTTGTTAATCTTAAAATATTAGTACATGTGCTCTGTATGGTGAGAAGTCTATAACCACAACCTGCAAACTTCCAGGTAAATTTCATATGCTTAAATTCTTTTTCCAAGTCCTAATTTTCATATTTTTTTGGGTAACTCAATACCCTGAAACTTTATCCATTAAATAAAATTGAAACGGTATTAATATAAAGATATAAAGTTTTAAAAAAATTCCATATTGACTACTGTAAGAGTAGAATCATTAATGAAACACAGTGTTTCTATTATTCCTTAAATCAAGTGGTCTAAGAAGCACATAGAGCCATCTGCTAATATTTAGAAAAATTTTAATAGATACAGCACTTGGCCGGGCGCGGTGGCTCATGCTTGTAATCCCAGCACTTTGGGAGGCCGAGGCGGGCGGATCACGAGGTCAGGAGATCGAGACCATCCTGGCTAACGGTGAAACCCCGTCTCTACTAAAAATACAAAAAAATTGGCTGGGCGTGGCGGCGTGCGCCTGTAGTCCCAGCTGTTGGGGAGGCTGAGGTAGAAGAATGGCGTGAACCCGGGAGGCGGAGCGTGCAGTGAGCCAAGATCGTGCCACTGCACTCCAGCCTGGGTGACAGAGCAAGACTCCTCCTCAAAAAAAAAAAAATACAACAAAGATACAGCACTTGACACCCTGGGAGGGAGGTGGCTCACTGTTAGGTCCTGACCATTGTCCTTGGCACAACGGAGGAGTGACTGCTCAGGACCACAGGAAGGGCAGGGAAGGGAAGACAATGATTCTAGCCTTTTCTCAATTCTACCAAAGCTTGTCTCCTGTATAATTACAAATTCTATGTTTTCATCTTAGATCTGCCATTCTTTTCTGCATTTCACAAGTTTTTTTTTTTTTTTTTATGGGCCTCAAAATTCAGATCAAGGGAATCATCAGTTCTGCTATAACACTTGCTGGAACTGTTTCAACATGATTTGTATGTTAAAGGAACAATTTGAGCATAACACAACTTGGCACTTGCTTATGCATGATTTTATCTGTGAGAGACTCTAGATGGATGCAAAAAACTGCACCCAAGAAAACCCAGCCACATAGGAACACACAAAATGTATATCTGCACACACCTCAAACATGTACCAGCTACTTCAGTTCATTACCTGTTTTATGAAACACACCTATCCACATTTGGTGATACAACTTTTTTTCTTTTCTTTCTTTTTTTTTTTTTTTGAGACAGAGTTTTGCTCTGTTGCCCACTCCAGGCTACGGTAAAGTGGCGCAATCGCAGAGCACTGCAACCTCCGCCTCCTGGGTTCAAATGATCCTCCTGCCTCAGCCTCCCAAGGTAGCTGGGATTACAAGCGTGTGTCACCATGCCTGGCTAATTTTTTCCATTTTTAGTAGAGATAGGGTTTTGCCATGTTGGCCAGGCTGGTCTTGAACTCCTGGCCTCAAGTGATCCATCAGCCTTGGCTTCCCAAAGTGCTGGGATTACAGGTGTCAGCCACCGCACCGGGCCTACAGCTTTCAACGCAATTTCAGATAACCTTCCTCCCAACACTTCCCAATAATTCACACGCTGAAACCCTTTCAACACCCAGACTTTCACAAGCAAACTGCGGGTCTTTTTCAAGGCCAAATGTCATATTTATTATGCTACCATTTTTATTCGGTTCCTATCTTTATTCCTATGTGTCACTAATGAAGTTTTTGAGTGGTGTGCTCCTAAATCCATTTTCCCCCCAAGCCCTGCGTTTTTTGTTTCCAGATTTTGCACGATGAGGTGATTTTTAGGGACACACATGCTGTATTTTTGCAAAACATATTGCACTACTAAATTACAAACTAACATATCACTATCCTATTAAAAATGCATTAGAATTTTAACAGACACTAAAACAAGGTGTCACTTAAAAAATTCTTGCCAGATATTTTATGCTTAATAAAAACTGAAAATAAAAAAAGTATTAAAAAAATTGTATTTCTAGAAGAATCCTTATAAAAAGGATAAAATTCACGTCTTTATTATTTTATTTTATTATCTTTATTTTTTGAGACGGAGTTTCACTCTTGTTGCCCAGGCTGGAGTGCAATGGCACGATCTCAGCTCACTGCAAGTTCCGCCTCCCAGATTCAAGTGATTCTCCTGCCTCAGCCTCCCAAGTATTTGAGACTACAGGCATGCACCACCATGCCTAGCTAATTTTGTAGTTTTAGTAGAGAGGGGTTTCACCATGTTGGTCAGGCTGGTCTCAAACTCCTGTCCTCAGGTGATCCACCCACCTTGGCCTCCCAAAGTGCTGGGATTACAGGTATGAGCCTCTGCGCCCGGCCAAATTCAGGTCTTGATATACGACATACCTATGGTCACAGAACAAACTAATTCCCACCTTGTCTCTGTAGTCACTGTGGCCTAGTAGGAAGTCCAAACTTTTCTAAATACAATGCCAGTGTTTACCTACTCTTACTTCCAGACTTTTAATGTATAGGTCTAGACAAGTGGTTCTCAGTTGGGTGATCTGCCTCCAGGGGAGCATTTGGCAATCCCTGGTAACATTTTGAATGTCATAACTGGGGAAATGTTACTGGTGTCTAGTGGGTAGAGGCCAGGGTGCTGCTAAACATTTTATAATGCAGAGCAGAGCCTTCCATGTCCAAATAAACCTCCAGAAACGTCAGCAGTGCTGAAAGTGGGAAGCCCTGCACTAGGCTATCATAACCCTTAAAATAACTGACTCCACTGAATAAGAAAAGCAGTATTTACTATTCGTGTTCCTGTATTTCTCTAAACACAACAGAGGTAGCAGAAAACAATGGCAGTTGAGAGCACAGTTTCTGAAATCAGACTACACAGGTTTGAATCCCAGCTCCTCCACTTAATAGCTAGGTGATCTTTGGCAACTTACTTTACCTCTCTGTGTCTCAACTGAATAAAGGCAGCTATGTCACAGGTTATTCCTTCATTTAGTCAACATATACATGTATATACACACAAATATTTTCATAAATATAAGATCTATATAGACACATATTTATATACACTAGTCCTCTCTTATCTGTGGTTTTGCTCTCTATGGTTTCAGTTACCCTCAGTCAACTGCTGTCCAAAAATACTAAATAGAAAATCCCAGAAATAAACAATTCATAAGTTTTAAATTGTAAGCTGTTCTGAGTAGTGTGATGAAATCTCTCTCCATCCTGCTCTATCCCATCTATGATGTGAATCATCCCTTTGTCCAGTGTCTCTAAACTGTCGGTGCTACCTGCCCCTTTAGTTACTTAGTTCTCAGATTAACTGTTGAGGTATTGCAGTTTCTGTGTTCAAACAACCTTTACTTTACTTAATAATGACCCCACCCCACCCCCCAAAGTACAAGACTAATGATGCTGGGGTGCTGTTACACTTTTATTAGTTACTGTAGTTAATCTTTTACAGGGCCTAATTTTTTAAAAAACAGAGATGGGTTCTTGCTGGGTTGCCCAGTCTGGCCTCAAACTCCCGGGCTCAAGTGATCTTCCTACTTTGGTTTCCCAAACTGCTGGGATTACAGGAATGAGTCAGCATGCCTGTCCCACTGTGCCTAATTTATAAATTAAAATATATCATAAAGCAGTGAGAAAAACATAAAAAATCCTTGCCCTCATGGAACTTACTTTATAATGGAGCTGTAGAAAATAATAAGCACTTGATAAATGTTATTTACAATTATTATGAACTGCAGGACATTCAGTATATGTCATCATTATATTAGTATTTGGTCAATTATTTAAATTAAAAGTTTAACTTCGTGCCTACCCATACAGTCACATGTCACTTAACTATGGTAATACATTTTGTTTGTTTGTTTCATCATACTCAACCCCAACTATGGTGATACATTCTAAAATATATTAGGTGATTTTAGTTGTGTGAACATCATAAAGTGTATATACACAAACCTAGTTGGTACTGCCTACTATAAAAATAGAAAATACATTTATATATAAACCTAGGCTATATAGTATAGCTTGTTGCTCCTAGGATAAAACAGGTATGGCATGTTACTGTATTGAATACTACAGGCCACTGCAGTATAATGTTAAGTATTTGCATATCTAAATATATCTAAACATAGAAAAGGTACATTAAAAAATATGATATTATGCCTGTAATCTCAGCACTTTGGGAGGCCAAGGAGGGTGGATCACTTGAGGCCGGGAGTTCGAGACCAGCCTGGACAACATGGCAAAACCCTGTCTCTACTAAAAATACAGAAATTAGCCAGGCATAGGGGCGCACGCCTGTAATCCCAGCTACTCTGGTGGCTGCAGCATGAGAATCGCTTGACTCCAAGAGGCAGAGGCTGCAGTGAGCTGAGATAGCGCCAATGCACTCAAGTCTGGGCAAAAAAGTATGGTATTAAAGATTAAACACTCTATCCCTCAGGCCATAATGCAGTGATGTGAACACAACTCTCTGCAGCCTCAACCTCCCAAGTTCATGCAGTCCTCTTACCTCAGCCTCTCAAGTAGCTGGGACTAAAGGTGCACGCCACCACACCCACCTAATTTTTAAAATAGCTACTTGGGAGGCTGAAGCTGGAGGAATGTTTGAGCCCAGGAGTTTCAGGCTGCAGTGAGCTATGATTACCACTGCACTCCAGCCTGGGCAACAGAGCAAGACCTTGTCTCTCTCGCTCTCTTTTTTTTAAAATTAAATTTAAATTAAAAGTTTAACTTAGTGCCTATGAAGTTAATTTTTTTTTTAAAGCACTCTGTTATTCTAGAGTGTTCAGGGCTAAAGAAAACAGGTCATATTTACAAGCTCAACTTGATGATTATGCTCTACTAAAGTCAGCATAAAATGAACGAATGCCCCCAACCCTACCTTTTTTTTTTTTTTTTTAAAGAAAAGATACCAAGGAATTGATAAATAGCAACACAGATTGCTTGTGCTTGGTATTATGTTTTTTTCCTATTTATTACCAGAGTTTTAATCATTTACTATAATCAGAAGAGTAAATGAAAGGCCTCATACTTTAAAGTTTCTATGAAACTATTATTTCATTTAATAATAATTTGGTTGTGAAGGATTTTAAGGTGACTAAATCAATGTGTACATAAAATGGTATATATATATTTCCATCAAACTGTATAACACTAAATGACATGTCTACTGGAGATAAAATAGAAATTCATTAGTCTACCTAATTCCTTTTCTAATCTTATGTATTTTATAAACCAAATAATGAATTATGTAGGTAACTACTGGAACACCTGGGCTATGCTGAACTTTTAAGCAGACATCTAGTTCTGAGTTTTCTGGAAGCTTAGATAAAAAGAGAAAGCTAAAGCACACAGCTCCTATAAACTACTGATGGAAGGAAGAGCAATTTACCAGGTTTAGATCAACTTTGAGTGACAGGTTTCTTTTACATAAATAACTAAAACTGCATGACAGCACTCTGAAAATGGGGGAAGCTGGTGTTTGTCTCCCTTTCCAGGGTAATTAAAGGAAGATACTTTTCATAGAGTCTACATTGCTATGGTTTTCCCTCCTCAGGAGACATATAAAGGAGGATGCCAATGGCATTCCTTAAAAAACATCATAACCATGCACACATTCTCTCATGAAAATAAACGCATAAAGTGCACATTTCAATATAAACCCGAATAAAAATAGGCAATCAGAAAAAAAAACTTGTTTGTTAATATGGTGTTTCAAATTTCCAGTTTAAATAATAAAAGCCCATACAAGTGAGGGGACTATTTCATTCTTAATGGAGAGTTACGTCAAATTATACAAGGAAATAAACTAAAGTATTCAATGGAATTAAGTACTAACTGACAAAAGAAATTTGGTATTAAAATTCCTGTTATCCAATAAGACCAAAACCATGTGGAACTTCATTGAATGCAAAAATCTTTTTTTATCTGATATCTATAGGTAAAATACCCTTATTAGGAGTTATTTAAAAATCAGAATTTGATTTTTATAGAAATGAATCCAGTACTAAATGTACTAGATTTTTTTTTTTTTTTTTTGGTCTTGATCTGTCGCCCAGGCTGGAGTGCAGTGGCGCAATCTTGGCTAAATGCAACGTCCGCCTCCCGCGTTCAAGCAGTTCACCGTCTCAGCCTCCTGAGTAGCTGGGATTACAGGCGCCTGCCACCACGCCTGGCTAATTTTTGTATTTTTAGTAGAGACGGGGTTTCACCATCATAGCCAGGCTGGTCTCGAACTCCTGACCTCGTGATCTACCCGCCTCGGCGTCCCAAAGTACTGGGATTACAGGCGTGAGCCACCGTGCCCAGCCTTAAATGTACTAGATTTAAACATTTAAAAATTCAAGTAATGCTACATATATATAACAAAGCAGCAAGCCAGGTGCGGTGGCTCATGCCTGTAATCCTAGCACTTTGGGAGGCTGAGGCAGGTGGATCACGAGGTCAAGAGTTCGAGACTATCACGGCTAACACGGTGAAACCCGTCTGTACTAAAAATACAAAAAATTAGCCGGGTATGGTGGCAGGCGCCTGTAGTCCCACCTACTCGGGAGGCTGAGGCAGGAGAATGGCGTGAACCTGGGAGACGGAGCTTGCAGTGAGCCAAGATCATGCCACTACACTCCAGCCTGGGCGACAGAGTGAGACTCTGTCAAAAAAAGAAAAAAAAAAGGCAGTAAATGAGATATATTCTTTAAACCACATATGGAAAAGAACTATTCCTGATTTTAAAATAATACTTATGATTTCAAAGAGATGATGACTCAGGATTGCTTAATACTGCAGCACTGCCATCTTTATTGGGTTGCCTTATGCCTTGTAGTTAGGCATCCTCACAAGCCCAAGCTGGCTGCTGTATCACAAAGTAATACTCTGAACCACAAAGTCTAGAGTTAAAAGGAAGTTTTTTTGTTTTTGTTTTTTTATTTTTGACAAAGTCTCACTCTTGTTCCCCAGGCAGGAGTGCAATGGCGTGATCTTGGCTCACTGCAACCTCCCCCTCCCGGGTTCAAGCTATTCTCCTGCCTCAGCCTCCCAAGTAGCTGGGATTACAGGCGCCTGCCACCACGCCCTGCTAATTTTTGTGTTTTTAGTAGAGATGGGGTTTCACCATGTTGGCCAGGCTGGTCTTGAACTCCTGACCTCAGGTGATCTGCCCTCTAAGTTTCCCGAAATCTCCCTGGCCATCTTTCTCAAGAATCTCACTAGTCAGAGATACGAGATTCCATGTCCAATTCAACCAACGGCAAAATAAGTGGGACTACTATGGTGAGCGAGCTAACTCCAGTCAAAATTCACAACTTTGTCTGTGGCCGACCTAGAAGAAACTGAATAAAATGCAGTTATATTATAATAGCAAGGAAAAGGGGGAAGGAAGAGGCTATTAGTTAAGAAATATTCTGTTTTCTTAGACAAAGCAACTTACATATGGTCCAAAGAAAATATCTGCGCTAGCATATTCAAAAGTAGATTTCTCTTGTTTTATATAGTAAAAGAGGAAAATGGTTTTACTAGTTTCTTGCTTCGGGAAGGTAAAAGGGTAATTTAACCTGAACTCCAGACCTTTAGAGATTTTGTTTCTACCTTCAGAAAAATGTCTTAATGTTTTGGCTACACACTGACTACCTTTCATAATGCAATTCTTCCTTGTGGGAGCATGTGTTTTTGGTGGGTTTTTTTTTTTTTTTTTAATCTCTATTTCATGGGTAACTTCAGTGACAAAGCAGTTAAAATCCACTCTGCTTTTTAATCCAAAATCCACTCTGCTTTTTTAAAAGAATATTGAAATTGCTATTAACATATTGCCAATAACAGCCAATACTATTCTTCTGAGTGATACATTACAGTCAGGCAAAGCAAGCTTTATTATGCAGTGTTTCATACGTGTAACTATGGTAATATCGTTGAAAATGTATCTACTGTGCAAAACGAGTAATATATATTTTAGAATCCCACAGAAGAGATTTCAGTTGTTTCTTATTAAACTCAGATGTGAACCCATTTATATGGTTTGCTCTGAATCATGTATTTCCCTAAAGGGAAAAAGAGAAAGATTTAATTTAGTTTAAGAAAAATAGAATAGCATAGTGTTTTGGCAGCTGCCATTTGGCAATTCTTCTGCCAATCCTGGCAACAAAAGCCAGTATCATGAATTGGACTTTTATAAAGGCCCAACCCACAAAAGCTGCCACATATCCACAATAATGTTAGAGTGGAGTGGGGCAGAAGAGGTGTGGAAACTATGGAAGCTACTGTATTTCTCTATGAAGAAAACTATGCAGCAAAAAGCTCAAATGTGTGCTTTTAACTTATGTTTTCAGTATGCTTCTAGTACACAAAAAGAGTACTATAATTTTTAACTATAATTTACTAGATTCTCAAGTTGGCCTCAGTTTCATTACTCTATAAAAAAAAATTATACTCTCCAGCTTGTCTTAAAATTGAAGAGCTTTCATCAATAGAAATCACACAGTGTCTTGTAATTTTGCAACTCAAACAATCAAACCTTAATTAGGTTTAAAAAACATGTTTGTAGCAGCCATTTAGTTATTAAATCACTTCAGCCTATGCTAGTCAAGTAATTTAAAAATTATTATTAAATATAAAATTTCTTAATGTTTTACATAGATAACTATTTTAATTTATTTTCATTGTAATAAAAAGGAGAAAAATGTCCTGTTGAAATCTGGCTGCCACAAAGACTGTTTCTGCAATGTATTTTTAAACTGAAAATATGCTGGCACAGAAAATTGTGCCTACAATTAAAGGCAATGTTTTAAGAACAAAAGAAAAACATTAAAAGTGCTCTGCCTTTCTTGAAATTGAATTGAGTCTTTTTTATGTGAAGAAATAACCACTGAGTTAGCAATCTCAAAGACTGTAATTTTTTTTGAGGGGTAAAATATGAAAAGTATATATTTCCTTTCCCCACATTTAGTTCTAAATGCCATTTGCCTTTAACTTAGAACTAACTGCTTCCAGACATCCTGCTCAAACCTCAATGTTTCATTTACCCACCATCTACAAATTCTCCTTAAGGTCTTAACCCTTTATTTTCTATTCTTTCTCCTCTCATCATTTAGAAAACGGATAATTTCCAATTTCTTGGGGGAAAAGAAGGGATTAATCCGGTGTGAAAACCTCACTCAACCTCACCTCCAGCAATAAATATTATGATCACCACCACAACAGCTACCCTTAAGCATTTCAGTGCTACTCACATATTCAGCTGTCACATAATGGCCTTGAGAATCCTCACAGAGCCCATTTGAGGTAGGTGTTATTATTTGTAGTTTATGAATACGTAAAGTGAGGCTCATAGCATTTAGAAAGTTGCCAGAAGTCATACTCCAAGTAGGAGTGCCTCCAAGGCTTGAGCTGCTCTCCTTTTTAGATCCCAGCCTTTCAACAGCTGCCCCTTTCTCCAACTCTTCTACAGCCAATGAGACTTCTCAGTTCTGCCTTTCATCTTCTGTTCAACGACACTAGAACAGAATAAAGCCATACTTTCCTTAGAGGCCCTTTCCTTCTTTCACTGACAGCAGATGTGCCATGCACATGCCGCCTCTCTCACTGCTCCTCTTCCCTCCTCCTCTCATCTCACTGCCTACCAGCACCCCAGGATCATTTCTATCTGAAGCACAGTAATGAAAGCTTTCCCAATTCCAGGTTAATTTTAAACCCAATGCCTCTCATCCTTGGAAGCTTCACAATCATTTCCTACTCTGAGCTGTTCAGACAAAATTACCACCAAAACAGATTTAGAAATGTTACCTCACATTTCTACCATTACAGGTATCAAAGAATTTAAATACAAATAATAATAATTGTAAAGCATGTGTTGCACCCGACAGGAACTGAAAATCTTGCTTGACTCAGAGGAGATACTTAAACCCCAGTGAGAAAATATGAGTATGATGTAACACTGTAAGTACAAAGCTAAAACCATTATTATAGACATTAAGAACATTAAGAGGAAAAAAATTAAATATTCAAAACATAAAGAGCTCACATACCAACTCACTTGTTTTAGGATTTGGTTTTTCACTGATAATTTCTAAGTTATCTTTCTTAAAAACTCTCTTAAATAAAACCAGCATACACATTAAGAATCTACAACATGGGCTGGGTGCCGTGGCTCACGCCTGTAATTCTAGCACTTTGGGAAGCAGAGGCAGGTGGATCACCTGAGGTCAGGAGTTTGAGACCACTCTGGCCAAAATGGTGAAACCCTGTCTCTACTAAAAATACAAAAATTAGCCAGGTGCAGTGGCGCGCATCTGTAATCCCAGCTACTAGGGAGGCTGAGGCATGAGTATTGCTTGAACCCAGGATGCGGAGGCTGCAGTGAGCCAAGATTGTGCCACTGCACTCCAGCCTGGATGACAGAGTGAGACTCTGTCTCAAAAAAATAAAAAATAAAAAAACAGAAAAAGGAATTTACAAAATGAACACCTTTTAATGAATTTAAAGCAATTTTGAAAGTAATGTAAGAATGATTCAATTAACACCATGCTAGTTAAAGACAAAATGTACCTATCACATCCATCTCGAGTATTACGGCACAGTTACATTTTAGATCACTTGATAAATTAAAAGCAAAAGTGCTTAACATAATTTAGATAATTCTTTCACCTGTAAGTAATTTGAATGAATCTGAACTTAACCATTTAAGAAAATGGGAAGGTTAACTGGTACTACATGGTTAAAACAGAACTATGATTCTTAAAAATGTACACAATAATTTGCCAAAGTAATTTTCTGCCAAGTATTCAAGAATTAAGTGAGACTGACTGCTAATAACATCTCAGCCACTGTGCAGGCGCATATGGTTCCAAGACTCTCTTTTTTAAAAAAAATTGTTATTTATCTTTACAATTTATTTTTCTTTTCTTTCTTTTTTTTTTTTTTTTTTTTTTTTTCAGATGGAATCTCACTGTATTACCCAGGCAGGCTGGAGTACAGTGGTGTGATTTTGGGCTCACTGCAACCTCTAACTCCTGGGTTCAAGTGATTCTCCTGCCTCAACCTCCCAAGTAGATGGGATTACAGGCACCACCACCATGCCCAGCTAATCTGTGTATTTTTAGTAGAGATGGGGGGGTTTTACCATGTTGGCCAGGCTGGTCTTGAACTCCTAGCCTCAAGTGATCCGCCCGCCTCGGCTTCCCATAGTGCTGGGATTACAGGCATGAGCCATCACACCCAGCTATTTTTATAATTTATTTTTCAACTAAAAAATTAAGACAGTATGTATTTATCATGTACAACATAAGACTCTCTTAACAGCATCTGAATCCACCTCATTGTAACAAGACTCTTCACTATTGAGTCTATCCTCCAAGCTGAGCTTCAACTTCTTTCTGTAGAATAGGAATCAAAACCAAAAAACCAAACCAGCAGCACAACAAAACCCCTACCTCTTTAAAAGGATAAAGTATCTGGTTACACACCAAGGCATATTAGCTGGATCTAATAGAGCCCTCACCATATAATACTGAACTTGAATGTGTTAGTAGAATCAGATTTCTTAAAAACAAGTAAATTATGTCACTTCCTTGCTTTAAATAATTGTTGGCTCTCTGCATCATCCTTAATGTGAAGTATAATGGCTTGCATACAACTATAATTTAATGAATAAGGAACACTGATAATGTGATCCAAGGTTAAAGTTTACTATTGAATGATAGACGGAAAAAGCACTTATAAAGCCACATAACAATAAAAATGCTCACAGGGTATATTTTAGGGGGTTAAAAGAATACTTACTCGAAAAGTTGCAGAGTCACTTGTATAAAAATATTGTGTCACAAAAGTCTTACTGACTTTTAAAATAAAACTGGGCAGAACCCTAACTCAGAAACATTTCAATAATCAGAAACATTCTCATCATTTAAAAGCAATAACATGGCATTCAAAAATATACATAGCCTGTAATCCCAGCACTTTGGGAAGCCGAAGTGAGAGGACTGCTTGAGGCCAAGAGTTTGAGGCTAGCCTGGGCAGTAAAGAAAGGCCCTGTCTCTAAAAAATAAATAAATAAATAAATAAATAAAAAAATAATAATAATGATATTAGAACTTAGCCAGGTGAGGTGGTGCATCCCTGTAGTTCCAATTACTCAGGAAGCTGAGGTGGGAGGATCCCTTAAGCTTAGGCGTTCAAGGCTGCAGTGAGCTATGATGGTGCCATTATGCTCCAGCCTGAGCAACAGCAAGACCCTGTCTTTAAAAAAAAAAAAAAACTCCCTAATGAATGCTAATTTGTAATATTTTATTGTAACATGCCTTATATAGAAGTTTATTATACCTTTGGGAAGGAAACAAAAGGCAAATTAGAAAAAGCTGAAGGATCCACTCTTTTACATGTGGTCACACTCCACTTTAGAAAGTTAACCAAATTATAACCTATACATAAATTACCACACAATTTAAAGAGATCCAATTATTTTTATTGTAGATAAAACACACTCTTTCCAATAGAGTCAAACTGACAGAGTAACAGTTCAATTTAAAAGGGAAAAAATTGCTAATCACTTATTCCTTATCGTGCAGTATTCATTTTCATATGTTGCATGAGTTTCAAACAATTTCTTCAAGAATAAAAAAGTAGCTGACTCATAAGCCAAATGATATTCCTGTGATACAAAAAGACTTTGTAAAAACGGTTGGCTTTCTTTCAAAATAGCTATCTCGCAGCATAACAAATACTTTTATTCATTCTATATGTGCTAGGCACTGGTGACACGGCCTTAATAATATTATAAATACAAATAAATAAACAAACATGAAGAGTCACATAACCATAAACAAAATACAAAGGGGAAACCGATTAGGGATTGATCTTGCTTAGAAAGGAAAAGAGCAGAGAAGGCATCATGGAAGTGGCTACCATTTGAATTGAGCCTGGTGGAATCAGTGGGATTAGTCAGATGTGGCTGGAGTTCAGCACAGATTGAAGCTGGCTAGGGCACAAAGAAATGTGGTTGAAAATCTAGGCTTTGACTAACAATATGTTTATGTATATAAAATGTGTTATATAAGTTTTGAAACAATGTATTTGCTCCCCTCCTAGGTTTTCTTTTACTTCAATTCCAAAATAATATATTTTTTAAAACTCTGAAAAGGCCCAAATAGTAATGCACTTTATGTGATGCACACAACACTTAATTTAGGTTCAGTTTAGTCAACAAATCATTATCCTCAAGCACTGAGAAATTTCTCACTTGCAGATGAGGCACGAGTGGGACAGAAATCCAACCCAGAATAGCAGGGTAAGTAACCCAGTTCCTATAGCAGTGACATTGTGAGCACAGAGACACTTGGTGGAAATCCAATGGCCACTACAGGACCCTGTGATGACAATATTTCACTCTGGAGACACATTTCCTTCCAGCAGAGTACAACACAGGGCATGCTATCAACAGGCTAGTTAACTAGCAGGTTTTAATCACCAGAGTGAAGATGGAATCTCTACAACGCAAAGATCAAGATATCCTCCCTCAGGTATTTAACTTGCTTTGCCAATTCATTTCTTCGTGTTGAAATTATTTATTAAGCATCCTATATGTACAAGGTTTTGTACTGTCTACACAAGGAAACAAAAATATAGTTTAAGACTATAAGGGCTTTAAGAAATACTATTCCATCTGAGTTTACTAGGCTAAATTTCAAACAAAGAAGAGTAGCACCATTACACTTTTTCAAGCAGTCTATAGCATTGGTGGAAAGCGTTCCTCAAATGATACCTTATTCACTGGAAAACAGACAAGTGCTCTGTTTTACTGCTTTATTCTTAAGTAAAACTTTTGTGTTAATTTCAAGTTATCCCCACAGCTCTGCTCATTGCCCTCTTTTTTTTTTTTTTTGCCAGATTTAATTTCCTGTTCATACAAAAAAAAAGTTGAAATAGTTTCTCCTCACTTGAACTTTAGTAGCAACCCATGACCTATGATGTCATAATGTCTCAAAAACATCTTTGTTTAAAATGTATACTGAATATTCTAATTCATCATCACCATAGTAACTTACTGATTAAGTTTAAAACACAGACTTAAAGCCATGTTAAAACATTTTCAGTGGATTCAAGATAAAGTTTAAAAGGGAATAGAAATATTCCTCTGTATAGTTAAATTGGGTAGAATCTTAGTTGGAATCTGAAAATTCTGCAACTTAAGGAAAAAATTGTGGATCTTAAATTAAGACTGTCGAGTCAAATAGAGCAAACTTGAAACCCTACTTCCCTATTTCTATGCTTCTAAGTATTATAATATACTGGGAGTCATAATACGAAGCAGTTAGTGTTAATTCCTAAAACTTGTTACTCTTTTCACATTCACATATAAAAAGCTCATTTAGATCACTTCAATACCTAACTATATTATTCACAAAAAATATGTACAGCAAGTCATTCTTCAACTGCTTCAGAAAACTGAAGTGAAAACAGTTAACATATTTAGTAAGAATTTCCATATCATGTTTTCCTCATCTAGACTTGAAAACTAGAGTAGCAAACAAACAAAAAACTAGAGTAGCACAATTATCAGAAAAAAACTATTCATTTTTTATTCTTTAAGAAAAACACTTTGTTTGGAAATTCTTCTAAAAGACCTTGAAATCACAACGCTGCTGCTGAAAATGCAAGAAAACGATTATGCCAGAAATGGCAAAATGTAAGACTTTATAGGCTTTTGTTTGTACAATATAAATAGAATGAAATTACAATAATATCATTCATCCATATGAAACAGGGAAAAAGAATTTATAAGCAAAATAGCTATGTCTAGAAACAAAAGAAAAAGCTTACCCAACATAACCTACTTCTTAAACTAATGCTTTTAAAACAACAAAATCAATTTACATAGTACAACTCAAAGAAACATGAATTTATATTAATAATAATAAATCTTGCCTGGCCTCTACAATTAACAGCAGAACTCTTAATTTCTTTAAAAAATTAAGAAACTTCTTAATTTATTTAAATGCTAAATAAAATACAATCTGTAATATATAATCTCCTGCCATTATATTGCTCTTAAATTTTAAGTCAATAAAGATTCCTATTTTGAATCATATCACTGAAATGGCCCAATAATTGAAGAATTAAAGACATAGCAGCTTCTATTAATAAGCTTATACTAGTATTGATATACCTTAAAAAAATTATATAATGCATACTGTTAGTACCTCCACAGGAACATCTGAGGAATTATTCATCTAATTATCTT
Source organism: Hylobates moloch (assembly GCF_009828535.3). NCBI lineage: Eukaryota > Metazoa > Chordata > Mammalia > Primates > Hylobatidae > Hylobates > Hylobates moloch. Next base: position 17,932,962 of record NW_026652283.1, on the reverse strand, counting down.
TGGAGGTCTAGGGGCAAATCAAGTATCTTCTCTAAGTTAAAAATAAGGAATAATAAGATTTTAAATAAAAATCTTTAGGTTTTAAAGCAATTTGTGACTACTATGTATTCATGTAGCCTAAAGTTAAGGAATAACTAAGAGGAAGACATTTCCAATGCTCAAATCTTAAAATGTTCAAGCATTTGAAAACCTCATGAACATACTTATATTTCTACAACAAAACAATACTTTGTTTATAAAAATATTTATAGTATGTAAATCCTTTGCACTAGGCATTGTGCCTGGCACCAGAGCTACAAAGATTATTTGCCATAGGATCATTAACTGAGGAAAAGGACTACTGTTCACTTAGCTATTAGCTATTTATTATTAATACATTAAAGTAACAAGAATTACTCACCAGCCTTCATCAAAATCAGTTCTTAAAAGGACGAATTCAATTATACGCAAAAAGGACACTGGAGTAAAAATAAGACTCAACTGCTTTGTCTTTAAGCTGTTCTCAATGAGCACTGTGGGGACGAAGCACTGAGGAAATACACTGTGGTTCTGAGGCTGGCCTGCCACTCTGGAAGTCTGACACCAGACTGACGTCACATTCAAACATGTCACTGCAGCCGCAAACTAAGGCAGCTCCTCCAGGAAGAATCTGTTGTGATTATGCATGCCTTCCAGCCATAAGAGTAAAATATGATTTCAATTCCCTTAAAATTGGCATATAGCATAGGATGAAACACCAAGATATATGGCTGCAAATAGTTACTGAAGAAAACGTTTACTGAGTATTAAAATAACCTTAGCTCTAAATAAATGCAAATTTCTTGTTTAAACTGTAAGCACATCAACTAAAATGACTCTAAAAACAGTTTTTCCTGTTTTTTCCAAGATGATATATATTTGTTTCAAAAATTCAAGCAATAAAAGGTATATAAAAGGCTAAAATTGCCTGGAATTCCACCACCCAGAAATGATGATGATGGTTGCTCAGTTTTATTGACCACTTACTATGTTAAGCACTTTACAAATTCATGTGAGCCTCATAACCCAACAAGATAGATTCTATAGTAGTGATCTCCATTTTACTGAAGTAACTAAGGTACAAAGTAGTTAAGTAATTTGCCCACAGTCACAATGCTAATAAGTGATTAAATAGGATTCAAACCCAGGCAGAGTGCCTGCACTGCCCAGACATTTGATTACCAAGGTATACTAACTAGCAGAAAAGATAAGAGTTGTTAACATTGTGGTGAACATGATTTCAAACCAGAGTTTGTAACATAAACAAGTATTTATTCAACAGAAGGAAATAAAACTATACATGTTGTTTTGCAACATACTTTCTTTCACTCAATAATGTGCTATGGACAGGTTTCCATGTCAGCAATTACATTCCTAACTTTCCTTTTGTGATGACTGCTCAGATATCTTTGGGCTTTTATGTGTTTAGCTATGTGGGATAATTCTCAGAAGTGGGATGGATAGGTCAAAACACGTGCATGTTTTCAACATTTACACACGCTATCCTCCAAAAAGAGGTAACAATGTATATTTGTACCTCAGTGCATTAAATTTCTCCTTTCCCCACATCTCAGCTCATACTGAATACTGACAATGACTTTTCTTCTTTGCAAGAAAGCCATCACACTGTTTTAATTGGGTGTGTGTATGTTTCAATTTAAAGTGAGGTTAAACCTTTCTTCATATGCCTATTCACACAGAAGGCAGTACAGCTTAAAGCTCAAAAGCACATCAGCTACGAAGTCAGATGACCGCAGTTCAAGCCCAGCTCCTTTTCTCAACAGTTTTCTGACCACAGGCAGGTTACTTAGTCTCCCCGTGATTCCATTTCCTTACTCAGAAAATATAATAATGTAATACTCATGAGATTTTTCTGATTATTGTATGAGAAAAACCATGTCAAGCAATTAGAACAGTGCTTACCACATTCTAAGTGTTTAATTAAATGTTGACTGACATTTAGTGGCTGACTGTATTTCTTCTACAGTTCATGCCCTTTACCCAAAATGGGGATTTTTAACAGTGTATGGGCAAACCATTTTACAAAACATATTGTATATACCTTGTTAGAATGCTACTGATATAAAAATTTTTAGATACCTCAATCTGAGTTGTCTTACAACTAAATCTAGCACGCAACGTAACTGGTGCTAAAACAAATTCCTTTCATATGAAACTGCTGTAACAAAAATTAAAAATAGCATCTCAAGTTGAGAAAACAAAATTATTTCATCATGTAATTTGAAATATAGATAAGCAAGCCAACACAGTTTGCTATAACCAGAAGGGTTTGCATATGTTTTAGAGAAGTAGTGATTCATGATCTTTCTCACTTTTTTCAGTGAAGCCTTTGCTAGTTTCAAATATGTTCAAGTTTAAACTCCTCATACAATAAAAGAAAACAAATCCATTCTCAGAAACATGAAAAAGAAGTCAATGAAACAACTTTTCCAGTTCTAAAAGCCAAGGACAGCCCCCTTTAAAAAACATAAATCAGAGAATCTAAAAGACAATAAAAAACATAAACCATAACCTATAAACACTGTATGAAGATTAAAATATAGTAAGCTTACTATCCTTACCCCCAAATCAATTTGATCTTCTATTATATAATAAGGGCTTCACTGTTCTCATCAGACAGCTGTAACAAAACACCTCAAAAACTTACTGAGAAGGAATTTTGTATTATCCTGGCAGAGCTGGTTCAGGCGTATTCACTGTTGTATATGCTATAAAATCACCCCATTTGAAGGCAGACATTTTTGTAATAAAATTGCAGCACAATGTTTGCATAATCACACAGTGGCATGGTGGTTCTGCATATGGCTGCCAGGAGAAAAACAATACATCAAATCAGCAGGGATGTGTCAAGAGACTCTGGAAGCTTATGAGGGATACTAAGAAGCATCAAGTCAACCAAGGGTTTGGTTTATGAAGTTACCAGCACCCTGCACAGCTTCTCTAGAACCTGTGAGGGTCAGGCCCTTTAATACAGCCACCGTTTACAGAAGGACTGCCACAGGGAAAACACCGTTGTGAAGGGGGGCATAAGATAAGGTCCCTGCTCTCAAGGCCCTAACAGCCTGAAGTGACAGTTTAATAAGGAGAAAGAGCTGTAAACAGATCATTATAACACAACCTCACTTGTAGAGCACAGAAGAGGAAATGGCTAAATGCCTGGGGGAATCTGGAAAAGGCTTAACAAACTGACAGCTGACCTGACTATTTCAAGAGGCAACTTCAGTTAGAGGTAGCAGTAGTTATAAAAGCGCAAATCTAAGATGTAATCTAAATTTTACATTTAAAAAGGATGCCCTGTTAAAGAGAAACTATTCATTTAAGGAAAAGAATAGGTTACAAATAGGGCAATTCTCACAAGTTCCTTGTAAAATTCTGCCCAGTTTCCCCAAATGTCACTGATGACAAGTTTAGCTTTCTCAATTCTGCCGAAACCACGTTTTAGGAAAAGAAGCTGAGGCAGACTGTGGATCAATGCTCCACTACTTCGTGAGAGCTAATAAACGTCTTTAAATCAAGGGGAATCCTAAATCTCAATAAATCCTGATTCTCTTTTCACATTATCTCTATACTATAGGTCAGGAACAATGAATGCTTCATTAAAAAGGCACAGAAAAAATCCAGTGAGGGCCTCCAAAGTATTCCCCACGAAATAACATGTTTCAGCGCATTCCTCAGCAATATTTGTGATAATGACTAAAGATCTAATTGTGATATTTGTAATTTTTCAGCCCTTATGTTACTTTACTTGTCAGTGCCATTTAAAACTTTGACCACTGTCTTCTTCAAAGTGCCAGCCTTGACCTTGACTTAACCTAGTTTCCCAGCATTCACTCTAGTAAACAGGTTTATGTTCAAACAACTAAATCCAGCATTGAGGTGTTTTGAATACCATAAATTGGTACCGATTTACTCATCACACATATTCAAAGTAGTTCTTTTAACGGGTAAGAAACAGATCTCCTACCAATCTCTTTTCCATACAGTACCTAACAGTGCTGTACAACATGATGCATGCAAATGTTTCATCAGTTGACTACTGATTTTTATTGCCTAGGTCATTTAATACAAATTGTTCAGATCAGAAAAATACTAGTACGAGAAAAGCACAACTGCATATTAAATCCCAAGTTTAAACAGAGGCAAAAATTAAGGATAATGATAACCTCCTTTTCCCAAATTTCCAAATTCATTTATTTTGGTATAGCACATACCATTTGTTCATGACTTAAGAAAAGAAAAACCAAAGTAACGCTAATTAGAAAAGTAAATTTTAAAATAATTTGAAAATATAGCGTCTTTCTCTCTCTCGTATCCTCATTATCTTCTGCTAAAAGTTGGTAATCAAGTAAGGAGTAAATCAGCTTACAGAAATTAAACTCTCACACCTAATGATTACCTGAGGTAGGTTTCAAATATCCCATGAACTTACGGCACAGGTAACCACTATATAAACTGAAGTAGAGTATAAGAATAAACTCTATGCCACCAAGGAAGACAATCGACGTGGGTATGGGGCCAAGAACTTCTAAACACAATGTTAGTCTAGTCATCCTCATTTGATACTGACATAATAGTTCAGATATTTTTCATCCACTACCCAAGAAATGTTCAAGGGTTGCTCCATGCTATCATCTTGGTTTTCTTTTACAGGTGAAATTTCACTACATAGCAACTCTTAGAAAAAGTAACTGGAAGAGTTGAATGATTTAAGAATCAAATGAATCCATAAACACCTGCTTAGGAAGAGACCATTTATAACGAAAAAGCCCTTCATACACTAGAATCTTCCTCCTCAGAGAGTGACAACTTCTAAAATACATTTGCTTACTAATGGGATTCAGAACTATTTAATCTGAAAATATCAAGTTCTCAAGTTATCAAATGACAAGTTAGCCCTCTAAGGCCAGTTTAATAAGAGACTTAGACATTTTTTATTCTCATTTCTTCCAAATCCTTTCTAAATTCTTTCCACTTCTTGTACGAGATTAGTAGCCACAAGTTCCTCCTTCTGACCTCTGTCATAACTTGCATATCTCACTAATTTACATTATTCAGGTCCAGCTCAAATGTTTCCTTCTCAGAGAGATCTACCCCAATCTCCCTCACTCAGGTAGTTCCAGTACTACATATTAGGAACAATCAGCATAACCAACAAAATTTAGAGACATGGGTACTTCCATCTCAAATAATCTGTTAATATAAACTATCTTGCACAGTAGGTGGAAAGTGTGTACTCATGGAGACTGGACTAACATCTAATAAGTTCATTCATACAGCCAAATACAAACCAAAATGAGAAATACAATCTAAAAAGCAGCAATTATTTGAGCAATAAAACTTAATCCTATTTCTTCCCTGTGTCCTTGTTTTCATATGGCATCTCAGCTTCTGAGCTACAGGAGAAATGTGTGGTTATATTTATATCTCCTTCGGCATATTTAAACTCTATCTTTGGGTGCTTGAAGATAATTTTTCTCGATGGAAAAAAACAGATTGAGTGGTGATTCTTTTAATGGACTCTGGAATCTTTACATTTTCACCTTAATCACTACAGTTCTAGAAAAATTTCCAGTCAAAGAGTATATATGCAACAAATGTAGTATAAAAACTTAAATTTACTGATTTTATAATTAAATATACAGTAGTAATAAAAAATTAGGTTTGTAAAAATCTGTGCTTTACGTAAGATAATCTTCAAATTCTAGCATAATAAATTCTGATTCAAGAACATGTTGATGAATACAAAATCATAAATATGATGAATATAAAATTAATGACCCAAGCTTTATGAGTAAATATTTATATATGCATATATAAATATATATACATATATGTGTACATACATAAATATATACATATGTGTACATATATAAATATATATACATATATGTGTGCATATATAAATATATATACATATATATAAATTCAGTTGTAATTTCCTTACCTAGGTCCTAAGTATAACCTTTTGGATGAATATACATTTTTAAACATTGACAAAAATTGCACATATTTATGTGAATGTACACTTGTGAATGGCAGTTTGTGACTTATACTCTAACTGTATATAAAATGATTTTCATTCTGAAGGAAATAAAATCTAACTCGTTTTCTACAGAGCTTGATTTACCAAAAAAAATCTATTATTCAAGTACTAACAGTCAATTCTACACTTGTACTATCTGCTTGGAAGATACATGGTATGTTTTTGATGCAGGAATAGAATTAAACATATGATAGTGTTACCAGTTTCATTATCATCAAAAAAATAGGCCTCAAAGAAACTCTTACAATGGTTGCTTTGTGTGTTAGCTTGATTTACTTATTAAGAAACTCCTGTTTACCCTTTTGTAGGGAAGGAAGAAAATACCCATGTTTTAAAAAAACCACAATACAGGACAGACTGTGTTATGGAGACTCATGATTAAGACACAGCCTTAGGACCTAAAAGACAATTCTATCTCTACAACGGACTCAATGAAAGGTCCTGAAAAAGTAACTGACTTCGTAAGTTGTCCTTTACTCACCATGATATTGAGAGGTGACAGCGTGGTGGCAGCCCTCGCTCGCTCTCAGCACCTCCTTGGCCTCGGCGCCCACTCTGGCCGTGCCTGAGGAGCCCTTCAGCCTGCCGCTGCACTGTGGGAGCCCCTCTCTGGGCTGGAGACAGCTCCCTCTGCTTGCGGGGAGGTGTGGAGGGAGAGGCGCGGGCGGGAACTGGGGTGTGCGTGGCGCTCACGGGCCAGCGTGAGTTCCGGGTGGGCGCAGGCTGGGCGGGCCCCGCACTCGGAGTGGCCGGCCGGCACCGCCAGCCCCGGGCAGTGAGGGGCTTAGCACCCAGGCCAGCAGCTGCGGAGGGGGCGCCGGGTCCTCCAGCACTGCCAGCCCACCCGCACCGTGCTCAAATTCTCACCGGGCCTCAGCTGCTTCCCCACCAGGCAGGGCTGGGGATCTGCAGCCCGCCATGCCCAAGCCTCCCCTCCGCCGTGGGTTCCTGCTCGGCCCAAGACTTCCTGCACCATCCCCGCTCCGCGGCGCCCGGTCCCATCAACCGCCCAAGGGCTGAGGAGTGCAGGCGCATGGCGTGGGACTGGCAGGCAGGTCCACCTGCAGCCCCGGGGTGGGATCCACTAGGTGAAGCCAGCTGGGCTCCTGAGTCTAGTGGGGACTTGGGAGAAACTTTATGTCTAGCTAAGGGATTGTAAATACACCAATCAGCACTCTGTGGCTAGCTTAAGGTTTGTAAATGCACCAATCAGCACTCTGTATCTAGCTAATCTGGTGGGGACTTCAGGAACCCTTATGTCTAGCTAAAGGATTGTAAATACACCAATCAGCACTCTGTGTCTAGCTAAGGGATTGTAAATACACCAATCAGCACTCTGTATCTAGCTAATCTGGTGGGGACTTGGAGAACCTTTATGTCTAGCTAAGGGATTGTAAATACACCAATCAGCACTCTTTGTCTAGCTCAAGGTTTAAAAACACACCAATCAGCATCCTGTGTCTAGCTCAAGGTTTGTAAATGCACCAATCAGTGCTCCGTGGGGACTTAGAGAACTTCTGTGTCTAGCTCAGGGATTGTAAATGCACCAATCAGCACCCCGTCAAAACGGACCAATCAGCTCTCTATAAAATGGACCAATCAGCAGGATGTGGGTGGGTCCAGATAAGGGAATAAAAGCTGGCTGCCCAAGCCAGCAGTGGCAACCTGCTTGGGTCCCCACTGTGGAAGCTTTGTTTTTTCACTCTTTGCAATATATCTTGCTGCTGCTCACTCTTTGGGTAGGCACTGCCTTTATGAGCTGTAACACTCACTGTGAAGGTCTGCAGCTTCACTCCTAAGGCCAGCAAGACCACAAACCCACCGGAAGGAATGAACAACTCCAAACAGGAGGAACGAACAACTCCAGACGTGCCGCCTTAAGAGCTGTAACACTCACCGCGAAGGTCTGCAGCTTCACTCCTGAAGCCAGCGAGACCACGAGCTCACCAGAAGGAATAAACTCCGAACACATCCGAACATCAGAAGGAACAAACTCTGAAGACACCACCTTTAAGAACTGTAACACTCACAGCAAGCGTCCGCGGCTTCATTCTTGAAGTCAGTGACACCAAGAACTCACCAATTCCGGACACAATATTGCATAACAAACACAGTCATGTGGTCTCATGTCAACAACTCCAACCAAGACCATCTGCCTGCCAACATCAAGTTTTACTGGCGTATGGCTATTTTCCCCTAAAACCAAACAAAAAACAAACTAAATATTTCTCTGCTATGAGTGACTTAAAAATCAAAAACAAGTTTTAACTTGCCACACTTCTACATTCATATTTCTGATACTGGAGGGCAGATTTCTTTGTCCATTTTTACACTTCATTTGTATAAATTCCTTTGTCAACAAGTTTTTTCTTTCCTTTTAAATGAAACCACTTATCTTTATTTTGGAAATTTATTGAAAATGTTACACTGCTGTCTAGTGTTAAAAAAAATCACATAAATGGTTTGAGATTTGATTACTTGGCTAACAATAGGTTTTTCATTTGTTTAGCAAATATTTAGAGTGTAATGCTTTTTCCATAAAACAAGCATTTTTTCTAGATCCTGTAGGAGAATTAAAAAATTAAAAAGAGAAAAAGAGAATGTCTAGGTGTGGGTGGGTAAGTGGAATAGATAAGTACAGAAGTAAAATAAAAGTGAGAATATTAGATATGCTACTGCACAAATGGACTTTAGCTGCCTAGATCAGAATTCTGGATCAGGTCTTAAGAAAACTATTGTACGTCTCTGTGCCTCAGTTCTTCCTTCATCTCTAAAATGGGTCTAATAACATCTTCCTCATAATTGTTACGATGAAACAAATGAAAACAAAAGCCTTACAACGATAGTGTCTGACATATAATTAGAGCTTATTATGCAATAGCTATTGTTCTAAAAGACATGTAGATCAGAAAATAAAACAGAGAAAAATATAAATGGGCTTTGAGTTTGAATCCTATCAAGGACAGGTAGGATGTGGAGAGTAGAAAACAGGAAGTCATGATGCAAACATATTGGGGTAAAAATGAAATGGTTAGTTTGGCTTAGTTATAATGCAATGGCTTAGTACGGTATATGAAGAGCAGGACTGAAAGGCTGTATTAGACAAAGGGACCTGGTGTAACATAGTAGGCCACAAACAGCTACTAAAGAGACAAGGGTTATAATCAAAGGAGATTTATCAGCAGAGGACCATAAGTCACATGGAGGGTTGGCGAGGGTGTGGATTTATGAAAAATGCCCTTGAGAAAGCTGATTTTCCCATGAAGTAGTTTCACTTACTGTGATGCAGGGCTTATACTAAGGACCCACCACAAGAATTAAAGCACTAAGCTTGGATCTTAGTGGGCTCCCATTGTCCAGAGGTGATGCAGTGAATGAAAAGAAAATGAGACGTGATATGAACTTGAAAACAAGTTTGACTTAGCTTATATTACTGTTTAGATTTTGAATGAAACATTCTCTTATAAAGGTTTTTGCAAAACAGCTGCTACTGAACTCTAAACCTGGTTAACCTTCAACAACTGCGCTGCGGCAGAGATTGGTCATTGCTATCCACTGCCCATTCTTTTTTTCTTGCTCAGCTTTATTCAAGGAAGGAATGCACCCTGCGAAAGTACTACATTTCCTGGCTTCCCTTGCAACTAGGTACAGGCATGTTAATTAGGCATAGCCAATGAGGTGGGGGACCTTAGGAAATTAATTCATTTGCCCTTCTGATTTTTATACCTTCTGGATATAATGAGAGCCATTTCAGAGCATGAATTAATCTTGAGAAAATCACTCACATTCTAGGACAGTAAAGCAGGAAAATGGAAGGAACTCTGATTCCAACCCTAGAATACTTATCTCTGGGACTCCTTTACTTGAAAGAATAAACTACTCTGTGTTTAAACTACTCACAGAAGCTCTTCAGCTTAAACCAATTACTGGCATGGGGAACAGGATTAACTCTACAAGAATAACTATTATTTAGACCCTGGGGCTGAGGAAGCTTACCTTCCCAGAGGACATGAGAAAAAAAAAAAAAAAAGAAAGAAATCACTAAAGCAAAATTGGGATTCTTTCCAATAGGAAGAAAGTTGGAAGGAAGAGTGGATAGCAATTTGGTAGGCACCAAGAATGGTCTATCACATTCTGTGACCCCCAAAAAAGTACATTTAATCAATCGAAATGTAATTTAAAATGAAAAAGCCAGTTCTGTGTATTAAGTAACTGAAAACATTAACAATGAGCAACAAAAGATTAAGCTGCCAAAACTTTAAGTTCTGCATAATAGAAAACATCACAATAGAGGTACGGAACTGGAAACTGGAAGGATATAACCGACTTCCTTATACAGTAAAATTACTGTCAATCAAGTAAAAAAAAAAACTTAAAAATTGCTATCCAGAAAGATTCTCCAATTCTAAATAATCTGTATAACTCTTTGATTCCTAAATTGGCTAAATATTTCAAAAATGTTACCCACATATTAGATATAAAAGACAAAACAAGAAAGGAATAAAGCATAATAATTTAAATAACAGAGCACATTCCGTTCTTAAACACCATTCTTAAAAAGTATGTTCAGATGACTGAAGATCAGACATAAAAAATTATGACTATCCAAACACAAACTTTAAAAATGGACCAGTTTCACAGCTTTTCTTTGAAAAATTTCATAACAATATATGCTAATGTTACCTAACTATAACAAAAAATTCCAGATTGTTCATAATTTAATTTGGAAGTCCAAGAGTCAGTTCAGGATCTCAGCATAAATATTTAGTGTTGACAGGAATGTAAATGGTGCGGGTGCTATGGAAAACAGTTTAGCTCAAAAAGTTGGACACAAAATTGCCATATGACCTAGCAATTCAACTCCCAGATATATATACCCAAATAATTAAAAACAGGGATTCAAACAAATACTTGTACATATATGTTCACAGCAGTACTATTCATAATAGCCAAAAGGTGGAAAGAACCCACATGCCCAATCAACAAATGAATGGAAAAACAAAATATAGCATTTACAAATGATGGAATATTATTCAGCCATAAAAAGGAATGATGTACTGATACATGCTACAAGATGAATCACAAAACCATTAATGCTAAGTGAAAAAAGGTAGACACAAAAGATCACATACTGTAGAATTTCATTTATAAGAAATGCCCCAAATAGTAAATCCATAGAGACAGAAAGCAGATTAATCTTTGGAACTGGATAGAGGTGATGGTTGCATTCCATTGTGAATGAATGTATTAAATACCAATGAGCTGTACATTTTAAAATGGTTACTTTTACACGATATGAATTTTACCACAATTCAAAAATAACTAATGTAGCATTAATATGAAATATGTAAAGATCTGAAGGAAGATGTGCATTGGAATTTAATCAGTTCTAGTTAGTAGGATTTTGACTTGCTTTAATCGCACAATTTTCTACAATTTTTCCCCTGACTGAATATATCCTGGGATGATCTTCATTACTTCCAGCCCTCTAAGAAAACTTAAAATGTGACTCTACATTCAGATTAATACCCACATTGCAAATGGAATTGCCAAATTGCACATCCAACTTGTTCAAAAGACAAACAGGTTAAAAAGCATTCTGATCTAAACCACAAATGAAGGAGATTCTAATAATTTACAGTTATGAAGATCCTTGAGGAAACTTTTTGGTAGTTTGGGACCCTCTAACATCACCTTATAATGCTTTTGTTGCTTCTCATGAGAAAAATGGGATTAACAGATTGTTTCCTACTGTCTTGTTCTTCTACAAGGATCAGAGTGGTCCTCTCTAGAAGGCAGACCATACAGCATAATGTAACAAGGGAAAATAATAAGCAAGAACTGCAAATTCTGTACTAAAACTCCACAAATGCTAAAACAAAAACCCCATATTTTCTACAATTTTACTTGTTTGCAAATTTTCAATTAAAAAAGAGACAGAAAATTAAAATCCTACCCTCAGATGTTTTAGATGTAGTAAGCAAATTCCGCACTGGTCCACAATTTCTGCTCTGAGGAAAGTAATTAAAAGGGCTACAATACTTCTCTCCTGTGAAATGGAAGCTGGATGTGGCTCTGACACAGGCAGTAGGCATTGGTTTACCACCTCTCCCCAAAGATGGAGTAAAAAGGAGCAGTTTTGTGGCCGTGAAATATTGAGACTCTCACCTTTGGGAAAGCGGACTGAAAGCATCTGTAAAAGGACAAGTACTGATGGGCACTTCCTACTGTATGGAATCAAGGGATTGCAAAAACGCTTTCCACTGGTATCTGTCCTTCATTGTCTTAAAACTGCCATCCCATTGTGGCTAACAGAAGAGATAAGCCCAATTTTAACAGATTCTTTTTTCCCCTTTTTAGGCGATGAGGTCTTGCTATGTTGCCCAGGCTGGAGTAGAGTGGCTATTCACAGTCACAACGATAGCACACTATAGCCTTGACCTCCTGGTCTCAAGTAATCCTCCCACTCCAGTCTCCTATCAGCTGAGAGTAAAGGTGCACACCATCATGCCTGGCTAAAACACTAATTTTTTCCAAATAAATGTCAAAAAATTTGCTTTTAGAACATGTATACTGTATCTATATATTTAAAGCCATATACTTTTGAAATATTACCACCATCATTATCTAATGAAACATAATTTTTATTTCATTAGAACACTGAATGATGGTCATTGAAAGTGCTTTAAGCAGAGACAGTCACTGAAGCAAATTGTCTAAAATTCTGTAACTTAGTCATATTTATTTAGAAATATTTCATTAAACTCTCCAAAACTGAAGGCCATTTAAACTTATTTTATGCAACGATTTTTAAAAAAAATTTTCATAGGGCCCTATTTGGTTGTAAAGAAGGTAAGTGTTCCTTGAGATAATGTTTTACTATGAAATGCAGAAAATTGGTTTATACCATGTAAGAGCAAAACCCACTGATAATGTGGGCAAGTGAGTGGGAAAAGAAGTTAATGGTAGAATTCTGTCCAGGAAAAAAACAAAAAGAAAAACAGAAAAAAAGTCATTCAATTAAACCAGACTTCCAAACTTCATCATTCCTGGACCTCATTGAACTTCTGAGTGCCACATGTACTATTAACAATACTTGAGAGTTACTTTATTAAAAAAGCAACCTAGTCTCATCCTAAGCAGGATCTGTAAAATTGCAAATTTTTATTAAAAAAATAGCTATAGTTTTCTAACACACAATATTAAAACAAGAAAATTTCATCCACATACTGCCTTGTTAGACTGTAATTAACTTTAAAACACTTCAGTATAAACGGTGGAGGAAGACAGTTAATATATTAAATATCCTATTAATGATTCACATTCAAGGAAACCTAGACAACAATCACACAGGCACTACAAGTATCACTAATTTTGTATCAGAGGGTTCATTAATTAGCATAAGGGATGTTGGAAATATTTTTTCACAGTGAGATGAGTGATATTCAAAGTATGTGGTTGGTTCTCTAGTCTTTACATAAGTAAGAAACAAGATCTCTGGCTATCCTGGAAGCCAAACAACTTTGGAGTAGTGGTCCAGTAGAGAATTTTACTTGGCTCTTCCTCCCTCGCAGTGAAGGATTCTGCTGCTTGATCCCATTAACTGAGCTGATCCCTCTGCCAGAATATTATGTTTTGAGTTAATCTTTGATGTAAGGTGCTTGCTGGAATGCCTAAAAAGAAGAGAGAGGGACTCTATTCTCATAGGAACAGTTTGAATGACCATTTTTATGCCTATTACAAATGCCCAAATTTGTTTATCTCAACTCACAACATACCTAAAAATCATTTTATATACTATCAGTGATATGTATACCATGTTTTGGGAAACATCAAATTAAACCTGTACAAAGAAAAAGTGAGTAATTTAAATATAACAAAACAAACAAGTATGGCTGTGGATTAAAAGTCCCAGATTTCCCAGATAAGTTACTGGTGTTCTAAAGTATTGATATATGATCTCACAATGAAAACAACTATATAAACATTCTTAGAGTACCCTACTTATTTTACTCTAATACTTTTTAAAAAAACAAAAACATTTTAACAGCTGAAATTAAGAGGCTTCTTTCATATCTGATGGATTTTATGATCACTGTCCACCAGGCGGCAATTATGATATTGTTTTCATTACCCATGTATGCTTGAATAACAGGTAGAGTGTGTGTTCATGTCTTGGCAACCCTAGAGACAACAGCAGAGCACACATTTCCACTTAGGAGCCACAGGTTGTAGTGGGAGGCACTCAGCAACATTTTGGATACAGGGATCAAAATTAGGCTAGGCCTGCATAACTGCAAAGCTATCTGGATGGTATCAGGTGTGATGTCACACAATAATGAAAAAAAAAAAAAAAGACAAAATTTCACTCACATCTATTGTTTCTTCCTTCTCCATAAAACAATCAAATGCTTACTTAATAATATCCCTTGGATTATATGAGCTGATTCACTGCAAAAATTTAGGCCAAAATTAAAGCAAACTGGCAGCTACCCCCCTAAGTGTGGTGTTCAATCGAGTGAATGTCTTTGGCAGGGTAAGCAGAGACTCCACCACCTCCTACTATATTACACTTCACCAACTGCCCATATTTACAGCATCTGCCCAGCTCTCCAAAGCATTTGAGCTTGTCATTCCAGAATTAAAGAGTAGCTAAAAGAAAACCTGATGTGCTGACATTTCAAAAATCATTTACACATCCCTGTGGGTCTGACTCAAACATCTATTTTCTCCGGTACTGACTTTCCACTTCCTCTTATTTATATATTATTAATTGATTGCCTTTTTATTATAGGCCATTTCAAAATCTTCATAGGAAGAGGCTGGTTATGACTAAGTTGCTATTTCAATCAATAATCATTAAGTATACATTGCAATAAGGGATGGTGAGTGTGAGGTGTCCGCATGTGTGAGTGCACTCTGTAATTCCCAAAGCTGAGAACAAACAAATCATTAAATTAGGCTCTGCTTACATTTGCAAAGGAAACTGTACCAAGATTTTTACAAAGCACAAAATTATTTGAAGCATAAAACAGAAATTGTAGACACTAGGAAATGAACATAAATGTTCCTAAATCCAACCCATCTGTAACTCCAAAGGATTAAAAAAATGTAGCTTTGTTTGAGGATCTTTCTTTGATAATCTCAAAGAAAGCTGGACTGTGGGTGTGTGTGTATAAATATATATAAGTATGTATACATATATAAACATGCACATTCATAAATATACACACATATATATATTTTAGAGACGGGGGTCTCGCTATGTTGCTCAGGCTGTCAAGCTGGTCTCAAACTCCTAGGCTCAAGCAATCTTCCCAACCTCAGCCTCCTGAGTAGCTGGGACTGCAGGCACATGTCACCATGCCTGGTAATATTTTTAAAAATTAACTAAAGTCAATTGTTTATTCAGATTCCCTTAGGTTTCACCCAATGCCTTTTTCTGTTGTAGGATACCACATTATATTTAGTCATCGTGTCTCCTTAGGCTTCTCTTGGCTATGATAGTTCCCCAGACTTTCTTGTTTTTGATGACCTTACTGAAATAAAGTATGTAGTTTCGTTTGTCTTTCGTCTTACAGACTCCATCCATTTCCAAAGTTAATTAGGTGAGCACCTTTTTGCCCCATGCCGTTCAGTGAGGTTGTGTCATACATTTGTAATAGGCTCCTTTGTCATAGTCTGCATTCTACCGTGGGATCTCCTCTGACATCCCCGAGGATTTTTTGCATACGGACAGGTTTTACTTCCTGTGTTGTAAACTTCAATGGGTTTTGACAGACAGTGTCACATAAACATAATTACAGTATCATACGGAATAGTTTCACCACCATAAAACACTCCTGTGCTTCAGCTATTCAACCCTTCCTCTCATCCCCTAAACCCCTGGTCTTTCCACTCTATAGTTTTGCCATTTCCAGAACGTGTATGGGAATAATACAGTATGTAAACTTTTTACATTGCCTTCTTTCACTTAGCAATATGCATTTAAGACCCATTTATGTCATTTTTGTAGCTTGACAGCCCATTTCTTCTTACTGCTGAATAATATTCCATTATTTGGATATACCACAGTTTATTTGTTCATTCACCCATTGAAAAACATCTTGGTTGCTTCCAGTTTCGGCAACTATGAATAAAGCTGGTATAGACATTCAAGTGCTGGTTTTTGTGTGGACATGTTTTCAACTGATTTGGGGAAATATCTAGGAGCATGACTGCAGAATCATATGGTAAGACTATGTTTAACTTTAGTAAGAGACTGCCAAAATGTCTTCCAATTTTGCATTCCAACCACAATGAATAAGAGCTCCTGTTGATTCACAATCTTGCCAGCAGTTGGTATGGCCAGTTTTTTGAATTTTAGCCATTTTAACGGGTGTGTAGTAGCATCTCACTGTTATTTAATTTGCAATTCCCTACAGACAAACGTGTTGAGCATTTTTTTTGTATATTCATTTGCCATCTGTGTGTTTTCTTTGCCAAAGTGTCTGTTCAAATCATTTGCTCATATTTTAATTGGGTCGTCTGTTTTCTTATTGAGTTCAGATATTTTTAATGAAGGAATGACGCTTTCTGTTAAAATTCACATAATTTGCTAGACAATAGATTACAAATAAATTTCAACAATTTGTCTAGGTCTGCATTTCACGTAGGAACCAATAATAAACTACTCAACTTTTCAGTTTTCTTTTTAAAAGCAGCACAAAAAATTGAATCAACCCAAAGGTCACAATCTCTTACGGAGAAGAGATTAAAGATATTAATGTACATTCATAGAAATAGTGCACACCATAGCTTTTAACATGCTCACTATAAATTCTGACCACAATTTGGCTTTATAAAATATCTAAAGTTGTATTGTTTAAAATGAGTCACGAATGACATAGCTTGTCCACTACCAGGGCTCTAGCATACATCTATGTTTCATTTTCATACCTCTGTCAAACTTAATGACGCAGAATGCAAGCTAGTTGACGTCAGTTAACTGATAACTTTTCTCAGGAAGTATTGGGCATTTCATCTGGAAATGTGGCTAACAACTATTTAAAGACAATTAACTTCATTTTATGTAGAAATTACAACTGCATTCCATGAACACATATGATTGATGAAAGCATTTACTCAAAGCTTAAAAAAAAAAAAGAAAAGAGAAAAAAGCAATTGGAGAGTTTCTTGGACTTTCTCTGTGTGAAATTGTTTCTTTTTCTTTTTTTTGGCGGGGGGGTGGGGGGGTGGGAGCAGTTTCCAGCATTTTATTACAAAAAGTTTCAAGTATAGTTAAAAGTTGAATTAATTGTATGGTTAACATCTATACTCATCATCTAGGTTTTATAATTACATAATATTGTATTTGTTTACCACACATCTATCTACCATTCTTCTATCAACTCATCTTTTATGTGAAATTGTTTTTTGAAAGAAGAAAATCGTTTTGAAAGTATTAACTGTTGTTTTATGGTATGCTTGATAAAACCAGAAAGGTACTTCTATTGTTCCTACTTTTTAAATGACTCCCCCATCCATACCCACACCAAAACCAATTATATAAAGATCTTGTATCAGTTATTTTTCTCTGAATGACACCAGAAATTGAACCTATACATTAGGTACAGAGAATAACCTTCCCCTCTGAAAAATCCATGGGAAAAAATTCAATTAAAGCCTAAGATTAAAAGCAATTTAACTGTATTTTAAAAATAAAGGCATATGTAAAATGTTATATTAGAATGCTTTTAAAATAATAACAGGTAACCTATAAGTATTCAATGTATAGTAACAAGTCCCTCTAAATTATGATTGCCAATTCAAGGGAAGAACTTAAAAAAAAAAAGAAGGGAAACAGGAGTATCTGGAATAGCATACATCCAAATAATTCGCAAATCTTTTATAACTGTTTCCCAAAACACACACACACACACACATTCAAACACAAAAATAAAAAATAAATACAGCCCCACAAGATTAAAAATAGAAGTGTAATCAACAGAATTGTTACTAAAATGTTTGATTCCATCCCAAATTTGGAAATATAATTTAAGTCTTATTCACATATACAGTCATCCCTCAGTATGCTCGGGAATTTGGTTTCAGGACCACCTGCCTATATCCAAATCACCACCCCTGTGTAAACCCAAATCAGTGCATATGCGAGTCCTTGCGGAGCCCATGTATATGAAAAGTCAGTCCTTAGTATAGGCAGATTTTGCATCCTGAGAATACTGTATTTTCAATCCTTTTTTGGTTAGAAAAATATCCACATATAAGTGGACCAGCACAGTTCAAATCTGTGTTGTTCAAGGGTCAACTGTAGTTTCTTTTTCAATAAATAATAATTATTTGTGGGCTTTTTTCTTTTTTTAAAATGTAATAACATATAGAGGAAAATGTAACAAAACAGTGATCCCATTGCCCAGGATAATCTGCTGATATACCGAAATAAGTAAACACAATATATACATATAATTAGATAATTCAAAGCTATCCAGGCAACCTTTCTATCAACTGTTTCAAATATACAAATTGAAATACTCCTCCACTCCTTTTTACTGGAGCAAAATCAATCATACAACTTTAGACATGTTTTTTACAGAGAAAATATTTTATGGAGAAACATTTTTATTCTACAGGATTTTTGGATATTGCTGCAAAGATCATGAATTTATAAATACAGACTAATATGTTCTTATCTCTTATTCTTGTTATATCTAATGAAATTTAGGTTTCTTTCATAAATGAGAATAAAATGTTATCTATTCAAGAGTTTAGCATTCAAATCTTTATCCTCTATTCTTGCCAACTAGATTAAATATATGGCATCACTTTTTTAAAAATCACTGGCATCTTTGACTTTTTAAATTACAGGGAAAGTTAAGAGCTAGAAGTTAGGCAAAAATAACTCCGTTTTCTCATGTGACACTGGAGGAGAAAACATTTTGTGCAAACATTACTGGTAACCTGTTATAACTCTCTGTGGAGCAATGTCTCGGATGTATCTAAAACAATGCGATTTGACAATCCTATCCCTCTCTGACTAATGTCCCCCAGCCACAGAGAAGCTACTGATTTTTCAACTATTCTTAAGCTTCGAACAAGCCCCAGCAGATAATCTTACTTTCTAATTTACTGAAATAACTTAAATCATCCGACGTCTTCTCTCAACCACCTGTGGTAGCCAGTCCCCAAGATGGTATCCAACAATCTTGAGGCAGTCATCCAGCTAAACTGTAGCAATTTCCTGACCCACAGAAACATTTATTGTTGTTTTAAACACTGTATTTTGGGATGATTTGTTATGCAGCAATAGATAATGTAATCCATTTAGCTATTCTGAAAGCTTGTAAATATTGTTAAGTCCTCAAATTTAAAAAGCACACTTCTTCCCTCAGCTCTTTCGTCTTTCTCCTTCTGCCAAACTCCTCCAGAGTCCACACCAATCATGCTACTGAAACTGCTTTCTTAAAGGTCAATCAATATTCTCATCATTGCCACATTAATGATCTCTGTTTCTTTCTCATACTGTTGATGTCTACGCAGTTTTTGACGACTGGAAATCTTTACATTCTTGGCTTCCACAGCACTGAATTCTCCTTAGCTCTGACCCAGGGAGAATTTTCCTACTTGGACTAATTTTCCAACTTCCTTCATGGGCTGTATTTTTATTCATACCTGTTGAACATTTTTATTCTGATTTGCATCCCTACGTTATCCCACAATTGGCATAGTGACAGCAACAAAAGCAACTGGCACAATTAAAATTTATTAAGCACTTATGTGCCAAGCTCCTATCACATATATCATCCTGTACATATTTAGCCTTTCCATTACTCCTTGGTGCCTAAATATATTCTGCAATTCTGGGTAACCTACTGCTTTATTCAATCTTTCCCTTTCTGGGAGTAAACTGCATTCCACACGTGTAATTCTCTTGTTTACTATCATATCAATCATCTCCCTGGCATACAGAATAATGCATAACACACAGTAGGTGCTTATGGAGCACAGAGTAAAATATTTGTTGCATGACTGAAAAACCCCATGTATCCCTTTTAATACTATATTTATTGATTATAATACATTTAAAAATCATAACTACAACATGGGGATGAATCCTTGGCATTGCCATTTTGAAAGTCAAAACCAGTCTAATATTGGCCGTTGCATTTACTTAATTTAGACAATATTGTTGTAAGGCAGTCTCATTGCTATGACTATAAAACACAATCAAAATAACTACATCAGTAATTACAGTATTGAGAAAAGAAGTCATGGAGGACTTTTTCTGGACAGAGAGACAAGGAAAGAAGGATTAGAAGCATCCCAGGTTATGTTTAACATATTAAGAGGTAACAGTAGCAGGCAGACAATCAGTAGTAGATCTGGAAGATAGTAATCACATTTACAAGAAAATATGATAGGAAAAACCTATGTCTCACCTTCATTTTCTCCATGTCCTAATAACAGTTCTTAGCCCACAGCCATCCAGGCAGTGAATCCCTTAGGTAGTCTAGGCTCTGCCCTTAACAGAATTTTTTTTTTTTTTTTTTGAGATGGATTCTCACTCTGTCACCCAGGCTGGAGTGCAGTGGTGTGATCTGGGCTCACTGCAACCTCCACCTCCCAGGTTCAAGCAATTCTCTTGCCTCAGCCTCCCAAGTAGATGGGACTACAAGTGCCTGCCACCACGCCGGGCTAATTTTTGTATTTTTAGTAGAGATGGGGTTTCGGCATGTTGGCCAGGCTGGTCTCAAACTCCTGACCTCAAATGATCTGCTCACCTCAGCCTCCCAAAGTGCTGGAATTACAGGCATGAGCCACCGCGCCTGGCCAACAGAACATTTAACCACTAGAAGGATCACATTAGTTTAGGACCTCTAAGAATCACCTATATTAAGATGAGTCCAATGTTACTCTCTTAGATTTTTTCCAAAGACAGCTGTAATAAAAAACCAAAGGAAGCCTGCCTATTTTGCTGCAAAAATTTTGTACAGCAAATTGTCTATTATACCACCCAGTGTTCCTAAATAAAAACCCACATGAGAAATTCTATTCAAGGAAAAACTGTCTCTCTGGATAAACCAAAGTGCCTCTTCTTTCTGACAGCATGGTAACTTATATTTCCCTTTTACAATGGGAAACGAAGCTAAAACTGAAGTTCAATTACAGCAATGTTATTGACTTCTATGTTTAGCAAGTTTGTATTTTGTGATTTTCTTCTAAACTTATCTATATTTTATTGCTTATACTTATCTTTTAAGTTTTCTGGAAAAAAACAATAAAAATAAATGTAATTCATACCCAACTCAACATTATACAACGTTTTCTAATACATCTTTATTTATAAGTTGGGGGCTGACTTGTTGTTAAATTACCATTTTACTTTGGAGACACAAATTTAGTCAGAAAGCCAAAAGTCAGTGCTTCTTCAAGCTATTGATATTATATTTACCATGTTGGCAATTATTAAGTGCCTATTATAGCTCACGTTGGCTAGAACAATTTTTTTAAACTTGCTGAATTACTTGAGACTAAATTTAAAACTGCTAAAATTTTTAAAGATGTCTCAGAGTAGAATAGGGCTCTTTATATGGCTTATTTTATGAAATGTTCTCAGAAGAATATGATTATATGATTTCAAATATAAGAATGCTTTACAATTTTTAAAAAGCATAACTTGAAGTGAGAGGGGATGCTGTTATCCAAACTACTATATGCAACGCCCCTTACCTCCACACACATGAGGATAAAATGTTAGCTGTTAACATGTCAGAGGCCATATTTCCCTGGCTATTTCTGCATGCTAGAAAGCACTGAACACTCAATAAATAGTTACTTAGCGTCTGGATTCTATTATAGCTTCCATATTATTTATAACTCATAACATATTTTTATATTTTACATTTTAAAAAAAACAACTTCTGGCTAGCTGGCTAACCTAAACCAGCTTAAACTGACAAGGAAGTTCCAAGTATTGCAAAAGAAGAAATAGTTTTTAGTAAGCAGATACATTTTAGAGCAATTTTTTTTTGTTTTTTTTTTTTTTTTGAGATGGAGTCTCACTCTGTCGTCCAGGGTGGAGTGCAGTGGCACAATCTTGGCTCACTGCAACCTCTGCCTCTCAGGTTCAAGTGATTCTCCTGCCTCAGCCTCTGGAGTAGCTGGGATTACAGGCATGTGCCACCATGCCCAGCTAATTTTTTATTTTTAGTAGAGACGGGGTTTCACCATGTTGGCCAGGATGGCCTCAAACTCCTGACCTCAGGTGATCCGCCCGCCTCGGCCTCCCAAAGTGCTGGGATTACAGGCATGAGCCACTGCGCCCAGCCAATTTTTTTTTTTTTTTTTTTTAAGGAAAGAAATATGCTGCTTTCAAATGAAAGGCAGCATCTACCCATGCAGATTGAATGATGTGATGAACAATTCATGGTTTTCACTTTCAGATGGGCTCTTAACACCATCTGGCAGACAACTCTTTCATTTGTTTTCATTCTCCCTTCAGCAGCTATTCTAAAATTTTTGTCACTCTCCTTAAGCCACCATCCTAATCACTCCCATGCCCCAAGCAAATATTTGTTGCCCTCAAATCTTAGGGTAGTTAAGCCCATCCTCCATCAAATGTCCCCGGATCTGTTTTCTTCCCAACATCCCTGGCACCTTGTCCTAACAACTGGTTCTTCTCTTCCCTCCATCTTCAACCTTTTCTCTCTACTGGCTCCTACGTACCAGCTGAAAAACACACTTTAGTCACTCCCATTCTTTGATGTTGTTGAATTTCTCTTTTCCTTCTCAGTCAAAAAGGCTATTTGTACTTCTGACACCCTCCATCCCACCTCTTTCCCTCCTCCATTAACTGTAATCTTAATTCTATTCTCCCTATTGCCTCAGCAAAGGTCACTGATGTCTCTTTAACTAACAAAGTCAAAGGGTGCTTCTTAGTCCGCATCTCAAAGGACTGATGTGTAGCACCTGAGACAGTTAACACTCCCCTCTCCTGGTTTTCCTAATCTCAGTCCTCTGGTTCTTTTATGCTAATCACTTCTGCTAGGTCTGCTCTGCTGAATTATCATTCCTTTACCCAGCAGCTAGACATTTGTTTCCTTTATGGTTCTACCTCCAAACCTGCTTCATTTTACACACTCCATCCTTAAGTGGTTCAATCCATTCCTTATTAATCTTCTTATCATCAATAACAATATTGATGTTTTAACTAAACCTTTACATTCTAAATCTATTGCTCTGATAATACTAGCATTATCATAATTATTATTTTGTTGTGTAGAGCCCTATATCCAATTTTTGCTTCTCAAAAAAAAAGAATAGCCTATCTATATTTCAAACTTAAAAGGTCCAATCTTAATTCCCAGTTAAACCTGTTTTTCCCCTGAAAATGTCTAGTCTCAAACACAATTCAAATGCCAGAGAGAATAGTTCTCCCTCTCACATTCGCTACCTGCCATCCCAGTTCATCAAACCTAACATTCTATCTCCTTAACTTATGTTGTATCGATCTATCTCTATTTCTGTTGCCACAGTTTAAACTCCTTGTCCCATTTTCAACTGTACTATTTCAAACATTAAGGAATCTATGCCCTATCTCCTCCTCCTTCAATTTGTCCTCCACACTGCTGCAAGTTTCTCTCTCTAATACGCAATTCGTCCTGTTGTGCCCCCCTACTGAAACCCTTAAAAATGACCCTCACCAAAGCCTGCAGGATTCTCTAAGATCCTTAGCATGACATACAAGGCTTTTCAGATTTGCCTTCCTCATCTGCCTGTGCTCCCTGCCCCCAAGCAGCTCACACTGAATACTCTAGCAGCATTGAAGGACCTGTTTCCTGAAGACATCTATAATCTTTTGGTCTTGCTGTTCACTCTTGTCTAGAGTGCCACACATCCCTGCTTTTCTGCTTAGCAATTTTTTTTTCAAAGAAACCATGCTTAGCAAATGCTTATTCATCCTTCAAAACCCAACACAGACATAATCTGCTCTGAGAAGCCACCCACACTCTCATATCCTTGGGCAGAAGAAATCGTTCCCCATCCATGCCGCTGCACACAATACACATACTTCTCTCTCACTTGTATGCAGCACCTGCTCCAAAGGGATCGGTCACCATCTTTGAAGATTTAGGTCACCTGGGTCTGGAATATGTAAATAATCTCATGTTTATTTCACTATCTGACATAAATGATATTCTTATAGACCCTATTTCCCCTATGTGGTAGATTAGGAGTTTTCTGAATTCTTGGAAATCTAGTATAGGTAGTGGAACAAGACTGAAAATAATTCTTCAGTTTAGAGATTAAGAATTTTGGAGTTACATAGGTCTGGGCTTAAATTCTAACTCTGCCACTTACAGTCTCCGTGAACTTGAAATTAAAAAAAAAAAAAAAAACCCACTCTCATCATGTTTTTCTCTTTCTGAAATGGGAACAATATCTTCCCTGTAGATGCTGTGAGGATATGTTTGATGAATTTATGAACATACTGGTCATGCAACATTTCAAAAGTTATAAATATTTAAGATTAAAACTAAACTAATGAGCATGGATTAATTTTTCTTTTTTTTTTTCTTTTATTCGAGACAGGGTTTTGCTCTGTTGCCCAGGCTGGACTGGCACAATCTTGGCTCATTGCTACCTCCGCCTCCCGGGTTCAAGCAATTCTTGTGCCTCGCCTCCCGAGTAGCTGGGATTACAGGCACCCGCCACCATGCCTGGCTAATTTTTGTATTTTTAGCAGAGATGAGATATCACTATGTTGGCCAGACTGGTCTTGAACTCCTGGCCTCAGGTGATCAGCCCGCCTTGGCCTCTGAGGGTTGGGATTACAGGCATGGGCCACCACAGGCGGCCGATTAATTTTTCAAAACCTGCTTACATTTACTTGAAAGTAATGTTTTAACAGATGCCTTATATTTTTGTTTCTCTTTTGACTTTGGTTGATAGTTGCCCCATGTTTAATTTTTTTTTTTTTTTTTTTTTTTGAGATGGAATCTCACTCTGTCTCCCAGGCTGGAGGGCAGTGGCGTCATCTCAGCTCACTGCAACCTTCACCTCCTGGGTTCAAGTGATTATCCCAACTGTGACAAAGACTTAGCAGATGTGACTGAATTACCAAAGTCACCAACGTTGTGGTAATCTGTTACAGTAGTCATAGGAAACTAATACGAGCCTCCATTAAATAAAATTTATAGAAGGTCATTGGTCTGGACTGAGCTCCTGCACTAGGCTCAACAGACCAAAGGAAAATGGAGTTACTCATGCTGAAGTTCACACCACCAAGCCAAAACTAAGTTGTTTATCTGACCTTCCAAGAAATCAGAAGAGGAATGGAGGTAACAGCCAAATCCCTGAACAGGCCAATTTTAGCTGGCATGATAAAGCAGTACCTCTTGCTTTAAACTTTACAAGGAAAGTAACTTTGAAACAACCAATTTGCTTTTTGTTCTCTGTTTCGGCTTTCTTCAGCCCTTTTCTGTCAATAAAACCAACCTCCTCTGCTCAGCTCATCACAACACCGATTCTATTTTTTTTTTTTTTTTTTTGAGACGGAGTCTTGCTCTGTCACCCAGGCTGGAGTGCAGTGGCGCAATCTCGGCTCACTGCAAGCTCCGCCACCCAGGTTTACGCCATTCTCCTGCCTCAGCCTCTCCGAGTAGCTGGGACTACAGGCGCCCGCCACCATGCCCGGCTAATTTTCTGTATTTTTAGTAGAGACAGGGTTTCACCATGGTCTCGATCTCCTGACCTCGTGATCCGCCTGCCTCGGCCTCCCAAAGTGCTGGGATTACAAGTGTGAGCCACCGCGCCCAACCCACACCCATTCTATTCTATAGGATGAGGTCTTATCTCATTCTAGAACTGCAAATAAAAGCCAATTAAGATCTTTAAAATAAATTTTTTTGTGACTAGGTCATTTGATATCTTCTATTGACTTAAAACAATAGAAATTTATTTTCTCTCAGCTCTAGAGGCCAGAATTCATGCCAAAATCAGTTTTAATGAGCAGATATTAAGGTGTTGAGAGGGATTCCATAGGCCATAAAGGAGAATAAGTTCGTGTTTGCCTCTTCCAGCTTCTGTATGCCTTGGCTGGTGGTCCCATCACTCCATCTCTGCCTCAGGAGTCACACCGCTCTCTGAAATCTCCCTCTGCCCACCTCCCCTTCTAAGGACACTTGTGACTGCATTTGCCACTGCCCAGAGCCTTCACAGGTTCTGGGATCAGAATATTATCAGTACACACCCTGAAGTGGGGGAGTATTATTCAACTTGGTGGGGGCAGGGTATGTGTTATAAAACCAAAGAACAAAGTGTAGAGGCAACTCTCTATCTTATTCATATCTTTGGTATATCTGTAATTTTTTACAATAATTATTTCATAATTTTTAAGTATTAAAAACAAGAAAAAGAATATAATGTAATATTCCTCCATAAACCCTAGACAATACCTCCTTAAGCCTTAAAATACATGGCTAAGTTTCATGTTAATATCTAGATTTACAGCAGTAACTCTAATGAATGTCACTGTTAAAATTTATAAATAGATCAACTCTTCAAATATAAAAAAAAAAATTGCTTCCTTATTAACTCTTCAGAAAGTGGAGAAAAGGCAGTGAAAATGACAATGTCTCTGACCAGCCAGGAAACATATACACTGATTAAGTCTCCCAACATTCACATCCTTTGCCCTATAATTTCTACTTCTTATTAACCTTAGTAATCCATCTCCCAGATAAATTTTGCTGGCTAGATATTAACTGCTGCACTTCTTCCTTTCCTGCCTCTGACAACTTGACCTCAAAGGGAAAATATGTTTCTGATATATACTTAAAAATCGTACTTTCTTATTGACTTAAACTATAATTTCAGATATTTATTCTCAAGGAAAATGTATAGCTCCAAAAAAATTATGCATCATAGCTCATCTGGAATGGAAAATACCCCAAAGATGTGTGCTAGACAGCAGACAAGCTGTACACCAGACATCAAGAAGAATGGGAGAAGATTCCAACTCCTAAAATCCAGAACTTTTCCACTGGAAATCATTCATGTTAAATGACAGCTACTGGGAAAAGTTCCATTTGTATTAATAAGTCACAGGTCCTCTGTTCTGGATTTACAGTCTTTTACCTTTACAAAGTAGATTTTGGACTTACACTTTTAAAAATGTCAGAAATAAAAATCTCTGAATATTTGTAACATTTTACTAAGACGTATCAGGGGACTTCAAAAAGTCTGTGGAAAAATGAAATTAAAAGATAAATATTATAAACTAATCCTTAACAAAAACTCCATTAAGGTTAAAACACTTTTGTAAATAAGAATATCAGCCATTTAGTCCGTCCCTAAATAACTGAGAGCCCTAAGAATTTAACCATTATCAATGTAGTCTTTTTCACGTTATTAACTCAATACAAATGGACATCCTTTAAAGATTTTTTTAACATTAGGAAACAAGAAGTCAGAAGAAGCCAAATCAGGATGATGAGATCGATGCCTCATGACTTCCCACAGAAACTCTCACAAAATTCCTTTGTTTGATGAGAGGAATGAGCAGGAGCATTGTTGTGGTGAAGAACTCTGTGAAGATGACTTCCCAGACATTTCTACTAAAGCTTTGACTAACTTTCTCAAAACATTCTCATAATAAGCAGATGTATTGTTCCTTGGCCCTTGAGAAAGTCAACAAGCAAAATGCCTTGCGCATCTTTCAAAATCGTTGCTGTGATCTTTGCTCTTGACCAGTTCACTTTTGCTGTGACTAAACCACTTCCACCTCTTGGTAGCCATTGCTTTGATTGTACTTTGTTTTCAGGACCATACTGGTAAAGCCATATTTCATCTTCTGTTACAATTCTTCAAAGAAATGCTTCAGGATCTTGATCCCACTTGTTTGAAATTTCCGCTGGAAGCTCTGCTCTTCTCTGGAGCTAAGCTGGGTGCAACAGTTTTGGCACTCACTGAGTGGAAAGTTTGCTCAACTAATTTTTCAGTCAGATTTGTGTATACTGAACCAATCAAGCTGTCTATGGTGGTGGCTCCTATTTCTGCTGTTAACTGTCAGTCTTCAATTAGGGCACGAACAAGATTTATTTTGTCCTTGAAAACTGATGTGGATGGTCTGCTGGTGCAAGCTTCATCTCTAACATTGTCTTGTCCCTTCCTAAAATGAGTTATCCATTTGTAAACTGCTGATTTCTTTGGAGTGTTGTCCCATAAACTTTTTGTGAATCATCAATGATTTCACCATCCTTCCACCCAAGCTTCACCATAAATTTGATGTTTATTCTTGCTTCAATTTTAGCAGAATTCATGTTGCTCTGATAGTTCTTTTCAAGCTGATGTCTTACCCTTCTTAGTGCTTCAAACTAGGTCCTGTTCAGACATGCTATAACACATTCATACAGGTTTATTTTGGTGTAAAAAAATTTATGAAATCCACACATAGTTTTATCACAATATCCATTTTCCATAAATTTTTGAAGTCCCCTCACGTTTTTCACTATTTCTCTCTGAATTGCATATTCAATTTCTAGTACTTTATTTTGAGATAAATATGGCTACTAAACCACCAAAATATCAATTCTACACTAATCTTAATGGAAACTCAATCTATCTCCATTTTCAGGGACAATTATATTGATGTCAAATATTTGAGGCCAACATTCGATCTGCAGAGTACCCTGGGGTCAGGTAACCGGCCCATCTCAGGCTCTTAAGTAGCTAAGAATAGGAAGTCTTGCCCCTAGATCTATTCATACTTGTATCCTCTCTTTTTAGAATAAACAATGATTTGAGAACATGTATAGTCATTAGGTTACAGAAAGAAAACTGCTATTTAAATTAGGTTTCAAATTTCACAGGAGTGCCAAAAAATGAGAGATTACCTGGAAACCAAATCCAACTATCAATTTTTCAAAATACAATTTAAGAAAAAGTCCCCTAAAGTAGGTGGGTGGGCCAATGGAGCAGACAATAGGTATTCTACTTCCATGAGTATGATGTGTTTGAATGAAGAGGCAGAAGGTTTAAATTCAAGTGAAAAAATAAACTTTTTTTTTTTTTTGAGACAGAGTTTTTGCTCTGTTGCCCAGGCTGGGGTGCAACGGCATGATATCGGCTCACTGCAACCTCCGACTCCTGGGTTCAAGCGATTCTCCTCCTCAG
Source organism: Hylobates moloch (assembly GCF_009828535.3). NCBI lineage: Eukaryota > Metazoa > Chordata > Mammalia > Primates > Hylobatidae > Hylobates > Hylobates moloch. The sequence continues at coordinate 17,903,708 of NW_026652283.1, read as the reverse complement.
CCTCCTGAGTAGCTGGGATTATAGGCGCCTGCCACCATGCCCAGCTAATTTTTGTATTTTTTAGTAGAGACAGGGTTTCATCATGTTGTCCAGGCTGGTCTCGAACTCTTGACCTCAGGTGATCCACCCATCTAGGCCTCCCAAAGTGCTAGGATTACAGGCGTGAGCCACCGTACCTGGCCTAGATAAACATTTATTGAATGCCTACTTTGTGACTAACACCATGCTAGGTTCTTTAGAGTATGAGAGTAGGTTCTCTAGAGTACAGAATGAGTGGAAACTTGTGAGAATTATCAAAGTCTTTACTCGGTTACTATTTTATTATAAATATTTCATGTAGTATTCATTGACTACACTCCTAGTGGCTTTCAAAAGTGCCATTTTAACTTATATAACTATTGCAATCACCTTATCTACTAATTATACATTTTACATCTCATTACCGTGTAATTCTAAGATTACAAAATAGAAGATAAAAAGCAAACTGACAATTTTTCCTTCACTTATCCAGATATTTTAATATAGAAATTCATAGTTACAATTACTGAAATGCTTGCCAAATGTTTAATATTATGTATTACAGTTTTTCCTTTTAAAAGTAAACCATATGCCAGAAAAAATTAAGTTCCAGGGTAAGGTTCTGAATAAGATACTAAAGGGCAAGAAGTTCTGCTATGAACAATCCTTTATGGTCTATTATTCCCCAAAAGTACTTGACCACAAAACCCATTTTCATCTACCACTACTTAGGATCTTTAAGCACTACTGAGATTCATCAAAATTAAGGAAATAAGTGTTCCTTAATGGGTAGATGTTAAGTTAAATGAGTAGATAAATTTAATGATTTGGAAATGAATAAGATATATAGGTATATGCTTAATGTCTAGAAACCTGGCAAAGAGACCCTTGCCATTGGTAATTTTTCTTTCTGTATTCTTCTTTCATTTTCCCAGTATTTCTCCACACTTTTCTTTAATAGATCTTCTATTCATTATTTCTCTTCTACTGATCTATGAATACTTATGATTAGAGGTATCTGAGACTAAAAAAATAAGAGAAAATAGTATAAAATAGTATAACTATACAATCTTGCCATGAAAATTTTGTGACCATCCAGTTTACAGTGAATATGAGAGAAAGAAGTTAAAACCACATCTGTCACCATTACATAATACATATAGAATATGTATTTCTGAGATTAGTTTCAAAGACTACAGAGGACTTTATAGATTTTATACACTTGAAATATTTTAGTTAAAAAAATTTAATAGAATTTGGAAAAGCAATACTTGTTTGTTTTCTTCCTATAATGGCTATTAGAGAATGACTTATCCCCTCATGAATCTTTGTCACAGTCTGTGAAATAATTTTATTACTCTAGAAACTATAAATGAACCACTTTATTGCCATGGTAAAGTATTATACTAAAAGTAAGTAGAAATAAACAAGGTATGCATCATGTGCAAGGTCAAACAAGTGAGTCAGTATAAAGAAGTGGGAATAGATTTCTTGAGTCCTGTCACCCGGTCCTCATCTCTAAACGCTAACCCTCCCTTTTCATGAATATATAAGCTTAAGTATACACCCACCTCCTTCATATGTGCCAATCTTGGAAAATGGCATAGTGGGGGAAGTTCACAAAATAAAGATATTTCAGGAAAGCCTCACATAATTGCCTGGCATTTGAAGGTACTAAGCTTTCAGTAGTCTCTTCCTATTGTTCCCACCCTCCACATCATTTTTTTAGACCTCTTTAAAGCACCTTATATGCCTCAAATTCCCTACCTGACATTTATGTGTACTAACAAACATGATTTTCCCCAAAGGAAATAAATATGGTAATTTTATGCTTTTTCTTCAAATTTTCAAAAATTATAATGGTTTATCTCCAGCAGAGTAATGCTATTTTAATCTCCAGGAGAAGATTCTGAATATTTGGTTGCCAAGTTTACCTATTACAAATACATAATCAAAATCGTGTTCATCATGAAATAACAATGTATAGATTTTAAATATTACATAATATTATAAGAGCATAATATGGAGAAAATGCATAAAAATATCACCCTTTAACTTCATGGTAAAACATGAACACTTTGGATTGAAAAAAAAAAATATCACAAAACATTTAAATAAGATTATCTTCCTACTGATCACCATAATATGAGCTCAGAGAAAGTAACAGCCTAAACTGGCAAAACTATTAGCATGCAACTCTTCTGTAGCTAATTCAGTAAATAAAGATAGAATTCTAAATATGAATACAGAATAACTGTAACATCTTTTATTTTACAAAATGTTGTCAATTTCATTTTATTTTAGAATAGTTTATATGATCAATTGTATTACACATCAAACTTTCATTTCTGAACGACCTTTTTAATAATATGTGTACATATTACTGTAATACACCCTCTCATTTTCTTTAAAGAATTTTTGATCTTATGCGAACTGGGTCTTACCTATTACTTTGGTAGACACAGTATATAAATGTGAAAGGAAAAATTGTAATTTCATTAAGATGTAAGAACAAAAATGCTAAACTGTCCAAAAAAACAAATCCTGAAGTATCTCGGCACATAATTCTGCCAGCATTATTCAAAACAAGTCAGCAAGAAAATTTGTGGAGAACATGAGAAAGTATCATCATAGCAATTTATGAACTTGTTACCTCAGAAATGTACCGGAAATATTTCAGAAGAATAAGATTTCGACTGCAGAAACAATTTTCTCCCCATCTCGGCTAAGTAGCTTGCTATATAAAGCTTCAGCATAGTACAAAAAAGCAGCAGATATAAGTAAATACATAGACTAGCTAGGAATAACTGACCGATTAGAGCAAAATAGAACAGAACAGCCAATTAACTCACCAAATGGCCTTTTGCTAAAAATCTGCGTTCTTTTCTTTGTCTCAGGCTTCTGGTTTCTAAAGACAAATTACATGCTTTCTGACAGAATGATGACAAAAGGGCACACCGTGATCTCTTTTCTGCTCTTTCCACTATAAGAAAACTGAACCACACTGCAGTCTCTAAGAGTAAGTACTTCATATGAGCATGCTCAGTATCTAATTTAAATGACTTGGTATTTCAACTCAGCATGTGATGACCTACATCCAAATAAACTCAGAAAGCTGCAAATTTAATAAAGATTATTAACTGACAATAAACTATACAGAACTACCAAATGATAACTGATTTGTTTTTAACTTCATAATCTTTGTGGTTCATTTAACTGGAAATGGTTATTTCTACAAGTTTATTAAATAACAAGTCCTTAGGTTTCAATATAGAATTAACTATGTCAACATAAGAATCCCAAAATGCTAGAATGAATTGGAAGTTGCAAAACATCCAAGATGTGATCCCAAAATGTAAATAGGATCACTGATAAATTAAACAAACTATAAACTATCCTTATTTCACTTTTCAATCTCTTATTCTGTTCTCTTGCCTGTTCACCAAGTAAAACAATCTGAAAACTATGCAGTGGTATTTTAATTTCTCCTTTGGAAGTATTAATAAAGACTAATAAACTGAAATGTTCAATGTATTAAAATGTTTGCTATCTTCAAACTACAGTGATAGGATTTTTCTTATCTATTGTTTACATATTAAATAATTGATTTATAGATTATACATCACCCAAATATTGATAAACCTATACAAAAATTTTTAAAGAATGTTGCATTTTTGAGAAAAAGTTTTACAAAAATGGCACAAAAATCAGCAAAATATTCTGTGTATGCATGTTTATGCCATCAAATACATAACTCACCTAGTTTGTTAAGTAAATTGCTGCAATGGCCATTAGTTTGGGATGATGAAAATATGGTCAAGAAGTTTTCTCCTCTGCTTCATTTTAATTTTCCTCCATAAATCTAGATCTAGTACAGCCCCACTAAAACCAGCCATACAACTCTTTCACATCTACTTCCCACTTTCACCTTGGGTAGACGAGCAAAAATAGGAAGTGTCTGAACACTTGACATGCGCCAAGCTCAGGATAGCAAGTCACTGACAGAGTGGGGCTGACCCATCTTTAAATGTACCCATATGCTAATTAGTGCTTTTCCCTTCTTCCCAACCCTTCCTGGTCACCTCTAGTACTTCCCTATTGTAAATCACCCTTCTATATAAATGTCTCATTTTTGAGAACAGTAGCCTCACAATCCTCTACCCTCCTGCCTCTTAACATGGAGGGTGTGGGAAGGTAAGAAGACATAGGAAATAGCCATCCCATGGAAACAGCTAAGATAAGGCCCTTCCTGGGACAAGGTTATCAAAAGGTCGCAAAAATTAAAATGTGTCAATACGCATATGTTCTGTGTCTCTAAGTATTGTATGTATGGGGGGGGCAGTTCTGTAGAAAGAGTAAGTTAGCTACAGTACTCAAAGAAAGCTCTATGATTCCTAAATGAGAAAGTGAAAATTCTTCACTAAAAAGAAACAAATAAAAAATCTAACTGTGAACTGTAAGTATTATTTGAGAACACGTTATATATGACTCACGGTACACTGCAATGCACAATGGAAACAAAAATGAGTACAACTATCTCTGTTTTTAAAAGAGTTCAACTGATAGGAAAGACTAGGCAAGAGTACATAACATATAACTAATCTAAGTATTACAGCAAAAGACAGGTGCTTTAGTGTTCTAGAGAGTTTACAGGAAAGAGAGAAAGCATTTGAAGGAAGGCAATTAGTAAAGTCTTTGTGAGAGGGGTGAACTTTCTGAAATGCCCAGGTGAATACTAAGGATCTAGACTAGACAGGAGAGAGAAAGAGGAGGAAACAGCCAGGTCAAGGCTGAGATGTGGCACAGTGGAGGACCTGTGAACTGGTGGTGTGGACTGGAGAACTTGTACTGACAATGTGAATACTAGAAAGTGACGGTTGTCAACACTGGGAAGAAAGAAAGACATAAACATTAATTATTCTGGAATGGAATCTGGAAGCAGATGGCAAGAAGTGTTCTATACCCTGGAGAATGGAAGAGTGAGGGAGTCAACTCTAAGAGATAGACAGAAAAATAGGTAAATGAGGACAGGTAAAGACGTGGTAATTCCAGCCACATTGGCATAGTACTTACTCATTTCAAATTCACTTTATGAATTCCTCCATATCACTAAATTGCTCTCTAACATGCATTTCCTGTCTCCTATATGTCCAACTTAAGTGTTCTAAATTGAGATCATCTTGTAACTACATATATCCTTTAAACTTGAGGCCTTCTTTTTAAAATCCTTATATATCACTTATTCTTTAACTTACTGATTTACCCTTTCTCTACCAGCAAAACCTGATATAATGTTTCCTAAATACTACCCCAGTAAGAATGAATGTTTAAAAACTCAACCAAAGATATAACTAATTTCTATGACAATTGAATATCCTCTGAAGACTTTATACAGTTTTAGCGCTTTTGTCCCAATGCAGGTAGGACAGTGCATTTGTACTGATACATGAGGATGGGTGGATCTCGCTCATTACTTAAACATATCTGCCTTCCATCAGACACCTAACCAAAGGGAGGGAATGAGAGGAGCAAGACTGGAAATGAATACATGAGCCTTATATGGCAATTATCATTATCACATCATTATCACCCAGAGACCACAGTTTGTTAGGGTTCACAATTGGAGTTTGTTAGGGTTCACAATTGGTGTTTGTACATTCTACGGGCTGAGTAGACTGCAATCTGTTGTTGTTTTGTTTACCATTGGGTTATAGCAGAATCATTTGTGAGGCTAGAGAACAAACACACACACATACTCTCAGGGTCCAGAAACCTTTCAACCTGACCTGTCAGTGGAGCCAGCCTGTAAAACCTCCCTAAATTTTGAGTTTGCTCTGATTAAGAGCCACTGCTCTAGATGCTCACCAGTTCACAGCCTTTCAACTTATGAGTCTTGTTTTAAGGTGATGAATGACAGCTAGCACTTATAGAATGTCTCAAATATATGGTTTCATTTAATATTCACAAATCCTCACATAATAGGTCTTATTAATATTCTACCTGGTAAATAAATCTGGACACAGAGACTCAGAGGCTTATCCAGTGTCACACAGATAAGTGAATAGAATTGAAATTTGGACCCAGATTTTGGAACTTTTTTGTGGTAATAGAAACCCATGGTCTAAATGTGACCTAAAAGGCAATGAACTTAGGAGGCAAAACTACTGAAAACAATTTTCAATAGTAAAGAAATATGGAAAAAGGTAGGGGAAGAGTGGGGAGTAACTGTGAAGGGAATAATTAAGAATGAACAAAAAGTAACGAACCCAAGGCAAGTGGTAGTAACTCAGCTTTTATTTAGTTTCATTGCAGTATAGTTCACATTTCATTAAACCCACCTATGGTTCAGTGTACAGTTCAGTGACTTTTAGTGAATTTACAGAGTTGTGCAACTATTACCACATCCAGGTTTATAACATTTCTATCACCACAAAAAAATTCCCTCATGTCCCATTTACAGTCAATCTCCACATCCACCACCAGCCCTAGGCAACCACTGATTTGTTTTGTCTCTATAATTTGCCTTTCCGGGAAATTCATAAAAATGGAATTATACAATGTGTAGTCTCTGTGTCTGGTTCTTTTAGGTAGCATCAAGGTTTTAAAGTTCAGTCATCGTATACCATTTATCAGTCAATTATTTCTTTTTATTGCTGGGTAGTTTTATTTATATTTTATTGCTTTCTCACCCAGATATATCTACAGAAGGCATTTTTTCAAAAAAGAAAAGCATTTTGATTTTTAAATATTCAATCTTTAGGAAGATCTCTACCAAATCAGGAGCTTATATTTGCAAGTCTTAGGCAGAGGTATAAATTCTGCATAATAATTTGTTACTGTCTTACAAAAAAAAATTGTAAATTTTAAAACATATTTCCATAAAATAACTGTAATGATCCAGTGACTTTTACTGCAGTGATAAATCCTTAGCATCTACTTAGCATATGGCACGATAATGAATAGACCTAATTATACATTATTTTGGCATTCAAGCTGTCTTTTGCTATAGACAATGTTTAGACTATAAGAAAATCTGTCATGTTTTGCTAGAAAAACAAAAAAACAAAACTATACATGAAATAATTTTGCTGCTGAATAATGGTCTCATAGAAAAAAGTTTAAAAAATATTTCACCATGTAAATAAAAAAAGGGGATGAGGTATAACTATTTCTGCACTCTGCTAAAAGACAGAAAAATAAATATTTCCTAGTGCTCCTTTCCCCAAAATCAGAATAGTCACTTTTTTTTTCCCACTCTGCCCAAGGATATTGTTAATCAGATAGTTAATAACTTAAGTATTAAAAATTTGTAATTAAAATCTGCTCCCTTTGTTCATTCACACAATCATTCATTCCACAAGTATCTACTAAGCATTAACTATGTACCAGACACTGTTCTATGTATTACACATAACAGCAGTAAAAAGGTCTATGCTCTCATGGAGCATATATTCTCATGGGGGATGAAACTCAATAAACAAAAAACTACATGAGATAGTGGAGAAGGGTTATGCAAAGAACTAAGACAGGTTCAATGACTCAGTGAATGGATTGTCAGGAAAAGCCCTGAGGGGGCAACAGTTAAGCACTGACTTAATGTCACAAAAAGGGGAAAAGAAATACAGATAGAGAGAGTGGACAGTTAGTTTAAAGGCTCTAAGCCTGGCATATCTGAAAGAGATGAAAGAAGGCCTCTGTGACTACAGTATGGTAGGGTGAGAGGAAAACAGTTGTATAAGTAGAAAAGTCAGCTAGGGTTAGACTTACAAGTCAGATAATGAACTTTGGATTTTATTCTAAGTGCTATGGAAAGCCACTGGAAGACACTGACAGGATCTGAATTAAATTTTGGTATTTTAAGAAAATGAATCTAGCTAGTGTGGAGAATGGATTGTAAAGGGTCAAAAGTGGAGAAGCAGGGGAAATGCAAAGAGACTGCCACAGTTGTCTGAATGAAAGATGATGGTGGCAAAGATGAGAGGTGTGGCAGAGATGGAGAGAAGTGAGCAGATTTGGGACACATTTTGGAGGGGAGGAAGTGTCAACAGGGCTCACTGATGACAGACTGGAGGGGAGGTGGGGTGATGTTAACTGAAGGAAAGAGAAAAATTGAGAATGGCTGCAAAGGCAGCAAAGTTGTTTTCTCTGACTGTATGTATTAGACACTATATGAAGAGGTCAGTGAATGTGGACATCAGGAAAGAGGTGGAGATGAATATTTATGGCTGACTGGCATACGGTGTACAAAGAGACTTGGACGGGAACGAGGCAACTTACACACACACACACACACACACACACCGGATAGACTGTGACTTCAACAATGTCAACTGTGTGCCTAGTCTTATGCTCAGTGTATCTTTGGGAAAAACAGATCTTTGTCTTCAGGAAGCTTCTATCAGAGAAGACAAGTGCAAACATAATAAACGATGTAGTACATTAGAAGGTGGTAAGTGCTATGAAAGAAAAAGCAGAGTGGGGCTCAGGAGTGTGGCTAGGGTAGCAAAATTAAAGAGGGTCAGGATAAGCATCATTCAAAAGGTGAGACATGAGTAAAAAGGGAACAAAAAGACAGGCAGAGGAAAAGGTCAGTGTTAAGACCCTGAGGCAGGAATACATAACATCTTCCAAAATAAGTATTGGCGACATATTTGAAAAATAGCCAGAACAGTATGGGAGACTGGTCTGAATGGGAGACCAGTAGGATTGGAGCAGTGAGAAAAGGGCCAGAAAAGGAATGGTCATGAAAGCAGCATGAAACCCAGAAGGGTATGATGTCATAGAAGTAAGGAGAAAAGGGTGTTAAGGCCCAACGATGCTGAATGCTGCCAAGAAGTGAAGTAAGATCTGAACAAAGAGGTTCCTAGTGTTGGAAGTGCAGTGTGGAGTCAGTGGGGAAGAGAGCTACCTCTACAGAAGGGCAGGGAAGGAAGTACAGATGGCAGGAGGTATATTCACTTCTAAAGGTAATAGGACAGGTTGGCTCGTGGGATTTAACTAAATTCTTACTCTATCACAGCCAGTGAACAAGGATTTGAAAATTTTAATTATGTCAACATGGTCAATCAGTGCTGGAATCAAAAACAGTCATTTTATTTTCTCATTCAATTATAAACCATAAAAAAAAATCACTACTCTATTTCTCTAAAAAAATAAATAAATAAATAAATAAAAAACAGAGAAAACAAGTTAAAAACTCATAAGCCAGAGTAGCAGCTTTGGCAGCAACAGGATAGCAGCCACCATTTGTTGAGATCCACTCTGGGTGTTGTGGATACATTAATCATCTTTTGTTTGTACAGGAATATTGTGTCACAGAGGTTTCACTATTTATACTGTGTATGAGGAAAGGTAAAACAGGGTTTCTCTGCTAGGAAGTGGCAGGAAGGGATTAGAAGGAGCTTATGCTTTTTCTGCTTTGCCACAGTGTCCCTCTTTTATTCACACCTGCTCAGAACAAGAGATCACATAGGGGTAGGTTTTCTTCTTGCTTTGTAAGAGACACTCTTGCTAGCTAGATATGATATTTTTTATTCTTTAGGACACCAGGAATTATGTTAGTTACCTTAATGCCCTATTGGAAAAATTACAAATTACTTGTTGACAGTCTGTGGTTCAAATTTTTTCACTATATGCATTTAACAATATACAAGATTTTACAGTCTAAAGACCTATGAAAAATCTACTATTAAATTGTCTTCATGTGTTAATTGAAAACATTTGATTGAAATAGTTAATCCTTAAAAAATGCTTAATTAGTACTGACATATAAAATATAATCTCTGTTGACAACTGAGAAAGGAAGATGACAGATTTTTCAAAAAGTTTAGAAAAGACTCATGAGACCTCACATTGTAGAAACAAAATATTCTTCAAGAAATCAGACTCAATAAAATACTGTTCAATGTCATGGAAAAAAACATAACTATTGCTTTTTGAAAATTGAAACTAGATACACTTCAATCATCTCAATTAGTGTAGGTAAGGCAAACACCAGATGCTCATTAAACAAAGTTATTTAATTGCAACAAAGAGAAAGATGCCAAAGTAAACAGAATAACCAATAGAGAATGGCTTCATAAATTGAATTCATCTGTAGTATGGAACACATCATGCAGCTGTCAAAAATAATAGGCAGAAGTGTGTGTACTGCCATGGAAGATATCTATGATACACATACATTATTTCTGTATGTATGTGTGTGTGTGTATATATATATATCTCATAGGTATATACCTAAAAGGCAGGTAACAGAATGGTATATGTTAATAGCCTAGATAAAGGCTACTTTCACTTCTTTTTTTTTTGAGACAGGGTCTCTCTCTCTCTCTCTCTCTCTCTCTCTCACCTAGGCTGGAGTGCAATGGTACAATCTCAGCACACTGCTGCAGCTTCCACCTCCTGGGCTCAATCAATCTTCCCACCTCAGCCCCCAGAGTAGCTGAGACTACAGGTGTGTGCCAACATGCCTGGCTAAATTTTTGTATTTTTTTGTAGAGACAGGGTTTCGCCATGTTGCCCAGGCTGGTCTCGAACTCTGGTCTCAAGTGATCCGCCCGCCTTGGCCTTCCAAAGTGCTAGGATTACAGGGATGAGCTATCACTCACCCGGTCTCTTTACTTTATATCCTTTTGTGCTATATGAATTGTTCTGATAAGCATGTGTTAGTTATGTAATTAACAATTAAAAAGAAAGAAAATAAATGGGGGAAAAAGGGGTTGTGGGAGGAAGGGAAAGGAAATAAAAAGGGAAATAACAGGAGCCAGGAATAAGATGACAGGTACATGTGCTAGCAGTGTGGTATGGAGAGATCTGGAGTGTGATGGTTCAGGTTCAAGTCCTAGTCCTGTTACTAACTTTGTGCAAGTTAAACTGCAAGGTTCAGAGGTTTCGTTTACTGAATAGTCTTACTATGGTAAGACTATTTCTCACCCTACAGAATTATTGTGAACATTACCATGAGAAAATTTTTGAAATGTGACAAACACAGTGTCTGGTACAGTATAAATGCCCAATAAATGGTAGCTATTTTATGTTTTGAAATTACAATGCTAAAGAAAACAGCTTTACCTGTAAATCATTTGATTTTTATACCTTAAAGTATATTTGATATAAACCCTTTTCATTAGTTTCAATAAGTAGGTATTAATGATGATCACAAAGCCAATTCAGTAGAATATATGCTGGTGGTACTACTAGAAATGTATTTCATCTGAGATTTCCAATTCCAGCTTTACAAGTCCCTAGAGCACTTGTCCTTGTTCATACAACTCTGAATCCTAAAACCTGTGCCTCTTATCCAGAAATTTCAATATTCAATTTGTCTATATAATGAAACTGGCAAATACCTGTACCTCCTGAAGTCATTCTGCAGTACAGAGGTAAAAGGGGGACACTAATGAAGGGCATATTCTCTAGACCATTCTTTCATATTTAAAAAAATCAGTTGGTAGGGATGTAAATTTGTACAACCTCTATGGAAATCGGTATGAAGATTTCTCAATGAACCAGAAATAGAACTACCAGGTGATCTAGCAATCCCACTACTAGGGTATCTATCCAAAGGAAAATAATTCATTATATCAAAAAGATACATGCACTTGTATGTTTATTGTAGCACCATTCACAATAGCAAAGATACGGAATCAATCTAACTGTCCATCAGTGGAGGACTGGATAAAGTAAATGTGCATATACACAATGGAATACTATTCGGCCATGAAAAAAAGAATAAAATCATGTCTTTTGCAGGCACATGGATGCAACTGAAGGTCATTATCTTAAGTGAAACAACTCAGACACAGAAAAGATAAATACTGCAGCTCTCACTTATAAGTGGGAGCTAAATAATGTGTACACATGGAAGCAGAGTATGGAATGAAGGACAATGGCGACTGACACGGTTTGGATATTTGTTCTGCCCCAGTCTCATGCTGAAATGCAATCCCCAGTGTTGGAGGTGAGGCCCGGTGGGAGGTGTTTGGGTCATGGCGGTGGATCCCTCATGGCTTGGTGCTGTAGTAGCAATACTGAGTGAGTTCTCATGAGATCTGGTTGTTAAAAGTGTGAGGCACCTCTCTCCCTACCATTCTTTCTTTTAAAGCTCCTGCTCTGGCTCTGTGACATGCCTGCTCCCACTTTCCCTTCTGCCAGGAGTAAAAGCTCCCCAAGGCCTCCCCAGAAGCAGAGTAAATGCCAGCACCATCCTTGTACAGCCTTGCAGAACCATGAGCCAATTAAACTTCTTTTCTTTATAAATTATCCAGCCTCAGATATTTCTTTATAGCAATGCAAGAATGGCCTAATACAGGGACTCAGAAGGATGGGAGGGTAGGAGAAGGGTGGATGATGGGAGGGTGCTTGGTAGGTACGATGTGCTGGGAGGCTGTCTGGTGGGTACAATGTGCGTTGCTCCAGTGATAGATGCACACTGAAGGCCCTGATTTTACCACGATGCAATATATATCAGTGTAGTAAAACTGCACTTGTACCCTATGATTATATACAAATTAAAAAAATCAAAACTCTAAATCAGAATAAATGTCCAAGTATAAAATTCATATCTAACTTTCCATTTGAAGTAAGAAATTGATTAAAAATTTAACCTGCCTTCTCACAACAACCTAATTTAATCAACATTATTTGCTTTTAAAATATTGGCTTCATGTGTTTCCAACATGGGGTCTACTGAAAGCTCATAAATTATCTTAATAAACAAAGTCTTACCTAATGAAGCATCATTGTTGTGAATCTTACTATATTCTGCCCCTCTTCTAAGTATTAAGACTTTCCTTCTTAAAAAATCAAAACCACATTAACATTGCACCCTCTTATGTTTAAAGTTGACTCACATGCTACTGTCCTTGGATTTATGCACCTCATAAACACTCCAAAACCTAATCTACAATGTAAAAGTCTAAAATCTGAAACAGGGGTCAACAAGTTTATTCTGTACAGGACCAGCTAGTATATATTTCAGGCCTTGTGGACCGAACAGTCTGTCAAAACTATCAACTTTGCTATAGTGAGAAAGTAGCCATAGACATTACATAAACAAATGAGTATGGCTGCATTCCAACAAAGCTTTATTTACAAAAACAGGCGGCAAACTGGATTTGGTCCACAAGCCACAGTTACTGACCCCTAATCTAAAGTATTAGTTAAGTAGAATGTCTATGATAGTTTCATCACTCCTTAAAAGTTTAGTACCACATGCCTCTGATCAATTATTTACTAGATCAATTTCACTTATTAATTAGTTTTACTAATTTTAGTAAGAATAAATTCTTTTTTCTTTTCTTTTTTTTTTTTTTTTTTGAGACACAGGGTCTGACTCTGTGGCCCACACTGCAGTGCAGAGGTGCCATCTGGGCTCAATGAAACTCCTTCCACCTCCCAGGTTCAAGCAATTCTCCTGCCTCAGCCTCCCGAGTGGCTGGGACTAGAGGCGCATGCCACCACGCCCGGCTAAAGTTTTTTTGTATTTTGAGTAGAGACGGGGTTTCAGCCATGTTAGCCAGGCTGGTCTTAAACTCCTGACTCCAAGTGATCTGCCCGCCTCGGCCTCCCAAAGTGCTGGGATTACGAGTGTGAGCCACTGTGCCAGGCCAAGAGTAAATTATTTTCTATTCTTATAATTTCATTAGGGTTCTCCTTAATATTTAATTTTTCATAATTCCACATTTCATTAACTAAAGTGAACTTAATCGGTCTTTCCTCATGAATCTCATTTTCTAAAATTTGTCCTTTTTACACCTTTGACTTCTCTCCAAGTTTCCTATGAAAAGTAGAAATGTCAGCACTTCTCTGTAACTGCTTTTATAAAATTCAAAAATAAAGCAAGCATTTACACGTTTACTTTTTCCTTCATTAAAATTAAAAATAAAAATACTAAATTTTTTTTTTAATTCAAGTCAATTATTAATAAAGATATCCTTTTAAAGTATGGTAGCTAGCCTCTAAGATGACCCTCAGTGATCCTCAGCCTATACACGGACTATACAAGGGTATATACACACCCTTGTATAGTCCCCTCCTGCAATGAATCAAGGCTGGCCTTTTTCACCAATAAAATATGACAAAAGTGACACCCAAAGCTAAGTCATAATGGCAGTGCAGCTTCTACCTTGCTCTCTTGGGCTTGGTCACTATGGACAAAGCCAACCACCAGGTCATGGGTCACGCAGCCTTGTGCAAAGAAACCAACTACCCACCCTCAACTTGCCAGACACGTGATCCTCCAGCATGAGCTTTCAAGCTTGCAGAGACTAAAGCCTTAAGCTCATAAGGCTCATCCAACCTCATAAGAGAACCCGAGCCAGAACTACCCAACCAAGCAGCTTGAGAATTCCTGACTCACAGGAACAGGGAATGTTAATAAATGATTATTGCATTATGTTTAGAGGTGATTTGAGAAAACAGTTGATATTCCTGTATCTAATTAGGTTACAACGTATCTTATTTTGTATAACTGAATATTTTGGTTCTTGGCAGCAGCAGTCAAAAAACAATCATCTGTACTGCAATAAGATGAGTTTAGGGGACAAGACTGACAACAACCACCACCACCAATTAGGCTGCATGGTAGTGATGGATGCTAGGCTGTTCATTCAACAACACTCAACATTAACTCAAAGCATTCAGTGTGGGAAGCTGTGTGTCAGGCTATTAAAGTATTAACAGTTTGATTTCTACATACTGGTCTATGATCCACAGTTATATGCAAGAAACAATCCCTACTTCACTCCCATTCTTGCCCGTGTAAATCTCATTGTTTCACAAGGCACTGTGTTTTTAAATCTTGGTCTGACCCATTAGTGGATAATGAAATGCAGTTAACAGGATGTTTGCTACCAGTACTTTAAAATAACAAAACAGAAGAGAAGGTATAGGTGGTAAAGGGAAGAAAGTATTTTCATTTTAGTATTATATAAAGTGGACAGTGGGTCATCCAACAATATTTATTTCTTATAGCGAGTCATGGTCAAAAAAATTAAAATAAATGACATAAAATACCAAATATGTTTACATCATAGGAAACTAATTAGTCACCACACTCGTCCAGTTAGCCGCCAGCTCATTTTCCTTTTCCAGCTTCTCTTTAGCATGCCCTTTAAATAGCTAGGCTTCACTGCTCATGTTGTTTTCACACTGATATTTTTAAATTCCTGTGAAAATTGGCTCTGGCTTGGCTGTTTTTTTCCTAATCTCAGTTCTGCTTATCTGGAGAGGGTTGAGAATAGGAAAGTCTCTTCTCTTTTGGGACATCCCATTTAAAACACACCTAATGGTTGTCTCACAAGAGTAAGGCAAGCAATGGAGGAAGATCAGATAGGGAACTTACAATAACACTGACATAACTGAAATTTCTGGCTAAATGAATCATCTTCAGTTCTCCAACATGCTAGAAATAATTAGATATGCTGGGCTTTCAAGGTTAATTTTTAACTCTAGAATGTCCAAGCAATAATTATATGTCCTACTAAGACTTTTAGATTGTTATCATTCATGTGCAGCATGTAAAGCTCTCTGATTTCATGATGAGGGCCACAGATGTAGCACACATCTTGAATGCAATAAGTTATCTCCCAGCTTTCTCTCCCGCAGCACCTGGCACAGTGCCAAATGAGTATTTGGCACAGTACCAAAATGAGTATTTTTTTTTTTTAATTATTTGGGTAATTCAAAGACCAAAAACGGAAGTATTTATCCAACTGATAATTCATTTACTTATTTCCAATGCTTCAAGAGAAAGGCATTACTATCCATAAGCAAGTTTTCCTAGCTTTAAACCAGTATTTCTATCCCCGAAAATATAATTACCAGTAAACATAACAAAATATTTCCTAAAACTTTTTAACAAGATGAAGGAGGATTTCAAGATTGGGTTTTTTCTATCAAAAGGTGAACTGAAGCTGACACTAAGAGTAAGAATTCAAAGAGTAAGACTCAGCTAAATAGTAACTTTTAAAATATACGACACAAGGAGGAAATGAAGATGCAACATGTTGTAAGCAGATGTTAACAATTAATAAAGAAACAGATTAATGTCTCTGGAAAAGCACAGAAAAGCAAGTAACCAAATTCCACTAGAATGAGATCAAGAATAGAAAGTGGGGGCATTAAATCACAAAAGCTCTAATGAAAGGAAAATTCTGGCTGTTCTCAAAAGAGCCTTTTTCTAAGCAACATTCCCATTTTTATTAATTTTTCAGAAAGGAGTTATTTATGTCAATAAAATTTTAGCAGTTATGTCACCCTAGTCCTATCATTGGTCTACACAAGACTTGAGAGCAGTCTGTTTAATAGTCTGAATAGCATGAATATGTTGATATGTGTCAAATTTATTTTCCTAACCCATTCCTGAGTTGCAGACTGGTATACCAAACTTACTGCCTGAAATTTCCATCAGCTTTCCCACAACCATTTCAAACTTAACCTACCAAAAATGAATCTCTTGTTGATCTCCCACCTTCAATCCACAACTCCTCCATGACCCCCTGCCCTTTACCCCAAAAGAACAAATATTTTTTCCTATTTCTAAGCATGAAATCTCCACTCAGCTGCATGAATCACAGGGCTGTAATTTATTCCTCTCTTCTAACGCAAGAAATCCTATGTTGTCTATCTGCAAAATCTCCACTTCAAATGGTCTACCTTCCTTCATCTCTGCTGACGCTTTCTTCATCTATTTACCATCTTTCTTCATTTAGACAAATGCAATAGCTTCTTTACTATTCTCCTTGTTTCTACTCCAATTCTCACATCATTTAATTCTCCAAAATGCCAAGACTTCAATGAAGCTACTAGATCCTGCACAGTGTGGCCCCGGTCCTCCTCACCAGCATGGCTGGGGGACCCCATCTTGCTTGCCTAGTTCCAGGCACACTGGATTCTTTAAACCCTGTAAGTCTCTTCAGCCTAGAAGGTTCTTCTCTGGTAAACTAAATATATGTCCAGTCTCAGGTTCAATCCATTTAAACACACTTTATTGACCTGTCTAAAAACTTGTTTAATGTCTATCTTTCCTCTATGTTGACAGCTACAAGAATTCAGGGACAGTGCCTGTTCATCACTGTGACCCCAAAAGTTACCAGGGGTCTTGGTGTATAATAAAAGCTCAATAGACATTGGTCATTGAAAGGCTTTCTTTTACATTTAATCCCATTTACCATTAAGTATATATAATGCCTTTATACATAAATTATAAATGCAAACAGACAATGACAAGGTAAAATAAAAAAGGAATTTAATTTGAAAAAGGAATAGAATCTAAATCAACATAATATATATTATAAATCTGTTCTTTTGTCTTTAGGGATTACAAGTTTATTAATACAGTACTTTCGTAAGTTGAATCTGCAAAATAAGACCTTAAAGGTAAACAAGCATCATGGTCTGATACAGTTATTCCATTGAAATATTTACTTTAAGTTGGCCATTGCCAGAATCATCAACAAAATTTCAGAACCAGGAACATCATTTCTAATCTAATATGACTGAAATCTTTATATGAAAGACAGATTAATGAAATTTTAATATTTTAAATTCTTATCTTCCTATATTTTTCTTTCTTATACATTCATTATACTAGAAGTATAATTTTTGTCTTTTCAAAGTGAAAATAACATGCTGACCTGAAAACAGATTTTATTTATGAAAAAAGTGTATTAAGATAGGATGAAAGAAAGAGGAGGGAAATAACAATTTTGGGGGAAGGTAGGAGCAGAGAGGATTGGTAACTTTAAATTGCCCTTCTAATTCTACTTCAAAGTCCTTATGTCCTTAATATTAAAGTAAAATTCTAGTCTGGACACTTCTTTACACTCAACTCTATTTGTACCTGCTCTTGACAACCTAGTAATGTTCAAACCTGCATATGTGTGAAGTGGCCACACTTTCCTTACCACCCAATCGACTTCATTTTTTTCTTTTTTTTTCTTTTTTTTTTTTTTTTTTCAGACGGAGTCTCGCTGTCGCCCAGGCTGGAGTGCAGTGGCGCGATCTCGGCTCACTGCAGGCTCCGCCTCCCGGGGTTCACGCCATTCTCCTGCCTCAGCCTCCCGAGTAGCTGGGACTACAGGCACCCGCCACCTCACCCGGCTAATTTTTTGTATTTTTAATAGAGACGGGGTTTCACCGTGTTAGCCAAGATGATCTCGATCTCCTGACCTCGTGATCCGCCCGCCTCGGCCTCCCAAAGTGCTGGGATTACAGGCTTGAGCCACCATGCCCGGCCGACTTCATTTTTTTCTATTTTTCGTAATGACCTTGATGAGAATGGCAATGTTCTGACAGATGGCAGACCAAAAATGGTTTTCATTGCTTGAAGAAAAAAACACAAATACGTAAGTAATTTGTCAAAGAATCTTAGCAAACAAGTAGTCGTTTCTGTGAAGCTTGGTTAGCCACCACTTACTAGGCACTTTATCTGAAGAAATGTTTCTCACTCAACTGGGAAAGAAACATAAATTGAAACAGATCACATTTAAAAAAAATTAAAATGGCCTAGTTTCATTTTCATAAAAATATGTTCTTGTATGCTACCTTTATGGGTTCTACACCTCCGTAAGGTAGAAACACGCATTCATCTCAATTACCATTCTTTTCCTACTTCTCTATGTGTTCCATTTAAAATCATCAGATAGGAACACAGAACTTATCTATATTCTAGTCCCTTCCACACCGAAAAGATCTGACTTTTATATCCAGTAAGATATTGCAGAAATGGCAAAACTTGACCTCTGAGCTAGGTCACTGAAGCCCTTGTGGCTTCTCTTTGCTTTCTCTTGGATCACTCACTAGGGTTTGTAAAGCCAAGCACCATCACTGAAGAACTGAGGCCACCTGCTAACAACCTGGATCAGCCTGGAAACAGTTCCTCTGGCCCCAGACAAGCCTGCATCTTAACTGTAATTAAGACCAACATCTTAACTATAATCACCTAAGAGAACCTGAGCGAGAACTACCCAGCTAAGTCACTTCCGTAATTACTGACTCACAGAAACTGAGATATTAAATACTTACTGTTGACTAAGACACAATATTTCCTTAGTTTTTATTCATCATGTGTACTACCAATTTGAAGCTCACTGAATCTAGAAAGTTTAGATTTAGATAGGAAAACACTTTGCAATCCAAACCTGGAGTGCAAAAAGTCAGATCTAGACATAGAAAAAGCAGGCTTTTGGAACTCCATTTGTAAGACCTCACATATGTTAACTTGCTTCTAATGGCCAGAATGCTACTAGACAAGGCACTTTAGAGTACTGATAAAGACAGTCATATTACATGCTTGATATATCAGTGAACCAATAAATGCAGCTGGAATAAAAGACACTATAATGCCATGGGTGGTTAGAGTCATAGCACACACATCTTTGTAATTACTTATTTACAACATCTCTTTCAACCACCAGAGGGCAGAAACACCAAATTGTTATTCCTTGACCTTCTGATTTAACAAAGCATTTAGAAGGAATAAAATATAAATTCTGCACAAAAAGAGAGAGAAAGGAATGTTTCTTAATAAATAGGAAGATATTAAATTCTGCACACAATGCCCAAAAAAGCTTATAAATGAAAGCTCAGTTAGAATATAGGACTTCAAGGGATGGATACGAATCATAAATGGTATTCTAAAAAAGGAAAAAAGCAAAAAACAAGAGGTTGAGAGCTTTGGGTCAGTTTCAAAAAAACATGACCAGAGGGAATGTAGACTGGACTCAATTTCAATCTAAACTTTTTACTCTTACTCCACTTCTTCTAGCTACTAATTAGAAAGTAGTTGGTATTATTCTATAGAAAAAAGTAAATTTGGTATACTAAATTCAAGCTCATTTTCAGTTATTCACGTTATTACAATCCAACTTTCTTGTTCTATTTCATCAAAACGAACATCACTGTGAACCTGCCAGGAGCTACATCTACTGCCAAGTGCAGTGCCCAGAAAGAAATAATCACCCTCACCGTGGCCAGCCTAACTTAGACCTATTATCTGACTGCAGATGTGACAATGCCCTTTGATATTTTATTATATATCAAGTACTTCCCAACTCCTGTTATTTTTAATGGTACCGCCCAGCAAACAGTTTATTGAATTATATTTCTATATATCGTCATTTTCTACTGAATTGAAAGCTTACTCCTAAAAAAATTAGCACAGCCATTTTCCTTTTTCTTCAAGTTACCTAACTAAGCTAGAGCCAGGGACAACTAGCCTTATATTAGTATGTTATGGGACCTCTGGCAAATTATGTTGTATCTATGGGTTTATGGTCTGAGTTCTAAGATATGTATGTGGTTGGCAAGTATATTTATAAGCCTAGAGAGACAGACAACAAATGAAATGCAATCCAAATATTTCACAAAGGATATTCTTATGAAAGAGACTGAAGAAGATAAATGTGCTAATTCTTGATTAATCTAAAAGGCATTAACAAAAATATCCCATCCCCTCAACTACAATAAATAACAAGATTTTATACGTATGTGTGTGTTATTAATTAGTTAATGGCTATCCTTGGAACAACTTGACTTCATTATTTTTTGGTTCATTGGGCCCCTACAAATACGGAGACTCCCGAATCATTTGCATTCTTTAAGATATGTTAAGTACACAGGCATTCTTCAGGGGAATGGGATTCTTCCAGCCTCAAACAACAGAAAATCCAATTCAAATTAGCTTAAGCAAAAGGAGGGAATGTATTGGTTCAATTAATTTAAAAGTTCAGGAGTAGATTCAGGAACGGCTAGATCCAGAGACTCAACTAATATGATCAAGTGTGTATCTATCTGTCTCTGTTCTTTACCTCCTACCCTTCTCTCTCCTCCTCCCAGGTCATCCCTAACCCTCCTCTCTCAGTCTTTCTCTCTGTTATTGCCCCATGAGGACAGCTCTAGGCTGACATCTTTACAACTTCAAATCCAACATAAGACATTCTCGTTCTCCAGAGCTTAAGGAAAGTCCCAGGATCTAGTATTACTGGTCCAGCTTACATAATGTGCACACCCCTGGTCAATGACTAGGATCAGGAGGTATGGAACAAATACTGAGCAGACCTGAGTATAATAACAAGTACTGAATAAGGAGTTTTTCTCCAAGTTAAATGTGAGTTAGATTCTCAGAAGAAACAGAGGATGGACAGGGCACAAAAGAAATGTACGCCATCTCTGTATCACAGTTTCAAAGAGGTCCATTAATCTCCTCTCAAAAGTTAAGAACCAATGTTAAAAATTTCACAGTTACAAAGAGGTCTGTGAATCTCCTCTCCAAAGTGAAGAACCAATGTTAAAAAAAAAAAAAGTTATAGAGAAGAAGTACATTTCTAAAATGTCGATTTAAATCTAACACTGCACTATATTGCTCACAAGTAACTGGATACCTTAATCAAATGCAGTGCCTTACTCTGCTTCCTCAACTTGTAAGCACTGCATTTGCCTCCGCTGACTATATAACAATCACTTCTTGAAGTACTGTTTTGTCTTCTGACTGTGGCTTCCAGGACCTGCATTAGCGGAGTTCTACCTCTCTGATTTTTATAGGTATTCCCCAGTGTCCTCTCCTCTTTTTCTGTCTTATCACTTCTATTCAAATAACTCTCAAATATTCATTTCCAGGCTAAAAATTCTTTGAAAAATTCCATTCCCGCATTTTTAAAAACCAAATGTAGATCTCAAAACCTATAGCGACACCCAAAATATTCAAAACAAACATCACTTATTCTCTTCAACAAAATCAGCCTTTCCTACCTCTCAATCTATCTGTGAAATAATCTGATCATTCAGACATTCTATCTTCCATGAAGACTTCCTTCCCCTCTCTCCTCACAAGATGGGGGTATGCTTTCACAGCACCCTACTCACCAGCACAGTACTTATCCCATTTCATTGTGATGACTAGCTTACTTACTGAGCTCTTACACTAGAATATAAACTCACTAGCAAGGGCATAGCTGTACCTCACGTGTACATCCTACATGCCAAGTACAAATAGCCAGTACATAAAAAGTCCCCAGCAAATGTTTAATGAGAAAGAGGCAGAGGGATTCATTTTTATTAAAGATCTGTCAGCCATAAAACCAGATTTTGGGGGGTTTACTATTCAAATAGATTATGGCTTGATAAATAAGGTCTAGGCAACAAGACTGCTACCAAAATTTATACAGCAAAAAGTCAGGGAATAGAATGAAAATTTAAAAATCACTACTTTCTTCTTATCTTTTTCATAGCCATTCCCTGAGGATTTTAAAAATTACTTTTAAAATAATAATGGTAGATATTAAACGCTAGGAAACTTTGTTCCTCCAAAGGACTAAAAACAACATTCCATCCATAGGCACCAGACGTGGTTTCAGTAGCGGCCTTAACAAATTTTTCCTTATAAGACCAGGCACAGTGACTCATGCCTATAATCCCAGCACTTTGGGAGGCCAAGGTGGGTGGATCACCTGAGGTCAGGAGTTCGAGACCAGCCTGGCCAACATGGTGAAACCCCGTCTCTACAAAAAAATACAAAAATTAGCTGGGTGTGGTGGTGCACACCTGTAGTCCCACCTACTCGGGAGGCTGAGGCAGGAGAATCATTTGAACCTGGCAGGCCGAGGTTGCAGTGAGCCAAGATCGCACCATTGCACTCCAGCCTGGGCAACAGAGCAAGACTCCATCTCAAAAAATAAAAAAAGAAAGAAAAGAAAAAAATCTTTCCTTGTAAGTATCAAGCATCCCAGCTGCTGTCCCTTGAAACACCAAGAGACGGCCTTTTGGGGCAGAGGAGACTGAGAACAACTAACTCAATCACTGAAACCCAACCACTTGCTTGTCAGTGACATGCCTCTTAACATTAAAGTGTCATTACAATCTGAATTTTGGTTTGAGAAATTCATTATTATCGGCTTCTGTGACACTCAACATATTAGTTAATATTCTACATTTTCTCACCTGTAAAATGATAATACTAATAATTATCCCACAGGGTTGTTGATAATAAGTGAACATGCAGGAAAAGTACCTAAAGCACAGTAGGTGCTCATGAGAGAGACTATGGTAACAGTGGCTCTCTGGCACTCATAGAGGAAACTAAGGTTTGCTGGCTTCACTAAACTGACACCTCATTCCAGTGTCAGCTGATAATGGTAACAGCTTTCTTGAATCTATACAAGGGAGATACTATTTATACTCATCTATCTATCTGTCTATGTAAAATACTATAATATTTCCTTTTCATGACTTCTTAAGTTGTATATAATTTTAAACAAACTTGCACATTGAATTCATCCTTGCTGTTTCCCCCACTCTTCTTTTAATCTCCTTTAAGTTAACCATGTTTTGGTGTTTATTTTCACTAGCAGTTTTTAAACTTTAATTAGCAACAGCTCTGTTTCATTGCTCTTCAGAAATTTAACTTTCAAAAAACATAAACTTGTTTTGTTCATCTGTGACGAAATGACAACAGCTTGTTTTGTGGGACGTTTAAACATTATTCTCTTTGATTTTCTTCTTAAGACTGTTCACACTGACACCAAATAGTTGTAGTCTGTGTTGTTTTAGTACATTACACATAACCTTAGAAACCTTATCGTATTCAGTCTGGCATTTGACAGCAAATGAGAAAGTTAAATATGCTGTATTTCTAATATTTTACTTATACTTGTTGGGTTCAGTACTTATACTTATTTTTTATTTCTAAGCAGCAGACAAAATGTTTCTGGTATTTTATTTCTTCTCCATTACTTCTGTATAATTCTGATGGCAATAATGCAAGGCAACACTAATTCAATATAAAGCAGGCACTAGAAATATGATAAGGAGGAAGAGAAGGGTCTAGTCAATGCTACTTCGTCTTGCTATTGTTAGAGTACTCAAATTAAGTTAAAAGTACATTTCAACTTCCATTATTAACTATAAGCAAAATTACAAATAACATGGACATTTTCTTAAAACCACCTTGGTTCCATTAAATTTTGTCATTCATTTTAAAGTTCCCATATACAACATCTTTGGAAGAAACTGAAGCTTTTCCTTTAGGAAAGGATTGATGGAAAGGATTAATCTATGAGAATACAGCACAATCAAAACATCAAAAATGCCAAAACTATCTGTCTCACTGGCAATAATAAAAGAAAGAAAGTAATAGCTTGGATGGGAAAAAACAATCTGCTTCACAGCTCAAATTCTAGAAATGTAAAGAAAAAGTGCCCTCATCTGGCCAAATAAAAAACTTAAAATTTTAGGAGCATGTGTTAACTCTTGCTCAAGAGTAATTTTCTGGGCTTTAACTGGTATATAAATAAGTCTTAAAAAGTAAAAATAAATAATCCAACAACATAAATTTTTGCTGCCTTTAAAAAATATAACTGTTTGCTGCTAAAAATAACTACTTAAACCATAAGATAGAAAGCAAATTATGTAATATATAATCTCTTGAGAGCAAGGACTATATAGCAGTAATCATCTTTGAGCTCACCCAGATCTAGACACATAATCCTGTTTTATTTCTGATGAAGCTAATGAATGTAGTCAAATTGTAGTTGAATACAAATTGTCCCAATCAGCAAAAACATCCTTGACATTACCCATTACCTTACCTTAGTTGTCTTAGATTAATAAATTTGTTCTTTAAAGGGCTTTTTTTGAGTCGGAGTCTCACTCTGTTTGTTAACCAGGCGGAAGTGCAGTGGTGCGATCTCGGCTCACTGCAACCTCTGCCTCCCAGGTTCAAGCAATTCTCAAGTCTCAGCCTCCCGAGCAGCTGGGATTACAGGCGCCTGCAACCACACCCGGCTAATTTTTTGTATTTTTAGTAGAGACGGGGTTTCACCATGTTGGCCAGGCAGGTCTCAAACTCCTGACCTCAAGTGATCCACCCGCCTGGGCCTCCCAAATTGCTGAGATTACAGGCGTTAGCCACCATGCCCGGCCCTAAAGGGCTTTTTAAAATATCAAAATAACCAATACAGCCACATTAATGCTTTTCAGTATCACCTTTTACTATACTGAGTTAGTGGTATATTAAGACTTCAGAATCTTTATTTCAATGTTATACAATTAGTGCTTCATTCAACAAGAGATTTCAAAAACTTTAAAAGATAACACATTTTAGGTACTGTTGTTCTACTTCATTTAATCACATTATTTTCCTTTAATAATCTTAGTGCTAAATTTAAGTTCCTTTACAATCTAAGCAGAATTCAATTCTAATTCATACCAGTACTGGTCTGTGGCTATCCAATGTGCTATAGTCTTCCATTTCGTTATACCTAGTTCAGGTCATCTCAAGTAAATAGTGAAATGTTACTACAGAGTTCTTTTTAATCTGATATTTTCCATTATATTAGAGAATCAAAATTGATTTTTCTTTTACAATTTCAACTATGTGCCCATCCATGTGAAACATATAAAACTTTAGGATGGTGGTTTTGAACGCTGACTGTGCGCTGTGGAGTTCTTTAAAAACAGATCCCCAGGCTCCACACCAGAGGTGTCTGACTTGGTGGGTCTCAGGTGAGCTTAGGCTTGAAGCTGTGGCTGATGTTTTTTAGGAGCCGTAGGTGAATATAAAGCACAGTCTCAGGAATCGGCTTTGGAATACAGTTTAAAAAAAAACACTATATATTTCAAAGATATATATTTTTAAAATATTTATATTACTTCTATAACAAATCATTCAATTTTAAAAACTCGTATGACCAACATATTTTAAATCACCACTGTATTGCATGGGTCTTTAAAAATATAACTGCAACAATCACTGTCAATTTTTTTTTGGCCAAATAATTAGTCATCATATTGGCGAATTTCTAAAATACACTTGCAGGTGTAAAATTATTTGTGCATCAAAAATAATAACAAGGTGCTTTTTAAATACCATTAATCCACAGTATCTGACAAAATTGTTCCCTATCTGCTTATTGCCAATTTAGAACTTTCTGGATTCAACCACAAGGTAAATCCCCCTGCATTTTTATTATTTTTCTGTGTGAAGTACCCCAGATTTCATATGCCTCAGCCCTGAGGATGACTCCTCTCATGGGTTAATAGAAGGGTTTTCTGCTGGGCCTGCAAAACAGTCTTGAGAATGAAAATACCCTTGATTACTGTCAAATGACCTAGTCTTTCAGAGTAAAAATTTAAATCCCAACAGTGATTTAAAGTCTATATTCAGCTGTTAATCCCTTTTAGACTCAAAGAGCAGACACAATAAACCTCTAAGCTGACAGTTTGAGATCTGCTTACTACCTCTGGCATTTCCGTGCTCTAAAAAATAATCACCAGCATACTGCACCTTGATACAAGATACAAAAACTAAGTATCATTAATCATGTGTGTGTTTTGAGAGCAGCCTGAAAGACTTTTGTTTACAAGTCTTTTCATATAAATTTATCCTGTTAGCCAGGCGTGGTGGTGCATGGCACATGCCTGTAGTCCTAGCTACTCAGGAACCTGAGACAGGAGGATATCTTGAGTCTAGGAGTGGAAGTCCGGCCTGGGAAATATAGTGAGACCCTTTCTCTTTAAAACATACTTTTCTAATTTTTTTTCAGTACCTCTAATTTTTAGCTAAAAAAGGTTATTATTGTGTGTCCTTACAAATGAGAGGCTTTCAGCTACTTAATTAACCCACCTGTAATTACTGCAATAAACCCACCTCTCCCCCATATACCGGGGAAAAATTTACGCTCTAAACATTTATATTTAACTAACACTTCACTGTTTTAGTTTTTTTCTTTTTTGAGACGGAGTTTCTCTCTTGTTGCCCAGGCTGGAGTCCAATGGTGCAATCTTGGCTCACAGCAGCCTCTGCTTCCCGGGTTCAAACGATTCTCCTGCCTCAGCCTCCTGAGTAGCTGAGATTACAGGTATGTGCCACCACGCCAGGCTAATTTTGTTATTTTTTAGTAAAGAAGGGGTTTCTCTCCATGTTGGTAAGGCTGGTCTCAAACTCCTGACCTCAGGTGATCTGCCCGCCTCAGCCTCCCAAAGTGCTGGGATTACAGGTGTGAGCCACCATGCCCAGCCAACACTTAATTCTTTTGTTCAATTGTTTTTTCAGGTTCCCCTCCAGTCCTTAGCCTTATGCATAAATTTATAAAATTGAGATCACAGTGCGACACAACCGTTTCTTCTGTTTCAATATAAATAATACATATTGTTAAATAGAGGCCTTAACAACAATGTATGGGATCAAAAATGGAATAATAAAAAGAGCATTAAACAATTGTTATATAAAGCAGTCAATTTCACATTTTAAAAAACTGCATCCGAAAAACTAATTTCCCACTGCAAAGGAATTAACTGTCTCGCATAAAAACATAATGTAATCACGTATGACTCAGGAATTTCTGAAAGAGGTAATGTGTATCTGCAATTAAAATAAAACAAATGCAGAATCTCTCCTCCTTTACCCTAAGCATTTGGTTTCTAATCCCAAATAGAATAAACCAGCTAGGACATACATGATTGTAAGGTTTCAAGAAATTAGATTAACATATCCAACAGCACTCCACCAGCCACTATAAATATTTCTACTTCTACTACTTTGTGTTTTCAGAGTTGTTTGTTTTTTATTTTTGTTGTTGTTTTAAAGAAATCAATCCACAGACATCACTGCGTATTAGCCCACAACTCCTCTGTAGAGATTAAGGAAACTAACACCCAGTACGGCAGAATAAGGAAACTAACACCCAGTACGGCAGAATAAGGACACAATAAAAGCAATGAAGTCATGAGCTGAATCTCAGTTTTGCCACTTTCTGCCCAGGACAGATCTCTATCAACCAGAAAAATCCTGGATCTCTCACTAAAAAGAGGTAAGCAGATTCCCAAAAGCTACGGAGTATTATCATTCTACATTTTCCCAACACCGTCATATTTTAACTTATTTCATTTTATCAATGTTATTACTTCCATCATGAAAACTAAGAATAAAATTAACTACCTACTTGGAAAACTGCACGCTCCACTTCGTGTAGCTGCAATGCTGCACCTGTCTCTCTAACTTGTGACTTCTTTTATTTTCTACAAAATTATGCTGGCATAATCCCTGAATATGCTACAGTCTTTAATGATGGGATCAGTTTGATGTTTCGGCGATCTCCCCTGCATTTACCTAGGGAATAATGAATTCTGAACAAAATGTAATGTACAAGAGAAAAATCAAACCAATTTCTGTGTTGTACTCATTTATAAATATATGCGGCTTGCTACCAGTGAATGCATCCTCAATTTTTTTCACGTCACAGCACACAAAGGAAATGACAATACTTGGGCAGCACACTGGAATAATAGACCAAGGAGATTTCCGAAATGTGGGTAGGGGTGAGTGCTCAATGGTTCCAGAAACCTAATCACAGCACACCAGGAGCCATGGAAGCTGTGTGCAGGAGTATGAAGATGATGACGCTAACATCACAGCCTCAATTGCCATAAGGAACAGTATGTTCAATTTCAAAGCTAGAGTTTATATTTCCACAGTGAACTCACAGAGGTATCCAATTAGTCACACAGAAGCTGATCATCAGCACTGGCTACATCACAGAAAAGCAATAATGGCAGAAAATATTCCTACCACTAGAAAG
This sequence comes from Hylobates moloch, assembly GCF_009828535.3. Classification (NCBI taxonomy): domain Eukaryota; kingdom Metazoa; phylum Chordata; class Mammalia; order Primates; family Hylobatidae; genus Hylobates; species Hylobates moloch. Next base: position 17,875,116 of record NW_026652283.1, on the reverse strand, counting down.
CCAAATCAGGTATTTTTGAGTAGGGAAATCACCTCTTACTGATCCCTAGAATTAAAAATGCACCTATAAATTATAACTTATCAAAGTAAATAAATATATAGCACAGGCCTGATTATCCTCAACTATAAACTGGAAATGAGGTATAAAGGAAACCACTATTTGGGCATGCCGTAGTTCAAACAGGCTCCAGGTCAACTCTTGGTGTGCTTTAAAATTATTATGATCATTTAAGCAATATTACCAAAATTAGAGCACAAAACTTCTTCCCGAGGGACAACACGGCACTGTGGGTGTATTAGATGTGTTGCAGTGGGAACTGATCCAGAGGCTTTGACACTTTCAAAATGAAACTCATCTACATAACAACTGCTTAGCCTCCCTCATCCTTAGTTTCCTTATCTATCAAATGAAATATCATCTTCCTTATAGGTTCTGTTATGAGGATTACAGATAATACGTGAAATCTGGTTTCTACCACACGTGTCTGGTAGTCACATGCACTCAAAAAGAATAATTGTAATCACTAGTACTATTTTGTATTGTATTTTTAACACATCATTAACATATCTCTATGTTCAATATTTTTAAAAGCTACATAAATAACAATGTATTGTATTCCTGAAAACTGATAAGAGACATTTTAGGTGTTCTTACCACAAAAACAAAAGATAAATATGTGGGCCCTGCGCGGTGGCTCACGCCTGTAATCCTAGTACTTAGGGAGGCCGAGATGGGTGGATCATGAGGTCAGGAGATCGATACCATCCTGACCAACATGGTGAAACCCTGCCTCCACTAAAAATACAAAAATTAGCTGGGCATGGTGGTGCGTGCCTGTAACCCCAGCTACTCAGGAGGCCGAGGCAGGAGAGAGAATCGCTTGAACCAGGGAGTCGAAGGTTCCAGTGAGCCAAGATTGCGCCACTCCACTCCAGCCTGGCGACAGAGTGAGACTGTCTCAAAAGAAAAAAAGATAAATATGTGAGGTAATGCATATGCTAATTAGATTGATCTGGCCATTCCACAGTATATACATATTTCAAAACATCATGTAGCGTACGATATATATATTATTTGTCAATTTAAGTAAATACAGAAAGTTAAAAAAAAATGCCTTATGTCTCAAAATAAGAAGGTGATTTCCTCTTCAGTTTTCTTTCCTATACCTAAGCTTCTATCAAGGAGAACACTTCAGTTTGGTACAAGACTTAATACCTTTACAACACTTGCTAATCTTCTCTGTTAATGAAGAGAAAGGCAAGCATAGTCCACGTCTATAGTCCCAGCTACTTAGGAAGCTGAAGCTGGAGGACTGCTTGAGTCCAAAAGTTCCGGGCTGCAGCGTGCTATGCTGATAGCATGTTCATACTAAGTTCAGCATCAATATGCTGAACTCCTGGGAGCGGGAGACCACCAAATTGCTTAAGGAGTGGTGAACTGGCCCAGGCTGGAAACAGAGCAGGTCGAAACTCCTGTGCTGATCTGATCAGTAGAGGGATTGTGCCTGCGAACAGCACTACACTCCAACCTGGGCATATAATAATGCTCCATCTTTAAAAAAAAAAAAAAAAAATTATTTATCTACTTTCTTATTTATTTTAAATAATAGAGAGAGAGAGAGGGAGGGAGGAAGAGGGAGGGGGGGGGGGGGAGAGAGAGAGAGAGTCTGGAGAACTCCCTCCAAAGCTACATAACATTCTATCTTGTTATCTCGTGGTTTAATAAAATAAGTCAATTGTTAGACATTTGTGTTATATTCACTTCTCACTATTTTGAAGGTTATTTTTTTTTAACATCTAGACCCAGAAATAGAATTATAGAATTCAAAAGGGATTACCTTCTGGCTTTTAATACGTATTTCTTAGGCAAACCTATCTTCCTGAACGAATACTGAGGTGTGGGGTACAACACGGGCAGAATCCTACTGATTGTGAAACTTTGTTGGTTGACTCCCAATATACTTTAATTGAATCTTGGTACTAAATATGTTTGTTTAAGAGAATTTAAATTATAAAGAAATCAAGAACAAACTTTTCAAAATCATTTCAAAATAAGGGAAAGATTTCTTCAGTCACAGTTACTAAGCAAAAGAGTTTTAGCAATGTATATACACTTCACTGTTTCAAAATTTCTTAACAAAACTAACACATGTGTATAGTGCACATATATAATTTTTTCCCACAAACTACAAAGGGTTTAAAGTGTAAAAGAAAATCTTTTCCACTTCATCCACATCAAAACCCAATAAAACCTGGAAGTAAGTATTGCTAACATTTTCTTTTGTGTCCTACCAGAATTTTTATATAGAAAAGCATAAATAAATAAAAACTTTATCAGTATATAACATGCTTTAAAACTTGCTTTTTTCCTCTTAATATTAGATGTTAGCACATAGAAACCCATTGCTACATATATTCTACTGTTCCATAATTTATAAAACTGAAAAAAGTCTGGTTAATTTCTATTTTTGCTATTTTGTATGTGTTGTGTGTATAAACAACATTTCAATGGCCATCCTTATAAACAATATGGAAGTTCAACCCAATATCAATGTGTACTATTAAATTTGCAGGATAAATCTCCAGGTATAGAACTGATGAATGAGCATTTTATATTTGACTATTTTCACAGTTTGCACTCGATCAGTAGTAAAAGAGAGTTAACTATTTCCCTCTGCCTTCACTAACATAGGGATATTCCCACATTGAAATCTTTGCCAATTTGATCAACTATTTTAAAATGCTACATACGCAAATAAAATTTCTCTCACTATAAAACAATTTTGAAGACTGGCTATAGTTTCCCTGTGTTGTATGAATTGCTTGTTTAGATTCTTGAACTTATTCATCTAAATCCAACAAAGATGACTGCATGGAGATTTATGTTTACATACACAAATCTATTGTACAGATAAAAACACAACCAAGTGGCCCTCTAGTATGGAAGAGGCTAACAAAGACACAGCATCATGTAAATAATAAAAGGCCTAGGGTAAATCTAATTCTGGTCTCAGCTCTGCTACAATAAGCTGAATAACCTAGGTGTCACTTTAGCCCTCAAAGTATCAGCTCATCAGTCAATAAAATGAAAAAGTTGGGCAGAATGGTCCCTAAGCCTGCTTCCAAGTGTAAATCCCATGACTCTAAATAACTGGTTATTATGAAGTAAAAAATAAATAACATTTAAGTACATGTTAAAAATAAAACTCAAATCATAACAAGATTAGCAACATGATACTACCCATGTTTGCTTTTTTAAGTTCTCAGAATATTAGAAACTTGGGGAAATATACACATACAGCGAATATATTCAAAGAATTAACTTACCACCTCCAGTGAGATTTTCTGATAATCATTTTAAGAGCAGTTTAGCAGGAAGAACAACAAAAACGAAACCTATTTAAGAGCCCACTGCTATTAAAAGCTCCTTGTTGCCAGAATAATACCATGCCCCTTACAGGCATTTACATTGTTTTAATTTTTCAATCCTTGTATTAAAGATATATCTTAAAATAAAATTAGATTTGTAGTTGGGTTTTCATGGTTCTACTCATGATATTATTAAAAACAAATCACTTTTCTCCCATCTGAAGAATTATTTCTGTGCTATGATGCCTACGCTTATTCATTTTATAGTTTTAAAAATGTGTTTAAGAAAAAATTGTCTCAAACACAAATTATATGTAGGTGGAAAATCATTTCTATAGCAACAGTAGCTTCAGTCTATGAGTCCTGAAAGGTAAAAACCTCCTAATTCCAATACTTAAAACCTAATGTTTGATTTTTGATGGTGGCTCCTAATTTTTTATCACTACTAACATGAACTATCTAGACCACTATCATCCCCATAAGACCTGGCCAAATTCAAATCCTGAAAGTATAAAAATACATGATGCCTTTTTAAATGATAAAGTTAATTACAAGAAATCAAACATGACACCTTAAGCTATCCCCTAGGCTGTATTCCTCTTCTTTGTCCTGTTCCCTGGAGCCAAAGGGATTCGTGGGATGACAGCTTCAAATAGTGAGTGATTTGAGAATCTCTGAGGTCTTACAGCTAATAAAAAGTATTAGTACCATGTCATTACTGTATCTGGGGGAAAAAAATAAAAAGCACTGCTCCCAGCTAGCATTGGTTTCGTCCCCACAATCAACTGTGTCTGGCTCCGATAATGGGGCACATTTTTTTTGGAGAATCCTTTCTTTACTATTCTGATGGGCAGAGATTGAAAACTGGCAAACAAAAAGAAATTAAAGCTGTACTTTTTCATAAATAGATGGCAAAATTTTATGTATATGGGTGTATGCATACAAGAAAGGGAAATCAGTAGCAATTTTCTTTAAAAAAACCTTTTTTCCCATTCTATTGCTCAGGTGCAAAACATACCTGACACACAAGGAGAATGATCACCACCACTACTTTAACACCCCAAAAGCACAGGACACACTGAATATGGTGGAGTAATAAATACAGTGTTCATGAAAGTCTGTGTTATTTTCCCGGCTCTGCCATTTTCTAGCCATGTGACTGTAGCCAATTTGATTTATCTGTGCTTCAGGCGTATCATCTGAAAATAAGAATAATGATGGTGCTGTCTTAAGGGTTACTGCAAAGATCAAATGAGTTAGTATATATAAGAGAACTGTGTCTGGTAAATGATAAGCACTTAATCAAGCAAACAGTTGTCTCCATTGTTTTGTTTTGAACCATTCTAACAGGTATGCAATGTACATAACTGTGATTTTAATTTGCATTTCCCTAATGACTACCAATGTTGCGCAGATTTTCAAGTATGTATTTGCAATCTGTATATCTTCTTGAGGAAGTGACTGCTCAAATCTTTTGCACCCCCTGGGTTGTTTGTTTTCTTATTGGTGAGTTTTGAGAGTTCTTTATGTTACTTGGCTATGATTTCTTTGCCAGATAGATGAACTGCAAATACAGTCATGAACCCCATAATGACATTTTGGTCAACAACAGACAGCATAGATAACAGTAGTCCCCTAAGATTATAATGGGGCGGAAAAATTCCTATCACCTGGTTAAGTTGTAGCCATCATAATATCATACCACAATGCATTACTCAACTGTTTGTAGTGATGCTGATGTAAACAAACCTCCTGTGCTGCCAATCATATAAAAGTATAACACATACAATTATGTATAGTATATAATATTGGGTAATGATAAATGACTGTCAATGGCTTATGTATTTACCAAACTTTTCTTTTTATTGTTATTCTAGAGTGTACTCCTTCTATTTATAAAGAAAAGTTAACTGTAAACAGCCTTAGGCAGGTCCTTAGGGAGGTATTCCGGAAGCAAGGCATTGTTATCACAAGAGATGACAGCTCCATGAGTGTTACTGCCCCCTGAAGATCTTACAGTGGGACAAGATGTGGTGGTAGAATACAGTGATACTGATGATCCTGACCCCATGTAGGCCCAGGCTAATGTGTGTGTTTGTGCCTTAGCTTTTAACAAAAAAGTTTAAAAAGCTAACAAAAAAGTTTAATATAAAAAAGCATACAGAATAAGGATATAAAGAAAGAAAACATTTTTGTGTAGTTATGCAATGTGTTTGTGTTTTAAGCTACTTGTTATTACAAGAGTCAAGAATTTTTAAAAATTGCAAGAATTTTAAAACATTTTAAAGGGCCAGGCATGGTGGCTCATGCCTGTAATTCCAGCACTCTGGGAGGCTAAGGTGGGCTGATTATTTGAGGTCAGTAGTTCAAGACCAGCCTGGCCAACATGGTAAAATCCCTGTCTCTGCCGAGGTACTGCCACTGTACCCCAGCCTGGGCAACAAAGCAAAACTCCATCTCAAAAAAATTAAAATTGTATATCAATATAAATAAATCCACATAAATTTTAGAATAGCTAAATCAAGCTTTCTTAAGCTTGGTAAATCTATATTTACAGATAGCTAATTTTTACAGGGTATGAGTGTCTCTTCAGTTTTATATTAAAAGAAACATTAGGCCGGGCGCGGTGGCTCACGGTTGTAATCCCAGCACTTTGGGAGGCCGAGGCGGGTGGATCACGAGGTCAGGAGATCGAGACCATGGTGAAACCCCGTCTCTACTAAAAACACAAAAAATTAGCTGGGTGTGGTGGCGGGCGCCTGTAGTCCCAGCTACTCGGAGAGGCTGAGGCAGGAGAATGGCGTGAACCCGGGAGGCGGAGCTTGCAGTGAGCCGAGATCACGCCACTGCACTTCAGCCTGGGTGACAGAGCAAGACTCTGTCTCAAAAAAAAAAAAAAAAAAAAAAGAAACATTAAAATCTTCCCAGAGGCAGATGAAGAAACTGATTATCTTCATCTTCCTCAGTCCTTTCATCAAAGTCTTGTCACAGAATGTAAATGCTCACTCCCTCTCTCAATTGATTTCTTCTTAACAATCACAGTCTTTTCAGGAATAACTGGACATCACAATCCTCAAGCTATTAATAAAGTAGTCTCTCTATAGATGCCCCTTTATAAGTCAAGTCAAGGTGTCTGGGGTTTTTCTCTGAACTAGGGGATGGGAAAAAGCAAGGAGAAATATCTCTATCACAATTAATTACTATTCTCATTTTACATACCAAACTGCAGAAAAGTTTTCACTTGATTAAAGATTTTATAAACTTCTTGCAATTGTCTTATTAGTCAAACACCAAAAGACACAATGGTAACAGACTATAACTATAAACAAGAGTTTTACAACTGTGGTTTAATAAATGTAGGGGCTGTGGCACAGTCATCCTTCCAAGTAATTCAACTATCCTGCCCTCTCAGCCAGGCGGGCTGCTTACTTTGAACCAAAGTATGTAAGAAAAGACAGCAAGTTTCGAAAAAGTATGTCGTCTCCAGAAAGGAAGACTGATAAGTCAGTTAAGTATAAAATTATTAGAGGGGCTGGGTGCGGTGGCTCACGCCTGTAATCCCAACACTTTGGGAGGTCAAGGCGGGCGGATCACGAGGTCAAGAGATTGAGACTATCCCAGCCAACATGGTGAAACCTCGTCTCTACTAAAAATACAAAAATTAGTTGGGCGTGGTGGCAGGTGCCTGTAATCCCAGCTACTCCGGAGGCAGGAGTATTGCTTAAACCCAGGAGGCAGAGGTTGCAGGAGTGGGAAATGTGCCACTGCACTCCAGCCCGGGCAACAGAGGGAGACTCTGTCTCAAAAAAAAAAAAAAGTCCTCTGAATTGTTATACTCACAAGTCTCCCTCATACAATTAAAAGTTTTCACCTCACCCATTCCTACACTTTCAATTCTTTTTATACACAAAATATCTGCAGAAACGTCAATACTCAAGTATAGTTACTGTACAAGGTTTTTTAACTCAAAGAAAAAAACATTCCATATAAGTCATCCACATATTTTTAGTCATTCAGCAAAGGCCAGAAATTTTGATTTTATTAACGAATGAAAATAGGTAAGAGAGGCATTTCCAGATACTGGGATTGGGGTTTCTACCTGATCTGGTTTCATACCTTATTTCCTGGTTTATATGTAGGCTGCTTCCTAAAAATGGTTAACTCAGGGCTAGAGGGTACCAGGCAGCTCTAGGACAGTTAGACTACACATAATTAACAACAGATAATAAGTACTGCCTAAATATGAATTTGTTTCTCTTATATATTGCCTTTTCTCTACAGATAGTGATTAACATTCATTTCTTAGCGCACACCATTGAGTCAGGAATGAGAAGAAAATGACAGAAACAGTTTACAAAAAAACAGTGGAGAAAAGTTACACAAAGTAGACGAGAAAGAACTGCAAGTTATCGGTAATGGCCCAGAAAGATGCTCAATCCAAGTCTAAGAGACTGTGGCCCAATTAAATCTTGACCTGGTTTTTACCCAGGCCATTTCCCAGAAGCCAATGATGGTTTGCAGTATAAAGAAGGAAGACAAGGTTTAGGAAGACCTTAATTGAGTCAACACATACAAAGTCTGAAAAGACTTGTATGGGTTCTTCCAATCACATATTTCCTGAATTTATGTATTTTGTTTAACATTTTAATGCATATGAAATTTGGCTCATTTTAGATTCAATGTGTGCATTTAATGTGGTAGCTTGTTCTCATAGACAAGATGGTATTAAATCACTGGTGGATCTTTCAATCAGTGTGTCAGGAGGCAATATTAGAAACAAGCCAACCACTGGTGGGCAAAGCCAACTTAGCACCGTCCTAGAAGTGAAGACCAGAAGATGCTGGAGGCTCTGCCAGTACTAGGCAGGGAGAAAGGGCTCAGATTCCTTTCACTGTCAGCAGAAGCCACCTAGGCAAGCAACACTAACTTATCTATGTTGGCTTTAGTTTACAACCCTCTTTTTTTTTTTTTTTTTTAACTTGACAACCTTTAAATAGCAATTAACAGACCTTTACTTAAATTCAAAGATTAAAACTCAACATTGTTCCTTAAGTTAGCCACCTGGGTCTAAACTAACTACAATATTGGTAAAGCTGCTAAGCCAATTGCTGATTTTTCCATTTTTCTTTAATGGTAAAAATAAGGAAAATATGACACATGTTTTCTAGGACTACAAACAGAATAAAATAAATCAGTAATTTGTTTTCTTCGATAAATTATTTGAATATCCATCATGTGCCAGTAGCTTAAAGAATATTACTCTAATCCTGTATGGCAGCTGATTAAGCTCACTTTACAGAAAAAGAGACAGAAACTCAAAGAGGTTATATGACTAGAATCAGGGCTGGAATTCAAAGTTAAGCCTGGCTGGTTCCAATGCCCAGCTCTTTTCACTTCACCCAGTTACCTCCAGTATATTGACTCATTATTTCACCATTATTCATTTACCTTTTACTGTGTTTCTGACCATAACACATTCTTAGAAGGAATCTTATAATTCAGTATTATCCATTACTATTACACTCATTTGAAGAGCCCTTTCTTATTGCTGTTATTATTTGTAGTAAAGCATTATGAAAATCAGAATGTGCACATATGTGTGTTGCAGGTGTATATACGGGAGGGGGGAATGCATGGGAAGGTGCAGAATTTTAAGTGAATTTAATATTCAAACACAGGCAAAAATACTACTAATCGTATCAAAGTTTATTTCTCCTATTGACTTTGTTTTTTTTTTGTTTTTTTTGTTTTTAAATCACTGCAATAACCTGCCTTCAATTTGGGGTCTTGTGGTTTCCACAAATGTACTGGCCACAAATGATTTGTTTCATCTGTGGTACAAATAAGATATAATTCACTTTGGTTATAAAAACTCTGAAGCTTTATTTTGTATTAGAATAGCCTATTTATACATAAAACATAATATTTTTTCCACCAACTGAATCCAAATACAGAATTTCAATAGAATCTCAAAACCGTAAAGTCCACCAAAGAGAATACCTCAAAAGAAATACAGCAAAATGGCAGCCAGAAGGTGATTCCTTTTGATTATCTAAGAATAGCTTAAATCCTAAAGCCAAGCTGAAGTTTATCTCTATTTAAAATCCATGACTTTATGACTTGAAATCTATGTTTTGAAAGTAATCAAGAACTCCTTCTGGGGACAGGATGGGGATAGGAACAAATAGAAGCTCTCAACCAGTATGAAGTAGTTTTAGTCTCTCCACTAACCGATATACATATCATACTTTCAGACTAGAACAGTAACGCAGGCTGTGATTAAATATGGAATTATCAACTAACAGAAACTAGACTGATTCACATACTACCAGGGGTGCCTTATGGAAGACTTAGGGAACTATGAAAACCTCCAGCCATCCAATGACAAGTAGAAGAGGAAAATATCAAGTGGTGTGTCACTTTCCCCAGCAGACATCTTACGACACTGCATTCTTCTCCTTCACCAAGTTGATCATAGTTGTAATTTTATGTTTATTTATATGACAACTGTTTAATGACTACCTGCCTCACTAAAATGAAGACTTCATAAGTACAACGACCATGTCTATGTTCACTCACAACAAGAAAGCCCAGTAAAGAACACACCACCTAGTGCAAAGTAGAGGCCAAATCATCTTTGGGTTGAGTGAATGAAATTAATGAAATAAATGAGATAAAAAAAATGTGGATAACACAGGTCAAACCAACAGGGAAGAGATAGGATTTCAAAACCTGAAAGCTGTCAGCGTAACTAAGAATCACGCACACGCAAAATTATCCCAGCTCTGCCCACAACCATGCTGCCAAAGAAAAAAAAACCAAACAAACAACAAAAAAAAATTAAGCCTCAGAAGACTTGCAGAGTGTTGTTAGCAAGTATGATGCCAACATTAAAATCAAGGCTTCTTTTTGCATAGGTTCCTAAATCAAACAAGCGATTGCATCTGATGTCACTTTTATATATCATATAAGTAGGCTATGTTCAGTATCCCTTTTGAAACTGACATTCTTTTTTTGCTCTCTGGCTCTATTCTTCTTAGCTCCCAGAACAATCTGAGATCAGATTACTGCTCCAAGGTTACTCTGGAGATTGCTTTCTTCACTTATCTATACATAGCATGGATTGCAAAAAGGGAAACAATCCTTAACAGATACAACAGGTAAATAAAGAGGTGGGAAAGGTGGGGAATGGGTGTGTGAAGAGTATTAGTTTGCTAATGAAGTGTTAAGTCTACAGGGAGTAGTTATCATCTGTCTCGATGAATATATGTTTAGTGACTTCTTTAATTTTTTATGTTTTTGGTAGCAGAAAGATAATACTTAGTAGTTTTAAAACCAATGGCTTATTTGGAATTTGACAACTTAATTTAAACAAATATAAGGTGGACTATACATTAATAGGAGTCACAAAGATTGACAAATCAAACGTCAGATGATTCACATAGTTAGGGAAAAATAAATTTATGTTGCCATGGTCATTACTACTTTCAAAGAGAAGGTGGAAAAAGTGAAATACATAGGGTTTTCTTTAAAGTTCAGTTTATCATTATCTACATTATTATAGTTACAAACATGGAAAGTTGATACTTAACTAGTAAATTGCAGAGAGTAGAGAAATCATGATCTGGAACTTAGAGCTGGCAGCCACTGATCTTTGCATAGGTGCCAGGGAGGAAAGTTCCTGGATCACAGCCACTAGTCAGGTAAGCTATAAAAGGACAAATTTGGGATGTGGCAGATCACTTAGGCGTGATAATCAATAATGTGTGAAAGATGAGTACGGGCACAAAGAACCCACAGGAAAAGACAGCCACAGACACTCAAATAAAAAGAGGCAAAAGCAGGGATAATGAGGTAACACTGTTATCTTTGGCTATTTAGTTATATAACATTAGATGCAAGACATTTAGAACCACAACGTGTTTAAATAACTACAATATGTTTCAATGACGTCAATATTACATGGAAAAAGTCAGATAAAATTCAGTCAAGTGTTAAGTTGAACTTTCTTCAACCCTGCTCTAATTTAAAACTTTTTTCCCCTTTTATATAAAGAACTGTTACTATTTTAGAAGCCCACACACAGTTTATTGAAAAAAAGAACATTCTGAGAGGCAGCATAATGTTACTGAAGAACAGGACTCGGGAGCCAGATCCCAACTCTATCACTTACTGCCTATCTGACCTTGGGCAGTTACTGCCTTCTTTTTGCCTCAGTTGCCATCTATAAAATGAAATGAAGTACAATAAAACCATTTTTTTCATCAATCTTGTAACAAAATGACAAGGAGGAAAACAAGGTTCAAGGACTTGCTGAATGTCCTTTTGCTTAAAGTTGAAGTTTCTAAGAACCTACTGACAACATTAAGTGAGGATGTACTGTACTTTCCCTTTTGCGAACCTTCTTCAAAACTGCTCATTGTGTAACTATGAGGAAATTGCACCCCCAAAGTGGTCTGGCCATTTGAATAATTTGACCAACATACAGAGGTTTTAGAGCATAAATGATAGTACAAACTACTAAGTGTAGGAAGTTCCCCCAAGTGAATCCTACAGAGAAACTTCCCAGTCTTGGTTAAAGCACAGGTTGAACAGGTATTACAGGTTTCTAGTTTAACTCTTTTCTGTACTTCAGACCTCACCTCTGAATGTCAAAGAGCCTATCACTGCCAACTTAAAACTCATTAAATAAACACTCTCTAAAAACCTGTAAAATGATGTCTAGGATGCTATAACATAAAAAGTTCCTATCCAGAAATAAGATTCTTTTGATCCAAAATGTAATTCATAAATTAAAAAAAAAAAAAACTAGAGTACACAGAAAAGAGGTGAGCTACTCATATCCTTGGTTTCTAAATAAAACAACAAATGTTTACTGAGCAACAGGCATGTATCAGCTGCAAAGATGCATGTGTGTAAGCTTGACATAAATAGTGCTGTGATCATGGGATAGACAGTGTGTGTTTCTTACAAAGCCATTTATAGACTACTCAACAGGAAAACCAAACATCACGTAGCACTTCTTTGAAGACCTGCAATATATCCACTGGTGGGATCGTCATCTCCACCCCATCAAGAAATTTTCAGCAGCTCCAAAACTCTAACTCTTAAGGTCTTCTACATAATTTGAGTGGGTGAGTGTCCCAAAGACTGGGGTCTTCATGAAGGACAGAACAGGGTATTTTTGCTGTTGCTGTTTTATTTTGGGGAGGTTAGTTGGTTTGGTGAGCTTTGTCGAGGTTAGTTGGTTGCTTGCTTTGAGGAGAAAAAATAGAGGGAAAATGAAGGAGTTGAGGTGGGGAAAAACGACAGGGAGGAAGAATGTGTTTACTTTGGAATATCTTCAATTGATAAGTCTGTGACATCCGCAAGTAGAAGTGGAAAAAAAAAGGTTTGAAGCTGGGGAAAGAAGACAGCCAGAGATAAAACTTTATGAGGTATCAACTGTGGCTGTGGATGATATATATTGAGAGAACAAAGCCACTCAGGGAGAACAGATATTGAGAATAAGCACACATGAAGGATATAAGCAAGCAAGGCCACCAGCATTTAAGGTAGAAGATGAGCCAAGGGATAAGACTGAGTTGTCCTCAGAGAAGCATAGAGAGATTCCACTGAGAGCAGTGCTGAGCCAGGTAAAGAAGGGGATTTTAAAGGGTGGGCAATGGTGCCAAGAAAGAAAGATTAATATCATAGCCACATTCAAAAGCTGTCAATGAATCTGGCTATTAAAAAAATAATCTGGAAAGGCCAGAAGCAGTGGATCACGCCTGTAATCCCAGCACTTTGGGAGGCTGAGGCAAGTGGATCACTTGAGGTCAGGAGTTTGAGACCAGTTTGGCCAACATGGTGAAACTCCGTCTCTACTAAAAATACAAAAATTAGCTGTGGTGACACACGCCTGTAATCTCAGCTACTTGGGAGATTGAGGCAGGAGAATCGCTTGAACCTGGGAGGCAGAAGTTACAGTAAGCAGAGTTTGCACCACTGCACTCCACCCTGGGCAACAGAGAGAGACTCCATCTCAAAAAAAAAAAAAAAAATCTGGAGAGCAAGAAGTGGGGAAAATATCAAGAATGAGGGCAAGTTAAAAGAAGCCTTTTCAGAAAGGGGGTGGCTCAAGCAAGTTTTCTGATTTGAAGAAATGAAACAAAGTGAAAAGAGTGTTATGCAAGTAACATCCTAAAGAGCCTTGGTCAGGGGGTGGAAATCAATAGTAAAAGGGGAAGAAAAATTTCTCAAGAGAGAAGAATAATGGCTACCCCTTCAAACGAAAGAATGGAAGTAAAAATGGAAGAAAATTCTGAGTTTGGTTGGTAGAAGGAAAAATCTGGAGAAAGAACATTCTTGTCAGCCAACTTTTCTCTATTGACAGAGAAGGGTGTAGTTGTATAACCTCTACAGAGGTGGTTAGGAGGTTAGTGGCCATTTAAAGAGCCACTGAGTGTTTACTGAGGACTCAGGTGAAATCTGGAAATTAGAAATTTGTAATGGTCCCAAATGAGTTATTTTATTTTTCCCAAGAGAACAGGAAAGAGACAGATAGATACACAGGAAGCCCACACTGAAAAACTAGTAATAAAATCACAAACAAGAAGTTAAACACAGTTTTCCAGGACACTGAAACTCATCAGTGACGGACAACGGGAATAACATTTGAAGGCACATAACCTTCATCTCAGACAAAATAGACTCTCAGGGCCTCCACGGTATGGCAGAAAAGATCAAATGAAAGTGAATTCAGGCCGGGCACAGTGGCTCACATCTGTAATCCCAGCACTCTGGGAGGCCGAGGTGGGTGGATCACGAGGTCAGGAGATTGAGACCATCCTGGCTAACACAGTGAAATCCCGTCTCTACTAAAAATACAAAAGAATTAGCGGGGCGTGGTGGCAGGCGCCTGTAGTCCCAGCTACTAGGGAGGCTGAGGCAGGAGAATGGTGTGATCCCAGGAGGCGGAGTTTGCAGTGAGCCGAGATTGTGCCACTGCACTCCAGCCTGGGCGATAGAGTGAGACTCCGTCACAAAAAAAAAAAGTGAATTCAAATTCTGGATCCTGGTTAACTAGCCATGATGTTGGACTGGCTACTTTTTTGTGTCTTAAGTTTCTCATCTGCTTAAAAGGGAGAAGGGACAATTTACAATACCTACCTTTGTCAAATTATTTTAAGTATTGAAGGAGACAATATATAAAAGGAGCCAGCAATGTTTCTTGACACTTAAAAGGCACTGAATATTAGGGTTTTTTTCTCTACATAAAATGAAGACACCAGATTAGTCTAGAGTCCTAGCCTACTGTAAAATTCTGTCTTAGATTTAGTTGTGTTAGCCACACCTCACACACTTTAAATATTGTGAGTTACTTTCTACCACCACCATCACCGCCCATAATTATACCACTTTACTTTCATTGTCTCATTAGTCCTGACAACAACGCTCTTAGGTAGACAGGGCACTTAGCTGCCAGAGCCTATGAGCAAACTGAGAGACAGGGAGATTGAATGACTTGTTTGATATCAATTTAATGTTCATTAGGTTATCTTTGTTCAATAAAGTCGTTGAAGTTCATTAAAAAGAAAGATGGCCTGTGTCTGTAGTGGACAACAGGCTCTCTGTCCCCCACTCTTTTTCTTTTTGAATCTAACTTACTTCTGATTTCATTTATATCTTATTTTCATTGTGCTTTAATTTGTCAACCATTTCACGTCTTTTTTAAAGGGTATAAGGTAAATGCTACCCATAAAATAGAGAATATCTGAAATTAGATAACGTATGTAAAATTAGCCAGATCAGTACCTAGCATAAAAAGCACCCAATAAATATTTGTTGATGCGCAAAACAGCTTCTGACTGAACCCTAAAAATTCTTAATCATTTAATACATATGACAATCTTTGCCTGCCTTCTATGTTTACATGTATACTTCATTGGGGGAAGGCACATTATTTCAGTGTTATCTCTACTATCCACTGAAATAAATAATTTTTAGATGAAGACAGCCCCTAACATACATAAACCTAGTATTCCATGGAATCCAGAGGAAACAAAGGAGTCTAGAGATGAATTCAGAAAACCCACTAAGTTGGGTAGAAAATAAATTTTCCTTTATCTTCACTATTCTCTAAAATTTAGCATTTACTTCCATTATGGATGCATGCAACAAGCCACACTTGTATTAGCAGTATCTCTGATATGTCACCAATAGAATTTAGATATTTCATATCAAATTACAGTTATTGCAGATACCCACTTTAAAAAGAAACATCTAATTTGAATATAATCAAGATTATACTTCTTTCCCCTGAAGGAAAGAATATTCGCAATTCTGTTTTGAAGTTGGCATCCACATACTCAATCTTGGTTAATCTCCCAGAACATGTTATGTTATAGTAAATCCTCTTCTTTCAATGCCAGAAAGTTTTTGCTCCTAGAAATGGTTTTACTGGTATCTTCTCAATCTATATCTCAGTATCTGCTAATCCTAGAGAGCAAGAATGGCCAACACACTCTAGAAAGTATAAGTCCTATTTTAAATCTATAGATGTTTGGTTTTTACTTTGAGCAAAATTTTATCATTAAATCAGCTTAAAACGGTGGTTCGCACCCTTGGTTGGCTGCACACTGGGATCACCTGAGAAGCTGTAAATTATAATGGAATTCTGTGGGGATGCCCACAAATATGAGGGGTGGAGACACGGAGATGGAGTGGGAGAGGGGTGTTGATTGTGCGTTTTAATAAGCAGCTAACCAGTAAGTCTGTTAGTTCTTAACACCCAAAGGGTTTTCTTATAAATCAGATATTAATCTTTTTGGAGAACGTATTTTGTCCAATTCAGATGGAAGTTTTATGACATTCACTGAAGTGTTTTTCCAGCGAAGAACCAATGATTAGCTCAAATAAGCTGTGGGGGGAAGGGAGAACAAGCACTTGGGTGCACAAGTGAGGGCAACTGGCACATTTCATTTTCTCTTCCTTTAAAATAATGGAAGTAAAGAGTGGGAAAAAAAATACATGAAGTTTTCCTACTCCCTTTCTTCAGAGAATTGTTCTAATCCCTTTATTCAGAGAATGATCTGAATATTTCTAACTTAAAATATTAATATAGCTCTACTAAGAAGGGACATGAACTTCTAAAAACTCAGATTTACAAAATAAAACAGTGTTGGACATTTCAATAAAAGATTAAAAGACTAGTGTTTCTATAATAAATCCTTTGATTTAAATGAAAACAAAACCTACTCTTTTGTTTTATAAATGTAAGCTTTTACTATTACTAATACTGTTATCATTGATTCTATTTCCATGTTTATCCACAAAATCCTTGAGTAACAAAAATTCTTAGGACAATATTGAGATTATAAGCCTCTACACCCCTACAAATTAAAATTTAATACTAAAATGTCAAAAATCTAAAACTCATACATTGACACAGCACTCTTTATTATTATATAAAAAAGTTTCATCAGTAGTTGACAAAAGAAGGCTGAAAAGGCAGGGGAGTTATCATCGATATATATAGTTTTTCTCATAATTACTAAAAAGATGTACATCAATATTTAATAGGAAATACTCAAGGCACATTAAGTGAATCAAGTTATGAATGTGTCAACTATAGTCCCAATTCTCTTATTATATAAATGTATAGGAAGGAAACTGAAAGAATACATGTCAATAGTTACATATACAGTGGCAGAGTATAGGTATTAATATTTTTTGGTGTGATATTCTACATTTCCCAATAGAAGCATATATTCCCTTATATTCAGAAAAAACATATTTTTTCACGGAGTATGTTGTTGTTATGTCCCATTTGGTTGCAATATAACAACTTAAAGTTAAAAAGTTTTTGGTTTAAAAAGAGTGAAAGAACGATAAAATGTAAATTTATACAGTGGCAAAAAAAACAACAAAAAAAAGAATGAAAGTAATTTATGACCCAAGGTGTAATTTCATACTATAAGACAGATGATGATGATGATGATGATGATGAAGAAAATGATAGGAATGGGATGAGATGACTGTCAGTGTTCAATAACATGAACTTTATCTTAAAAATAAGAACACTAGAATTCTATGACTACATGTCATAATAAATAATTTTAAGAGAAATAAAAGAAAAAACTAAAACATAAAGTTATTTACTTAATACATACTAAAAAATAGATTTAACAGTGTAAAAATAAGTCCATGGATGACAGATAAATAACAATATGTTAACTAAAATGAGAGCTATATGGGGGTCCATCAACAAATAAATCACAGAAGCCAACTATGCTCTACCACAAGATCACCTTAATTCCACCATCCACAAATTGTCATCTGAAGGACCCACGTCAACTTACTATAACAAACAGCTTACTATTGCCAATTATACGTAATTATGTATGACCATGCATTCCTGTATATACATAAAAAAATGAATTCACTGATGCATTCCTAAAGGCCTTGCCTATCTCTAAGGGCTTCAAATACTTTGAGTAATTATCTCAATTTTTCAAATTAAAAGTTTTTATTTACCTATACCTGACATTCTTTGAACTGAAACGTGCAGACCTATGCTAATTTGTATAGCATAAACGGCTTTATGAGAATTTAAACATTTAATCAGTCTAGAAAAGACATTTTAATGTTCAAAATGTATGTTATTCATCCCTGAAAGTAGTATTATTTTGGAACTAAGTGAACTGTACACAATTTTAAATGAAACATTTAACAACAGAATAAACAGAGTAACAGAACAGCAGAGGTTAAAATTATAAGTCTGTAGATGTGTAAGAAAATGTTACAGCAATCATCTACTGAGAAAAGCAGACTACTGAATGGTATCTATATTATGGGTAAACAATATGAAAATGTTTGATGGTGAGATTGTGGGTAACTATTTTTAAAAATATTTAAGACTATGAATACATCATTGTTTCAACTGAAAAGGGCAATAAAAATTACAGATAAGGCAACTTTTCTAAGCCTAAATGCCCAATTTACTTCTTTTGGGATCCAGATTTTAAGTAAAGGAATAAAGAATAAAATGGAATGCACAGCTGTTTGCTTCTAGGAATACAAACAGGAGGAAATAAACAGAGGGAGGCTAATGTCTTTGAGACTGGGCTAACTACTTCATTCCCAGCTGTGTTTTAATCTCTCTTACCAAACAATAACAAACTCTTTTTTTATGACAGAGGCTGAGAATTTCCATTTGTGCCCAGCAAAAGTTAAAAACACATTAGAAAATATTTGAAATGTCAGATTCAGTAATTTGTCTGGTCTTATGTTCCAAGTTGCATAACATCAGTTGAATTATTCAGGAGTTAAACAAGTTTAATTTTAATTCAGAGATGAAGATAGAGATGTCTGATCACTTACAAGTTAAAATATACATATACAGAATATGTATAAAGTATACATATACAAAGAATGAACAAGTTAAAATCACACCCAATTTACTACAGTAAGAAAATTAAGTCACTAATAAGGCAAGCTGGTATATCCTGAGGTCAGCTTATGCCACTGGATCATAACTACAAACAGGTCTGTTCTCTACCCTTCAAAAACTACACAAGATTTCTACTATAGCCACAGAAATCAGGAAAGGCAGGGATACAGTCAGATGGCGGTGAGGTAATACTAAAGCAGGTGAAATGTCTTTTACAGCAAATTTTAGGTACTAGTGCTTTTTTGTTCTTTTAAATGGAAAATCATAGTCAGTGGAAGCTCAGAACCTGAAAAAAAAAAAATCAAGAAGAGGACATCCACGGATGTACTGAAAGTAGACATTCTTCAAGCTACCAATTTTCAATGCCACCAGCATAATACAGCCACCTTTACACAGGATGCTTGATTGTAGGATATACTCTAAGTTTAAATCTAAGTTTATAAACTTAAATTATTTATTTATTTATTTATTTATTTATTTTGAGACAGAGTCTCACTCTGTCACCCAGGCTGGAGTGCAGTGGTGCAATCTCGGCTCACTGCAAGCTCCACCTCCTGGGTTCACACCATTCTCCTACCTCAGCCTCCTGAGTAGCTGGGACCACAGGCACCTGCCACCACGCCCAGCTAATTTTTTGTATTTTCAGTAGAGACGGGGGTTTCACTG
This sequence comes from Hylobates moloch, assembly GCF_009828535.3. Lineage (NCBI taxonomy): Eukaryota > Metazoa > Chordata > Mammalia > Primates > Hylobatidae > Hylobates > Hylobates moloch. The sequence goes on along the minus strand of NW_026652283.1, from coordinate 17,855,649 downwards.
TGTTAGCTAGGATGGTCTCGATCTCCTGACCTCGTGATCCACCCACCTCGGCCTCCCAAAGTGCTGGGATTACAGGCGTGAGCCACCGCGCCCGGCCAAACTTAAATTTTTAAAACTTGATTATAAACTTGATCCAAGTTTATGGCAATAGCTGTATTAGTTGACATGAGTAGAGGTTTTTTAAAAAGCTGTCATAAAAGACACCATATATGTTACACAAAATGATGACTAATTATTCCAGAGTTAGGCATCACTTAAATCTTCCATTGCCTCTTTTTCAATCTGGTGAATTTTTAATAATCTGATGACCTATTGTTTAGATTGTACATGGCAGTTTTATCATAAAGCACAATTGCTAAAAAATCTTTTTGGGTAGAATGCCGACCCACCTGATTCAAACTTGAATCCCAGCTCTGCCAGCCCTGTAAGGTTTAGGGTCCTCATTTGCAAGATTAAATGGTTGCACAGTGACAGGTACATAAATGCTCAATAACTGATGGGTAGATTGGTATGGTGTATGCAATAAATGACACATGCATATAAAAGACTCAGCAAAGTGCTTGGAACATAGTTAAGTGTTCCATAAACAGAAGATAATACACAAAACAAGTGGACAAAAATTTAAAACCAGTAAAAATAGTTTCTGATTTAAATAACTTTTCTTAAAATCTAAAAAAAAAAACCCATTTATTAGCATGCAGTATGTTATCTCTACCATCTAGCACCGTACCTAGAAAATGGTAGATATTAGAGAAATTTTGTTGCATTACTAAATAATGACTATCAACAAAATAAATCATGAAGTTCATGAAGAATTTGTAGACTGCTTATTTCCTCTTCATATCCCCAGTGCCTGGCAGATTATCTGACATAAAGTATTCGTTTAATTTCATCTTTTCCCACTCAACCAAAAAGTACATTTATTTGAATTTTTAAAACTTCTTCTTTGTAATTTTAAACGCAGCATGAGGGTTTTGTGTTTATACTATAACATATATGAGGGTAAGGGCCAGGTGTGTGTGTGTGTGTGTGTGTGTGTGTGTGTGTGTGTGTGTGTGTG